>NC_090937.1:492805626-493405626 GCF_040938575.1 Ambystoma mexicanum
CTTAATAGAAATATTGTGCTTGCAGTCTGATACTAATTAACTTCTTGAAGTCAAAATGGCTAGACGATATGGGCGCTACACTTCTCTTGAGTATCAAAATGACATGATCTCAGTTGTGGCAAATCTTGTATGTCAGAATATCGTTAGGAAAGTGACAAAGCACTTTGTAGTGTTGGTTGATGAAACCAAAGGCATTTCACATAAAGAACAGCTGAGCTTTGTGATCCGGTTTGTAGATAAAGATGGGAACATTCAGGACAAAGCCATGGGATGCGAGCACATGGAGAAGTTGGATGCCTCCACTTTAGCTGCATCCATTGACTATTCTGTACACAAAGCTGGCCTTGACTGGAAGAACTGTGTGGCACAATCCTATGATTGGGCATCAGTTACGAGGGCACCAACTCTGCAACAAACTAACAGAATACTTTGTTGGTAATACAGTAGGGAAGAGGCCTAGACACTATGAGCACTCTGAGGATAGAATGACACAGACTGAAGGGTTAAAGCAAGAGGTGTTTTTTAACCACCGTTGATAGGTTTGTAAGTTAGTTGGATGCTCGTTTTACAGATTCATGGGATTTAGCAAGGCTGCCGGCATGTTCAATTCAAGGGCTAAACATTTCTTGTACTCCTCATCTGCAGATGTTCTTGCTGAGCCCTACCTAGGACCCAAAGTAAATTAAGTTGGATTGCATACAGGCCTTGCCACTGTAAGGAGCGTTTTTATCTGACAAGACTATGTCACGTATTCACTCTGCCAGGTACTATCTCCGTAAATCATCAGCAGGATTTTCTGACGCCCTAAACATGTTGGATCTGGTCCTTGCATTGCCGATTACAACTGCAACAAATAAGAGGCTCTTCTCCTGTTTAAAAAGAACTAAAAACTATTTGCGAAATAGATGTGGAGACAAGAGACTTAGTGATTTGTTGATAATGGCATGTAAACCTATGGTGCTTGATGAAATAAATGTGAGTGATGTCATTGACACATTTGCTGACATGCGGTTAAGGAGGTATCCTCTGAAAAGATGAACCATTATCTTTTTTGACACTAATGGACTATAGCTCACTTTTCCAGTTACGCCATTCTTTTCAAGTCATGCAGACGTAATCAGCACCACAGTCTTAAAAACCATCTGCCACCGCCCTACACGACCAGCCTTTTCTCATCATGAAATCAGCCATGCTTCATCGCTGATGCACTACAACCAGTTTCTGTGGGCCTCATTAAGACCCTGGCGGTAGCCGTGCCTTTATTAAGGGCACGGCTGCCGCCGGTAAGGATATTTTTGCCGGGGCCCAGAAAAGGGCAATAACCGGGTCATGCCGACCTTGGCGGACCCGGTAATTGCCCTTTTCTGGGCCCCGGTAAAAATTAATCCCCATTCCCATTGAGCCCAGTGGGGCTCAATGGGAATGGGGAGGATGCCAACAACGGGCCCGTTAATTGCAGGCCCGTTGTTAGCATCCTGGTCTGCTAGCGGGTCCTGCTAAGGACACCTGGTCTGACCAGGCGTTCCTTAGCGGGTCCCACTGCAGACCTCGTAATAGGGTGGCCCGGAATGATCAGTGCCAGTCCCTTACCGGCACCGTTCATTCCGTGGCCACCTGGGTCCTAATGAGGCCCTGTGTCTACCTTCAAAACAATATCTGCTATGCTGTTGAGTTCTGTCACCATCTTATTGTTTACCAGTGAGCTAAGCAACAATGGACCATTACATGAGAAAAATCCCATGTACGAAGGGCACCATATAGACTTGCAGCCAGCCATGTGTGCCCTCAAAATGGGAGCATCTGCCACAATGCCGGCCTCTGAATGATTTTCAGCCCAAGCAACACTGAGACATCCAATCAATATGTTCCTGTAAAGGCAGGCATGCACTACTAGTAGCACCCCAAAAGAATCTGCCAAACTCCCAGTCTCTTAGAATTTGAGTAGCCTCCATCAGCATCTTCTTGCCAAGTCAGCCACAGGCGTCACCACAGCCAGACTTTAGTGTCATGAAAACATTTGCTATCCCGTCTGACTCCTCCTGAATTCCAGCCAGTGAAGCAATGACGAATCATCTAAGCAGCATCTTCCTTTTTAGTCAGTCACCAGCTGCCCCACAGCTAGAGCTCTGTCATCAAAATGGCATCTGCCATGCTACCAGCACCCTCTTGATTTGTAGTCAACCAAGCAACGATGAGACACACCAAGTCAGTGTCTTCTGTTAAAAACAGCCAGGCACCCTCAGCATCACAGCCAGTGTTCGATGACATCAAAACAGCACCTGGCATACTGGCAGTCTCTTCTCTGCCAAACACCGGCAGCTCCACTACCAGAGATCTGTGTCTTGATCTGTTGCCACTGAACACTCCTCCATGGCTTATAGTCACCTAAGCAACAACCTGCATTCCAGTCAGAATCTTCGCCTTACATGAAGAACAACATCCACCATTTGTTCCACAGCCCATCTCTTGCCATTGAAACAGCAGCACCGGACAAGTCTGTCAAGCCATTGTTCTGCTCAATCTGATAAGGAACTACATTTTAAGTCTTATGATCAGAACAATGAAGGAAGCGCAACTCAACTGTTGGGCATTACCCCAGAATCTATACAATAGTACTACTTGTTGGAATATGCACCTCTATGGGCATATAAATGGTCTTGGTGAGTGTGGGAGTGATAATGCAGCCAGGAATGTTTTGGCGTAAAGTATGGGAACATGAGTCATGAGGCTTTTGGTACTGAAGTTGGCATCACCCAGTAATGCACTGCACATCTTTAAGACTTTTTGAACTATTCTGTTTGCAGCCAAATCACAGAAGAACAAGTGTTGCACCAGAGGCCTCCCAAGAGTGCACGGAAGAAGATGGAGTCTTGATCTGTTTTCCGGACAGGAGTATAATACCTATCCAACCTTCAAATGTGTGCTCGGCAGGTTTTCAGGGAGAGTACCCCAAGTACTCTCCTTTTCAGATTTTGAGTAAGGATGCAGAACTAGAATGGCAATGTGGAAGCCCTCCATAAGTGGAATAACAGGTTTTCAATGTGGGTAATCCGGTTTTGTATAACACTAAACTTCTGCAGACCTTGTATGATAGGATGTGTACATGAACCAGGTAGCAGTATTAGTCAATGAACTAAAGAAACCCATTTTAAACTTATCTGTAAGTTCTGAAGGAGATTAATATCGGAAAAGTCTGGCTGTTTTGTGCAGGAATAATGAAGTCCATGCAACAACTGCAAACAGTACAAAACTACACATCCTACTGAGAGGTAACCCTGAAGGTAATTTGTCGAATCAGAAGTGCAAAAATCATTGACTGTGGATGCCATCAACTATAAGGAACACATGTTCTCTGGTGAACTATTCTCCCTCTCCCCTTCAATCCTGGCTTTCCCCTATCCCTATACGCACATATCCGCCCATGTCCCCCCAGAATGTGATTTGGCTCTGTAGTCATGTTGAATAACATTTCCTGTGGTAACATAGACCGTGACACACTGCTACATTTGAAGATCCATTCTTGTATGAAATGTATTTCACATTACAGTGTTATCGTAACCATACTTTTCTTAGTGTACTGAGGGGCGGTGCTTTATGGTGCCACTTCCTGTGATGTCACTGGGAGCTTAGTTAAACAACATCACTTCCTATGATGTAATTCGTGAATTTCAAGGGTTGTGAGATGTCACTTGTCCTACCCCAGTGTTTTGGTGAAATGACATCCCTGGCTGGAGGGTGGGTGCATGGAAGCTAGACTTCACTCTTAATGTTCCTTCTGCGATGCAGGCTTTCTCCTTATTATATCAGCCTCGAACTTGGGAGTAGGCCAGTGTGCCCAAAAGAGTATCATTTTGCAAAGGTTAAACAGTTGGATTTGTTAAAAATGTATTTTTCCTCATGCACTAAATTCCTCTCCACAGAAGAATGTTATCAGAAACGTGGCCTATCTCGGTTGTAAGCACCCTGCGCACCAGACTGCCTTTGTTCCATTTAGCAATTTTTTTGCACAATCAACATGAAAACAATAAAGCCACTGTATAAATTATGGAGCTCAAGGCAACATTGCTGCATGTTAATCCCCCTGAAGAGAAACAGCCAAAATGTTGACACACCACAGGAGACATGCGACTTCAAAAGTGATAACCTATAAAAAAATAAAGAGGAAACGGGCATATGTATCAATCAGTGGCTTACAGAAGCCAGCATTGGTGATCCTTCATTTGGCTCATGAGCAACACAGTTGTAACTGCTTGAAATTTCTCATCACAGCGCTGTAGTATGATCTTTGTACCCTTTGGCAAGGACTTTTTTCAGGAAAAATTGGGGCTTACCCAGTGTGACAAAACATGCAAAAGGTACAAACGTCTCACCGAAAAAGAAGTCAGGGCTTTCTTGGTCCCTGGATATACTGATGTCATTCAAAAGCTCCTTCTTTTGTCCGTCTGTGGGTAGATTCTGGTTAACTGTTCTTAAAAACAGACACCTATCAGGACTTTGATGGAGGACATGATATTCTGGTGAAACCTCCTAAAACATATAGAAGCAGACATTTTCGGTAAGATGCAGAAAGGTGGTCTTCTTAGCTCACAACAACTAAAAAGTTTCATTTATTTTTACCAAACACTTCCCATATCTTTTACCTGTGTAATGAAGGTAACAATGTTTTCTTCGAAGGAAAAACTAGAGTAACCTCATAATGTTTTGTAGTGTTTGACTTGTAGGTAATGTAAATATTAATTTCAATTGAAATTCACAATACAACCCACTCTGTCTCATCAAAAACCGAACAGGCCATGTAAGTCACTCAATGTATGAAAAAGATGCTGTCAAAATGAAATCCAATGTCTGATCTAAATGACAGGTTTAGTGAAACCCCCAACAACGATTCTTCTGTTCTATTAACGAATGGAACATGAATCATCTGTATAACTCAGCCAGTAACAGTACTGTAGTTTAGAACATATCCTGGGAGCTTCATTCTGGAAATAATCTTGCTTACATGTTTCACAATGACAAACCTATCCACTTTCCCAAAACACCTTGACATTCCCGTCCTAAAAAGCTTGAGCTACTATTTTTGACAATAGACTGTACTGAATGACAAGTAAAAGAAATATTTTCATGGAACATAGAAGTGAAGCATTTTTCTATTTCTATATATATATATATATCTGTCGAATGGTACAGAGTGTGGGAGTTGAGATCATATAAGAACTCACCTCTGGGCCTCTTATTTAAGTAATTGTGCACTACCAGAAAATTAATGAGTACTAGAGAATTAAGGAGCTCACAAGCTGAAATACCAAAGCCAGAAAATATTCTGCAAAAAGGTGATTTAAACACCTGATGGGGCAAAAGGATAGGGGTCCCAAGGCAATTACTTAACTGAGATCAGCAATCAAGGCTGTGCCCCTTAATAATCAGGATAATTTGGTGTTTGCATGCTGAGCAGAAAGGAATCACCCATATTGAAAGGTTCAAAAACACATCCTGCAAGAGGCTACAGTCATGCAAGCTCTATGCAATACCATGCACTAACAAGGAGGTTAACAGAGGATTCCATACAAAAGAGATGCCTCAGTCAATATAAAATGACACGTGAGAAAGACATCTCCCCAAGCCCTCCGGTCCTTGACATCACACTGATCGAACACAGGCAACATGCAACCCGTCCAAATGAAAAAAGCAACAGTCAAGCACTGGTGGAGAGAATTAATCCTAGCTGTAAAACTACTGTGACCCCCAGATAAAAATGTGATTTATGAAACATATGCAACAGAACAAATTACTTACCTCTGGTAAGATTCTGTCTGATGGATGTTCCTTCCACGTATTCCTCATCTTATGTATTCATTTCCTTTTTGCCGTTCTCAGTAAAAATGTAGACAGCCGGAGGCGCCGCCATGCAGTATCTTTGTCAATGTCCCTCAAAGGGTTCTATTCCCATGTTTGGAAGTGACATTGATGATAGTATAATTAGCACGCACCATGCCCCGTTACTTCAGTTCCTAGTTTTTCTTCTCCTCGTGTTTAGCTGTCTTAAGGAAAGTAGTGTAACCTTGTAGGCTGGGAGGGAGATGAGGAACATCCATCAGAAAGAACATTACCAGGGGTAAGTAATTGGTTCTTCTAATGGATTTTGTCCTCCCACGGATTCATCATCTTAGATAAGACTCCCAAAGCAGTATTGGTGAAGGAGGTGGGAAAGCAGATTCTCATGAGACATTAATTCGAGCCCATGATATTGTGAAGAACTGCTCTTCTAAAACAGGGCTCCTGACCAGACAGAGTGTCTAAGCAGTAATGTTTTCAAAATGTATGGATGAAAGACCACTTTGCAGCCTTGCAAGAGTCCTTCACCGGTAAACCTCTTTATGGAGCTGAAGCAGTTGCCACTCCCTCTTGTAGAATGGGCTCTCAAATCATCAAGGACTTCCTTCCCAGCGATGGAGTAGCATTCTGAAATGCACAAAATAATCCATCTGGAAAGAGTCTGTTTGGTCACTGCCTTACCCAACTTGTGACCTGTGTAGCCGATGAACAGCTGATCATCTTGTCTGAAACATGCCATTCTTGCAATGTAAAAACTAAGAGACCTCTTCTGATCAAGTACATGCAACCTCACTTCATCCTTAGAAAGGCAAGGAGGGGGAATAGAAAGCTGGTCGCGTGATCTTTTTGGATAAATTAAATTCAGACACCACCGAGGGAAGGACGAACCCTTAAAAAAACAACCTTCTCCTTGGAGAATATTTTAAACGGTGGCTTGCAGAATAGGGCTTGTAGCTCACAAACCCTGCAAGCAGAAGTGATGGTCACTAAGATAATGGTTTTCCACGTCAGTGGCCTGAGAGGACAAGCGTAAAGTGTCTCAAAAGGCGCTCCCATCAAGAATGTAAGACAACCAGTTTCAAATCCCAGTATGGAACCAGAAAATGGACCAGCAGGAATATGTTAGTCAGTGCTTTCAGAAACTGGATTACAAGAGGCATCTTAAAATAAGAGCTTTCCTACGGCCTGCGTTTGAAGATTGGCAGCACTGCCAAATATCCTTTAACAGCAGCCACCTGCAACCTTGAAGGGCTAAGTGCCGTAAAAAGGAAAGCAATGAGGGTGTATTGCAAGAGAAAGTGTCTATATCTTTCGCTCTACACCAGCTGCAAAGCTTGTTCCAATGGCAGGGATATAGAGTTTTAGTTGCTGGTCGTCTAGCCGCAAGCAACACCTCCACAACATTTTACGAGAGGTCACAGTGTTTATATTTTAGCTGCTCAGAAACTAGGCGTGTAGGTTCAGAGTTGTGATACCTGGATGAAGACGACGGCCTACCTCCTGTGAGAGTGGATCCACTCTCTGGGGAAGACGGAATGTAGGGCAGATGAACATGTCCAGAAGATCCGGGTACCATGTCCTCCTGTCCCAATCCAGAGCAAGGATTTCCCAAACATCCTCAAACTCCTGAGGACTTGAGAAATGACAGGGATGGGTGGGAACGCACATCTGAGTGGAAAATCACAGTCCACTACAAGCACATTCCCCACAGTTCCCCTCTATGGAAATTCCCTGGCGCAAAAAAGTTGCACTTCCTGTTGGTACTGGACATGAACAGATCCACTTGAGGTACTCCCCAGAGTCAACAATCTCTAGAAAGACTACCTGAGCCAACTCTCACCCATGGAAGATCGTGCTCTGCCTGCTCAGGGCATCTGCTGTCTTATGCCGGCTAAATGAAGAGCCGATAGAGAGATCATGTTTTGTAGAGCCCAAAACCAGAGCTGCATCGCCTCCTTGCCCAGTGGTAGTAACCCTAAACCCCTCATTTTGACGGCCATCTTGTTATCAGTATGTTCTTTCCCTGGATGGAAGGCAAAACTACCATCAGCGCAAGTCTGATCACCTTCAGCTCTAACAGGTTTATGTGTAGTCTCGATTCTGTTGGGGACTAAAGCATGCTCATCGCAGGATCGTTAGTACATACTCCTCATCCCATGAGGGAAGCGTACTTGACTACAGTTTTCTCCGGCCAGGGTTGCCAAAAGGATTCTCCAATCAGCATGTTTTCATTGCAGGCCCACGACAGAAGATCCTGTGCTACCTTGTTCGGAACCTGAAGAAGGTCCGTCATTCTGCCTGAAAACTGTGATCATGGGGATCAGAGGGCTGAAAGGGTGCAGAAGTAAGGCTCGGACACAATGTTGGCATGTTTCTGGATATAAACTTTTATTAAATAATAAAAGGTTGGAAACATGTCTCTATATTCCTAAAGCTAAGAGGGGGTTCCCTACCTTAACAGAAACTAGTGAAATTGTCGGGAAGTTTGAAACTAATGAATTTGTCACTGTCGAGTAAAAAAAAAAAAATACTTCTGTCCCGAACACTAATAATCTAAAGGAACTGTGCAATGACAGTCTCTTCTTAAAGTATTAAGTGTTCTTTGTGTTGTGAATCAACAGAAAAGTTCCCAGTGTTTCTGGCAATAAAAAGTGATGAAATAAACAATGTTCAAAGATGTAAGATTCCCAGATTAGAGTTGTGCTCCTTTCCACTAGAGTTCTTCCCAGTTTCCATCCTTTGGCAAATGTCAGTGGACAATCCCCAAGGATATGTTTAGTTTCACAATCCTTTGCTTTGTCAACTTGATACATTTCGTAATAGAATATAAGATTCAGTTTTCCCAACTCCGGTGTCCTTGACCTTTTTAGTCTCTCACGTGGGTGCAAATTCCAGACTCGCAATAAAGCTTGGTTATCTTCCCTGCCAAGCTAGGGGGCTCTCATGGATTGTCTCTCTTTCGTCTGAGTCTCAGACCCTCTTTTCCTGCCTTTCATTAGGCACTTGTATTTCACATGGGGTAAGGTTCCAGACTCGCAATTCGTGATGATGTATGTTTGGTTCACTCTCCTGCCAAACGTATAACTCCTTTGTTTTACCTATTTTTAGGTATCGTAGGTATTTGGCTCACCTGATCATGTGTCTTGGTTGCTCTCGGTTTAATATATGGGTGTGGGTCCCAGACTTGCAGTTTATCATCATATCTGTTCGGTTCACTCTCCTGCCAAACTTATGATTCTCTACTCTTGGTGTTTCTTAGGGTCGTAAACCCTCATATATTTTCGTCTCTTCTCTTGGGGTTTCTCAGCTTCCCCAACTCTCTTATACTTTCATCTTTTCTCTAGGGGTTTCTCAGGGTCCCCAACCCTCTTATACTCTCATTTCCTTCACTCTCTTTCTCCAATATCTATATACTCTCTAGATCCCTCAGACCTCCAACGCCCCCTGGCAAACCTGCGTACCCGTTTCCCTTCTCTTCGTAGGTACCAGCGTTTCCCCAGTCTCTGTATTGCTCTTCGAGGCTCTGTCAGATATATGGTGAATAGAAGGGTCTGCAGCGGTTCCACAGGTGTCTCTCTCTGCCTGGTTGCGCATCCTGCCTTGCAAGCGGTTCACAGGAGCCTGTGGTGCACTCAGGTATGCATCGGCAGCATCCCTAGCAGTCCCTCCAACTTGGACCATGTTTGGGTTCTTCTCCTCACTTCACAGCTTCTTGTCCTTTAGCTTCTCTCTGCCTGCCCGCCCGTTGCAGGAGTCTTGCAATTCCTCCTCCTCGGATCGTTCACACCGTGTCTCACAGCTGAATTCATTTTAAACTCCTACGCCGGCCAGCTGTATATGTTTGGGCAAACAACATCTCAAGAAAAGCTAGACTGCTCACCCTGCTTGTTCCGAGTTATACTCGGACTCTTCATGATCATCATCTTCACAGTACTCATTTTCATGTCAGAGACAAAATACTTCATATTCTCTTGTATTTTAGGTTTATCATGTATATTAAAGTGACTGACCTTGCAACAGATTACATTTGCGCTACCTATGGGGGGTGGGAGGGTTTGAGAAGGGATTATATGTATCAAGGCAGGGAATACCACGTTACTTGGGAACAGTCGCCCCCAAACCTGTAGGGGGCTTCCCCTCCCATGTGATCCTACCTCTGTGCACCACCCCCAGGGGGACTATTGTACTGTGGAAACACCGCCCTCTGGCCCAATGGGAAGGTTCTCCCCCTGTGGGAGAAGGGACGACATCCTCAGATTCATCACCGGGCCCACTGGAAAGATCTCATCTTTAGATGTGCCTCCGGCACCAGGAAAATGCAGGGTGCCATGAGGCCCAGCAAACTCAGAAAGTTCAATGCCAGCAGATATTGGGCATTCTGAAGCTTCATAACCATCTCCAAAGTATGTTGAGCCCTCAACTCGGGAAGACAAGCCTTCTCCAAGGAAGAGCGCAGGACCGTTCCAATAAACGGGAGCTTCTGAGAAAGTGTTGTCTGGGACTTATTAAAGTTGAGGAACAAGCCCAGTTTGTGAAGAAAGTGGCAGGTACTAATGAGATCTTCCAAGGCCTGTCTCGGAGAACACGCTCTGATCAACCAGTGGTCCAGGTAGGGGAAGATGTGAATCCCTCCCCTCCTTAGACTAGCTGCCACCACTGGAATCAACTTGGTGAAGACCCTCGGCGGAGGTAAGCCTGAAAGGAAGCACTGGAAATTGATAGTGAGTACTGCCAATGGCGAATCTCAGGTACTTTCAATGCTTGGGATGTATCGGTACATGAAAGTAAGCATCCTAAAGATCGATTGACACCATCCAGCCCTGGAACTGAAGGAAGTGGAAGATCTGAGAAAGAGTGACCATCTTGAATTTGTCTTTCCTGAGGAACTTGTTCATGCGCCTCAGATCCAAGATGCGGCATAGTCCTCCCTCTTTGTTGGGCACCAGGAAGTACCAATACTAACAATGGGTCAGAAGGGCTGAAGCTACTTTTTCCACAGCATCTTTCTCTAACAGGCTAACAGGGTGAGAGTCTCCTGTAAGAGGAGCAGTTCTGGGGTACCGAAAAAGAATGTTCGCTCTGGGGACAATCTGGAGGCCTCTTCAGAAATTGAAGTACCCTTGGGCAATTGTCTGCAATGCCCATGCATCTGAAGTAATGAAGTACCATTCTTGCAGATGCTGGGTCAATTTGCCTCCTACGTGGGTTTTGCGTGCAAAGTGCTCAGAGAGGTTTCGTGGCTGTGGCTATGGCAGAGGGTAAGGAGGAGGCTGTTGCCTGGGGATGTTTTCCTCCAAGACCTTTTGGTGCATGTGCAAATCTTTGCCCTTGTCTTTGAACAGCTTGGCCTCTTCCTCTTTGACTACAGAAGAATAATATCGAAAGGGTTGTGCCCTCCAACTTTGCAATTATGGTTGTTGTTGTTGACGGATTGCTGCCCCTAAAGATTTAGCTGCAGCTTTGGTAACCAGTAACTTTTCTAAGCAATCGTCTGCCTTGGGACCAAACAAATTGGACCCATCAAAGGGCATATCGAAAGTGTCTGATAACAGTGCTGGATCCCATGCATCTGCCCACGCTATTCGAGGCATCTAAACCAGACTGAAGAGATTGGCAAGAAGCTTCCTTTCCATCATTGATAAGGTTGAAAAAACCTTCTCTCATCTCCCCTTCAGGGATGTTATCGGCTGCCTGTGCCACCACATTACAAAGAGTGTTTTTGGCTAAAGTGCAAGACACGTTAATAGCTTTTTAAAGCTATACTCCCAGCTGAACAAACTCTTTGCTAGGGCATCATAATGCCTATCCCTATCTGGGGGAATGGTAGGATAAGACGGAGCCTTCTAAGTGGAAGTAGCAGCCAGCACAACAACATTTTCTGGTGAAGTGTGCCTTGACAGAAAGTCTGGGTCTACAGAAGATGATTTATTCCTTTTGTGAGAAACCGGAAGGTCGCTCACTTGCTAATCCCCGGGGATCTGTCATCCAGGTAGCCAGGATACAGCCATCGCTATTGAATCCAGTTCCTGGGGGTGGACCAATGCGGGAGGATCACCTGGATGAGGGGTCATCGGGGATTGGAGATGGAACACTGACGGGTGAGACGCGGTATCCCCCTTCTTATAACACCTTTTCCCCATCCTACCACGTAGGATACTCTGACACTCTACTCCCTCCCCCTTTTCCGACACCAACACTTTCTTACACCACGAAAGACAACAGACTAATACTACAGCCGTTTACCTGAGAAAACCAAACACAAGGGTCAGGCAAAGTCAGGCAATTGACCAGAACCACACACCCCGGACAGCCCTTTCCCTTCCACAAAGGGATAAAAGGTGGAGCACAAGAGCACACTATGAGCTAGGCAGACCACACGACCAAACAGCTAACCCAGGGTGACAGTTCAAGAGGAGGAGAAAAGCGTTGTGAACCGAAGGGGCGACACAGAGAGAAGCGACCTTGCCCTTTTCGACCCAGACCCACGAAGCCTCAGTGAAAGGAATCCTAAGACCACGAACAATAGCCAGCGTGTGTTGCAGCAGATGTCAACGGTACACAGAGTCCTCCTACACTAATAATGAGGGGGGGGAGACGCTTGCTACAGTGGTACCGGCCTTGACTCCAGAAACAAGAAAAGCCCAGTGGTTCATCACAGCCGGTGAGTCGAAGGGAGGATCGATAAGAAACCAAACTGTTTTGAACAAAAGGGCAAATTAAGGGGAAAACCAGCTGCAGGGGAACCTAGCACTGCGTGGGTGCTCACTCGATAGACCCTGGTTGAAACTACCGATACCAGAAGGCCCTAGGAGAGTCCCAAGGAAAAGGTCAAAGTGGTCATACAAGGGTCTAGCCAAACCCCCTATACAGTCGAAAGTCTTTGACTGGCACTTAATTGGGAAGCTAAGGGAGAAGAATCCTGCATAGCGAGGAAGGAGAAGGAATTGTGTGGTTGGCAAGAGTGAACCCTATGGAGGGATGCCGACAGAAAGGGGTGAAGCATGATGTCCCAATGAGCATTGTGTTGACAAGAGTGAACCTGACAGAGGGATGACCACAGTCGATCATTTGAAATACATTAAGACTTGTGAATGCTAAAGGAGAAATCTTTTGGAATAAAAGCCGTAGTGAACCCGACGGAGAGAGGCTAACATTCGAGAAGGGTCTGAGCCTGGAAGAGGGGGATCCAAGGGTGAAAAGCCATCGCCCAAAGACTCATGAATGCAGCAGTTGAAATCTTGTGAATAAAAGCCATAATGAACACAACAGAGGGAGGCTGACATTCGAGAGGGGTCTGAGCCCGGAAGAGAGAGATCCAGGGGTGAAAAGCCATCACCCAACGCACAGATGGAAAATAACTTTTTTGTTTTATATTATATTGAACACATCAGGTCCTCGGAGGCAAGAGTCCTTTTTGTAGAAAAGAGACTTAACCACTGAATATCCTGATACCTGAGAACGGTAGTCTTGTGCTGGGAAAGCTTGAGAGTGTGCTACGCTCAGGAGTCCTACCTTGTACCATGCTCAAAACGTGGGGAAGGGAGACCCCTAGCTATCATTTGTGAACACTTCTTTCTTTTTTGCGAACACTATCCCACACTCTTTTTGTATTTAGTTGTAAGGATTGGCAATTTTTATTTTAGTATAGGTCCTTTTTTTGACAAGACTCCACTAGGACTGCCCGATTATTATTTGATGATTGTAGCTTGCTCCCATCTTAGATTTAGGTTTAGATTAGGTGTTTCCCAACCTAGCTATACGGTTTAACAAACATCCTTGAACTGTGATCACTTGTGTCTGTCTTTACTGTTGCCACCATGAGTTCCTTACACTTTTTACTAACTCCTTATTGACTGCAGGAATAGTACCTAATTTCTTCCAGAATACCAAAAGGGGGTCTCTTAGTGCTGAATGGAAGGGTAGTACAGGTTCCTTATGAGGGCCCTTATGTAGGATGTCTGTAAGCTCATTCCGAGTTATATTCTTGGCAGGACGATGACCTTGTTCATCACAGTCCTGTAGACTGAATTCGGATAAGGATGGACATCAGGGGTGTCAAACTCGACCTCTGGAGAAGTACTGCGTCCACTGGTATCCCTAAGGCAGGAGACTAAGTCCTCCATTAACATTCCTCTGAGATAAGGGCCTTGGGGATATTCAAAGCCCTAAAGAGTTCATTCCTTGAAGGGACCATATCCTCACCCTTGTCATAATCCTAAACAAATGTATCCCAAAGATTAGAAAAATGCAGTCTCCGACTGAGGCTTATACCTTGATGTCGAAGGTCCCTTCGACTTAGGAGGTTTTTTCGTACAAGATATTGATGCTGTTTATGGCATCAATGAGGTCCCGATGGTCGACGCTACTCGGGTAGCCACCTGACAGGTCTTGTGACTCTGGCTTTTGGGTGCACAAGTTGAAGCTTGAGAGATTCCCTGCTGGGCTTGGAGGACACAGTGATTTCTGGGGCCTTACTTGTCTCTTTCGAAGGAGCAGCCTGATCCGCCTTTGAAAATACCTCCAACATTTTCACTCTGAAATGTTCCCATTCGGCCACCAAAGTGGTCTTCTGGTGGCAATATACCTTCCACCTGTCGGGAGAGGAATCTGATGGAGAAGATCAATGGTGTCTTTTCCTACTCTTAGAAGGCGAAGAAGAGGATCAGCAAGAGTTACTCCTTGATCTCAACCTTTTGGAGTGTTTCAACCTTTTTATACGTCTCTCTGGAGACTTATCCCCTGTGGAACTACTACCTTTGGAGGATTTTCTCTTGAAAGATGTGGAGGGCGGTGATTTTGACACCGACTGACCTACAGTGAGCTTCAACCGTCTCTCCTTCAAGGCCTTGTTCATCATCCATTGGCAAGCACTACAATTGAGAACGTCATGGGCCTCACACTGAGGCACCAGAGACACATTCTGTGCAAATCAGTGATCGACATCTTCAAATAACAGTCCACACATTTCTTGAAGCCTGTTTTAGGAGTAGACATCATGAAAAAAAAAAAATCACAAAAAGTACAAAATGGGAAGAACAAAATTCTCTGAGGCAAGTCAAACCGTTCCCAGTGTGTACTGGGTATGCAGAAAAACAGAACTGAGGTAATAGGGCGCGGTACATGCTATTTATACTATCATTGATGTTGCATCCGGACACGTGAATGGAACCTGTCTAGGGAAATCAACGCAGATGCCATACAGCGCCCCCTGCTGACAAATTTCTTTCCTGATAACTGCAATATCAAAGATGAGGAATCCATGGGTGGAAACAATCCATTAGAAAGAAAAGGTTATTAGTAAATGTAGAAATAAAACTAGAATGACCTACAGTCCAAATAATCCGAAGTCTGTACGTTTGGTATTAAAGCGGAGAGAGACAAAGGTAGGAAGTGTGAATATTTTTCCTTACCTGGTAGTCAGATTTGATAAAGGTGGTAAATGGAGCCAGGAAGTAGAAAAAAGTCATTCCTCACTGGCAGGGTTTGTCCACACTTTTGATAATAAACTGGTAAAACCATCCACAGAAGTATATAAGTCACAAGCCATACCCATCAGCCATATATGGCATAGAATTATTGGTTTATACCCAAGCCAACAAATGAATAGTCTCTGAAAATAATATTGTGAAAATGTTTTATGGGTTGCAAAGAGCACCCCAAATGTTTCTACTTTTATGGAACTGGGAATGATGAGCATAGAATATGTCCTTTGAATTAAAAACAATAATGTACTGTTTACGCTTGTGGCTCGCTTCTTCCCTATGCAAATATAAAAATGCATGAATGAAGGTGGTGAATTTAAGGGTGTCATCACTTCCGCATGTTAAGAATGCTAAATCTACATTGATAGAATCGGGCCTGAATGAGTTCTGGGAGAAGCAATCGTTACTGTGACACAACTAAGACACCCACAGAGCCTACTGGTTAGAACTGACTAAAAGAAAGGCGTCTATAGGAAATGTGTGCATAGGAAATCCATCTTGAGAAGGTATAGACACTAAACATGAGACGTCTTTATGCACAGTAGCGGATGGGCATACTACCTCTCAGGCTCAGTGGTGAATGCAAAAAATAAAGCTTCAATTGACAAATGTTTATTTTGCCAAAAGTACAAATAGTAACACATTTCTTATTTCGATGACCCTCTATATAGCAATATTCCTGCATACAACCTTAGAGCTTTGAATGAGGCAGAATGCTTATTCTTACATGCTGAATTTGAAGATACAATATTTGCTGTGGCAAATATAGATAAGGCTTTTTTCGGCAAAGGAAACCATTTCTAAAGAACAAAGAAAATTAACTTACTCGGAATGCCAAAGATGGGAAATACATTTTAGATCAAGCATTTCTAGTAATACACTGTATGATATTTGTATATGTATTGTCTATTAATAGTTATTTTGTCCTGTATGATGAAAGAAGAGCTGCTGGATTTGTACATTACAAAGGGCAACATAATTTTGGCCAGTTTAGATAATGATTATATGTTGAGTGATTGACATAAAACGAAAGAAGAAACGCAAGAGTTCATTTACTTGAACATCGAAGACTGATAAAACGTGTAGAGAATGGTGATTTCTGCTCATTTCTTAAAAAGATTGAGATTATATGGAAATAAGAATGCAGTACTGGGCCAGCTCAGTTGACAGAGAAAGGTACCTACTAAACGTCTTTGTGAGGCAAGAACGAAGCAAACACACAAACCATGATGTTCAAACAAATGCATTACAATCAAAAATAATAAAGCAGAATAGTTCAACATAAGGATCTTGGTCTTAGGTGCCTTCATGCCTCTTCAGCCCTGAAAGT
Source organism: Ambystoma mexicanum (assembly GCF_040938575.1). Classification (NCBI taxonomy): domain Eukaryota; kingdom Metazoa; phylum Chordata; class Amphibia; order Caudata; family Ambystomatidae; genus Ambystoma; species Ambystoma mexicanum. The sequence continues at coordinate 492,822,271 of NC_090937.1, forward strand.
GACATTTGCTTCGAATGAATAACAGCTCAATGAAAATACAACGGTGAGAGCCAGGTGTCTGGCAACATACACTGCTCCGGATCAGAGTCTTCCACAAAGCTAACAAGGGGTTATACATTTAGGTAAATGAAGCTCAAAAAGTAATTCAAGAAGCATCTACTCTTTTCTACCATGCAAAGCTATCAGAACATCACAACCTATTCCCAAAACATTCCTAGGTTGGAAAAATCAAACTTTTGCAACCTTGTTCATGATAGAAATTCAATCTTATCTCAGGGTTACTACCCATGTGATATAAGAATTAGAAAATAAGGAATTCAATGTGGAACATAACTTACTTATTGGGTTAGATATAGTTTTTCTGTACACAAAAAAACCCCAGGAACCTACCTCATAAGGGATTGAAAAATATGCATGGTCCAGAGAAGATGCACAACCAGTATCAAATGTTTTCTGTAGTGCACAGAAATGACCCTTAAATGCAACTATTATGTTTTTTACCATTCAAATTTTATTGAGGTTTCAATGTTACAGAATATTCAAATATCTGGTGACACTTCCACCAGTAATACGTAAACAAACGTATTCATAGATCAACATAATAAAGGCTAATTTTGAACTATAAAAATGATATTATAGAAACATCCGAGGCACAGTGGGTCCACATGGTATTATCCGAATGGCACCAATTCACTACCAATTTCAATGTCAGTACAGCTCTGGCTAAACATTCTAACTGTCTCTCCGTTGAGATCTATAATAGTGTAAAGGATCTCAGATCATGAGGCTGGTGATGTATATTCGGGAAATCATTCTGTTGTAAAAAATGAATAAATTGGTTCCATACGTCAAAATATATCGGCATCTCACCAAGTGCAACTATTAGTAATTCATGAGCACAGTATATCAGCATATAAAGGGAACAGCAATGGGGACAACAATAGCCCCAAATGTAGCACATTTATTTGTGGATGTTTTTGAAAAAGCAGTGATTTACAGGAACTTTGTGCTCTAGCACCATGATGTTCCTTGTGTGCTCGATGGAATTACCAAATAATGATCTCACGCCCAAATAACCGGACAGACTCAAAGAATATCGCAAAGTACTATTTTATTATTAGCTTAAAATAAAGTTGGGCAAACTGGAGAACAAACTGTAGTTCACACACTCACCCTTTGGTTCCGATTATACCTCGATGTATGTCAGTTGTGTACTATGTATTGGCAACATTACTGGATGCCCCTTATCTGGTAGGCACGCCTTGAACCACCTCTAAATACGTATAATACAGATTATAGCAGAATAACAGCAGTAGATTGGCCTTTGCAACATAGTATAGCATGTTGCTTCATGGACCCTCTGATTGGTTGGCATTCGCTCCCAACCTTGGTGTCATGATGCCTACCCCCGGAGCACCAGGCCAGGCCCAGCACCCCCGGGAGCAGGCATCACGCCCCCGGGTAAAAGCCCAGCGGCCCTTAATAGGGGCTCTTTGGGCTCTGTCCTGGCGCCGTTGGCGCCAGGCTCATGTTGGACATCAGTCCTGGCGCCAGGCTCATAAAGGGAAGTGTTTTGTGCACTTACCTGAAGCAGACCATGCTGCATGAAGAACCAAGCCAAATGAGGCTTAGGAGGGACTATTTTTCTGAAGGAACTATTTTGTTACTTGGGTGGGGCTGTGGAAGAATACTCACCTGGAACTTCTTCCAAGGCTATTTAAGCCACACCCGGACAGCCACACGTGCTTCGCGTTGTTCTGCATCCCAGCAGCTGAACGCTCACTGTGTCTGCTCCTGCACCTGGACTCCAGCCACGCCCGACTCGAACCTGGAACACCTATAAGGGAATAAGAGAAGAGAAAGGTGAAAACCAAGAACTATTTCAACCCTCTTACCTGCATCCGGAATCTTCACGCCAGCATTCCTGAAGGAAGACTTCCATTTAAAAGCACCGCGTTGTTCGCTGCAGCGCCGCGCTTCACTCACCTGTTCCCGCGACGCCGCCCGCTCCATCGCGGCTCTCAGTGCCGGTCGCCACATCTCTGCACCGCACCTAAGGGAGAGAAGAAGAGACAAAAGGTGAGCAAGGGAACACAAGAGGAAAGCCGGATTTTCAGCCATATTACTTACCAGCTATTCTTGGTGAGCCATTCCACATCTCGGGTCGGCGCCACATCTCTGGCAGGTACCGCACCCCGGCCCCTATGGGGAAAGGACAAAAGACATTACTGGGGAATTATAAAGATATTTAGAGGGGTCGCCCTCATCAATGACTCACCTGATTTTACCCCGGCAATTTAACCCCTAAACGCATCGCCTTTGTTCTGCACCTGAAATAAAGGACAGAAAAAGACAACATAAAAGGAGGTTCACACTTGAACTTTTGCATCTTCATACTTACGGCGTATCGCTCAGTAAAGTCAAGTGGATTTGCCAGCACCATTCTGAAAACCAGTGAAGTAACTGGACGAACGCGCGCCCCTGCACCAGAAGCAGGATGGAGAGTTCATCCTTCCAAACCATAAGGTGAGCTTAAACCAGGGGTTTTGGAGGAAGTCAGAGGAGAATGAAGGGAGAAAGGGGGGAGCAAGCACATTATTCAGCAGACAGTTAATCCCCTTTCTCATCTGCAGAAGGATATTCCTACGGGCCAGACAAGCAAGATTTGGGGGTCCAGTTCAATCGGTGGTCCGAATTCTGCGCATCACGCTTGAAGAGGCCACAGCAACCCAGACCAGCGCCTCCGTGGAAGCCAGGTGAGTGTTACACTTGGACTTTTTTTGGCTCGTTAGCAGCATGTAAGCAAAACGAAACTCAGGTGCAGAGAACAACATCAGGCTACTATCCCCTAAATCCATCATCTCTCATCGAGGAATCGTACAATTTCTGCGACAACATTGTCGCCTGGCACGAAACTGCACTGTTGCACAGTATTAAGTATTAAGACTCAAGACAGACTTTGACAAGACTCACTTCATGGTACTTGAACACCTTAATATAGGCAAGGCACTCTTCCTCTGAATGACTATTCAAAAGGGGCATCCTATTTGCCTCTCTTGTCTGTCTGCCACAGTAACAACCCAAGTATGCCTTTAGGACCCACTTCTCTCTCTCACAGTCTTTGGCAATATAGGTTGTGTCAACTTCAATATTTATGAGCAGCAAGTTCCCCCTTCCCCAACTTTGCCTTCACTTTCTCTGCCAACTGTTAGCAAAACAATCACCCAAAAGCCTTGGTGCCACTCTCTTGGCTTCAAGTAGTGCTTGCACATTGAGGTCTTAAGCAAGATTCAACTTTTATTGGCCTCACAGAATGAATAGGATTGCGCTCTGGCTCTAAGAAAGGCTGCTTCAGTGTTAACAGGGAAAGACTCTTGGCTTGGGCAATGCTTGCTCTTTCTCTTCAACGCGTATGCAAGGATACAATGTTTAAACACTGCCATGATGCCCGCTCCCGGGGAGCCGGTTCAAGCCCTGCGTCCCCGAATGCGGACATCCAGTCCCCAAGGAAGGACCCAGCAACCCCATATAGGGGCCCTTTGGACAGTGTCCTGGCGCCTATGGCGCCAGGCTCATTATGGGAGTGCTTGGGTGCACTTACCTGATGCAGACCATGCTGCAGGATCCCGGCCTCCTTGAGGCCTGAAAGGAACTACTTTACCTGTGGGACTAATTTACCATCCGGGCGTGGTCGGGGAAGGATACATATCTGATTGGAGGAAGGATACATACCTGGAACTTCTTCCAAGGCTATTTAAACCCCACCCGAAAAGCCACACGTGCTTCGCATTGTTCTGCATCTAGCAGCTGGACGCTCACCGTGTCTGCTCCTGCATCCTGACTTCTGCCACGCCTGCCAGCATCCTGGATCACCTGCAAAGGAAGAGAAGAAGAGAACAGAAGAAGGAAAAGTCCTTACCTGCTAAAATCCGCATCCCGGAGACATCTCGCCGACAATCCTGAAAAGGAAGACTTTAATTTAAAAGCTCATCGCGTCGATCGCTGCAGCGCCGCATTCCACTCACCTTTACAGGGCGCCTCCATGTTCAGCAGCGATCATCCGGATTCGCAGTCACGCCCCAGCGCCTAGGGAGAAAAAGACCAGAACAAAAGGTGAGAGAGAGAAGGGAATAAGGAAAGCTAAATCTCCATGTTAAGACTTACCTGTTGATTCATTCCCTCTTCATTTCGGGTCCGCGCCGCATCCTGGCATTTCCAGACCCCGGCCCCTAAGGGGAAAAAAAGACATCAGCGTTAATGAGCGAATGAAAAGACATTATCAAAAAACACTCATTAAAGACTTACTTGATTTCTACAAGGATTTCACCTCTCATCTCGGGTCGGTGCCTGTTCCCCGGCATTCCGTGCCCCGGCCCCTATGGGGAAAAAGACACTAGCATTAGTACATTAATGCATGGACACAAGGGGAACCTCTTATCAAAAAACTTACCAGGAAGCAAAGCAAGTTTGGTTCTCACCAATCCGAAAATCCAGTGAAGTAACTGGATACCAACGCGCCCCTGCATCAGAAGCAGGATGGAGAGCTCGTCCTTCCAGACCCTAAGGTGAGACGCTACGAGAAATCACAAGGGTTTCGAGGAGGGTGAGAGGGGAAAGTGGGAGGCCGATTGCATTAACCCGCAGACAGTTAATCCCCTATTTTCGCCTACAGAAGGATACTTCTGCGAGCCAGGCAAGCCAGATTTGGGGGCCCGGTACAGTCCGTCTTCCGAACCCTGCGCATCACCTTAGAAGAGGTCACAGCAGCGCGAACCAGGCCAGCGCCTCCGTGGGAGTCAGGTGAGCGTAACAAGTTCTTACATGAGTCGTATATTCCTTTAGAAATCAAAATCAGGCACACTCGACCACTTCTTAATAGGTTTCACAAAGGGTAGAGGTACAACAATGTCTTTCGCAAAGTTATTCAGTATAATGGAAGACATGCAACTACCTCTTCATAACGTTTATGAGCTTTAAGGGTTTAACAATGGTCTTGGTAACGTTGGCTCTTCACGCTAATGAAATGTGAATTACTCGGTCACACCTGAGTGCTACTTTCCCATTGTCCCTTTATTTAAAAACTTCAGGGAACACTTCAGCTTGCTTTAACTTACACGCAAGTGAATATTTGAACTGGATACTGTTGCTGGCAGTGCTCGCGCAAGGAATCATATCACCAGGTTTGACTCACTAGCTTCTATGATCCTTGCTCTTCGGATTGCCCAACTTCTATGACTTCGGACACAACCTCTACTGCTTCTGGCCTCTCAGAGACCCACGCCTTTCCTCGCTGAAGGTATCTTCGGTCCAGCCACTCGGTATTGGAGCCCCTCTCGCTCCTCAGACCAGCAAGTCACCCACAGCTCCTCGCTTCGGTCTCCAACACAGTTCCTGCCTAGCAATCACAGCCATCAGGCTCACATGGGGAAAGACAGCCTCCCTGCACATCTTCCGCTGCGCAGCCTCTGCACTTCAGAGTTTGGGAAACCAGGACCCTCTCAGAACAAGCAGGTGAAATCTGCTGCATCCACATTCCAGCGTCCCTCTGGTTCTCCCACTTGCTAGATTTGCCTGGACTCTGCCTTCTTCCTTCTGCCTCTGCTACTATAGCGCTCACTCCAGCCACAGTTCCAACTCCCTCTCATTGCCTGCACCCGAGTGGGTCTTTTATGCCTCCCAGGTTCCTTCAGGTGTGGGCTGTTAGGCTTAATTGCCCGACTACTCCCACCAGCATGCCTCTTCAGCCCTCTTCCTCATCCCAGTACTCATGGGATTATGGGACTTGTAGTCCCGAACAACAAAGTTAATTCTTTTAGGTTTTTGCTTAATTTTAAGGGTAGATTTGCGTCCCTTAAAAGTAATTTAAAATTGAACTTTTAGAATTAGATCTTACAGAGGAATGTAATTTATTCAAGGCAACATTTCCAGATTCCTTTACATTATACCTTTGGGAGTAAGGAGGGCGTTAAGCTTGAAATACCCTGAAGGGTCTTTCCATTGGTAAGGTTTCTTCAGATTGTACGATCACCCATATCCCAAAATCCCATATCTTATATGTGGGTCAGGGACATCATAATGACGTTAAGCCATTTCTTGTTTTGTTAACCAAGAAAGGTTTTTTCTTTCAGAGGACAAATACTGTGACACATCCCACTGAATCTCCTCACCACATTGAGCCTAGTCTCCTCCCAGGTAGATCCTTCGGCAGTACACCACACCCAGGATCGGGAAGCATCTGCCTTTCCCTGGCCACCTTGGAGGAGACTTTAGGCAGGATGTCAGTGAGGGATCCATAGGAATCCTCACACAGTACTGCTAGTCCCAGTCTTTAATATACAATCTGCAAATAGTCTCTTGTGACTTCTTGTATTCATTTCTTTAATTTCCCCCAAGTGGGATGTTGCAGTTTCTCTCTTCACTTAGAAAGCGGTCAGAAATGAGAGACGGGCATAAGGTTGTTGTAATCTTAAGTAAGGACATTTTATTAAATAAAAAATGTGTTTGAAAAGCGCCTCTCCAGCCCTACTCTAAAGAGGAACTTCCGTACCAAGAAACTAAAACTAAGGCTCTGTCTGGGTCAGCATGTCAGTAACTGAAAAGCGGGCATTATGTCCAAAAGAGTCTATCCTCACCCTCACACTTAAAAACAAAAGGTGCAAGGAAATGTCTTTAACTTGATCTTAGAAAAAAGTGAAGTAACTACAAATGGAGTCAAAAAGGCATACGCCTCCCGTCTATACCTCAATATTTTAACACCTAAATGGCAGAAGGTTAATTTCTTTAAAACGTTATTCCTGACGCTGGATCCCTAGCAAACAACTTTGTTTAGCCTTATATGTGAATAATCTCGTGTCCAAGCATTACCAACCCTAGTTAGGGCTAGTGCGCCGACTACAAAGGGATGTCGAGATCCTGACCCTATCCTCTCTAAATCACTTTCCTATGTCTAAAAGTAAGTGGGGGGGGGTCAGTAACTGTATTTAATATTTACGCCTCCAGACTGTGTGTCTTATCATTAAAATCAAAAAAACACAATCTATGACAACTGGTCAATAGAGTAATATAAAAAGCTAATTTTCTCTCCACTATCCAGTGTACGCAGGGAAAATGAGTGATGATAACTGAATACATTTCTTATTACCACGGTCCACCACAGATAGTCCACCTCCAATTTGCTTCTGTCCTGTCGGCTTTTAGGGTCCAGGGACTGCCATAGCTTTCACGTCCTGGGTAGCAGCTGCAAGCAAGTTTGAAACTTGTGGGTTTCCTGATTTACGTTCACATCTGGTGTTGTGCAGCTTGGGGCCTCGCACAGCCTGCATCTATGATCCTCTCTCTCTTTCCTTGCTTCTCTCTCCTCCCTGTTTGGATGCACGCTTTTTAACATACTCATGCCACTAAGGCAGGCGTCTGGATTTAAAGGGAAATAACCTTTTCTCAAAAGGTAATGCTATCCCTTAGGAGTTTCTTTGTCCCAGTCCTGACAGTTTGTATTTTCTTGCATTTTAAAACATTCCATGTAGGCCATTGTACATCCACCTTGTGAGAGTTCCTCTTGGGAATGGGAGTCTTTGTCCCCTAAGGGGGAGTCTCTCCCAGTGAGGTCCCACGTCACTCCACACCTAGGGAGGGTATTGCAGAGCGGGCACACCTCCCTAGCCTCACAGGGGGCCTCCTCCTTGGGGTGGAGGGACGAATTCCCTTGATTAATCACATTGCCTACAAAGGCTATTCTTGCACAGTTAGCCCTGACCAGAGAGAAAAACCAGGAGACAGATAGGAAGCTTTAAATGCACAGTGAACAAATTACACTGCCACTTTAAGGCAGTCAGCTGTTCCTGACTCCCAACATGCTCCATCATCGTTGATCTGAATAGCAAGCTCAACTTCCCTAAGAGTCTTCAGGGAGAACTAACTGGGCGGATGTGAATGAGAGGTGAAAGGCAGATCCCATTCTCACGGGAGAAGAACAAAGCAAATTCACCCCTGTTTATCATACATCAAGGGTATCCATCCCCTTAAGCCCCAATATGACTTAGGTGCAAGGCAGTTAGGCAAATAATTTCCTCAAAGATGCCTGACCTACTTGTGCATCCTGCCTGGCAGCTGGGATCAGGCAGTAAGGTGTGCACATACTTCCATGTTGATCTCTGATAACAGGATGTTTTTTCAGAAGCGCAGCAGTGGCCACCTTACTTCTGGCAGGATGGGCCCTAGGTCCACCTACACTTGTTTTCCATGTCTTCTGGTAGCATTGGAGAATGCATAAAACCATCCATTTGGAAATTGACTGTTAGGATGCAGCAAAATCTATACTGATGTAACCATAATCTCTTTATGGCCTTCTTAATTTGGTATATGTATTATCGGAAAGCCCTTTTGACATTAAGTTTTTGCAAAGCACTTGCAGTTGGAGTACAGGGATTCAGGAAGAAAGAAGAACTTAGGTAAAAAGGATGGGTGTGTGCTCATAGATTCCTTACTTTTGTGAAAGACCATTTAATGCACTCTTGTACATAGAGATTGGATCTTACTTACCCTTCTAGCTGATGTAATGCCTACCAGGAAAGCAACATTTCATGTATTATGTTACAGGTCTGCTTTATGCATAGAGGCAAATGGAGGTCCTATAGAATTTAACAGTACCCACACAAGAAAAGGACTCCTGGCCAGGGGGTTGTAATGTCTTTAAACCCTCTAAAATCCTTTATTGCTCAGATAGCAAAGAATTCATGTTGGGAGGGGTTATTTTTGTGTGCTGCAATAGCCATTAAATGTGATCTGATGGGAGAAAATTGCAAACCTGATGATACAGAAGGTAGGGCTGGACCGTTTCTCTGTACGTCGCACGATTCACATTCCTATCCAAGCACCACACATAGAATCTTTTCCATTTGAATACATGGAATGTTGTTTTTTAGGTTCAATATGTTTCTTTTAGGCTCTTCATGCCTTCTTCCAGAAGGCTCAAGTTTCCCAATGAATGGCTGTGGTGTTGTAAATTGCTGTTCATCCTGGTTGGCAAATCTCATCTTCAGGGCAAATTCCACTGTAGTTCCATGATCAGGTTAAACAGAAATGAGTACAACTACTGGGAGGGAACACCAGTGTAATTAGTATCATCGTGGTTCACGTTTATCTTCAGAATGACTTTTGGCAGGTGACGCATTAAGGGGACGGCATACAGATAGAAGCCTACTCAGCTGATTTAAAGGCATTCCTCCTGGAACTGTCCAGTTATCCAAGGGCAAGACTTTGCCATTTTGTGTTACTTGCGATGGCAAACAAGTCGATCTGCGACATTCCCCGTCTTGCAAAAATGTCCCCTGCATGTTTGTTAACATTTGTTCACGTCCTAGAGCGATCTGCTTGCATGTTGCAAATCCCAAGGACATGAGCTGCCTTGATTGGAGAAATTACTGGCAAGAATCTGGACTTGGTGCTTCTCTGCTTGTTGAGATAAACACTGTTTTGTTGTATTGTTCATCTGAATCTGTATTGAAGAAGTGTTCGGGGTCAAGTCCACCCCTCTGAGTTCCAATGGGACAGAGAGGCTCTCTTTTTTTCTTCATTTTTTCTCTCTCTCTCTCTCTCTCTCTCTCTCTCTCTCTCTCTCTCTCTCTCTCTCTCCCCCCTGCACTGTCCGTTGGTCTATAGTGTGAGAAACCGGAGGATATCCTCACACCTACTCCCCTTGTATCCTCTTCTCAGGTGGCCAGGGAAAGGCCATTGCATTTGGATCCTGACCCTGGGAGCATAGAAGCGAGGGAGGATCACCTGGTTTGAGGGTATTTGGGGATTGCGGAGAGGATATCCACAGCCAAGACATGGTATCCTCCTTTCCCTTATGAAGACCAGCCCAATCCTCCCCCAGCCTTTATGGGCAATTGTAACACATCCCCCCACATTTTCCATCATTCAACCCTCTATGGTACTGGGACGAGGAGGAGGCAACTAAGAGTGGTGAACATTAGTAAATCATTTCACCAGTCTAGTACTGAATTGAGGAAGAAGCCTGCAGAGTATCGTAAAGGTCAGGCAATTGGACGGACTAAATGATCACCACCTGTGGTCACTTAACCCAACGGATATAAAAACGCAGGCTATTCATAAGAGAAGAGCTCACACAGCAGGCTGAAGCGTGGAGTCGGCTGGAGGTAGAAGCAGGCGAACCGGAGAGACAGGAGCGATAGACGCGAGTGCGGGAAGCAGTGTCAGGCAAGGACTAGAGACGCCGGGGCCGCGGCAGCCCAGAGAAGGTTGGGAAGTCCTACGCACCCTCTGTGTCCAGCGCAAACATGAGCTGTGGGGCGCCAAAGCACTCTGGTCATCGCTGACCTGAGGGAGAGCCAGCAGCACTCTCCCCACCCTCTGATAGAGAATAATGGAGGCCGTGGAAGCTGGGAAGGTACTGCAAGAAAAGGAACAAAGCCGACGGGAGCAACCGCCGGAAGCCGGTGAGTGCAGATGTATACACTCATACCGGGGCATTCCGAAAACCTGCAATAAGCCTTTCTTAAATGTTGAACATTGTGGAGACAGTCATAAGCACTTTTGAATACTGAAGCGAGTGCTTATAATCTTGAAATGAATTGAAGATAGTTTCATAGAGGAAGGAACAAGTTACTTACCTGTAACTGTTGTTGTTCTCCAGCATGGGTCTGGCATGGATTCACATGCTCATGAATATTCCCCGTCGTCAGGCTGGGAATCCTCGGTAAAGAAAAAAAAACATTATCAGTTTCGTTTCTGATCTGTCTTTCGTAGTAATAACCAATCACTGGTCTCTGCGTCATACTGACCACAGCCAATGACTGCCCTCTACCTAAGCACCGCCTCTGGCAGCCATCTTCAGATTTGGAAGCATGTGAAGTGGCAGTATGACCAAGTGAAGAGCCGCAGAGGGGTAGGCGGGAGGGTTCGCATGTGAATCCATGCCAGACCCATGCTGGAGAACAACAGTTACAGGTAAGTAACTTGTTCCTTCTCCAGCATGAGGTCTGGCATGGATTCACATGCTCATGAATAAAGAATACATAGCAGTACACACATGCACAACCACGGGAGGTGGCAAAGGCTCAACATTAAGCATTACATCAAACTCAACATTAAGCATCCTACCTCCTCACCAGGCTCACCTCAGGCGAACAGGTTGCGCAGCACTGCCTGGCCGACCCTGGACTCCTCCCTGGAATCCCGATCGACGCAGTAGAATTTCGTGAAGGTGTGCATCGACCTCCACGTAGCAGCCCTACATATGTCCAGCAGGGGCACACCAGAAAGGAACGCCGTGGTAGCTGCGATCGCTCTGGTGGAATGGGCTCTCGGACGGCCACGCAGCGGTCGGTTTTCCAACCGATGACAGTACATGATACAGCCGGAGAGCTATCTGGAAATGGAAGCCTTCGAGAGAGCCTTCCCCTGATTGACAGGTCCAAAGTTCACAAAGAGTTGTGACGTCTTCCGAAAACACTTCGTGCGGTCCACGTAGAACTTCAACGCTCTAGCCACATCCAGCGAGTGCAAAGACCTCTCAGCCGGCGACGAAGGCGACGGGAAGAACACAGGCAACACCAAGATGGAAGTCCGACGGTACCTTGGGCATGAAGGAGGGGTGCGTCCTGAGCACTACCCTCGTGTTGTGAAAAGTCAAGTACGGGGCCTTGCAGGAAAGGGCCTGGATCTCTCCCACCCGTCGTGCGGAGGTGATGGCCACAAGAAACGCTGTTTTCCACGACAGAAACTTCAACGGGGCCGAGTGCAGAGGCTCGAACGGAGGTCCCATGAGCTTGGTCAGCACCACGTTGAGCTCCCACGCCGGGGCCGGAGCCTTCACCGGCGGGAACGATCTGAACAGTCCCTTCATGAACTCTTTCACCAGACGATGAGACCACAAGGACGTCCGCCCCGTGGTTCTGGTGTATCGGGAGATCGCAGCAAGATGAATCTTGATGGACGCGTGTGCCAGACCAGCTTTGGCCAGCGTCAGCAGGTACGGCAGTACCTGGGGAGCCATAATCCGTAGAGGGTTAATCTTCTGTGCGTGGCACCAGACAGAGAACCTCTTCCATTTGTGTCCGTAGCATTTAAGAGTCGAGGACGCCCTGGCCTTTGCAAGAACCTCTCTGCAGTCGGCCGGTATGTCGTATCCCCCAAACTCTAGCGCTGCAGGAGCCAGGCCTGCAAGTTCAGCGATTTCGGGTCGTGGTGGAGGATGGCGCCTCCTTCCCTGGAGAGTAGATCCGCGTCCACCGGCAGCTTGATTGGCGGGGACGCTGACAAGTCCAGAAGGTCCGGGAACCATATCTGCCTCGGCCACGCAGGTGCGACGAGGATCATCCTGCACCGTGACCTCTTGAGCTGGTTGACGAGCCGGATTAGCAGTGGCAAAGGAGGGAATGCGTAGAGGAACAGGCCCTCCCAGGGGAACGAGAAAGCATCGCCCATGCTCCTCGCCTGGGGAAACCTGCTGGCGAACCTCCGGCACTTGGAGTTCGTCGCCGTCGCGAACAGGTCGATCTGGGGTGTGCCCCACCGTCGGAAGAGGCGATCCACTAGATCCTTCCGTAGTTCTCACTCATGGCACGAGCGCAGCTCCCTGCTGAGTGAGTCGGCGATGGTGTTTTTTTTTATCCCTGCCAGATGAAACGGCACCAGAAACATCCTTTGGGCGACGGCCCAATGCCACAGGTCCTGCGCCTCCTTGGACAGTGCTGGGGACCTGGTTCCGCCCTGTTTCCTGATGTAAAACATGGTGGTGGTGTTGTCGGTGAAGATCCTCACCACCTTGCCCTTGAGGGACGGAAGGAAGGAAGGACATGAGGGCCCAGAACACTGCACGGAGCTCCAGGACGTTGATATGGAGGGACTTCTCCGTCGGGAGCCAAAGGCCTCTCGCGCGCAGATTTTCGGTGTGCGCTCCCCACCCTTCCAGGGAGGCATCCGTGGTCACTGTCTCCTGGTGGTCTGGGGTCTGGAAGTCCATGCCCGCCGTCAGATGCGCGCGGGTGCCCCACCACCGGACCGCTCGGCGGAAACTCTTGTCGAGTGTGATCCTCTCCTCGAAGCCGCCCGTCGTTTGGATCCAGCGCGCGTCCAGGAACTCCTGTAACGGGCGCATCCGGAGCCTGCACATGGGAATGAGGTAGATGCAAGAAGACATCATTCTGAGGAGGGACTTGATGGACCTCACCTTGGCCGCGTCGGAAACCAACATCCGCTGTACCTTGCCCAGGATGCACCTGGTCCTTTCCTCCGACGGGGAGGCCAGAAGGGACACTGTGTCGAGCTTCGCTCCCAGAAACAGTGCGTTTTGCGCGGGTACCAGGTGGGACTTGGCGTAGTTCATGGAGAATCCCAGTTCCGTGAGAAGGTGGACGGTCCTTGCCGTGTGCTCCACGGCGAGCTCCCTCGTCTTGGCTCGGATGAGCCAGTCGTCCAGGTACGGGTAGACGTGAATCCCCTCGCGGCACAGCTGCGCCGCCACCGGTGCAAGGCACTTGGTGAATACCCTGGGTGCCGACCGTAGTCCGAAGGGGAGGGCTTTGAACTGGTAGTGACGCCCTTGGACCACAAACCTGAGGAATTTTCGGTGCCCCTTTAGGATGGGAATATGGAAGTAGGCATCCTCCAAATCCAACGACGACAGGAAGTCTCCCTCCTCCAGCTGACCCAGGACGTGCTGGAGGGTGACCATCCGGAACTTCTGCGCCTTGATGAACTTGTTCAGACGTCGCAGGTCTAGGATGGGGCGCCATCCTCCCGTCTTCTTCTTCACGAGGAAGTATCTCGAGTAAACTCCGGAGCCCCGAAGCCTCTTTGGGACGAGTTCGATGGCGCCCTTCCTGAGCATCGCCCTTACCTCCAGGAGAAGCTGAGGGATGTGAAGCTCTTTCCTGGCCACGGGGGGGACGCGCGGGCACCTTCTTTGAAACTCGAGCGCGTGGCCCCGGGCTAAGGCGTCCAGCACCCAACGGTCGGTGGAGATGGACTCCCATACGCTGACGAAGCTCGCCAGCCGGCCTCCCACCGGGGTGCTTCGGTGGGGGCCCGACCCCACGGCCGGTTCAATCCTGTTTCGACGAGGCTTTGCCGCCTTGACCTCCTTGGCGACGACGGCGGGGTCCGCCAGACTTGCCTCGTCCTCTGTAGGCCTCCTGAGACGACGAGCAGGCCGCTTGACGGTAGGTGGAGAAACCGCCGCCGGAACCTTTGGGGGCGCCCTTGCCTCCAATGCTCCGAAAGGGCGTCCGTCGTTGCTGCAGAACCCCAAGGGCCCGGGCCCGGGTCCGCTTTAATGGCCTGAAGGGAATCGTCCACTGTTTTCCCAAACAGGTTGTTCCCATCGAACGGCATGTCCAGGACTCTGGTCTGTACGTCTTGACGGAAGTCCGTAGCCTTGAGCCATCCACGCCGCCTAAGGCACACGCCGTTGCCCAACTGGAGAAACCCAGTGTCGGCGATGTCCGTCGCAATAGTGATGGCGTGGTCCGACGCCACCTCACCTTCCTGTAGGATCTCCAGGGCATCCGCCCTCTTGTCGTCCGGTAGGAAGTCCAGCAGGGGAGCCAGTTTGTACCATAGCTCCCTGTCGTAGCGGGCCACGATAGCCAAGGCGTTGGCCGCTTTAATCGTCGTTGCTGCAGACGAGATGACCCTGCGTCCCATAGCGTCCAATTTCTTTCCCTTGCCGTCCGGTGGGGAAGTCGATGTGGAGGCCGCACCCCCCCCCGCTTTCTTCCTGGCCGCCGCGGAGACGACGGAGTCCGGGGTAGGCTGCGCCCGGAGGCACAGGGGGGCCGCGTCCAGGACCCGGTACTTCTTCTCGTACCGGTCTCTTCTAACTGGCGTCGTGGAAGGGTTCTTGAGGAGGGCGAGGCCCTCATCCCAAATGTCGTCCAGTAGAGGCACCGCGAGGACCGTCTTCCTCTTGGCCTCGCGCCGTTGATAAAGGAATCCTTCCTTTTTCTTCTCCTCAGGGCAGAGTTGGAAAAGCTCGGATGCCCTGGCGATCATGGAGTGGAACGATCCAATCTCGTCGGGCGGAGAAGCCCTGGTGGGAGGTGACGACGGTAGATCCTCGTCGTATACCTCGTCATCCGTGCCCGTCGCTGCCGTGTCAGTCCCCGTATCATCCCCTCGGGTGGACGGGGAGGAGGGCTGGACGGGGCGCGACGGCTGAAAAGGAGGTGGAGAGTGAATCCTTCTTTTCTTGGGCGGGGGAACACCAGAAGGTCCCGGTTCAGGATCCCCCGACGGGAGAGGTTCCTCCGTCGGCAACGGTAGTCTCGTCCTTATCTCTGAGCATAAGGACTGTATAGCCAACAAAATGGCCGCCGAGTTGTCTTGCGGCGCTGGCAGAGGGGAATCCGACGGGCGATCAGTGGCCCTGTCGGCACCCTCGACGATGTCGTCGTCACCTGCGTCGGGATCCATCCCGACGGGCCGGCCTTCTTCCACGCCAAGGCCCTGGCTTAAGACCTCAATCAGCTCTTCCTCCGAGGTTGAAGCCGAATCTACGACGACGCCCTGCCCCCCCTTTTTCTTCCCCGCAGGGGATTTCACGGGGGTCCTATCGATGGGTACAAAAGAGGACTCCCTCCGAGGTGGCAGGGAGACTCTGAGCCCCGAGGTCGCCACCACTGGTGTAGCCTCCACAGGCTGAGCCAGGGCCGCCGTGACAGCTTCAATAGAGGGCTTGGCCGGATGGATTAAGGCCTTCACCACCTTAGGTGCGCTCACCGCCTTTTCCTTGAGGAGGGGGACACTGCCTCGCTCCCCCTCCGACGGGGCCTTCGAGCTCGACCGGGGCCTCTCCAGGAGCTTCGCCGGGTGCTCGCCCTTCCTCTTACCCGACCCAGAGCGTTGGCTCGTGGCTGAAGGTGCCGGGGAGGGTGCGCCCTGCCTGGCGCCCGTAGAGCCTGACCGTTCGGCACTCCCGGTGCCAGCGGACTCGCGGTGCTTGGCCTTGTGTTGGACCCCCGTCGCCGGGGCTTCCTCAAAGGTCTTAGCAGACCGCTCGGATTTCCTCTTCTTCTCGCCTGACGGGCTCTTCCCTTCCAGCCAGTTGGCGAGACGTTGATGGCGGTCCTTCATGGTCCGCTCCGACATATTGCCGCAAAACGCACAGTCCTTCTCCATGTGCGTCTTGTCCTCATGTAAGCAGTAGAGACAAAAGGAGTGTTCGTCCTCCTTAAAGACGTTCTGCAGCTGGCATCCAGGGCAGACCCTGAACAGCTTTCCGGGCGTCGAGCTTCCCTTCTCCTGGGCCATGTCCGGGCCTGAGAAGCTTCTGGAGTCCTCCAAAAGCGTAGCTCGACGAATTCTTCACCCTTGAGGGGCGCAGACGAATCCGACACGGGTCCCCGTTGATCGGATGGAGAGTCGGTGGAGCTTGAGGCTCTTTTGACCGAAAAAACGAAGTTTTTGAGAAAAAACGTGAAAAAATAGCACTAACGCTCGAGAGCAATAGCACGAGGATCCCAACACATGAACGTGCGGTAAAAATCTGAAGATGGCTGCCAGAGGCGGTGCTTAGGTAGAGGGCAGTCATTGGCTGTGGTCAGTATGACGCAGAGACCAGTGATTGGTTATTACTACGAAAGACAGATCAGAAACGAAACTGATACTGTTTTTTTTTTCTTTACCGAGGATTCCCAGCCTGACGACGGGGAATATTCATGAGCATGTGAATCCATGCCAGACCCCATGCTGGAGAAACAGATTAGTTTTGAATAACGAACAAACTGAAAGCATTATTGAATACTGTAAAGAATTAAAGCAACATGGAAGCATGATTGAGGAAAAGATTACTTACCTGTAACTGTTGTTCTCCAGCATGGGTCTGGCATGGATCCACATGCTCATGAATATTCCCAGTTGTCAGTCTGGGAATCCTCGGTAAAAAAGAAATCAGTCTTGCTAGATAAAGCAAATAATGAGCATGTTTTGAGAGGAATAAAAGCAACGTTGTGCAGGTGGCAATGGCAAGGGCCAGAGAAGTATCAACAGCGTAACCAAGCGAATGGTGACCAAGCTAGCCACGATAAAGTGTTGGAAGAAAAAAGTCCAGATACAAGAAAAGCTTCACCGTTAAGCGAAAACTGTGGACAATTGTTGTCAAAGCAGATTTTATTTCATTTATTTTAATTGTTTTTTTTATAACGCACTTAATACCAGAGTTTGTTTTCTAAGCACAGATCCAAGATTTGAACCTCTGTTGCACTGTGTGGTCTTGCTTCCAAGACCAGCACGTTGCTCCTGTGCTATCCTCCGTTCACGAAAAAAGATGGAAAAAGGGGCATCGGTTGCGTGACCTGTAATGGGAGGATCGTGTGGTCCGACAACAGAACCTAGACAGACTTCCCTGCATGAAAAGCAATTAAAAGGAGGAATCCAGAGTGTTAATATTAAAAGGAGCAAGTCAATGAAAATATACATGGGAAGGCTTGTGTTGTAACGGACGTGCGTTGGTGAACCAGAGAAATTACCCAGGATAAGAGGGTTGGGGAGGATCACAATCCTTTGAGAACTATTTTGTTTTGAACTTTAAGAACTGCTGTGTTTTGAACTGTGTGCCTTCTATCTTGAATTTGAACCCCAGGACTTTGTGGAACTATCTTGAACTTGGGTAAGGGAACTTCAAGAGTTTTGAGGAACTTTAAAAGGGGAATTGAAAAGTAAGCTAGGAGCAGGAAGAAGCTCAGAACATTGTTTGGAACACTATTATATTGTTGACATCCCTACACATTGTTTAGCTTTAGTTGTGAGGGCAAGTATAGGTTTTGGACACAGACGAACTTCTAAGTAAAACTCTTTGACACAGATATTCCTTAGTTTCTTTAGGTAGGTAAATCCCACCATAGCTTAGGGCAAGCTAGGCCTTCATCCATCCAAGTTTGTTTGAACTTTGAATCTGTTTGACTGTGTCTTGCTTCATGATGCCTTAACAATATAAACATACCACTCTGTTACAAGGGATTAACTGTCACTGGTGAAGGACTCCGCAAAGGATGTTCTCCCCTTTGCACCACCAAGCCAGGGAGGCCTTGGCAGGTTGAGTTAATATCAGGCATTCTTTACAATGGGATGTCTGTCAATTTCTTTAGATTGACTTTCAGGCCAAAATCTGTTAAAGTTTCCAGCATTGTTGTGAAGTCCTTCTGAGACTTCTCCAGGGAACTCGCCTAAATAACACAGTTCTCCAGTTAAGGGTACAATGTTTTTTTGTACTCTTTGTGAAAGTGCCACCAACATTGAATTTGAGAATACTCTTTGAGCTGGGTTTTAGGCCAAAAGAAAGTACTTTGTAAAGACAGTGGCGTTCTGCACAGCAACCCACAACACTTTCTGTGCTGCTCTGCTACCATAACATGAAAACATGCATCCTGTGGATCTACTGAACATATCCATTCTTGTTCCCTTAGTGGTGGGAAGATTTAATGTAATGCTAGCATCCTTCATTTGAATTTTTTGATGTATTTGTTTTCAACTTGCAGGTCTAGGATCATTCTTTTTTGATTTGCAACCACTTTCTACTCTAGGAAATACCTTAAGTAGATACCCGTCCCTGTTTTTTTTGGACCTTTTTTCTATCGCTCTTTTCACAAAGAGAACTCTTTTCTCCTGAACCAGTCAATGAAGGTTATTTTGTGATTGGGGTTTCGGGGCAACAGATACAGACGATTTTGAAAACCTTAAGCAATAGCCATTGTGTACAATTCTGAGCATCCAAAAGACGTTGGTGCTCATTTGCCATGCTGCTAAATGGCTGCTCTGAATCCTTCCCCCACACTTTGTTGCTCATCCAAGGTGATAGTCCAGAGTACTGGGCCGCCCCTGGACTAGCTCGGTCAGCTGAGTCTTTTCAGCACTGTGATGCCTTGACAAGGTGTATGTTGCACTCGAAGTCTCTCCACCATACCATACTTGTTTCTTTTGGGCAGCAGGTTGTTTTCCTGCCACTGCAGAGGGTTGTTGCCTGCTAGTTATGTGGAGGTAAATGTTGTATTGAAGCTTTTTCTGGGTTTGAAAGCGCTGTTGCAGAATATTTTGCTGGTGTCATGACGAGCAGTGTTGGGAGTACCGCGTCGATTTGTATGATGGCCGGAAACCCTCAATTTTCAGTTCAAGGCCACCACATTTCAAGTTCTCTGCCTACATCCTTATAACATCACCAGTGTGTTCATCGAAAAGTAAGTTGAGAACAGGTTGTCCACAGTTTTATATTGGGAATCCACTTTGAGACTTTTCAGTCTGGTCTGTGACATTTTTTGCATAGTTAGGCTGTGTCAGTAGTTATTGGTTAAAATGTTCTACTACATAATTAGCGGCTCTTATTACCTGTGTGGAAATAGTGCTATCTTCTTTAACCAGTTTCAGCAGGTCCTACTTTTTGTCTGCAAGAAGGTTAAGGGCCGTACTCTACACTGAGGATCAAAAGCCTTGTCGCCCTTGCCTAACAAAGCCTGCGAACGTGCAGCCATAATGGTAATGGCAGCCATGAAACCCAGTCTTCTGCCTGTTGAATCTATTAATCTAAAAGTTATCTGGTGGGACAGATGAAGAGGATTGAGAGGAAGAGACTCACCCCTTTCTGGCTGCTGATACTATCAGCAAGCGCACAGGATGATCCTTCCTGAGCAAATGTGGTTAGACCTCAGGGCTCTGTATTCATTTTCCCATCTCTTTGCGCATAATCTGAGTGGGTACAGTGAATGTTTCCACTACAGGCTTTATGAGTCCTAGAACTAATGAGATTAGAGGCCTTGCAGGTTCCTTTGGTTGTGAACTTTCAAATATAATTGAAGCTTCAGCTCCCTCGTATGGACCTATGAAAAATGTAGTTTATCATCTGTCTGTAAGATTCTTCTTGATAATGAGTCAGGTGATTGTGGAGACACATTGAGCGTTCTTCGAGACTTTCTAGGTAGATCTTGTATGAACAGGGAAAAAATGTTTGGTTTGTCAGAGTGTATTCCCTGGCTTGGCAATGACTTTGAAGTCAAGAGAGAGTCTTTTAAAGTCAATTTTATATGCTTCAACATTGTGACCGATGACACTGATCGATGGCAAGCAGCTCAAGACTTTTCCCGTTGATGACAGAGCTATAGGTAGTCAAGGGCAGAGCACTCAACATTGATAGGTGTGACAATGGCAAGCTTGCTATTGGTGTAGCCTTTGACTTTGAATAATTCACCATTACTCCAAAAATGGAGTGCTCCTCAAAATGATGACGCTTTGGTGATGTCCTGAGGAAACCCCAGTGTTGATGGTAGAAGCTTCATGGACCTCGAAGCTAGGCTTCTTGCAAGCATAAAAGTCTTGGAAAGCAGCCAGATAATATACCTTTGCCCTTTCCAATTGTGCACTCAGATGAAACCCCCTCTCTAGCCTTCACCCTCTTATATGGCATTTATTATTTGACACATTGGGCATTCTTCCAAAGAATGACCATCTGTAGAGAAACCCATACAGATAGCATGGGATGGTTTCTTGCCCTGCATGAGGCACATTTGTCAAAAAAAGAACATATTTCTAGCCAAGAACTGAAAAGGTGACTGAAAAAAAGCAAAAACAACATCCTTCCCTACATAAATATCCTATGTAGGAAGTAAATAGCTAGTGAAATCAGTGAAAGTGTTCCCAGACCCTTCTCACACGGTTGGAAAACAAACGTACTTCAACTGCCACTGCTGAATATGTTGGGAGTCGGTAACTGTTGGCTACCTTAAATTGGCAGTGTAATTATTTTACTCTGCATTCAAAGCTTCTATTTGTCTCCTGGTTGTTCTCTCTGGCAATGGCAAAGTATGTAAGAATATGTGGGTTATATTGTCTCCTCAGCTGTGCTAGGCTACATCACTTTGCTGCAGTGGTCCAAGAAACAGCAAAATGGCCGAGCTGACTGCTGTGCACGCCAGGATCTCTAAATTGCGCTTTTTTGCAACAACCAGAAAATGGCTGCACCACCCTGCCACACACTTTTCAGGTGGGGTGAAACAGAGTACTCACTGCAGGAATGAGCCAGTGTGCTCTGCAACATTTAACATGGAGTGAAGTGAAAGAGGCAGCATTACTTTGCTGAAAACCCAAAATGGCTCTTTCAAATGACACCTTTTTCAACCTTTAAAAGTGCTGCTTGGCGCTAAACTCATCCAGTCCTTATGAACCACTGTGATTAAAAAGGCCCTGCAATGCCCAGAATCATCCATTGTGTCTCAGCAGAACCGGGCCTAATTCTTGAATGACAGCTCCTGTCAAAAGTATCCTTGTAAAATCAACCAGGGGCTTTGTTTTAATTTTACATGGGAAACACATCTATTTTCTTTGCAAAAGTATCTAAAAATCAGCTGCTCAGAGAAAGACTCTAAATAGATGCCTGTTTAAATGTATCCACGCTGCAAAACAACTCCAGCACTCAAGAAAAGAACTATAGCTGCACAAAAAGTGTATTTGCTGGAGGTGACGTCACCTTTAGATTGATGCATATGATACAGATTTTTGATGGTGTGGATTTGGAGAGGTAGGAGAGGTGACCCAGAGGCGGTGTGTGGAAGGCACATGCGCAAGATTGTGGGGGGGGGATGCCGGAGATGGCAATGGTTTGGTGAACATGGGCTGCATGTGGAGTGCACTGGCGAAGGTGCAGAGCCAAGAAGGCTCATAGAAATTTAAGAAAAAAAAGAGAAATGTTACATTATTTTCTAACTTTTGCTCCCTGAGCAGCGGATTATTGAAATTCTCAACTTGAGGTGAGGTAAAAGCATAATGAATTTAGGGGTAGCGGAGAAATGACTCCCCTTCAACTGTTATGTAGCACACAGCTTCTATGCCAAGATAAGTTAGTAAAACATAGTGTGCAATGATTCAAAAGTACTGAAGGCAAATAAATAAGACCATGGCGGCCCATAGATGGCTTCTCCAGAGGCGTGCAGCAATTGCTACTGACACACAGACACAGCACTTACACGGGAAAGAGGCTGAAAAGCACCTGGCTACAGTTGAACTATGGTACATGAAGGAAAGGAAAGTGACGAGGCGTCAGCAGATGCTGAAGCAGCACGAGCAGCGGGAAGAGGGGTCTCACCCTTCTGCACCTCCGGGAGTGTAATATTTGATGACACAGATGGTAAGCAAGGAATGCATTCCATTAGAGAACTGAAAGCAGCAGAAAGACATTTAAAACACCACATACAACCATCACAATACACTAAAGAGAACGAACAGGAAGGTGCAGAACAGCCCACTAGCAGCACAGAAGCGAGCAAGAGAGGGCTGCAGTGCATGAAAGCAGATTTGAAGGTACAGGTAAAGAGGAATAAATAGCAGCACAAGTATTTTTTTTCAAAATTAAAAGGGAAGATAACGGGGGAGGTGCAAGGAGTAACCACAGCAATAGAGAGTGGGGAGAAGGAGCGCAAAAAGCTTGACTGGGCAGAGCAAATGGAGGGAGAAGAGAGAAGGAAGAGGGACCGTGGAATGAAAGTGCAATGCGAGGAGAGAGACGGGAAGAGAGTGGGGGAACTGGAAAGGGAAGAAAAGGAATGGAGGAGGAAGGAAGAGAGGGAGCTTATGGGCAAAGAGCATGGAATAGGGATAGATGGCAAGGGAATGGGTACAAAAGCAGGAGCATGAACTGGTCAGTGAGTGGGTTGCACTGGAATGGGAAAGGAAGAGATGGGAGGAGGAGAGCAGGACTGGACCAGTCATCACAGCCAAACATGATAGAGGCTCAGTAGCATGCATGGGGTTATGGAAGGGAGGCAACAAGTATAGCATGCTAGAAATTGACTGTGTGTATTGTAGATTGAGGCAAGAGAAGACAGTTAAACAAACGGCAGAGGCAGAGAAAGGCAGATGAGGCCAAGTTGGTACAAAATAAATTATTAAAGTATGCAATGGAGGGGGCAGTTAAAACCAGCCCCAACTCACACGCACCAGAATCACAATAGCAGTTATCAGCAACCACCACAATACGAACCGCCCATGTGGGGAAGATACATGAGGCAGGGTGGGCTCCAGCAAGGGTTCAAAGAAGGTTCAAAGAAGGGGGGGACTCCAAGGAGGGCGCACGCTTGGACCACAATCAGGGAGGATTTTGGGCCTATGGACAGCAGGGACCACAGAATGCAGGAAACATTCCAGGGGGCGTTTCAGGACAGGGGAGGGAGTCACTACAGTTCTGGTTCTGCAGGCATTTAGGACATGTTTGAAGAAACTGTCATTTTGGGGGAGCAAAGCAAAATGGGGGGGGGGGAATCAGGAACAACAATAGTATGCAGGGGCACTGGGAAATTATTATGCCCATGGCCAGCAGCAGCAAGGACAGATACAGGGATCTTTTCAGCAGACACCACAAGCACCAACACAGGCACTGTCACCACTACAGGTACAGACACAGACACAACAAATGACAGCAACACTATCCCAGGACTTACAAGCATCACAACCCAGGGGGAATGCACAGCAGCCAGCACACATACAGAACACTGACACAATAGCAACAGTACCAGTTAGATGACTGAGAGGGGTGAACTTGGTGGGGAACAACTCTTTCAAAGGAAATGGATTGACATTATACTCTTAATAGGATATCCTCAGACAAACTTGATTTGTCTCACTCTGCCACACACACTCACGCACACTCGATTGTGCGGAGGACAATTGCATAGGGTTGGTGATAGCTAACAAAACATTTTCCTTTCTGGGTGACAGTGGGGCAACTAGGCCATCCATTAGGGAAGGGACATTTGTGACATCATGAGCAGACTGGATATGACCATTTTATTCACAGACAAAGCCATAACTTGTTCAACACCAGGCATCTACATGCTGAAAGTAAGGAAGATTGTTTAGGCATAGTGGGGGTGCACGGTACAAAGGGGGGTGCATAAAGATAGTGCATTGAAAGAGTAAATTCAGCTACATTCTGAGCACACATCTTTCAGCTAGGAGACTGGGCTCATGCATACACAAATAACACAGAGCAATTCAATGAGACACACAAGGAGGAGAAAGGTGCACTTGAGTGGGGAGTCGTGCCTTTCACTGATGGTTCACCAACTATCGATCAGACTGATGGGGTCAAGAGGTTAGGAAATGCTGTAGTGAGACTGAGGGAAGGCAGGACAAGTGAGAAGGTTAGAGGCGCACAATTGCCATCTCATTATTAAACACACACAGCAAAATGAGTTGCTCTCACACTGGCACTAGAACACAGCGCAGAAAACTGAAGGAGAGACACTTTGCCCTGAGAGGAGTGCGAAACATGGTGATGTGAGTGGGCTACAACAATACACGAGAGACGCACATCATGGAATTGCGGGGAGCTGCACCCCGGGAGGAGATAACTCTGGGTAAGGGGTGGATGATCCATGTTCCCAACAGACACCCTTTGGCGACAAAATAACACAGTGCAAGTAGTAATGCCACTAGCGCTTTTGATTGATTGATTTATTTATTTATTTATAGAGCGCTTTACACCAAGGCGCTGTACAGTGGAAGAACATAATAAATTACAACAACATTTTGAACACAGCACTGGCACAAATGCATTAGCCAACACACAGGGAAAGAGGTCATTGCTACACGAATTGGAGAATAATGGTGATATTAAAATTTGAGAGTAGATCATTAGGGGAGAAATATATTGTTTAACTGCAACAGTAATGAAAGTAGTTGAGTAATATGGTAGACTTAAATGAGTAATTAACAGAGTAGGGTTTAACAAGTGGACATGGGATGTGATACAGGGCATGGGAGTAAATTGTGATGGTTGGGATTGATGGAGAACAAAAACAAAAAGAAAAAAAGAGATAAAATGATGGGAGGGAGACAAGTAGCGAATACTTGGTAGCAAATTTCATTAGTACCAGCTTAAAGTGGCTGCAGTTCACGGCGGGGCACAACCTGAGAAGTTGCGAGAGGAGCCATAGAAGAAAGATCTAAAAACCCTGTGATTCTCTTAATTAAGGAACAAGATCCTCTTAATTTAGAGACACAGCCACCCTATATGACAGATTTACCACCCTGATGTTTCCCTGCTTAGCTTGTCAGCGCCTAATTCCCCGGGACAAAAGCGCGCACTTTAAATAGCTTAAAGTAAAGTACAGTAAATACAAAGACTCAAAGGCCCATTTGTACACCACCACCTAAATTAGGTCTATATGATCCAAGTGTGTCATGAGTATCTTCACCTAAATTAAGTGCAGATGATCCAGATGTGTTAAGGATACAGCTACAGGACAGTGGTTGTCTACCCATTTTCCTGGTAAATTTCAAATTGTGCAATAAGTTACGGTCCGACCGCCATTCAACGCCCACCAGGTGGTGACAGGATGGTGCATAAATGTACCTTTGGCTCCTCCCACGAGGACACTGAACTGTGTAAGAGTAGTGCAGAGAGGTTAGGTCAAGAAATTGAAGAATATGTCAATTCTCAGGTCTGAAGCGCTTCTTTTTCAGTTCTCGCCAGATACAAAGGACCCAGGGCAGGCCTGAAGACAATAGACAACTAAATTCAAATGGCTAGGGACTAGAGTGGGACATTTTGCCCTCCTTAGCAGAGTTACAGCTAACTACAGAACACACTTGCTAGCTACTTATCTGACCCGGTATTTTTTATTCTGTTTTTTTTTACAGAAAACCGTATCTTTTTTCTAACTGTGCCTGGCACTCCACGCGATTCGTTTAGGATATAGGATTTAACACTTTCAGACCTCCAGATCTTCTGACCTGGGCGGTAAGCTATCATTTCTTGTAATTGTCGAGTCATCATTAATCTAAGTAAATTTTGACCTTGCGTCTGTACCTCTTGTACGGTGTCATGGATACATTTTGACTAAAAACTCTATGCAGAATCTTATGATTAGCATTTATATTTATAAAGTCACTTTTTATATGATGTCAATCTATATCCTATTGCAGGTACTTTGATCATGCGGGTCATAGCCATACCTCTTCTTTTGTATTATAGGCGCTCCACATTCAGGATAGGAGCCTCAATATAAATTGGTGTGTTAAGATTTGGAACACATCCTCCTCAACCATTGCCGGGGACGACACAGTTCTCAGCTACTCCACACTTAAGGTATTTTTAGCAGGCAATATGGTTGTATTTCGGTTTGAAAGCACACTTTGAATTGTAATTTTCCACTCTTGGGACGTGTAATGAGCATGTTGATGCGCACTGGCCACTTTGGCGGCTCCTCTAATCAGGGTACACTGGACTAGCAGCCTTTAAGTTCCTTTATACTTGGCAGTACAACTCTTGATTGACCTTTGTTTACTCCTCTATTTATGTTCTATTTATGTACATGACTTCAACGTGATTATAGTTGAAAGGTCTAAAACGCTCTCTATTCATGTATTTTTTACAGTTTAAACCTGCTTGGCTCAAGAAGGGATATTGTTCCCGAAACGCGTCAGCCACTACTCAATTGTATACATGGACTACCATTACTAATCACTTTGTTGACAGTTATCCTAGCTCTTTTTCGGTTCAGAATCTAAGTGTGAACTGATTGTTAATTGCAAATTAAAAACCTGTTTGGTTTCTTTTTACAAAGACTTACAAGTGATTTTTCTCATTATTTATGTAACTCTAAATACAATGGAATGATTAAGTTGAATTTATTTGACATTGATGAACCATCATTTGATGGATTTTGAAAGGAGTGCTGGGGACGGGAGGGCTCCTACCTTTGGATCCTCGTTTTTTTCCTCACTTACATTTTGCCCTCCTGACAGACTTTGTTAGATGTGAAAGGCGTCAAGCCCTACAACGCGGTGGGCACCCTGGCAATGAGGGCCAAGGCAACAGATTTTCATGAACTGTAAGACAGCACGAACACTCTCGAGTTAGGGAAACATGGCCATCCTATGGTCCAACGCACACAAGCAACTAGAATAGGGACTGACACACCCGTGTGCAAAGTTTAAATGAGTTTCAAATTATATTTTGTGCACCCGACAGCTGTAACACTGCTTTGTTCTCTCTCTTTTCCTCGCACATGCAGGTTGTTGCGTATGTATGCATGTTGTTAGAATTGTGTAGGTAATTTCCTTGACGTTACCGCCCATTCATCACCCTGAGGCCTACTCATTCAACTATTCTGAAGCCTTTCCCACTCAATTTGCCCACTCTTTCAGAAAACCCAGACACCTTAGAGCACGTTTCCCTGAAGTATATTTCCTTGCTTCCATTGAATACCAAGACCAAACTTTTCCCCAACTTGAATACAGTGCATATACTGTCCGACCCACATTGAGAAACCCTCAACAAGAAATGTCCGGGGGGGAGGTTTCATTTTTGCCCTCAGTGATTGTTTAGTTTGCGGAGCTTGAGGTTACTAACACGTACTAACGTATTAACGCCTTTCTTGCGATTTTCAGGCGGGCAATTTATCAGCTGCAAGGACCCAGCAGCGTAAGTGGTTATGGGCAAGCCAATAAGGACTCTTATGATGGGACTGTTAATGATGAACGGAACAATGGGGGGTGGTCATTTAAAAATAATATGTAATAGTGAGCATTACCGCTGTACCCCCTACTAACATTCCCTAACCCAAGCAGGAAGGCCTACGGTGTCAGAGGGTGAGGAAAAGACTGCTGCCAAAGTAAGGAGAGGTAAGCGCAGTGTAACTGCAGACACAAAGGGAGTAAAACCTACACCTCACACATATAGCAGAAGTAACCAACAACATGCACACATGTACAAAATTGGTAGGTACACCACTGGGGAGAGCTGCCCTGACTGCTCTTTAATCACCTATGCCAAGAGTGCCTTGAGAGAATTGATTGCAACAGAAATACTTACAGCAAAGCACGACACCCATGTATCTCAAAGTATTCCAAACGTGAAGAAGGTTGCAGGGAAGACAGCAACATTGAGAAATATGTAAAAATAGGCAATCCCCTATGAAAGAAGATTACATCAAGACACTACCCATGAACAACTACTGGCAGCTCATTCATTGAAGAACAACTGTATATAACAATGGGATCAGAGAGAGAAGAAACAACTAGCAAATGCACCAGTGAGCAAGCTGCAAAAAAGAAAAGAAAAAGAAAAAATGACAACTGCCTAACTGAGTGGGACAAGAGTGCGAAGTTTGTGACTTGGGTGGAGAATGAAGAAGGACATATGCCAATAGATACTGTGAAGGCACCAGCCTTATGTTACCAGCACAACAGTGAAAAGAAGTGGACGAACATGCTGGATGCAAGAAGGTTGAGACAAGTAGGGAGATGAGAGCAGGAGCAGCAGTGCTTATGGACTACTATTGAGCATATGGATCTAAAGCTCAAGAGAAACTGCCACCGAATTGGGGAGGAGACTGTTCGTTGGTGCACATCAGCATGCCCTTGTTGGTGGTGCCCAAGGAACAGGTGAGGTCTGATGACTTCGGCAAGATGGAAAACAACCGAAGGAAGAAGCGATGACTGAATAAAGCACCAAAAGCCCAAACAACGGAAGAAGAGAAACAGACAGAGGAGTGAAAAGAGGTGGGAACTACTTCTCGAGCGAATAAGAATCAACATTGGATGAAGTACCACAAAAGACTGTTCAGCAGAAAACACATATGAACAGAGAAAGACAAGAACTGGTTAGCGTTTCCATGGTCATGGATGCCATCATGACTGGCTGGTGGATTGAAGATGATAACTGAAGCACTAGTACTGAGCGCAGCATCATTGTGCAAGATCAAGATCCATTGCAAGATGCGAGAGAACAGCAGAAGAAGCGATTGGAACGCAAATACTGATGGATGTGAGCATAGGAGGAGCAATAAAAGACATGGTGAAAGGGAGAGGATAGCGGTGAGCGACATGGTTCCAGCAGTAATAAAGGTGGACACTCCCTGTGATCTGAAGAAGTATGAAGGGAAGTGAATGTGGTGGAACGCAGAAGGCGAACACTCCTACATGTACTGGTCATCGACAATCATGTGAACAATTATGGACACTTCAGAGAATTGACAAAGATATGCCGACTGGAAGAAGATGAATGTTGCTTGGTGGTGTGGTCGACAAGTCGGCCAGAGGGGGGGACTGAAGAGGGAAAAATCGAGATCAAACTCCTGCCCCCTCACCCCAGGCACATCAAAAGAAAGTACAGCAGGAAGAATAAGGAGCACACTCATCATTTTGCACCAGGCCCCAGTGTGCCCATGGTTGACAAATATGCTGAAAGACACCCACTGTTAAGGTGTGTGTCCCTAGGGCGGACAGCACCTGTCGAGGCGGGGCTCTTGGATGACGTCTGTACTGGAGAGGCCAGGCTGAGGGACTGATCACTGGCTAAGGTACCAGGTAAGTGCACCGGTTTTTCTGGAGCGGTGACCACCAATGGGTGGGATAACTTCAAGGGGCAAGGAACCCCAGAGAGCCAACGGAAACCCAGTAGGCAGGAGACCAGGGTATAGGGATTGGCTTGCCAATGGTAACAGGAAGGTCTAGGAAACCAAGGAGTGAATGAATGCAGGGTGGGTCCAAAAGGCAAGAGAGACTGATTCCTGGTAGGCAGCAAGAAAAGGCTCCCAGATAACCCCAGGAGGGCAGGATTCGGGAGAGCCAACGTGACCGGACCCAGGAAGGAGAGCAGGCAAAGGACCAAGAACAGGAACTCAGGCTGGAGGCAAAACAGAAGGTAGGCGCTGCTACGGCTGGTCAGGAACAAACCGCGTTAAGACGCGATTCGTTACCTGACACAGCCGCTATTTACATCCCTCGGCATGAAGCCGAGGCGTGGAACGCAGGCCGCCTTGCGCATGCGCAGCCCGTAAACCCCGGAGCGACGAGGCTTGAAGCGCAAGCCGTTGGACTCCGCGGGCCGTGGCGCATGCGCACAACGGATACTATCCGAGGAATCGGGCGCCGGGAGACTCCTCTCCCTGCTAACCGAAACCTCGGATAGATCCTCCAGGACCGGGAGCGTCTCTCCCCCCAGGTAGGTGGCCTAACACCCACTTCACCAACACTGCAACCTACATGCTACATTAGCCTCAATGCAGCAATACCAGCATTAACAAAACACAAGAATTGCTGTTTAAAGGCTTGCAGATGCTCATATGAATTAACAAATGGCACAGTGTAAAGCCATGTTTCAGGAAAATTACAGCTAAGTACACTTCTCTCACTGAACACCAGCCGCAGTGGGGATTCGTGCTGACTTCAGCAATGCGCCTCGCAAACCCAGGAGCAGCTTAAGGCCTTTCAGTAGGATAAGATTCCTTTCTTTGAACGACAGTGAACTCTGGCAGACAAGCATTTTTGATTATTCACAAATACGAGTAAATCAGAGCAGAACACCCAGGGCCCAGTGTTTTTTCTCTGGGAACGAAAGACATTTTCGCAAAGATCCAGAAATCATTTGAAACATAATTGTAACAAGAATGGCTCAGCTCTGGCCAATGAACGCTGAGGGCCCAGAGGCGAAAAGCCTGTTCAGCTAAAACTAATGGGAACAAATTCACAATGCAACAATTTTAGAATTAGGTAATGGGGGAGGAGCAGCTAGGCCAGCCAACTGACACGAAGGTCCAAATGTCCAATGATCAGGCTTCCTATAAGGGCACTATAGGACACCTATCACTTAGCAGCCAATCTCAGGATGAGATAGGTTTCTGGGAGCTGGTCCAATTTTGTGATGTCAGCCTGCAGTGTGTTACAAAGCTGGCTTGCAAGACAGCCCCAGGTGAGACGGTGCCTGGATTTTCTCTGTGCACAAAGCCCTCTGTGGGTTTTTTTTTACTGCCCAGAAATAAACGCAGTTTGGAACATGTTGCTGCTTGCTTGAAACTCGGCTGCATTTCTTTGGGCAAAATGGGAGGTGTTGGGGCCTTCCATGCTGGGACCCCCAGAAGCCCTAGTGGGGGTCCAACTTCTCCCCAACACTATCTTTCCAAAAATTCAAAGTGTTCCTATTCCTCTGGTGTTTTCTATTTTGTGTTGCTAAAGAGTGAATTTAAGTGCATTACATACCTTCTTATTTGTTATTGTCACCACATTGGTGATTGCTGCCCCATATATTAAAAAGTATGTTTGATTTGAATGTTAAATAAATAAATAAATGTTAACTTTACCAACCAGCCTGATTCCTGGTCCATCGTGACGAGGGGTATTTGAAAATAGGTGTGATATGAGTGGTGTATCTCTCAAATATTGAACCTTCATATATAACTAAATGTGCGCTGTAAAGGGTGTATCGCCTGATTGAAATACTTAACAGATTCTATGAGACAAAAAGCAAAAACATGAGCCAGATAGCATAAAATGTGTTGAGTTTTCATAGCTTTCATCATTATTGTTTAAGAGTTTTCTCTCTCTTACTAAAATAGTATTCCAAGGTCCCGGGACAGGGACGGAGATGGTCAATCCTCAATAGCACGGACATCTGAAGTGAAAGAGAAGTGTGATTCTGTTAGTGCCTTATATTTCCACTAATAACATGTTCAATGGTTGGCTTGCTGGAACAATGAGAATTACTTCAATGATGTGAACGGTCATTAGCTTAGTCAAAAGTTGGATCCTTGACATTTTAAAATGTTATTTCTTTGCACTTTCATTTAATTATTTCACAATTCCTTATAATTCCGTTAGAGCCTGCACAAACCAAGCCGGGTTTATTGTGTGGCAGGTGACCACTGATCAAATTAGTGCTCCAACCTGAAGGGCAGGGCCTCTAACAAAGGTAAAGCAACATCACCCAGCAAGATGCTTTCAGAAGTATTATGTTAGATGATCTGTTCTGAGGATCTCTAATATCTTTTGTGCTTTCAATAACATTTTTAAACCGTAGGGTTTGCTACATTTGATGATTTAATATGTTTAATGTTTGATTGCAACTATTTTCCAAATAAACCTCATTGACTGGCTGAAAGGTGCAGTTTCACTACCTCAATAAGACTCTTTGTATGACACCCTGTATATACTCTTAAACATTTGGGAGGTGGAGTCCCTAGAACGATTAAGGTGTAAAAATAATGAACAGGTACACTAACAAGCAGTGGGTCAGGTTACACATTTAAGCAACTCGGTCAGAGATAATTAATGCAAAGGTCATTGCTACAGTTGGCAAGGTGAGGAGATGGTGACTAAAGCACACAACTGGGTTGGCTCTGCAGGGCATACCATCTGATGTGGAAATATCCATGTAGTTTAAAATATGCCTTTCCTAAAGGACTTTTAGGAATGACAAGAATTTTATCAGGCCTTTATTTTTCTTTTCTATTCCTCTCTTTTGTGGAGTTTATTATACATATATTTAATTTATTTGTGATATAATACTACATTTCTATAAGGTTTGTTTTAAAAACCAATACAAAAGAAAATGTGCCTACCCCATACACTAGAAATGGCATATTGAGATGGTGAGATGTATTAGTGGAGGATGAACGCATTTCCTTTCCCCAGGATTCTGTGTGAAGGATTTAAGGATTTCCATAAAAGTACAAACAAAAATGAAATCTTAATACTTTCAAAAACAGCCGGTAAGATAGCTCAGCGGGTTGAGCGCTTGCTGCTGCAATGTGTGTGTGATCGCAGGTCGCAGGTTCCAATCCCAACAAGGCCAACTCAGCCTTTCATACTTCCAAGGTCGATAAATGAGTGCCAACTTCAGCTGGGTGATATTGTATGCAAATATGTTCTCTGGAAAGCGCTCTATAAATAACACATAATTATCATTACCTGCTTAGCCTCGACTGAAAACAAATTCATAACCATATAGAAATACCACCAACTCCGCCACACCTACTTCTTGTGCTATCATGTAACCAAGGACATAAACAAATGCTGGTTCTAGACACTCCTGCACACGACTTGCCCACCAGCCACCATCTTAAAATATTTCAGCTGATTTGTACATTACTATCAACTATCACATATTACAATACACATTGATAAAAGGAGTAATATTTTTTAACATAATGAGAATGACAAAGTGTGTAAAAAATGAAGTACTAAAAAGAAATACCTTGCCATTTAGCTTTTCACTCATGACAGTAAAGCCAATGAGTCCATTTGAAATAGGTACTTTTAGGTGAGTAATTTTAAAGTGTTTTTGCATGATCTGCACAGGGGCCATAGTTGCCACAACAAAATTACACAGGGGTGTCATACTTTAACATTAAAATGCAGCTGGTATATGGGAAATACAAGGCAAAATCAGGTAGCAGAAGAGAAGTAAATACTGTAGAAGTGATTAGCTACAAGAGCAGAGTGTACAATGAGCCATCACATTGCCTTTCATTCTTGTATATGGAGTGATCAATGTATTATCTTAATCACATTTAATTTGACAGAATATATTATGTTTGTTGGTCTTATATGAATATACGAAAAAATCTTATAAAGATGAAAAAGAAAGGTTATTTACATCTTCACAAAAGAGTTGGCAATATCTCTTTTCTCACGACTTCCTTTTTGACGAATTGACCTTTTTTTTAACTTCTCTTTATTGAGTTTATAACATGAAAATGGAAAAAATAAAAGTAAACCACCCCCCCTTCCCTCTAGCTGTTTTTCCCCAACTTTCCGAGACCCACCTGGACGAGTTTGTAAGTCTCACTGCAGGTCCAGCAACATAAGGCGTTGGGGGCACCAGATTACCCTGTAATCATCCCTCAGGAAGTTCAGCGTCTCACCACAGTCCCCAGCAAACTGCGTCAATTCCCCGTTTGCAGCATAAATCGCCCATTCCAGAGCTCCCACACCTTCCGCAGCCAATCATGAAAGGTCGGGACGTTGTTACTCCTCCATCTCCGAGCAGTCAGTGTCATAGCCACCAATGTCACTATCACTCTTGCTATTTCTCTGTCGCGGAGTTCTCCTGTTGTCCCACCCATCTGCAGACCCAGTACCACCTGTTCGGGGGATCTGCTCCCTTCTCCCCCAAATGCCTGGTCTTGCCCCCTCTGCACGTTCTGCCAAAATGGAACAATTTTCAGACATCTCCACAAAATGTGCTCGAGTGTCCCCCCTTGCCCGCACCCTCTCCAACATTCCCTTCATATTTCCGGGTACATCATGTGCAGAATTGCCGGCGCGTAAAGCCACCCGTATATTATTTTATACCAGGCCTCCCGAGTTTGTGATGCCCTAGCTAGTTTGGGGATTTTCCTGCACAGGCCAACCCATTCCTCCGTTTCCAGAGTCCTCCCTAGTATTTGCTCACACCTTACTATGAAAGGCCATCGTTTACAAGGGGTAGCCTCTTCTAAAATCCTATACAGGTTGCCAATAAGGCCTCTGGCCCCATCGTTTGCAAGTAAAAATTTCTAAAAGGAGGTGGTCTCTCTGGTGGGCGCCCGTCTATTTGGCGGGTATAGCAGCCAATGACGTATCTGGCTATACCGAAACGTTTCCCCTTCCCCAATTCCAAAGGCCTCTTTGCATTCCCAAAATGACAGGATCTCGCCCTTTTGGAACATGTCCCGAAACCTCCTACAGCCCCCCTCCGCCCACTTCGTAAATGCTCCTTTTTCGGTTCCAGGGGTAAAGTCAGCATTGTCAAAAATCGAGTAAAGGGGGAGGGGAAAGATGCGATTCCTTTCGTCTTAACCAGTTTATCCCAGTTATTAGGCATTAAACTTGTGATGGAGCTTTTATACATATGTTGGGCCTATGGTCCTTCCTTAGCCATAATACCTCCCCCAAGTTGTATTTAGTCATTGCCCTGTCCATTCCAACCCATAATTGCCCCTCTCCCTCCTGCAGCCACTCTCTAATAACCTGCAGCTGTGTTGTTTCTCCCGGACTGCTAGTGGAATGGCTTGGAAGAGGTAAAGCAAACGCGGCAGTGTGACCATTTTAATCGTGGCTATACGTCCCAACCAGGATATGGGTAGGGACCGCCATTTCCGAAGGTCCTTTTTAATCCCCTCCAACAGCGGGAGATAGTTCGCGGCATACCATCCCTTGAGCGTGGGAGTGATCCGAGTTCCTAGACACTTAATTCCTCCCGGGACCAAACAAAAGGGGACTCCGTTTTTAGCTCAATACTTATCTCCCTGCCTAAGGATAGGCCCAATAATTCTGATTTTTCCATGTCAATACGCAGGCCC
The DNA here is from genome assembly GCF_040938575.1 of Ambystoma mexicanum. Classification (NCBI taxonomy): domain Eukaryota; kingdom Metazoa; phylum Chordata; class Amphibia; order Caudata; family Ambystomatidae; genus Ambystoma; species Ambystoma mexicanum. Next base: position 492,857,337 of record NC_090937.1, read on the forward strand.
GATGCCAGGCCAAATTCTTCAAGGACCTTTTTGCTAACGCCGTTGGATTGTACCGGGTTAATCACCGAAAGCAGCAGGTCGTCAGCAAAGGCTGTGATCTTATGCTGCTTTCCCCCAAATGGGATGCCCTGAACTCCTTCTCATCCCATAACCGCTGTAGGAGTGGCTCCAGGCATATAGCGTAGAGGAGCGGAAAAAGAGGACAGCCCTGTTTCGTGCCCCTATTCAATCCAAAGGAGCGCGACAGAGACCCATTCACCAAGATCTGCTTTTTCGGTTCCCTGTAATTGGCCTTCACCATTTTTAGAAAATCACCACCCAACCCCATCTTTTCCATGGTGCAAAACAGATACGACCACTCCACGCGGTCAAAAGCCTTCTCGGCGTCTAAAGATAGTAGAACCGCTGGAGTGTTTGTCTTCTGTGCATTTTCCACTAGGTGTGCTACTCGCCTCAAGTTGTCCGCTGTCTGCCTCCCCCGGATGAACCCGGACTGATCCCGATGGATTACCTCAGGGAGCAGTCCCTCTAGTCAGTTGGCCAAAATCTTTGTATAGATTTTAGCATCAGTGTTTATCAATGCTATCCACCTATAGGATGATTGTTCTAGTGGGTTCTTGTGAGATTTTAGGATCAGGGTCATTTTGGCCTCCTCCATAGAGGGGGTTATACGACCGGTAAGATTAAACGTATTAAATAGATGGGTCAGATGCGGGGTAAGAAAACCGGTGAACGATTTGTAAAATGCCCCCGTATACCTATCTGGGCCCGGGGCCTTTCCAGAAGGGAGGTTAGATATCACTCTTCTCACCTCATCTTCCATAATCTCTTGCCCCAACACTTCTTGGGAGTCTTCACTGATTCTGCATAAGGTAACGTTCCCCAGAAATTCCTCCTGGGATTGAGCCGTAGGGCGCCTTGATGTGTAGAGTGTCATAAAAAGCAACTAGGAGCTCCTGGATCTCCTCATTCCGCATGAATCTTTCGCCCGCCTCTGACCTGAGTGCCCCTATCACATTTTTTGCTGCCTCACCTCTCAGAAGACGAGCCAGGAGGGTGTCCGTCTTATTCGCCCTTGCGTATAACTTTTGCCGTATTGATCGTAGTGCTCCTTCTGCTTTTTTAGTGCGGAGGATTCGGAGCTGCCCCTTGGCCCTCCTGTACTCTCTTAGAGAGGCTCTATTCGGCTTTGCTTCTGACTTCTGCCGCACTTTTTCAACTTCACCCTCTAATTGTCTCTCCAGTTCTCCCGTTTGCTTATCTCGATTGGCCTTGGCCGCTATGAGCTCGCCCCTAATTGTGGCTTGAAACGCATCCCATCAGATATCCTCGGGTGTATCACCTCCCTTATTTTCTTCCATGAATTTACTAATTTTCCCTTCTATTTCCTGCCGAAGGACCAGGCCTCTCCATAGGGTTGCCGGGTACTTCCAGCTCCATATCCCTCTCCTCCTTTCACCTAAGTTCAAAAGCATAGTGACAATTTTATGATCTGCTACCCCTAGGGGGCCTACAGCTACTTCTTTTACTTTACACAACAGGGACGCCGAAACCCAGATATAATCAATCCTTGATTGAGTACCGTGAACACTCGTGAGGAACGTATATCCGACTTCATCCCCCCCTTACTTCCCACCATACGTCCCTCAAGCCTAACGCCGCCATCCTTTCCTGTAAGCCCACCGACACCGCTCTCTCCATACCCGTTGCAGTCTTCCTGGATCCATCCCATGTCCCATCCCAGGCTAGATTAAAGTCCCCCAATAAGACCACAGGGCCCCTGGCATTATCCCCCAAGACTTCGAGGAACTTTCCTGACCCGTATTTGGGGCATATATAACCGCAATTGTACATTCAGTATCTACCCACGTGCCCCGCACAATGATGCATCTGCCCCCCTTGTCACGGATTATACACTTCTCTAAAATGCACCGAATTTCTAAACAGAGCCACCCCTGCCGTTTTCATCCTCGCTGAGGCCTGACAAATTGGATCAAAGCCCCTTAGCCTCAATCTCTTTTGGTCCTTAAATAGCAGATGTGTTTCCTCCAAGCCCAGTATGTGCGGACCCTCCTTCCTAGTGAACCTTTCCAGTTTGTTCCTACTTAGGGGAGAGTTGAGCCCCCTGAAATGATGGGTTACCCACTTGAATTAACCAATTTTCCCCACTGCTCAATATGGCCCCCTGTCCGCCGGAATAATTCTCTGGGATCCTATTTCCCTTTAGCCTGATACTCTCATAGCCTCCTAGAATTCCCTTGTCCTTTTCCTTCCCTGCTCCTTGTTGCTGCCCTTCTTGGTCCCTACGAAGTATCGCCCATGTCCCCCTCTTAACCCCAACTCCCCCCCCCTTCCATCCCTCCCCCTTTCCCAACTGGGATTGCCCCCTTCCCCGCATCCCTATCGGGATCACCTCTTCCCTAAACAACCCCAAGATGTTTGCTCCTTATCGCTCCCTGCCCTGACACTTGCTTCTGAGCCCACCACCCCATTAAAACAATACCTAGTTGTCAGGAACACATCCCGTTGGCAGTGACCCCCACGTCATTCTGCTTATCTCCTCTCTCAGCCCTCTCGGGAGGGCCTCTCCAGGCAGATGTCTTCCTCCTTTTCTCCCCAGCTATAGACCATTCCCATTCCCTGGGTCTCTGGCCGTGATCCGCTCCCAGTGACCTCTCTGGCCTTCCCCCTTGGTTCGGACTGATCCACGTCTAGCTGCAGCAGGTCTGCTCCTTCTTGTATAGAAGTCATCCTCTTTTGCACTCCCTGCATTGAAAGAGGAGGCCAAAGGGGAAGGTCCATTTGTAACTAATTCCCTTCTCTCTGAGAAATGCCAAGATGGGGTTCATATGCAGTCTCTTGAGCAGAGTACTGCTGGCCAAGTCTTGATAAAGCTCCACTCTGTGGCCCTCATAACATAGAGGTTCTTTCTGCCTGGCTCTCAAAACTCTCTCCTTCTGCGCATACCTGGCGAAGGCAGCTAACACATCCCTTGGTCTCGCATTTGTTCCTTTGGTCATGCGGCCTACTCTGTGCACTCTATCTAATTCAATGGATTCTGGGGAGGATTCTTCCAGCAGCCCCGCAAAAATAGTTTGCAACGTGCTCTTGAGGCCCTTGTCCTGGATTGTTTCCGGCAGCCATTACACCCGAATGTTGACTCCTATTCTCCAAGTCCTCCAGCCTGAATTCCAAATTCCTTGTTGCTACATCCAGTCTTTCAATTGCCTCACTATTCTCTGTGTCCTCCTTGCCCACTTCCTGCAGGCCCTTTTCTAGAATGTCTGTCCTCTCTCCCAGCTGCCCCACTTCCTGCTTCATGTCCGCCAGGGCCTGACTGATGTCCGAGCGCAGCAGTTGGATTTGTTTCTGGAAAGTCTTGGCCAAATTGTTTTGTAGGGTCAGCATCTCGCCATGGAGGTCCCGACGCGTCACCGGTGCCATCGGGATTTCCTCTGCTTGAGTCCGGGCTCCGACTCTTCTCACGTGCAGTTGTCTGCTCCTCATGCTCTTCTCTGTGCTGCCACATAGTCGGGTGAGTTCCTGGAGTCTCCGACTGTGACAGACCACACTTAGGCTGCCTACCATTGGTCTTCGAGGACATTCTCAAGTTATGAACGGTGGGCCACCGCTCATTTCACCTTCTAGTGTACTCTCTTAGCGAAGAGGGGAGGAAATGCTCTAGTGACTGTTTCACCAGTCTCTCCACAGTCCACGACCCAGCCCAATGCCCTCCACCGCGTCTGTCCTCTTCGCTTGTGGCAGCCGACCCTTCCAGGGACACTCCTTCCCGCTGAGCTCAGGAGCAGCTTATGCACTGTTCTTGGGATGGGGAAGTAGGGGAGGTGAGATGGGGGACCAGTCTCTTAGCCTGCTCTCCACCCGACTTGTCCGCCCTCTTCAGGGCTTTTCCGTAATGTCTTCCCCCCAGGTAGTCCACTTTGAAAATAGTGCCACCTCATTGACAGGTGCTGTGACCAATACCTCCTCGCACCGTTTACCCAGGAAGTCGCCAATATATAAAAAATTTGCAATCTTTACTGTAGATCCACATTTTCGGCCCTCCTACCGGATCCCATGCATACACCGGGAGGAGGAACCCACTCCAAGCAGCTCGCAGAAGCCCCGGCGCGAGACGAACCGGTCAGATCCTGACAGTTCCCCGTGGACCCGCTCCCCAGCTTCCTCTCCTCCTGCGGTCCCTCGGGTGGGGGTGGGGAGTGCAGAACCCCGTCTGTGCGTGTGTCTCCTGTAGCTTTTCCAACGCAGGTGCGACCCCGGCGCCTCCAACTGCCCCGTTCGCAACCCACATCAACCTGCAATCGCTGGGTTGGCGCCAACCGCTCTAGACGCCTATAGTGCTCCAACGTCTGCGGTCTCCAGTGGAGCGGCAATCGCTGCAGTCCTCACTCAATCGCTTCCCTGCACCGAGGCCATAGATCTTCTTTCAGGGCGACCGCAGCTTCCTGCCCTGGTGCCGAGGGGGCAGCCCTTCCCTGTGGGACCGCCCGTCCAACGGGCAAGCACGAAGTTCTGTGTAGTGGCGACCGCAGCTACTCGCCTCGCCAGCAGGGTGGCAGATCTCCTCTGCAGCACCGCTCGTCTATCGGGCCGGGTCTGCCAGTGGACGTGGCGCTGTTGGCAATCGGCGCGCATCTCGTTCAGTCGAATCACCTCCTCCGTCGTACTCTGCCTGCTCTCCCCGTGGAGCGTAGTCAGTGTTCTACTGCTGTCAGTCGCTCGAAATGACCATCGGTGAGCCTCCTTCTCCCGGGGTGAGCAGCTAGCTGTCTCGGGTGGATAAACGGGGTGGTGGGGGCTGTTTAATCCACTGCCGGGCTGCGGAGCGCCGTCGACACATCTATCTCGTGTTGGGAGCCATCTTGAAGTCCCGAATTGACCTTTTAGACAATACATTGGTGGTTCCTTCGCTGCATGCTTCCATCTTACCAGTTATTTTTTCCTTTTCAAAATACACCATTTCACCTATTTTCAAATGTATTTTACCTATTTTCCCTGTAACCCTATCATTTATGTTCGGCAGTAAATTTGTGAAAAAATGGTCACCAAAAAAGGTGTCTCTGTTTTTTTAATCAAATTGAGTGAACACATAATAAACAAAGCAACTTTTATTCCATGCTGTTTTAATGTGTACACTAGCTTTCAAGACTTTGCAAATTGTTAATGGAATGCTGCTCTCATTTCAAATACCATATTGATTTTCCTACAATCTATTCCAGACAACAAATGAGAAATTTGGAGATAAATACACTGCCTTGGGCAATATATTTGACCCCATTTCCCTTGGCAATAGATGAATCCCTTTAAACCCAGTATAAGCTGTAGACAAGCATTTATTGTACACACCTTGATCAGCTCATGGGAAGACCACTGTGTCAGCTCCAAATCCCAATCCATGCTAGATGGCCCCATCCACCATGGGGTTCGAAAAGCTAATGCTGAGGGAGGAAAACATTTGTGTTAAATTCTCATCTTCTAAAGGAAGACTAGCCATCCAAACAATAGTTACGAAAACTATCCATGAATGGATATGGCACTTACAAGAATCATTATTTGCAACTCTCTCTCCAGTGGCTGGAGACACATTCTGATAAAGGTCTTCTGAAACATTCTCTACACTGGCTTTCATATCTGGGGACTGTAAACAAAATACAGACATTAAACAAAAAACTGTTTTTAGAACAGCAAGGATGAACAACAGCTTACATCTTTACACTGGACTCACACCATACATGGTCACATTCCCCTATATTACATTCTAAATTTACAAGAATTTCAGTAATAACATTTTTCACTCGAGTGTTAATTTGCGGCTCAGAATTAAACGGCATTCATATTCCAGCACAAAAGAGGATATTAACCCACATAAAACTAAACCAGTTTTACATGTTATCACACCGTCTCAGGTATGATAATGTACACTTTGATGAAGGATGGGAAGAGGCTAGAGGATAGCGATCGGTTAAAGAGAGGATAGAAATGAGCAGGTCATGGGTGCTAGTTCCTTCCCTGTCTGCAGGTGCTAGTTCCTTCTCTGTCTGGGGTGCCAAAGGTACATCTCAGGCACTGGATGGGTTTATGAATTAGATGATGTGTGGCAGTTATGCCTAGGTTGGAGCAACTGAAGTAAGAAAGAGGAAAGGATTAAGATGGTGGGCATATGAAAGAAAGAGGAACAGAGAGACAAAGATTAGCACAACACATTTTTTAAATTCTGGAAGAGAAATACAGTAGTCGGCAAAGTGATCAGCTAAGAGAAAAGAGCAGGAGTGGATCAGAGGGGGTATGGCATGGACTGGAGAGTCACCGATAGTTTGCATGGGTAGGAGCACAGAGAAGCGATGAGGTTGATTTGAAAGGGGGCCTTGCTGAGAAAGTGAGAAGAAACTATTTGTGAGACCCAAGGAGAAAGGGACAGCAGGTTTTATACTGATGGAGAAGCATGGATGCTGAAATCTGTTGCATGGTTGGGAAGACCTAGGACTGGGAGTGAGGGTGGGTTGTACTGAAAGAACCAGCAAGGTAAGGGAAGGGTAAGGAGGCACCAATCAGAGATCAGCGAAAACCTCTTCAAATGCGTCAGCGTGAGGTGAAGAGAGAGGTTCACGGGAAGATAGGAGACTATGGAGTCAGGTTTAAACTTCCCTCTGTTAAAGCTGAGGGAGAGTCCTACAAGGAAATTAAGTTTAATAGTGGTTATGCTGAGAGGGGTTGAAAGAGGTGGCAGAGGATTGCAGAAAGGAAAATGGGACGTCAGGAGAGCGGAAGTAAACTTGGGTCTGTGAATTGTGGAGGGAAACCTTGGAGGGGGTGGACAGGGTACAGTAAAGCTGGTGCCTGTGTGCCTTTGTTATATGTGGGAGGTTGAGGTCTCCCATGAGCAATGGTAGCAACTGCAGTGAGAAGAGCATCAAGATGGAAATCACAGTAATACAAAAGGATAAGAACCCTAGTCGGCCAGTCGATAATGGTAAGTGGGGCAGTCCCAAGAAGCTGAACAGCAATGGTTCCTAAGAAGGATGAGGTGGTCAAAAGTGGACAGGGACGGAAGGACTGGCTTTAACCCCTCTGCTGTTCACAGATGGGCAGGAAGAGTTGGGAAATGTAGCTGAATCGGGTTACAAGTGTGCAGTGCCGTAGGCGATGTCAGGATGGCCACCAAGAATCAACAGGCAACCAGACTCAAGCTTAAAGTGCAACCAGGGTTCATTCAGGATTGATGCACAGGTTGGGGGCAAAACCGCAAATGGTGGACAAAGATAACTAAAATGTCTCTCAGGTTTCATCAGTAGTCATCTCCTGGGGGGGTCCCTTTCCCAATTCAGCCCCACTGACCCTCTCTGCTGTTAGAGTTTCAACAGTAGTGGTCTTTGCTTGGGTCTTCCAAGTGCGAGTTCAAAGGGGTTCCTGAACCCTAATTAGGATATCTCCAAACAGTTCTGTTGTGCCACTTGAAGATAGTGCCACAATTTCCCGTCGAGAGGGAGCAGGCTCAGATTGGGATAACAGCCTTCTGTTGATCTTTATATGATATGATATGTCATTTATAACGCGCTTAATACCCAGAGGTTTCTCAGCACGGACTCAGGAATCAAACCAGAGTTGCTCTGTGTCGTCTTGCTTCCAAGGCAAGCACATTGCCGCTGAGCAATCCTGCCGAGCTCTCTCTTTTGGGGGTAGCAAAGCTTTCCATGGTTCTAGCCACCCCTATCCCAGTCACCTTCCGATAGTAACCTCCCTTTTTCTCTGTGCCACTGGCATGGTCCTCCTCCTGTCTCTAAAGGCTGCCTAAGGTAGGTTGGACCCTCTTATACCTCTTCTATTGTTCATCCATCTCCTTTTCTATTGTTCATCAATCTCCTCCTGGGAAGACATAGCCCTTTCCTCCTCCTCAAACTCTCAAACAACTGCCTCCTCTTTTTTTCTCGTTCTCCAACTCTGGAAGGTCTTCTTTACAAAAATATGCATCGCTCTCATCCTCAACCTCCATTCCATGGTATCTATTCCAAATGCCTTCTTAATCCCTCCTGCTTTCTCTTTCATAAACATTTTCTCTCTTTTAAAGCTCCATCTTTTTCCTCAACCATCACTCATCCCTACCTCCTCCTCCTCCTCAGTTCATCTTTCACTCCTCCGAAACTCACCCTCCTCCTCTACATATTAGATCTCTTTGGTGAATCCAGTTTTAACCATAACCTCCTCAATGTCTTCTCCAACCGCTGCCTTGGCACTGTACTGCCCACCTCCTTGCTCGCTGCTCCTTTAACCTCCTTGTGACTCTCCACCACCATCATGCTCTCTTCTCCTAGCCCCTTATCTTCCGCCTCCATATTTTCCTGCACCTCTTCTCCAATCACTTCCTTAGTCCTTTCCTACTCTACCTCTTTGGCCTCTGCTCCTTTCACTCTCTTGTGACTCTCCTCATCCATCACCTTACCACTCCTCTGTGCACTTTTATGCATCTTCTCCAACCACCCATCCGACTAATGTTCTAACTTCCCACCAACCTCCTGATCCCCCTCCACTTCCTTAGGATGTACTGACATTTATCCCTACCAACTCTTATATCACTTTAACTTTCACCTTCTACCCCCTCACCAGTATCCACTAGGTCCAAGTAACTATCTGCCCTTCAAACCCCTTTTTTGTCTCGATCTCTAAACTCCCACCAGCTCCTTCTGCTTTTCCTCCAGCTCTCTCCAAACTCCTCCTTTCTGACCCATCCACCACCCTACTTCCTTCTAACTCCCACATTGCATGACTGGAAGTCTGAGTGTATATAGTGCCATGGCCCCATCTAGCCTATTTTTGGGGTAAGGTAACATGGGTGGGCAGACCTTGGGAATTTGATCTCTCTGGGTCTTGGTGGATCTACAGTGACTGCTGGACCGCAGGATCTGGGACTACATCCGCCATCTTCGAATTCACAATTGCCACTTTAAGTTGCTGTATGGCCATTGCCTGGCATGTCCTCAGTCTAGTTCATGTCCCACTGTTTGAGGATTTATGAGCAGTTTCTGCACCTACTATAGGGGAGCTGAGCATGCAGGCGCTATGAGCACAGGACAGCTGCTCCTGAATTCCCTTAAAGAGGACCCCCCCCCACTTGTCCCCTAGGTTCTACCGGGCAAAGGGGGAGGGTTGGAATTAAAATCATGCTTAATGAGGGGAGACATCATCTTCAGGATATCCCCTAAAGGTCCAGTGTCAAACTTGGGTGCTCTGTGACTTTTCCCCAGGGGTTCCTCAGGTAGGTTAGCATTTAGCGGTGAGCATAGTTAGGGAAGTCAGAGGTTGCAACTCTCGACTTAACTCTCTGGACATTATGGAAGAAGAAGTCTCCATGTAACAAGCCGTTGCTATGCAAGGCTACCATTCTGATGTTCAAGGGGTGTCACTACACTGCGGGCTCTCACAGCCAAGTAGGGGACTCTGTTACAGGTGCAATCCACGTTCCATGTCAGCCATTAGGCAGAGTTTGGTGAGAGTCAGTGATCAGTCAAAAGATTTTGTTACAGGGGGAGTGGGCCTTCTAAAATACCAGCGTGATATTGAAGGATGAGACTGTTGCAGAAGTGAACATTACATTCCGTTCATCTTTTCCTACATGATGGTGGTAGTGACCTTGAATATACAAAAGGAACAGAATGTATTAGACAAATGAAGCATGGTTTATTAAAGTTATTTATTATGTTACCAAGGTGCTACATCATATTTTCTGACTTAGCTCCTTGTGAAACATGGATGCGCGGAACCAGAGTCCACAAGAAAAATGAATCGTGCGCAATTAATAGTCAACCCACGGAATGTTTAAACTTATGAAAGAAGTTTAAACTTGTGAAAGAACATGGCATGTTTTCTATAACACACTAAAACATTCAAAGTAACAAAGCTGAAATATGTTGCCCAGATGGAATAAATCATTTTGGCAATACTTTATTTCCTCAAAATGTAACTCAAGCATTATCTATAATTTTATATGAAGCACTTATGGCTTTGTGTGAAATGCTCAACCCTGTAAAAATGTTTTATAGTTTAGCATGTGTGTAAAATTTGTATAAAACATAGTATTGTTATATAGGCTGTAGTTAAGTGTTTTCATGTATGTATAATATATATGTGTGTACACATGTAATTGGTATGTGAAGTTAAGCGTGTATGCTAAAAATGTAGGTACCTGTACTTATGATGTATGTCTGTATAATGCACAATCAAGAACAGACTGACTACCCCTCTCTTTTGTCCCTTTAGTGAAAACCTTGCAGTAAATCATATTTATCTGTTTATATGTTAAACAGATAAGTCAGCACATTGTAAAGATACACCATTTCTTAGTATCCAAAAAACATATTTATTTCATCTTTCTTTTTTCTTTTCGTAAAAGACAGCTAAAAACAATGTGGTAACTTATATCAAAGACCATAAATCATAAACACCACACATTCCGTTGGGAAAGTTAGTGGGCTATCACATCATAACAGACATTTTTGTTTTTGTAAGCCCATTGTTTAACAAACAACAATCATTTTCAAACAAATACTTTGAAAAACCTGTGAAAGGAAGTGTAAAAAGTTGGGGATATGGACCAATAGATCATACAGTCTAGCACTTGTTTATATATGCATATAGTGTGTGGGAGTTTTTTTAAATTTAATGTTTGATATTTTTTTGTCTTCCCTTAGCTTTCTGATCTAAGAAATTGTTATGGTCAACAATACAATTCATTTTGAGCAACCTATAACCCAGTGTTGCAAATAAAGATAGAGAAAAACAGATAGATAGATGTTTTCCTTTCAAGACGACATATGTTTCGGCCACTCAAACACATACTGCACAATCTTGTGTGCTGTAGGTTTACTTAATGTTAGGACCATCTTCAGGACTAAATGATTTTTTCAAGAATTCAATTCCTCCCCAAATAGGTGCGTCTTCAAACTCAATCTGGAATTCACAATGCTTGCTTAGGGACATTGAGAGGATTCAAAACTGGACCATGAAACAATCTCAGCTTAGATTTCAGGTGCGCAAAGCTACCTTTGTTTTTGATTCTGTGAAAAGAAAAAGTTTTTCTACTCCACCGACTCAGGATGTCTCTTCATGACGATTCCCGGAATCTGAGATAGTTCTGGATGAGGTCGAAGTGCTTTTCTACCTTTGACAATTTAAGAACCAGGGTATCCCTGGTTTCAGAAGGCAAAGTGCATCTATCAATCTGCTGTTTGTCGGCGTGCCCGGTTTCCTTTGCGCGTAACAAACTTCTATGCGTTCGATCCAAAAAAGTTGCGTGATGTTTTTTTGGATCGAACGCATAGAAGTTTGTTGACCATAACCATTAATTAGTGTGCTGTATCTTTACAATGTGCTGACCTATCTGTTTAACATATAAACAGATAAATACGATTTATTGCAAGGTTTTCACTAAAGGGACAAAAGAGAGGGGTAGTTGGTCTGTTGTTCTTGATTGTGCTAAAATAGTCTCCCAATAGTACAGATCTGCCCCTACCCCCCCGATAACAAAAAATAGGGAGTACCAAATCTGTAAAACCTGTCTGAATAATGGGTGTGAATAGATTTTGTGGTGAGTGTTAGGTAATGCATGTATGTTCCATGGTACGTGTTTAGTAATTGGGGTTCTAGGTGGCCGTAAGACATATATTATGCGTCTAACTGTACATCAATGTTAAATGTTTAAGTGGATGGATGTATAATGTGCATGTGTGTTAAGTATAATTGATAAGTCATGCTTGGATGCTAAATGAGTATTGTGTCAACACTTCAAAATATTGCATAAAAGGGTGCAAGGTTATAGTGAAAAGATGTCCGGAGCTGGTAAATTCCTACGGGTCCTGTGGCAGCCTGCCGGTTTTACTGGCACGGCTACCGCCGGACTCGTAATGAGGCCCAATGTGTCTTAACCTTAACTATGCTATGCACTAGCATAATAAACACACATATATATTTATGAACATCTTCTATTTTTTTCTCTTAATTCGATTCGTCAAAACCACCTCACATGGCCAACTATATTTTCTTCTATTGCTGCTTGTGAGGGAATACTGCACATACCTGGCAATATTGTACATGCAAAGTCACAGTTTCCCAAGCCAATATCGAAACCTCTGTCCGTCATTACAATCCGCACCTAAAAAGAAGGACCACATCAGGCAGCTTTATTTAGAACTGCTCCACTAAAATGCACCTGTATTAAGTCATGCAAGACTCAGCCACCATTGGCATGTTGTTTGTCTGAAGAAAGTCACCAGAAATGGCAGCTATATTATCGCTCGGAAATAGTGCATCACTCGAATCAGACACATCCACCAGTTAAATTGTGCCCTCATGCCACCGGTAAACATTTAGGTTACTGGGGGAAAAACAGAAGTGTTTCATAAAAGAAATATCAACAGCCCTTTTGCTACATACGGGATACTATTTTCCCCTTGGAGGAGTCAATATTCCCTCAAACAAAAGCATAGCCTATGGCTATACAATTGTAGTCAGGTATATTTACCTCCCACAGAAAATCTCTAATGTATCGCAAGTGCACTGTTGTGGTACCACATAAATTCCCAGACTCTGAAGTATGGTCAAAGGGTTTTTCGTTGAAAACAAGATAAGATCCTCATACGTGTAATGTATTGCTCTGGAGTTGGGACACACCAGTGGGCGTCACTCTCTCGTCTTGATGTGGGCGCCCACCTCCATAGCCCAGGTGCCCCTAAACCACAGACAAACTAGCAATCGGTGATCCCTACAGAATAAGACCTAACTAATACAAGATCCTAAAGGCGGTGGCCTTCTCTTTCTGCGTTCTTCTAGGGGTTCCCCCTCTTAAACTCCCCAGATCGGATTATGGATTAGTATTTTCTCTGTATTGTACCACAATGACACAGCAAAGGTAAATGGGATCCACAGCCTCATTCAGTCATGGATGGCCACTCACAAACTATGCTTCAACTCAACAACAACAAAACTTAGATACTGATGAGCATGGGCGAGCGCCAGATGGTGCAGATATCCGAGTCGTGAGCTCCTGCAGGCCGTGGCAGTATGAGACCCCAAAATTAGGATTTTCCCTACCAGATGCGCTGAGTGGGTGGGAGAATCTGTTCCTGATATAGCCCACGACCCCTCTATGGGCCAACCTGGAACTTGAGTGGAGACTGGAGTCCCACCCCACCGATAAGACCCCTGGCAGCTTGTGTGGCCAAGATGGCGGTCCCCTGGGCCCCGCAGAAATTCTGAGGCTCTGGCTACACTAGTTAAGAGATCCCGGTGGAGGGGAGCTCTGATTGGCTGGCTGTGCCGTATCCCGAGCCGTGGGACGACAGTGAAGGCAGAGAGGCGCCTGCGGCAAGCAGGGATGGCAGACACCAAGGAAGAGGAGCGCTGCACTGCCATTGGAAAGCCGGCCGGGAGAGGCTGCGGGCGCCCGACCTTGGAATTCTGGACCAGCACCTTGAGGGAAGCTTGGCTGCCAGGGCTGATATGAGGAACCCGACTGCACCGCGGCACTGGCATCCGGGGGGGGGGGGAGAAAGCTGCTCCCATCATGTGAAAGGTGTTCCCACATAGAGGCAGACTTCGAGGTGGTGACAGCTACCTTTGCTTACACATGTGGAGGACACAGAGGTGCAGGGCGGCAGTAGCTGGAGTCACCGCTCCGGGGACCTCACAGAGGCAGCTACAGTAGCAAGGTTTGGGCGGATGAGCCTCCCAAAGGGTTGTATTAGCAAAGCTTCTGGAGCCTTGCTGATCTCTTTCTGTTCATGCAACTGAACCAGCCTACCTCAACTCAGTTTACTATTGTTCACTACTTCATGAGCTATCTTTAAGTTCAGCCTGAACTATATAACTATAACTATTGAGGTGCCTAAGCATTGTGATCTCTGGGCAGGAGCAAGGCATAACTCCTAATGTGTGTACGGTAGAGCTAAGGACTGGTCCAGACCAACAAGCAGGTAAGCTTATGAGGTGGCCTCGTGGGCAGTGGAAAGCTGGAAGGCGCTGAGGGACTTTGGCAGTTGAAGATAGCACCTGGTCTCCTATGAGCAGAGTTGGGGGCCAGTAGCTTGGTCCCACCCTTGCCTCTGAAGCGGCGCAGAGTGGTGGGATGGAGGTGACTAGGAGCGGGTGAGGCGGGGCCCCCCCACCTGAGTGAGGGGCATAGACATCATTGCCCAGTGGGGCGCATCCCCTCTAACTCGAGTGACTGGTGTGCGACACCCGACAGTGTTCTCTCACCTACTCCCCCGGGATCTTACATTCAGGTGGCCAGGAAAGGGCCATCGATTATGGATTCCGATCCTTGGCGTGGACAAGCGAGGGAGAGTCACCTGAGTGGAGGGCCTCAGGGATTGAGCAGAGAACACCCGAGGGCAGGACATGGTATTCCAACTCTCCCCGTTTCTCATCTGAAACCCTTTCCTCAGCTTACATGGGATATTTGCAATCCCATTCCATTTCCCCCTCACCATTTCCAACAAATACTGGGAAGAAGAAGATGGCAACCGAGAGTAGTGAGTATTACCTGCATGAAACACCTTGAGAAACAAAAGGAAGACTGCCACCTACTACCATTAGGTTGTCCCATTAATAGGGTCAGGCACTTCACACTGACTACTCACACCTGACTCCACTTGACTCTTATTTGAAGTATAAAAGGTGTGGTTTTGCACAATCACAAGAGCGAGCTGTGAATCCTGAAGGAAGCGGGAAGCCAAGGAGCAGGGGGCTGAAGGGAGAGGAGCCTGAAGGATCTGGAGGAGGGCGGCGTGCCGCAACGTAAACTGCCCCAACAGTTCCAAGAGTTCTCTAACTCACAAGTGAGTGGTATTCAAAATGTTGCTTGCCTTGCTTCCCAAAGTAAGTCTCTATTTCTTTTGGATAGAATGCATTACTCCGTTTCTCTCTTCTAGTCTTGAACTATTTGGCCCTTCAGAGCACTGGATTTTTGGTTTGTTTTCCCCATCTGGGGAGATGTGCTTATATTGCACACTTTCACTTTGTTGCTTCGTTTTAGAAATTGTAGTTCAGTGAGTGGATTGTTTTTAGCTTCTAAATACGTATTAGCGATTTCAGTTTCTAAGCAGACGTTGGATGATTGTTTTAGTGGGATTGGGATTGTGTTAAAACACAGTTTTCTTTTCTTTTAGTAGCTTTAGTAGATGCTTGCAACTTGGGACTGCATCTCCCATCCATCCTAGCGTATTTAACAACATGTCCAGGTGAATGAGGGCAGCGCGTGTGGTTGGTTTGCACAGGGTGGTGTCCGGGTACCTGGCCTGGTCATTAAGTACGAAGTTCGGCGTTGGCAGATCAGTTAGTACGCTACCTATTTAGAGTTTTGCTGTCATTCAGGGCGAGTGGAGATTCCACTTAAAATGGAAGCTGTAAATGAAGTTCCAAGGACTCTCATTTTGAACAGCACAATGACCGCCATCTCAGCGAGCAGCACATATTTTACAATGGTACCTGGATACGGATCTTCACCCAACAGGTGATTCTTAATCTAAATCTTTTGAGGCCATAGAACAAACTGTGATTTGTAGGACCCAAAAATAAAGAGTAAGGCGAATGGGAGCACAGAGGTTGAGAGGATGATAGGATTATAGTGGGAGAGTTTGGTGGAAATCCTTTAACTCAGGAGCAGGGCGATGACCAACAATTTGCAAGGAGTGTTTTGTGTGTTCAAACCCCCAGGATCCCTAGCGTAGAGAGCCAACTGTGTGTGAGTAGTGCATGCAAGGTGTACCAAGTAATATTTGCTCCCTGGTTCAGCATTCTGTTGTGATTGCCAAGTACATTGGATCAAGCTATAGATATACTTGCCATCGCAGAAACATGGCTGCATGATACAGCTGGCCCCTTGCTCTCCCTTGTAGTGCCTATTGACTATGAAATCTTTCGAGCAGATAGATTAGAGAGGAAGGAGGGAGGTGTGGCTTTGATTAGAAGATCATCCTTGGATATTCGTACGGTTGATATCTAGGGACCCATAGGGTGGCACGTTGTTTTTGTGAAATGGCCAGTTGACCATAATACTACATTTTATTTTGTATTACTGTACCAGCCTCCTAGTAGGATGCCAGACATCCAGGTGCAACTTTTAGATATGCTGCTTCCTCCGATTAAACAAACCACACAATTTATTGTATGTGGTGATTTTAATCTATGGCAAACTAATGTTTTGGATTATAATACCACATCTGTTGAGACTACATTACAGGATTTGGGCTATTTTCTGCATGTACGTGAGCCCACACATGCTAAAGGTAATATTTTAGATTGGTTAGCCAGTCTGAACATACAGCTCATGCAGGTAGATGTGCGTCCCTGCCCATGGTCAGACCAACATTTTATTTGTTTTCTTTTAATTCTACCTAAGTGGTTGAGTTAGTAGAAACCGGAAAGGATCACTATTGTTTCAAGGATTATGAGGCAACCTTCCTTAGAGGCAATTAATCAATTTATTTCTCCTTTAACAGAGCATCTGGAAAGTAACAGTATATGACCTAGCTCGAGTATATCAGTCCACCTTATCAAAGAAGTTGATCCCATTGCACCTCAGAAATCTCGCAATCTGCGCAAGAAGACCTCTAAATCCTAGTATTTGACAGAGATTCATAGATTAAAATTAACAAAGTGGAAATCTTATAACAAATGGGTAAAATCTAAGACCGTAGAGAACAGAGAAGGTTATGTTCTAGTGGCTAATAATCATAGGACCTCATTACGAGTCCGGCGGTAAAACCGCCTGGTTACTGCCAGACTCGTATTACCATTCCGCCTCCGTGACTCCCGGAAATACCAGGCCATTATGACCCTGGTGTCCTGGGAATCCTGGAGGCGGAATGGTGTAAGTCCCCATTCCCATTGAGTCCCATAGGACTCAATGGGAATGGGGAAGTGGAAACACTGGCACCATCTTGTGATGGTGCTGGTGTTCCACGTCCGCCTGCAGGCGGGAGGTGTTCAACCCGCCAGGTCAGACCTGGCGGGAAGATCACCTCCCGCCTGCAGGACTCAAGATCAGGCGGTCCGGAATTAACAGTGGCGGTGGGTTTACCGCCACTGTTAATTCCGGACCGCCCGACCTGTAATGAGGCCCATAAGGTAGCTGTTATCAAGGCTAACAAATCTGAATATGAATCTAGGATTACTAACGCTAGCTCTAATTCACAAGAACTTTTTAACGTGCTAAGAGAATTAGAAAATCCTCTTGTAGTGGAGGATAATATGGTGAAGGACAAAGCCTTGTGTACTTCTGTTCAAGATGCCATGTCGGGTAAGAATCCAAAGATTCGGGCGGATATGTGTAATAAACGGAAGATAGAGGAAAATACTAATTCATCTGAGTTATAATGTTTGTGTGATTTCTGCATTGACCCCTGTGAGGACAATTTGCAGAGGAGGTTTGCATTCAGGTCCGTCTCCGAAGTCAAAGACATTATGCCCCGATTAAAACCAATATCCTGCAAAGGAGATGCGTGCTGGGCAGTTGTGGTTAATGCTTGCGCACCAGTCCGGATCTCCGCAATTACAAAATGTATTAATAAATCGTTTGTGGAGAGTCATTTTCCGGATTATGTTAAACATGCTTGGGTCTCGTCTCTCCTGAAGAAGCCTACATAAGATCCTGCTATTATGGGCAATTATCGGGCAATAGCTAATGTGCCGTACCATTGAAGTAAATTTGAATAGGAGAAATATCATGAAGTTGATGCAGTGTATCCCGGCTCTGCGTACAATCAGATCTGAAGATATAGCAATTGTGGAATATGCCTCTGAAAATAGATCTGACTGGGTGATTTTACACATCCAATCTAGATGCATTGTAACAACTCTACCAAATGCGAAAGAAGAATTGCTATTATGGGTTTGAGATACTGCCAATTCTTGACAATAACAACAACATCACATCTCTCGGCCACGACATAAACAACCCAACCTCCAATGAGCAAAGAAAACATTTATTGAGGTCACAACTGGGTACATCGGTACCAACATATGCTGAAGCAGCTAAGATAACTGCTCAATAACAAACAAACAAAAACTGAACAATTGCACCAGCATGATTTGCATCATTACCAAATAAAGGAACTTAAGGAGGCGCCCTGCTCATTGATCTCTTGGAACACCCGGGATTTCATGCATCTTTTCCATGAATCATGTCAAAACATAAACAATAACTTTGTTATCTGTCTCCAAGAGACTTGGTTACGTGAACTCCCTGTGAGACGGATGGAACAAGTTACTTACCTGTAACTGTTGTTCTCCAGCATGGGTCTGGCATGGATTCACATGCTCATGAATATTCCCCGTCGTCAGGCTGGGAATCCTCGGTAAAGAAAAAACCAGTATCAGTTTCGTTTCTGATCTGTCTTTCGTAGTAATAACCAATCACTGGTCTCTGCGTCATACTGACCACAGCCAATGACTGCCCTCTACCTAAGCACCGCCTCTGGCAGCCATCTTCAGATTTGGAAGCACGTGAAGTGGCAGTATGACCAAGTGAAGAGCCGCAGAGGGGTAGGCGGGAGGGTTCGCATGTGAATCCATGCCAGACCCATGCTGGAGAACAACAGTTACAGGTAAGTAACTTGTTCCTTCTCCAGCATGGGGTCTGGCATGGATTCACATGCTCATGAATAAAGAATACATAGCAGTACACACATGCACAACCACGGGAGGTGGCAAAGGCTCAACATTAAGCAGCACATCAACTCAACATTAAGCATCTTACCTCCTCACCAGGCTCACCTCAGGCGAACAGGTTGCGCAGCACTGCTTGGCCGACCCTGGACTCCTCCCTGGAATCCCGGTCGACGCAGTAGAATTTCGTGAAGGTGTGCGTCGACCTCCACGTAGCAGCCCTGCAAATGTCCAGCAGGGGCACACCAGATAGGAACGCCGTGGTAGCTGCGATCGCTCTGGTGGAATGGGCTCTCGGACGGCCAGGCAGCGGTCGGTTTGCCAACCGGTGACAGCACATGATACAGCCGGAGAGCCATCTGGAGATGGAAGCCTTCGAGAGAGCCTTCCCTTGATCGACAGGTCCAAAGTTCACAAAGAGTTGTGACGTCTTCCGAAAACCCTTCGTGCGGTCCACGTAGAACTTCAGCGCTCTAACTACATCCAGCGAGTGCAAAGTCCTCTCAGCCGGCGACGAAGGCGACGGGAAGAACACAGGTAACACCAAGGGTTCGTTGAGATGGAAGTCCGACGGTACCTTGGGCATGAAGGAGGGGTGCGTCCTGAGCACTACCCTCGTGTCGTGGAAAGTCAAGTACGGGGCCTTGCAGGAAAGGGCCTGAATCTCTCCCACTCGTCGTGCGGAGGTGATGGCCACAAGAAAAGCTGTTTTCCACGATAGAAACTTCAACGGGGCCGAGTGCAGAGGCTCGAACGGAGGTCCCATGAGCTTGGTCAGCACCACGTTGAGCTCCCACGCCGGGGCCGGAGCCTTCACCGGCGGGAACGATCTGAACAGTCCCTTCATGAACTCTTTCACCAGACGATGAGACCACAAGGACGTCCGCCCCGTGGTTCTGGTGTATCGGGAGATCACAGCAAGATGAATCTTGATGGACGCGTGTGCCAGACCAGCTTTGGCCAGCGTCAGCAGGTACGGCAGTACTTGGGGAGCCGTAATCCGTAGAGGGTTAATCTTCTGTGCGTGGCACCAGACAGAGAACCTCTTCCATTTGTGTCCGTAGCATTTAAGAGTCGAGGACGCCCTGGCCTTTGCAAGAACCTCTCTGCAATCGGCCGGTATGTCGTATCCTCCAAACTCTAGCGCTGCAGGAGCCAGGCCTGCAAGTTCAGCGACTTCGGGTCGTGGTGGAGGATGGCGCCTCCTTCCCTGGAGAGTAGATCCGCGTCCGCCGGCAGCTTGATCGGCGGGGACGCTGACAAGTCCAGAAGGTCCGGGAACCATATCTGCCTCGGCCACGCAGGTGCGACGAGGATCATCCTGCACCGTGACCTCTTGAGCTGGTTGACTAGCCGGATTAGCAGAGGCAAGGGAGGGAACGCGTAGAGGAACAGGCCCTCCCAGGGGAACGAGAAAGCATCGCCCATGCTCCTCGTCTGGGGAAACCTGCTGGCGAACCTCCGGCACTTGGTGTTCGTCGCCGTCGCGAACAGGTCGATCTGGGGTGTGCCCCACCGTCGGAAGAGGCGATCCACCAGATCCTGCCGTAGTTCCCACTCGTGGCACGAGCGCAGCTCCCTGCTGAGTGAGTCGGCGATGGTGTTTTTTATCCCTGCCAGATGAAACGGCACCAGAAAAATCCCTTGGGCGACGGCCCAATGCCACAGGTCCTGCGCCTCCTTGGACAGCGCTGGGGACCTGGTTCCGCCCTGTTTCCTGATGTAAAACATGGTGGTGGTGTTGTCGGTGAAGATCCTCACCACCTTGCCCTTGAGGGACGGAAGGAAGGACCTGAGGGCCCAAAACACTGCACAGAGCTCCAGGACGTTGATATGCAGGGACTTCTCCGTCGGGAGCCAGAGTCCCCTTGCGTGCAGATTTTCGGTGTGCGCTCCCCACCCTTCCAGGGAGGCATCCGTGGTCACAGTCTCCTGGTGGGCTGGGGTCTGGAAGTCCATGCCCGCCGTCAGATGCGCGCGGGTGCCCCACCACCGTATCGCTCGTCGGAAGCTCTCGTCGAGCTTGATCCTTTCCTCGAAGCTGCCCGTCGTCTGGATCCAGCGCGCATCCAGGAATTCTTGCAACGGGCGCATCCGGAGCCTGCACATGGGAATGAGGTAGATGCAGGAAGACATCATCCCGAGGAGGGACTTGATGGACCTCACTTTGGCCGCGTCGGCCACCAACATCCGTTGCACCTTGCCCAAGATGGTCGTGGTCCTCTCCTCCGACGGGGAGGCCAGAAGGGACACTGTGTCGAGCCTCGCTCCCAGAAACAGTGCGACTTGCGCGGGCACCAGGTGGGATTTGGCGTAGTTCACGGAGAATCCCAGGTCCGTGAGGAGTTGGACGGTCCTTGCCGTGAGGACCACGGCGAGCTCCCTCGTCTTGGCGCGGATGAGCCAGTCGTCCAGGTAGGGGTAGACGTGAATCCCCTCGCGGCGTAGCTGCGCCGCCACCGGTGCGAGGCACTTGGTGAAAACCCTGGGTGCCGACCGTAGTCCGAAGGGAAGGGCTTTGAACTGGTAATGACGCCCTTGGACCACGAATCTGAGGAATTTTCGGTGCCCCTTTAGGATGGGAATGTGGAAGTAGGCATCCTCCAAATCCAACGACGATAGGAAGTCTTCTTCCTCCAGCTGACCCAGGACGTGCTGGAGGGTGACCATCCGGAACTTCTGCGCCTTGATGAACTTGTTCAGACGTCGCAGGTCTAGGATGGGGCGCCATCCTCCCGTCTTCTTCTTCACGAGGAAGTATCGCGAGTAGACTCCGGAGCCCCGAAGCCTCTTTGGGACGAGTTCGATGGCGCCCTTTCTGAGCATCGCCTTTACCTCCAGGAGAAGTTGAGGGACGTGAAGTTCTTTCCTGGCCACGGGGGGGGACGCACGGGCACCTTCTTTGAAACTCGAGCGCGTGGCCCCGGGCCAGGGCGTCCAGCACCCAACGGTCGGTGGAGATGGACTCCCACACGCTGACGAAGCCCGCCAGCCGGCCTCCCACCGGGGTGCTTCGGTGGGGGCCCGACCCCACGGCCGGTTCAATCCTGCTTGGACGCGGCCTTGCCGCCTTGACCTCCTTGGCGACGACGGCGGGGTCCGCTAGACTTGCCTCGTCCTCTGTAGGCCTCTTGCGACGACGAGCGGGCCGCTTGACGGTAGGAAGCGAAACCGCCGCCGGAACCTTTGGAGGCGCCCTTGCCTCCGCCGCTCCGAAAGGGCGTCCGTCGTTGCTGCAGGACTCCAAGGGCCCGGGCCGTCTCAGTATCCGCCTTGATGGCCTGAAGGGAATCGTCCACTGTCTTCCCAAACAGGTTGTTCCCGTCGAAGGGCATGTCCAGGACTCTGGTCTGGACGTCCTGCCGAAAGTCCGTAGCTTTGAGCCATCCACGACGTCGAAGGCAAACGCCGTTGCCCAGCTGGCGGAACCCAGTGTCGGCGATGTCCGTCGCCACGGTGATGGCGTGGTCCGAAGCCACCTCACCTTCCTGCAGGATCTCAAGGGCCTCCGCCCTCTTGTCGTCCGGCAGAAAATCCAGCAGGGGAGCTATCTTGTACCAGAGCTCCCTGTCGTAGCGGGCCACGATAGCCAAGGCGTTGGCCGCTTTAATCGTCGTCGCTGCCGACGAGATGACTCTACGTCCCATAGCATCCAATTTCTTTCCCTCGCCGTCCGGCGGGGAAGTCGATGTGGAGGCCGCACCCCCCCCGCTTTCTTCCTGGCTGCCGCGGAGATGACGGAGTCCGGGGTAGGCTGCGCCCGGAGGCATAGGGGGGCCGTGTCCGGGACCCGGTACTTTTTCTCGTACCGGTCTCTTCTAGCTGGCGTCGTGGAAGGGTTCTTGAGGAGGGAAAGGCCCTCATCCCAAATGTCGTCCAACAGAGGCACTGCGAGGACCGTCTTCCTCTTGGCCTCGCGCCGCTGATAAAGGAAGCCTTCCTTTTTCTTCTCCTCAGGGCAGAGTTGGAAAAGCTCGGAAGCCCTGGAGATCATGGAGTGGAAAGATCCGATCTCGTCGGGCGGAGAAGCCCTGGTGGGAGGCGACGACGGAAAATCCTCGTCGTATGCCTCGTCGTCCGTACCCGTCGCTGCCGTGTCAGTCCCCGTATCATCCCCTCGGGTGGACGGGGAGGAGGGCTGGACGGGGCGCGACGGTTGAAAAGGAGGTGGTGGATGGATCCTTCTTTTCTTGGTAGGGGGAACACCAGAAGGTCCCGGTTCTGGATCCCCCGACGGGAGAGGTTCTTCCGTCGGTAACGGTAGCCTCGTCCTTATCTCGGAGCATAAGGACTGTATGGCCAACAAAATGGCCGCTGAGTTGTCTTGCGGCGCTGGCAGAGGGGAATCCGACGGGCGAGCAGGGGCCCCGTCGGTATCCTCGACGATGTCGTCGTCGTCACCTGCGTCGGGGTCCATTCCGACGGGCTGGCCTTCTTCCACGCCTAGGCCGTGGCTTAAGACCTCGATCAGCTCCTCTTCCGAGGTTGAGGCCGAATCTACGACGACGCCCTGCCCCCCCCTTCTTCTTCCCCACGGAGGGTTTCACGGGGGTCTGGGCCCTGAGGTCGCCACCACTGGTTGAGCCAGGGCCGCCGCGACCGTTTCGATAGAGGGCTTGGTCGGATGGATCAAGGCCTTCACCACCTTAGGTGCGCTCACCGCCTTATCCTTGAGGGAGGGGGCACTGCCACGCTCCTCCTCTGCCTTAGAGCTCGACCGGGGCCTCTCCAGGAGCTTCGCCGGGTGCTCGGCCTTCCTCTTACCCGACCCAGAGCGCTGGCTCGTGGTTGATGGTGCCGGGGAGGGTGCGCCCTGCCTGGCGCCCGTAGAGCCCGACCGTTCGGCGCTCCCGGTGCCAGCGGACTCGCGGTGCTTGGCCTTATGTTGGGCCCCCGTCGCCGGGACGCCCTCAAAGGTCTTAGAAGACCGCTCGGATTTCTTCTTCTTCTCGCCAGACGGGCTCTTACCCTCCAGCCAGTTGGCGAGACGTTGATGGCGGTCCTTCATGGTCCGTTCCGACATGTTGCCGCAAAACGCACAGTCCTTCTCCACGTGCGTCTTGTCCTCATGAAGGCAGTAAAGGCAGAAAGAGTGTTCGTCCTCCTTGAAGACGTTCTGCAGCTGGCATCCAGGGCAGACCCTGAACAGCTTTCCGGGCGTCGAGCTTCCCTTCTCCTGGGCCATCTCCGAGACCGGGCCTGAGAAGCTTCTGGAGTCCTCCGAAGTGTAGCTCGACGAAATCTTCACCCTTGAGGGGCACAGATGAATCCGACACGGGTCCCCGTTGATCGGATGTAGGATCGGTGGAGCTTGAGGCTCTTTTGACCGAAAGAATCGAAGTTTTTTGTGAAAAAGCGCGAAAAATAGCACTAACGCTCGAGAGCAATAGCACGAGGATCCCAACACATGAACGTGCGGTAAAAATCTGAAGATGGCTGCCAGAGGCGGTGCTTAGGTAGAGGGCAGTCATTGGCTGTGGTCAGTATGACGGAGAGACCAGTGATTGGTTATTACTACGAAAGACAGATCAGAAACGAAACTGATACTGGTTTTTTCTTTACCGAGGATTCCCAGCCTGACGACGGGGAATATTCATGAGCATGTGAATCCATGCCAGACCCCATGCTGGAGAAACACTATTTATCTAAATGTGGACAGGAAAAACCTGTCAGGCCGTCCCTTCTCTGGATTAATAACGATGATTAAGAACAATAACGGATGGATGGCAGGAAAAAAAAACAAAAAACAAATCGACAAATCCAAATTTCTTTTTTCAACTAACAACATTGATACATACCAGACAAGGATTACCATTGAATAAAAGGCTATTGATAATAAACACTTACTGGAACCCCGATATGATTTTCTCTGATCAATTCATAAGTTCAGTTATGCCAGCTATTGACGAATATATGTTGGACCTTAACGATCCCTTCATAATCATATACAGAGATCTTAATTACTCATGGATGGATGGAAATGGACTAGTAAAAAAGTCAGACCGTTCAAAAAAAAAAACCTGAATTTTGATCGAGGCGAGAGGTGGAAACAAGAATTAAAGAACACAAATTGCTCAATGCTGGATAGAACCATACGAGGAGACATTCCTGCAGCACAGACGTGGCAAAGAAATCTGAGCCACAGAACTTTAGATTATATATGGGCTTCAGGAAATTTGCTTCCAAAGATAACCCACCTAACAACCATTGAAGCATCCAATAGTGATCATGACGCGTTCAAATTTACGTGATCAATGCACTTTGGAAATTCCACAACTAAATATCTAGCAAATGTCGAAATCAACGAAGGTAAAAATAGACTAAGGATCCGAGCTAGTCAAATCACAATGTAGAATACAACAATGTTTGCTGATGAAGCACCCATGGTGGATGTGAATTACGCTCCTCTTTTAGCCCAGTTCTTAACAACCCGAAGCTGGAAAAATAGAGGAAATCAAACGAACAAATATCCTTTCAGTGCGCAAGTGAGCACTGCAAAAAAAATTCTCCACAAAGATATAAAATTATTGAGACAAACCAGTGTAGTCAGTTGTGTGGACGCAATCAAGAAAAGACGTCACAAATACAGAAACTGGCTAAAAACGTTCTCTTCTCAACGTGATCAAGAAAGAAAGAGCTGAACACATACTTCAACTCTTAGCAAAGAATGACACTCGAAAAATGTGGTCAATAATAAATGATAGCGTCGCAAATCGAAGTGCGGCCATGACTAACATAATAAATGCTAGTGTCTGGTTCAGCCATTTTTCTAAAGTTTTTGACTCTGCAAAAAAGGTGATGACAAAAATGAGAAAAATCGTGGGGAGCTACATGAAGAGTGTAATGTATGTGAAACAACGGATGACACCTTGGTTGCAATCCAAAAGCTAAATAATTCAAGAGCAGCTGGCCCTGATGGCATAACTGTTAGGAAGAATTATATGCAGTAGCCTTTGGGAACACTACAAACAATTAAGACTACAAGTGACAGTACAATTTCACCATTGGTACAAGCCTGTACTACACAGTTATAGTGGAAGCAGTAGCGGAGCAGCCAGACGTATCTGAAGAGTAAGTGAGCAGTACAAATAGTTACACAAAGGACAGCAATAACTATGATTCAGGCAAACACGGACTCAAGGTTTCTAAGTAAAATAATATATATTTATTTACTCAACAGTTGTATAACATTTCACTATTTTAAGCAAGTTAAAAATCACAATCATAAATACACCACACCACTTCCCTTAAATCCCAGAAAAGTTAAGCTCACAAAATGAAGTGGGAGCAAACTGGCACTCCAGCAATTTAAAAGGGAGGGAAAGACAAAGTTATTAGAAATTAGGCAAAACCAACAGGTAAGTACTCAGGGCAATTAAGAGACTACAGTGAGGAGATTAGATAGAAAATGCTTAGGGTCAAAGTCAATGGGTCAAAAGTCTTTCTCAAGATCACACAGTTCAGGGTAGTTTGCGGTAAAGTTGGTGGCACAGATTCCGGACGAGGTTGGTTGGTAGAAAAGTTAGTTCAAAGAGAAGAGAAGAAGGACAAGCCCTCGGATTGGAGAAAGATTTCAAATACTTTCACCATGGCTGACCGAAACGGACAACTGGATTTGCACAGTACCTTAAAACAGAGAGGGAGCTGTAGCTGAGGTGGACGTTCCTAGTGGTTCCTGCAGGCTCACGGTTCCTGAAGCGACTGTCGGACTGACACAAAGTAGGAAGACTGGAGGGTCCTGCGCCACCCAGGGAAGAAACCAGCAGCAGAGCAAAACAACAAATAAAAGGTGCGCTCCTTAAAACCCAAGCAGGGTCCGACCTTCATGGCTATCAGGCCCACTGTAGCTCTGTACAGCAAATTCGACCTGAGGAGGGGTGTCCTGGCTTGAAGTTTGGGCGAACTGGTTGGTCCCACCAGCTCAAGGGAAGAAGTTTCCTGGAGGATCTTCTCTGTCGTCGGATTCTAGCGATTCGAACCTGCAGCAGGGCTTCACCGGGCGGTTTAATCGTGGTAGGGTTCCTCTTCTACCAGTTCCTCTTTGGTTCTTTCGTTCCAGTGGCGACTCTGTCTTTCCAGTCCCAAAGACCTGCTTTTTTATGCAGTTTTCCCCCATTCATACAGCCTGGCTGTCAATCACACAGCAGGGTGGCTGGCCAGTCCCCTTAGCCAATCAGACAATAGTGCGACTTGGGTTACCAAGGGAACCCATGACACGGGTCCGAAGATCCCTCTCTCACATCCTGCCTACCTAGACTATCAGGCGCCTTATGGAGGGCTTCTGTGCAGAAGCCCGCGAAAAGACAGCGAACAAAGGAGTCCTCCCCGGTTTGCGCACAGAGAAAAACACGAGAAAGACTAACAAAAAGAAATGGCGAATAAACCCAGCTGGAACCAAAATAAAATGTATTTGATCAAGCGGGTTTATGTTCGAGGCTAATATAATAGCCTGAAACAATACCACGTTTATATAATATAAACGCGGTAGAAAAGTTAGGGCAGTTACCACTGCCACCAGCCAATTATTATTGTTAAGGGAGCGAAACAATGCTCCAAGAGGTACAGACAAAAGAGTTAACCCTTTCCAATACTCCATGTAGGATGGGGTCTGCTGGGTCTGTGGTTTAAAGTGACTATATAAAGTTAATGGCAACTTTACCCGTTTCTGGGGGACAGTGGTCAGCCCCAGAAAAATGGAGTCAGTGGGAAGTCTCAAAGACAACCCTGTGTCACTGCACTGAAGGTGCTGTGTAACACACAAAAAGTGGTGCACATGGAGTAGGTGAGGCTCCAGTGCCCAGGATCACACAAAAAGTGAAAACACATAGAGCAAAACACATGTAAGAGTGGGAAAAAAGCTCACACTCTTACCAGGTGAAAAGAATAAACCCTAGAAATCCACAAAAGTTGCTGGGGGACTCTTTAGGTAAGGGAAATCAGCCATTTATGAGGATTCTCACTAACAATAACGAACATCATGCTAAAAACGAGTGGGCACTGTTCATAACAGCTTTATTCCAACAAATTGCAACCAGAAACGAACTCCCGATCTCAGGGTTGACAAAAGATGTGGGCATCAAACTGAACCGAATTCTTCTCAACATCTTGAAATTAGAAGCTTTGAAACAAGGTAGCAAACTCTTTCTTGCCTTCGTAGACCTGAGGCAAGCGTTTGACTCTATCAACAGAAGGCTACTTTGGGAGAAACTGCAAGGCTGGTCTTGTCCGAGCGACCTCCTCAATCCTTTGAAGGCCCTCCACACAAATACGACTATACGAGTTCGATTGAATGCACAAGCCGACCTGTCGGATCAAATAGGGCTCCAGCGTCTACTTTCAAATCCGCAAATATACTTACAGAAAAATGACCTAGAAATAAATGTCCAAAAATCTAAAATTCTTTCGTTTGGTCAGTCGGTCAGTTCCACATGATGTTTGGGGATTGTGTTCAATAAATCTATTTGAGAATGGAACTGGGTGCAACAACCAACAATTAGAATGAAAATGCTATCACTACAAGGTGTGAAACTTGCATATGGCAAATTCACATTGAAACCATTAATAAGCTTCTACCAATAGAAAGTAATACCAATTATTACATTCAGATGCGAAGCAGGGTGGAACATAAGTGATGCCTTCTGGAGTCAACTTGATGGTACATTCTAGCGGAAAGTATTAAGATTGCCCACCAATGTCTCAATATGTGCTATTCGATACAAACTATGCTTGGAACCACTGCAAAGCCTAGTGATCTGAAAATCAGTTACTGTTCTGAGAAAAATAGCCTGTCACCTGCCCCGCCACGGTTGAACAGGGAAAACAAGACCTCTCATAAAGGACTCCTTGACATGTGGATAGTGAAAATTGTGAGAAGCTGATGTTGCATTGAATACTGTCTTGACAAATCCGATCGCAGCAAGAAAAAAAATAAAGTGGTGGCAATGGATTATAAATACTGAAAAATGAAACAATCTAGCCTCATCTTTATCAAATGGCCCCACATCGCGAGGAGTCTACCAGCCACCGAATTATCTGAAAAATTTCCCTCCTGCTACCACAGAGACCAGTTCCTAAGATTCTGGCTAAACCTGTATAAAACAAAAGAAATGTTAATGTTAAAGCATGACAAGGGCGCATTAAATAATCAATGTATATTATGCAAGAGGGAAGTTGAAACATTAAAACACTTGGTCATCGAATGCCTGGAGTTGTCGTCATTGCGCTCCAAATTCTTAGGCAACTTTGCCCCTTTAAATGGCGACACAGATGAGTGGTGGGTTAAAGTGCTGACAGGAAACAATGCAATGCTAACATGTTTATTAATTGACTAAATGGACACAATTTTGAAAGAGACGTAAACACTCTCATTCAAACTTAAATTGATAGTGTGATAAGGTAAACGTAGTTCAATCGAAGTATGAAGTAAATTAAGCTGATCAACATGAACTGACTGAATGATGACATGATTGATGAGAAGGTGGTTAAATGTTTTGTTAAATGTTTTGATTAAAGTTTGTAATAAACTAAATGTCAATAAATAAAAATAAAAAAGTGCAGTTTTTACTTAAGTCCTTGATAGAGTAGCCTATCTCCAACTACAGGAGCATCTTTGCCCAGATCTCCATTGTTACCCCTGTGGTCTCTCTTGCTACCCCTAAAAAAAGTAACCAAAAAAAGGGTCTTTCTTTTTTTTTTTGCAAGCTCCTGGGCTGTGGCCTGCACCATGTGGCTCTTTGCTTCTGGAGTGGCTGGTTTTCTTGGTCAGGCCTCTTTAAAAAAATTAACAGGGGTTCCACAACTCTAACACTTTCAGCAGTGACCCTAAATAAGAAAGAATAGGAATAGCAAATAATGTATCTTTCTGGAATTCTATACAATAATTCTTAGACTCATTAAAAGTTTATTTCAGGCACACTTCATGGGGTGAGTCACTGATTTAGTCTGTTATTAAACACCTCAACTCAGCCTTTCATCCTTCTGAGGTCGATAAATGAGTACCAACACAGGTTGGGTGATATTGTATGCATATTTTTTCTATATAAAGCGCTTAAGCGTAAGTGCTATATAATAACACCACATTATCATTTGGCCATCAACGTCTGCTTGCATTCAGAGTAATTTGGTAATATGGGCCCATACACACTGATCTTAACGATACATATGGCGATCCATTCTTGTATGAAATGTATATCAAATTATAGTGATATCGTAACCATATTTTTCGTAGTGTACTTAGGAACAATTCTATGTGATGCCACTTCCTGTTTTGTCAAGGGGTGAAAGGTCGTGTTCCATCGCTTCTCGCGATATCACTTCGGGGTGGGGTCAAATGACATCACTTCCTGTGATGTCATCAGTGGTCAAGGGTCATGTGATGTCACTTCCGCTACCCTGACATTTTGGTGAAATTACGTCCCTGATCTTACCTCAAATAATATCTTCAGTAAGCGCCAATCGGGCTTCCGGGTGCCACACGGTACAGAGACAAAATACTGGACATGTTAGATGAAATAGGCCTGCCCACGATAGCACCCAGCAGGGAATACTAGATGGGGAACTGACCGTTGAGGACATAAGTGAGACGATCAAAACACTGGTCACTAACAAGACCCCTGGGAGCGACGGGTTGCCACCTGAGTTCTATAAGGTATATAGCCCAGAATTAGCTCTGGCCCTGTACGAGGTATTTAAGGAGTCATACGAAACAAAGGTCCTACCGAAAAGTATGGGGGAAGATACTGGTGGTCCCAATTCCAAAACCTGGGTAGCCCACAGACGAGTCTGGCTCATAAAGGCCATTGGTAATGCTGAATTACGATGTTATAATACTGATGACTATACTGGCCAAGCGGCTGTCTAGGGTTATAGGGTCCATAGTGCATGGGGACCAGACTGGGTTCATACCAGGCCGAAATACGTCAATGAACCTAGGACGGTTACAGCATATCATTGCGCAAACAACAGACTTGCAAGATCAATATGCTCTAGTTTCCTTAGATGCTATAAAAGCGTTTGACTCTATATACTGGGAATGGTAGATTGCTGTGTTGAGACAATTTGGGCTGGGAGAGTACTTTCTTGGGTGGATCAAAATACTGTATGAAGCTCCGGTAAAGCCCAGAAGAATAGTGTCAGCTCCATGGGACATCCAGAGGGGCACCAGACAGGGATGCCCGCTGTCGCCAATGCTCTACATCTTGGGCTTGGAACCGATAGCAATATATCTCAGGAAGCAATTTTTTGATGCAGGTATCAGGGTGGGCGGAGTGTACCACATTGTGTCCTTATATGCAGATGATGTCCTGCTGTATGTAAGGGACCTGCACCTCAATGTGCCGGTGATCTTGGATGTACTTGGGAACTTTGCGTGAGTATCAGGGATCTCCTTTATCAAAGAGAAATCCTGCATATTCCCATTGGCGGGGCGGACGGAAAAATTGTAGGAAAACCTCCCGAATGTTGGGCTTCAATGGCAGTTGCACTCGTTCAGGTACCTGGGGGTGAATGTCTGGAACACACCTGAGCTGATGCATGTGGGCAATACTGTGCTGGCGGGGCAGGGACTTAGAAAGTTCATAAAGTTTTGGTCTAAACTCCCACTGTCAGTGATGGGCAGGGTGGCCATTGACAAAATTATAGTGCTACCAAGGTTCCTATACTTCTTATGTTATGTTACTTTGCATTTATATAACACCTTATGTACCATTGGTATGGTCTCAAGGCGCTGGTAGGTTGAACGCCCTCGGGAACCGAAGTACAAGTAAGTAGAGAGAGTCAAAGGTGCGTGTGAGCACCGGATGTGTGTGCAGCTGGTGTGGCATTCGTGTGATAGCTGCTTCTTAGCAGTAGGTGTGGTGGTTGAGAGATCAAAAGTATGTGTTTGTTCTGACAGGTTTTTATCCAGACCGATTCTGGCTGCGTTAGGCCTGAGGAGAACGCCTAGGCTGGAGGATGTGTAACCAGCAGTGTTTAGTTAGGGTGATGGGGAGTATAAGGCAAATGATGGTATGAGAACAGCTATACCGAATGGTGTCATAGTATCGCTGTGTTCTAGTTGAGTGGTGGTGTAAAGAAGAGAGTAAGCGTGGAGATGTGATATGGTGGTTTACCTTAGGTGTTTGAGATCGAGCCCACTCCAACAGTTCCATGTACTCCATCCGTTCCATGTACTCCGACTGCTCCATGCATTACGACCGTTTCAAGCACTCAAAACCGTTCCTTTCAATGCTCTTTCAAACGTTCCATGCACTCCAAACCAATCCATGTAAGTCACGCCATTCTATGTACTCATTCACTCCAATCCGTTCCATGCACTCCAATCCGTTCCATGCACTCCAAACCATTTTATAGACTCCCACCGTTTATGCATTGCTCCTTTCATTCGTTCTACCCACAATATCCTTTCTCCATGCATCATCCATCCACATATGTCATCTTTACACGTTCCATCCACTTCGCACATTCCACCCACTTCACCGGTTCCAAACACATCACGTGTTCATCCTCCTACTTAATCCGTTCTACCATTTCACCCGTTCCACCCACTTCACCCATTCTATACCCGTTCATCCGTTCCATCCACATATTTCACCCGTTCCTTCCACATACTTCACCCGTTCCAACCGCATACTTCACCCGTTCCAACCGCATACTTCACCCGTTCCAACCGCATACTTCACGCGTTCCGTGCACATACTTCACCCTTTCCATCCACATATTTCACCCGTTCCACCCAGTTCATCCGTTCCACTCACATACTTCACCCATTCCAACCCCTACTTCCTCCGTTCCATCCACATTTTTCACTTGATCGATGTACTTCACCCGTTCCGTCCACATACTTTACCCGTCTCATCTATATACATCACCTGTTCTTCCAGATCCATCCTCTGCTCCTACCACCCACTTCACCCGTTTCTTCCCCTTACTACACCCGTTCCTTCCAACCACTTCACCGTTCCATCCACATACATCACCCGTTTGCTCCACACTCGACACCCGCTCCACACTCTACACCCGCTACGCATCCGCACCATACACTACATCCGCCCAAAACCCTACATCGGCTCAACACCACCGTACCCTACATCCGCTCATCACCCTACATCTGCTCAACACCCTACATCCGCTCAACACCCTACATCCGCTCCACTCTATTATCCACTCACACAACCTACATCCGCACCACGCTCTTATCTGCTCCATACTCTCATCCGCTCCATGCCCTCATTCATTCTGCACTTTCATCCGATCTATGCACTCATCCGCTCTACGCACACATCCGCTCTACACGCTTCATCCACTCCACTGACTTCATCAGCTCCACTCACTTTGTTCATTCATCCTGCATTATTGGTTCAGCCCGTCACTTGTTGTACGCACTCGATCCGTACCATGCTGTCCATCTGTCCCATGCACTGCACCCGTCTCATGTACTCAAATCCTCTATTCTGTACTTTGCATTTATACCATGCACTCATACACTCCATGCCATCTGTCTGTGCACTCATCCGTCTCCTTCATCTTTCCATCCTCTTTACTTTATTCTTTTCGTCCATTTTGTTCCATTCGTCCATTGCAATCATTTCATCCATTTCATTCATTTCAATCGCTTTACTGCTTTCGTACAATTTATTCTTTTTATCCACTTCACTGATTTGATCTACTTTACTCATTCTATTCTGTTTGTCCTTTTAGTTTACATTAGAGGTTATTAGTTGTCGATTTCTTGCTTGGATCTCGATGTTGTATTGTTATATGTTTTTTTGTTATTTAAGATCTAGTAGTTTCGGTTAGTTGAATTGTTGTTATCCACTTTATTCCTCACATCCACATTGATCCTTTTGTCCATTACATTTGTTTTGTCCATTTCCTTAATTTTCAGCCACTTTACTGCACTCGTACAACTTATTCTTTTTATCTACTTCACAGGTTTGGTCCTTTTTACTCATTCTATTTTGTTTGTGCTTTTTAGCTAACCAATAGAGGTCATTAATTTTCAATTTCTCGCTCCGATCATGATGCTGCATTGCTATTTATGATCTAGCATTTGGTAAAGTCATTGATGTGCTGTTATCCAATTTGAGTTAGTTTGAGTTCGGGGTCAGTTTTAGGGCAAGAGCCAACTTTTCAGTAATTTGCAGAAAGACATGAGGTCTTCAGTGAGTCTGATGTGGGGTGGGAGTGTGTTCCACAGCGTGGGGGCCAAGGCAGAGAATGATGATCCACCTAACCTGACTGAGTTTGTTTTTGGTATGACTAGGAGGCCGGCTGAGCTTGGGTGATAGGGTTTTAGTTTGTCTTGAAGATATTGAGGTCCGGTTTTATGCAGTGCTTGTTGAGAAATGCATAAGGTTTTGAAGGTCACCCTTCGGGCAACCGGAAGCCAGTGCAGAGTTTTGAGGGCTGGGGAGATGTGGTCTCTCCGGCCAACCGCTAGTAGCAGTTTGGCTGCAGCGTTTGTGCTCTTTGTAGTTTAGTCAGTTGACAGAGATTCATAGATTAAAATTAACAAAGTGGAAATCTTATAACAAATGGGTAAAATCTAAGACCGTAGAGAACAGAGAAGGTTATGTTCTAGGTAGAGGGGCTCTGAGGTAGAGGGGGCTAGCGTAGTCCAGTCTTGATATAACAATTGATTGGACCGCAGAGAGTCTGTTGGGAAAGGAGAGGTATGGAAAAATGTGCCTAAGAGTTTTAAGGTGGTAGTGGCAGGACTTTGAGACGTTGTTGACTTGGCGCTAGAGTGTTAGGTCAGAGTCTAGGGTGCATCCAAGGTTTTCTACTGAAATAGAGAGAGCCGGTGAGTTGCCCATGGCAGATGGCCAGTGTAGTGGGTGGGGAAGAAGTTCGGTGTTGCCACATTCCATGATTTCTGTTTTGGAGGGGTTTAGCAAGAGGTGGTTTGTGGTCATCCAGAGCTCGATGTCGAGGAGGCAGGAAGCGAGGTCAGGTTGGCAGGAGGGTGGCCATGTAGAGATTGAACAGGAGGGCTGATAGGCATGCTCCTTGTGGAACTCCCGTGTCAACTGGTCGGGCTTGGGAGGAATAGGTGGAGAGTAGGGTTATTTGGTTCCTATTTTTGAGGAAGGGTGCTATCCATTTGAGAGCGGTTCCATGAATTCCTAGGGAGTGGAGGCGGTCAAGGAGGATTGAGTGATTGATTGTGTCGAAGGCGGCGGATAGGTCAAGAAGGATAATGCGGCGCATCCCGCAGAGTCTGCCGTGTTTTTAAGGTCATCTCAGATTGAGGTTAGGGTGGTTTCAGTTCTGTGTCGGGCTCTGAAACCTGATTGAGCGGGGTCTAGGAGATTGTTGGCTTCGACAAAGGCATTTAGTTGGGAGTAGGCAGTTTGGTCGATGAGTTTGGCAAGGAACCTGGTGTTTGAGATGGGGCGGTAGTTTTTGGGCTCGAGAGGGTCGAGGGAAGGTTTTTTTTAATAGAGGTTTGACATGAACCGTTTTGAATGCGTCGGGAAAAATTCCAGAGGAAAGGGAGTCATTTATGATTCCATAATGTACACTGCTATGCCCTGGCCTCTTTCTTTCGCCTGCTGGAAAAGTTGTTGAAGGAGTTACTTTGGGGTCCTGCTAGACACAGGTTATCACTGGCCATACTTACGCTGCCGTATAAAGAGGGCTGGGTCCAACTGCCTGATCTCGAGAAATACTAGCTGGCAATGCAGCTCAGCTTCATAGCCAAATGGCTTGAGGACGAAGCCACTTCGGAGACTAAGCTGCTAAAACAGCTGGTAGCGCCTGTGAGTCTGAAAGAAATACTATGGGTTCTGTTGAGGTGCCTGAGCGATACCCCAATGATCGTACAGTTAGGCAGGAGGGTTTGGGGCAGGGCCCTAAAACTGACCGGTCGCGAACACCCCTACTATTCTGAGACCCTGATCGCTGCTGACGCCTGTGCAGCCAAAACAGACCTGACAAATGTAAGGCAATGGGAAAGGTGTGGCATTTACACTTGGGGGGACGCGTACGAGGCGGGCATCTTCAGGGAATTTAAATCCATGTGTGAGAAAGAGGGGCTGCCCAGTGGCCAGTTCCTATTGTATCGGAACATCAGAAAGGTGGCAAGGGAGAAGTGGAAAGAATGGCCAGAGGAGCCGGAGGAAGACCCACTACTAACGCTATTACACAACTTGGGTGATGGATGGAAGCCAGTATCTAGGCTCTACAACCGGCTGGCAGATAAACCCAACCACAAGAGCAATAAGTTGAAGCAGTGGTGGGAGGCTGACCTGGGAACTGACATAACGGAGAAAGAGTGGGAAAGGATCCTAATGTACCTCCGGAAAGTGTCAAGGGATGCCTGTTTTAGGCTGATCCAACTGAATGTCCTCTATAGGACATACATGACACCAAGCAGAATAGCCAAATTTAGCACTAACACTAACCCACTGTGTCCTTGGTGCGGGTCAGAGGGTGCTGGCATGTTGCACATGTCTGGGGGGAGGGTGGGGGGTGGGGTTTGAAGGTACATCGCTTCTGGGCCAAGATAGAACAAGCTTGCAGAAAGGCTGTGGTAGCACGGTATGAATGGTCACCAAAGGAATGCCTCCTGGGAGCCTACCCAAGAATAAGAACATTCAGGCATATCATTATATTCATGAACATGGTATGCGTGTTGGATAAGAGGTCCATTGCAATGGTGTGGAAAACAGCAGGGGGTCCACAATTTGCCAGATGGCATAGCGAGCTGGAACACTGTGCAGAGGCAGAGACTAGGGTGTGGAGCGATGGGGTGGCTAAATCTGGAGGCGATGCGAGTCTGGCATATGAGGCCTGGAAAACATTGATCTGGGACTTGTTCCACCCATCTGATGATAAACCCTGATGAAGGTATCGCGTCCAAGATTGAAAGGTCTGTACGCACCGATAACTCAGCCGCTGGGGTGAGGCAGCTCAAACTGACCCCTCAAGCCCTCAGCAGCACCGGCAAGGCCCGGCCCATTGAGACTTCTCAGAGTTATAAGAAAAGCACTTCCATGTGCAAAGTCATCAATGAAGACTGGTTGCTGTTTATTATTTTCCATAGGTTATTTGTTATTGTTCACTTGTTTTATATACATGCATGACAAGGATGACAAAAATTGAAGACAATTGCTAATGTACATCATAAATGCCAATAAAAACATTTAAAAATAAATTAACTCTTGGGTCCACGACTCCTTCTCAAGGATCGACCACATCCTTGTCGATCAGGGCCTGCGAGCGCACGGTTCAGATTTTGGGGTGGAGCCGGTACCTTGCTCAGACCACGACCTGGTGCGGGTGATGCTGTGTAAAGGGTGGGGGGGGTCCCTGTCGGGGTCACTGGAAATGTAACAATTCTCTGTTGCAGGATAACAAGTCTACCCAGACCCTGCTCGCTAAAATTAAGGAGTACTATAAAAGTAATGATAATGGTGAGGTGGGTTCGGCCACACTATTGGAGGGCTTCAAGGCAACAATCAGGGGAGAGTTGATCAGAATGGGTTCTTGCAAGAAAAAAGCTAGAATAAGGATGGAAGAGGGACTGAGAAGTAAGATTGCAGCAGTGCAGTCAGAGGGGACCCTTCAAGGAATACTTAGTTCAGAATAGGTGGGGGCGTAGTTAGAATGTAAGTCGCAGCTTAAGGTACTAATGTTGCATGATACGGAAAAGAAATTACCTTTCCTTAAACAAAAATATTATGAGAAAGGAGACTGGGCGGGCAAGATCGTATCATGGAAATTGAGGGAGGCCCAGAGGTGTAAGATGGCGGGGTTATAAAGACGGACCAGCGGGTAGCTCACTACGACACAGAGGTTATTGGAGTTCAATTCAAGCAGTATTATGAGGGGTTATATAAATCGGAGTATGATGGTGACGGGTTGCACATTGCTAATTTTATTGACCCCCTGTCGATCCCGAAGCTTGTAGGGGACTTGGCTTCTCCCCTAGTTGAACCGATGCTGGAGGAGGAAGTGATTCTGATAATCAAATCTATGAAATTGAGCACTACTCCCAGGGAGGATGGGTTTTCCGTAAAATTCTAAAAACGGTATTCCTCTCTCATGGCTCCCTATCTGGTACGGGTGTATAACGTGGTGTTGGAACGGGAGGCCCTTCCAAGGACTATGCTGGGGGCGATCATTGCTGCGATACCCATGGAAGGCAAAGATCTGATGCAGTGTTCCTGCTTCTGCCCTATCTCCCTGCTGCATACCGATGTTAAGATACTGGCAAAGCTGCTTGGGAATAGGTTGGAGGGAATCCTGCCTTCCTTGGCCCACAGGGACCAGGTGGGCTTTGTCAGGAGCCGGCAGGGTTCAGACAATATTTGGAAAACCGTAGATTTGATGCACTTCGCACAGGAATCCGACCTCGACTGCTGCCTGCTTTCATTAGATTCCAAATGGTGGAATGGAGATATATAACCGCGCTCCTGGGAAAAATGGGATTTGGGGTCAACTTCGTGAATGGGTTGCAGCACTATACAGAGCCCAATCCATTGCAGGCCAATGATTGTTTCAGAGGCTTTTTCTCTGTCCAGAGGTACGAGGCAGGGT
Source organism: Ambystoma mexicanum (assembly GCF_040938575.1). Taxonomy (NCBI): domain Eukaryota; kingdom Metazoa; phylum Chordata; class Amphibia; order Caudata; family Ambystomatidae; genus Ambystoma; species Ambystoma mexicanum. The sequence goes on from NC_090937.1 coordinate 492,895,554, forward strand.
TGTTCCCTATCTCCGCTTCTCTATGCGTTAACTTTGAAGCCCCTAGCCATTGCAATTGAACAACATCTAGGAATAAATGGGATCAGTGGAGGGGAGGTGGATTTTAAGTACTCTTTGTTTGCTGATGACATTTTGTGTTACTTAAGTGATGTAGCATCGTCTGTTCCTGCGTTGCTGGCTTTATTTGATGTTTTGGGTTCTTTTCGGTGGGTGGAAGATAAACAATCCTATATCATCTATAATGGTATTGAAGGACCGGTCCCTCCTGCCTTGAGGCTAGAAGACAGGCAGATTCGACTGGGGTGGAGGAGGTGGCAATCTGGTACCTGTGGATCCTTCTACCGCCGGAGCCGTCTAGGCTGATGGAAGTTAACTTTGATCACCTTATGGTGGTGGTCACGAGTGATTTACAGAGGTGGGGCCAGTTTATGCCGTCGTGGGTGACGGCGGTAAAGATTTATATTCTTTCCCGCTTTTTGTATCTTTTTACACTTTCCCAACAAAACTCCCTAGAGGCTTCTTTGGGCAATTACATGCACTGTTGAGTAGGATTTCTGGCAGAATAGGCACCCAAGGAATATGAGAACCACCCTCACCCTTCTGATGGCACAAGGGTGATTCGGATGCCTATATTACTTGGCAGTCCAACTGCAAATTTTAGTAGAGCATATGAGAGATGATTTGGGAAGGTTTGGAAGATATGCACACTCACCCGGCAAAAGTGTGTGACCTGCTATTGGCCTCCCACGCAGCAGTGTCGAGTAGGCTGTGGGACACCCTACATTGGGGGTCCTTTGGCACTTGTGACAGCAGGGGGGGTTCACAGAACAACTGTCCTCCTGGCCATCACCCCGGACGTCGGTGCAGGGACAAGGGCAGCGAGGCTTCCAGGGTGCATAGGCTTGTTCAGACGCAGGATTGGAGAGAGCAAGGCAGATGTTTGAAGAAGGTACTTTCTGGACTATGACTTGATCAGCACCACCCTAGGTATGGACTCAATTTCGTTCTTTGAATACCTGCGGCTTAAGGGAATCCTCACATATCAGAAGCGGGGAATTAACCTCGGGAGGACATTTACACCCTTTAAGAAGGTGTTAGACGATTCAGTTTCGCAGAAAGCCATTTTATCTAGCCTCTATGGGTTTTGATCACTGCTGAAAGGGCGGATAGGCAGAGGGTTAAGGAATATGATATAGGACATGGCATTTATAACGCGCCTATACACAAGTGTTTTAAGGCGCGATATTGGGACATTATGTGGCAAGGAGATCTCGGAGGAAACGTGGGGCAGGATTTTTAAAATTGCTTTTCATGGGAACCTATTCATAGCCTCAATTGAGCATAATGTTAAGATGTTACACAGTTGGCATCAGGACCCGTTGAGGATTTCAAAGAGGTTTGCGGGAGCCTCTCAAGTATGGGCGAGGGGCTGTGGGGTCCTTGGCCCACATGTGGTGGCACAGCCCGAAAGTTCAGATTTACTGGAAGGACCTCTTGGGGTGAACATATTCTGGGCAAACATTTGTTTTGACAATTAATATGTTTTTGTGTTTTTTCCCCAATAAAAAATTTAATTGGAAACAAATAAAAGATCATTGCTGTGCATTTATACCTGACAACAAAAGATGTACATGATAATGCCGCACACATTAGGAACATTGCCTATGTCCTTACAGTTCACTGTATGGACTGGTGAGCAATATTCACAAATATGTTTGGTCTGTAGGAATCAAAGATTTTCATGTTTCTTTCTGGCAGGCATACTCATAAGTAATAGGTTGCTTCATTTTCAAGTTGTGCACCAGTGGTATGAACTTGATTGCTACAATAGCTTTAAACACATTCCTTGACACAGGTGCGGCAGAAACCGATCAAGAAGAGTACCTTAGGCTTACTAGCTTAGCATCAACCTTTTGCACTTCCTTGGCATAGTACCCCATGCATACTAACCATATCTCTCTACCCCTGGGCCAACCTGCCATATTTCTCCCCACTAAGCCCAACCATGGTCAGGTTGGGTTGCGAAGATATAAACAAGATATGTGCATTGATGTCTGTTTGACTACTATATATGTTACTATGTGTGAGGTCGTCGGGGTGTTCGTAGGCGGGCATGTAGCACTATTATGTTAGGATCTGGCTATCTGGTATAGTTCCCTCACTGCGGGGTAAAGTGTATCGCTGGCTTTCTTGTAAGGTATTATATGAATGGTCTAGCAACCACCAGAGCTTGCCTGTCCGTATTGAATTAGCTGGGTTCTGCCATTTGAATGAGTTTCTTTCCAGGGTGCAAATCCTAGCAAGCAGGTCTGTCCATTGCAGTTTTGATGGGGGGACGTCGATTTCCATTGTAGGACTAAGTGTTTGCGGGCGGTGAAAAGTATAATGTTTATGGCCCAGCATACTAGCGAGTCTGCATGCCAGTCAGTGTGATTGGCCCCAAAAAGCATGGAATCGGGGACAGTGACAGATCTGCTTCTGGGAAGTGTGAAGACACCTGTCTGTGAACCATTTGCCAGTATTGCTTCAGTCTAGGGCAGGACCACATAATATGCCCCTTTGTGCCTAGTTCTGTGCACCCGCGCCAACAGAGAGGAGAGAGTGTCAGCCCCATTCTATGCATTCTGGCTGGAGTGTAATATATTAGTTGGACTATCTTGAACTGGATTTCTCTGTTTTTAATGTTTTTAGTGTTTACTAAGGTCCCAGGTATGGCTGCGAAATACTCAGATGTCTCCCGTCTCCACTGGGATGCCAAGATCTGAGGACCAGGACATCGCAAGGGCGCAGTTCCTATCAACGTTGTTCGCGATGCTCATGGTAGCAACTTAGGGCCTTCACAGAGATCTAGTATCCTAATCTGAGACGACAGTGAATTTTGTCAGGGGGTGAAGTTTATGATTGCATCCGATTGATAGCAATGTCCCTATGCTCATCCATATGGGTGCTACTTTGGTATCTATTCCCTGCTGTGAGCGTAATCTATGCCATTGCGTTAACGTCTGGCTCAGAATAGGAGGCAATTTTATTCAGGGTGGAATTTGAGCCAAAAGGGTGGCAAGGATTTCGGCGGGTATTTGCGGGGCCAGCATGGCTAACTCCATGCCCCTCCAGCTAGTGGTATCTCCCGCAGATTTGAGCGGCCTGATAATAGCTCCTCCACGATGGGACGGTGAGGCCCCTGTTGGATTTAGCTACGTCAAGGATTGTTGAACGTAATCACGCCTTCTTGCCTCACCACACATATCAGGAGATGGCGGGTTCCAGTGCTTTATACATCTTGAAGTCGAGGCTACATGGTATCATCATAGGCAGATAGATTAGCTTGGGCATAGATTCCATTTTTACAGCGTTTATTCTGCCCGTTAGAGATAGGGGTAGGGGTAGGGTCTCGGATTTGTTCCACTGTGTGAGGGTAATTGAGGTCCCGACAGTTCCCCAATATGTGCGTTGACTTTGACCCCTAGGTATGTGATATGGTGTAGTTGCAGCTGAAGGGCCCACCCCCCGTCAGGTCCCAAGGAATGTCCTATCTTAATGGGAGTATTTCGGATTTAGCCAGTTCACTTGGTACCCTGCCATCGGACCGTATTCCTGTAGGAGATAATGGACCCGTCGGAGGGATATGGGGGTCCTACCAATATAGAGCAAGAGATCATCAGCGTAGAGGGAGACCCGATGTTCCTCCTTCCCCGCCATAGACCTTCCCAGTGAGGATCCATGCGCAATTTTAATGCCACCGGTTCTATTGATGGGGCGTAGAGTAAGGGTGACAGCGGCCAGCCCTGGGGTGTGCCAGAATGGAGGCCAAATGGAGCATATGTTATGACATTAGCGGTCACTGTAGCCATCGGCTCAGTATATAATAGACAAATCAAATCAATAAGAGCATGAGGTAGGCCATACACGGCATGTGCCAGAATCATGAATTCCTATTGGACCTTATTGAATGCCTTCTCTGCGTCAATTGCTAGGATTGCATCCCCCTGTTCCGAATCGTCGGCAATGATATGTAGCAGTCTGTGCACGTTATCCCCCGAATGCCTCTTACAGATGAAGCTGGTTTGATCTTTGTGTACGATGTGTGGCAGGACCGACTATTTTCTGCGCTAGACATTTTGCTAGGATTTTTGCGTTGGAATTTATGAGTGATATAGGTCGGTATGAGCTGCATTAATCGGGGGGTGTTCCCTTCTTGTAAAATACCACTATGTTTGTGGCCAGAACTGATTGTGGCAGCAAACCTCTACGTGTTGCTTCAGCGAAGACTTCTTCTAGTTTGGGGGAAATCAGATCGGCCACGCTTCTGTAGAAAGCTATTGGGATTCCATCAAGCCCAGAGGCCTTGCCCGGTGATAGGGCGTGTATGGGACGGTCTATATCCGCCAATGAGAAAGGGGGTGGCTAGAGCTTCCTGTTGGGCCAGGGAGACTTTGGGAAGCGTAATGGATCCCAAAAATTCCTGCATCTTATGATATGATATTAATTCAGGGGCTGTATATTGATTTGCATAGTACTCTGCGAACTGGGCATTGATGTCTGTATCCCCCACTAGGGAGTTCCCACCCCCATCCCAAATTGTGGTGATCGTCTGGGCTGCTTGACATTGTTTCAGGGCGAGTGCCATCAAGTGCAATGGCCTGTCATTTTCAAGGTAGTATTTTTGGGACTCGGGTAGTTGTTATATCTTTAATTCCTATTTGAGCGTATACGTGTAAGCGTCTGTTGGTCGGGTGTGTGTTTGTGCAGTTTCTCGATAGCAGTTAGGTCAGTGAGGAGCAGAGTTTCTATTTTATTTTACTTTTTATTTTATTTTCAGTTAACCATCAATACAACACATTAAAAATTGTTCAGGTTTTGGGACATTACAACTTCAATATAATTATAATATATATCATATCTTAAGTCACCTCATAACTGCAATTAAAAATGTATCGACTTAAAATAACAATTCTACTAACATCCCAAAACTTAACCTATAATTCAGTAACAAAGAACTATACATAAAATGAACCAACAGACAAATCACAGGACCAACAAACAGCCCCATGACAATCCCCTTGTTTTCCACACCCTCAGTATTTGTTTAGTTGCCACCAGAAGGGCCTTGCTAATCCAACATAAAGTCGCATAATCTATGTCGCATCCACTTTTCGGTGACTGTAGAGTCACTGCCGATGAATTCCGTGGGAATTAAATATTCCAGACTGTATCTAGTCCGTCTAGCACATCCTTCCAAATATCCACCACACTAACACAGTCCCACAGCATGTGCAACAAAGAACCTTTCTCTCTCTGACATCCCCAACATTGATCACTATCAGTCAATCCCAACATGCTCATTTGCACTGGAGTCCAGTACAGGCGGCCTAATATTCTTTGATGGCTATAGTGCAATTTTAGATCAATCTTTGCCCTAACTGGAACTTTCCAAAGACACTCCCACTCTTTCACAGAAATATGTCTACCTAACTCCTCAGACCAAGTCTGCCTTAGTTTTTCCCATGAATTCAATAAATGACCTTCCATTGGAATAGGTTTAAGAAAACTTGACACTTTTTGCGTCATTGCATCCAGTATATTACAGATCTCAGGCTTCTGCAACATCGTTGCATTCAACATCTGCTGTCTTTCAGATATCACATTTTCCATAACCCTATATCTTCCAATCACCCTGTTATTCAGTCCAATCTTCATCAGACCTTCAAAGGCCACTATTCCCGCCTCTCGCCAGATGTCCGAAATTGTCAAAATACCTTTAATAACCCAACTGTGCCAATTCCACATTTTATGATCAACCTGCAACCCTGGATTATACCAAATCTATGCATCTTTACACGCAAACAAACTCTGCCTACATCCCGATATCCATGATGTTAATGCATCCTTTGTAGCTACAATTGGCTGCAAGTTTGCTGCCTGTCTGGGTATTTCCCAAATGTGTATAGACTCCCTACCTGATATGGTTCCAACTTACCCCTTTCTATTTGTGCCCACAATGTCTCTGAACTCCTTCTTCTCCAAAGTAACCTGATTTTTGTAACAAAAATCCCCTGTAATAGTTCTCAAGTATAGGATATCCAAATCCCCCTCCTGAACACTTCGAGCCATAATGTAGCGTGGTATTTTCGGTCTCTTCCCCGTACCCCATAAGAATTCCTGAAATATTTTATCGATGCTTTGAAGTGCCTTTTTGGAAAACTGCAGAGGGAGCGACTGTATAATTTGGCAGTAGCATCATTTTGATTGCATTCACCTTTGCACGAAAACCAATGTAATACGTCCCTAGCTTTGAATGTCCCTCTGAAGCACTTCTATTAGTTTGCTCCCATTGTAGTGTACAATTTTCCTCATACCGCGGATACGATAGATCCCTACTTAGATTTTCCCACTTACAATTCCAATCCATTAATTGATTACATGCCAGGGTCTCTTTAATTGGAAATAACACTGTTGCCCTCACCCCCCAATTAATTGTATGTCCTGACAGTAATCCCAACTCTTCAAACATACTCTTTAAGATAGGACCTCCTTCTCCCAGATTTCTCAAGATAATCGTAACATTATTATTATTTTATTATTATTATTATCATCTGCATAAGCAAGAACCTTAATTTGTCTATCTCTCACACTCAAACCTCTAAGGTTCTGCTTTTGCCTAATATAAGCTAACAGTGGTTCTAACGCTAGGGTAAAAAGGAAATGAGATAATGGGCATCCTTGCCTCGTACCTTTGAATAGCTGAAAAGGCAACAACAATTCTTCATTCACCCAGATTCTAGCAGTTATTTCAGATTGTAGGGCACCAACAGCATTAATGAATAACGGCCTACATTTTCACCAGCGTATAGTTTAAAAACGTTCAATTCACCCGATCAAAAGCTTTTTCAGCATCTAAGAAAATTAGCAGGATTTTCCTAACCTCCGAGTCTGGTAGGCCCATAATGTCTAACAGCGTTCTAATGTTGTCATATCATGTCGTAACCTCATGAACCCTACCTGCGCGCGTTCAATCAATTCACCCATGTATTTATCCAATCGATTGGTCAAAATCTTAGTGAAAATCTTCACATCAACATTAAGAAGTGATATTGGGCGGTAGTTACAACATTTAGAAACATCCCTTCCTAACTTAGGGATTATAGTAATAATAGCCTCCTTCATCGAAGGACAGTGTCCCTTCAACTAGAAAACGATTATACAAATCACAGAGCTCTAGTGCCAATTGCGTGCCAAATTATCTATACAATTCTACTGGCAATCCATCCATTCCTGGTGACGTTATTTTTCCACTGTTTGAGTTTGTAAGCCCATCTGGATATGCATTGGCCCCTCGAAAAGGCCTTGAATGTGTCTCAGCAAGAGTATGTATCATATAAGGAATTTAGGTTCAAGATCTAGAACCCCGTGTCTGCTTTGATGTGCTCTATGAAGTTCGGATATGTTAATGCCCTCATATTAAGACGCCAAGGCAGGGCCTTCCGGGGGTTATCTGGGAGAGCCACCCGGAGCCGTACATGGGCATGATCCGAGAGAGTGATAGGTAGTATTGAGCAGTCCACCATATGTAGGGCGTTGGCTGGAGCCAGCCAATGGCCTATTCTGGAGTAGCTGTGGTGACTCTGGGAATATAACGTTAGTCCCTGCGGGCCCTATGTATATGTCTCCAGGCATCCCCCAAACCAAAGTCTGCTAATAGTGTACAGCGGGTGGTTTGTTTTTTCCATTTCACTGGGCCCTCGGTGCCTGTGCCCTGGCGATCGAATGTCGGATCTATCGCAACGCTGAGGTCCCCACCTACGAATGATAGCCTTCCCAGGTAGGGTGCACAAGCAGCAAAGGTATGAGTGAAGAAAGCCAGGGTATCTGTTGTGGGGGTGTATATATTGAGGAGTGTGACGGAGTGGTGGTGCGATTGACCTTTCATGATGACGTATCAGCCCTCTTTTTTTGAAACAGTGTTCTGTAGCACGAATGGGATTTGTCTGTGGATCAGTATGGAGACTCCCTGTATACCATGGTATAAAGCATGAGCCGCTGCGCCAAGCCACCCTTGTTCTACTTTTTTTCGATTCTGCCTCATTCAGGTGGGTTTCTTGGAGAAACACGACATCCCCTTGAAGATCCCTCATATGATTCAAAACGTGCCTTTGTTTGATGGGATGCCCCCAGACCTTGCAAATTAAGGGTTATCAATGTGAGTGTAGCCATCTAAGTATAAGGGAGTGATTAGCCCCTTGATGTCAGGGATTTAGCTGAGTAGGCTTCCTCTGCCTTAAAATCAGTGCTTAATTTGTAAAATAATAAGTGTTAGTGCCCAAAAAATATTGGCCCCATAATGCCGGGTGCGGGCGCACGGTGCCAGCCGCAGTGCGTGCATGGCCTGCGCCAGTTGAGTGCTAGACTTAGATTGGCCCACCACCAGCCCATCACACTGCTGCTGCTCCATGTCACATGTTTGGTGCTGCAGCAACTGCTGGCACAGGCTAGTAGTGGGATGGATGGGGAAGGGCACACATGGGTTGAGAAAGTATAATGCTTTAAAGTTGGAAAACACTTGTTATGGTAGGTGTAGTGGTTCCAGCATTCCGGCAACCCCAGAGGCAAAAGAGTGCATTTGAACACACTTCCAAGTTCTAGACCACACTTGTCAGACGTCTGGACCATACTTGCTATCCTCGAAGTGATAAAGAATAAAACTGTTGCAAACCTGTGGATGTTATCTTATTTTGTGAATTTTGTAGAATGTGCCAGTGGTGCCAGGCTCGGACTGGCCTACTATAGGGCAAAAACGGCCCAGGCCAGAACCAAAAACACAATATGCTGTCCGGGGGTGGCAGGGAGGGGTGGGCAGGGGGACTTGCCAGCCAGAGGAAGATTAAGAGAAAGGCAAGCCTCTTCTATCATGATCCCCCCCCTGCTTATATAACTATTGCGGCGGGCCACCATATCCACGACGGCCGCTGCAATAATAATGTAGGCAGTCACACGGGACACGACGCATTGGCAAATAAGGCCAGCACAGGCCCACCTTGCGCGGCCTGCAGTGCTGCTGCCAGCCCGCTCGGGCCATGATCCTGGCCTGCGGCGGCCGCAGCAGGGTGGGAGGGCTGGTTTACAGCACATGCTTGGACCGTCCGGGTGGTCCGGACTATACCGTGCGGTGTGATGGCAATCAGGGGGGGCTGGGGCAGGATGGCAGGCGGCAGCCAGCCAGGCGAAGAGTAAGCAAGGCTCTTCTATGACCCGTCTACTTACATTATTATTCCGGCGGGCCACAGAATCCACGGCAGACGCCGCAATAATATGTAGGCATTGATTTGGGCAACTTGGATCACCGACCTTGCCACGGTCAAAAGTGGGGGGGGTCTGGGGGCAGCCACAGCCAGCCTGGGGAAGAGAGCAAGTCTTGCTGTAGCAAGGCGCGTCATGATCGGCTGCTTACCTTGCTTACATACATTAGTATTGCGCGGTGCCGGCGGACCAGCCACCATATCCACGGCGGCGGCCACGGCCGCAATAATAATTTAAGTAGGCCCAGCGGCAGCCTAAAATTGCATAATTTTTTTCACAACACAGACGTGGTCCGACTCGACACTCCGGAGAGAAAGAGTTAACTAACTTACTTAGAGTGCCTGCAGTGCTGCGGAAATTAAACACAATGCACCTTCTAACTTCAGCTAGGCTGCAATGCGCGTCACGGCACCACACGTGCAGGCAGGGAGGCTCAGGCTCTGCTCTCATGAGTGCAGCCACGCCTTAAGAAGTGAAGTGATGGCACCGCTCACCAACAGACCCACGTGATCCCGCCCCCCCACCCCATGTCACCATGTCATTTCATTCACTGGCTCACAAGAACAGCCAATGAAAACTATACAATATGTGTTACTATACAGAATGCATCAAACACTGCACAATAAAAGAATATTGGTTTTCATTGGCTGTCCTTGTTGTGAACTCCCAGGCCCGGCCAGGCCCTGTAAGCTTAGCAGACACAGTGACTCCAATGAATGATTTATGATGGAAGCTTGCAGGAAAGTTTAAACAACAAAGCAATTATACGTGGCCAACTGGCCCAATCAGGTTCCAGTGCCCAAAATAGAGTGCTGGTGTTGGCCACCGCCAAACACCGGAACAAATTAAGCACTGCTTAAGATGCAGCTATGAAGCACACTTCCTTTATTCTGTCTTCACTTCCCCCAACCGAGTCCCAAAACCAAAACTAAACGAACAACCGTTAACAGTCGGGAGCAACATTCCCCCTATAACATTGGGAGTAAACCAATCTTTCCCAATATGAGGTGATATAGACCATGCATGGATCTGCTGGGTACGGGCCCATTCATCCGCACCTATTCCCATGCATTCGAGAACCCTCTGTCAGAGGGTATGGGATCGTGGCGGTCATCCAGAATGCTTGACCCATACGAGGTCGCTCGTGGTATCTGCCCAAAAGCTTAAGGTCGGGTCATACATAATAATAATAATTTAGCATTTATATAGCGCTACGAACCCTCAGGCATCTGAGCACTGCTTATTATTAGCCACAGTGTGTGGTGCTCATTAATCGACCTCAGAAGGATGAAAGGCTGAGTTTGGCCCTGCCGGGATTCTAACCTGCGTCAGCAGGCTCTGCACAGATGTCAAAGCGAACGCTCCACTCGCTGTGCTATCTGACCGGAGCATTCTGAAGCGTATCAGCGGCAATCTTAGTGTTAATATCAATGTCTGTGACAGTGTTAGTGGTAACTTCGAAATCAAGGAGGGCCATTTTGGCTGCAGGAGCTTGGAGAAGTATATTAATATCTCCTTTAGGGAGTCTGCGTCAGACAGTATACGCTCAGGTCCCGCTGCGATACCCCAGGCCGCATCTGACCCAGTATCCTGGTGCCGAAAATCGGCTGCTGGACCCGTGAGTGACATTTACCTTCGCTCGATGTTCGACATGCTGTTCTCATTGTTCAGCTGTGGGTTGGAAGATCATTTCGCTAGCCCCTTCCACATGTGAACCGGGTCCCTAAGGCCCCTCCTGGGTTTTTGTAGTCTGCCTTTGTTCCGGGAGGTAACACTGATCAGATGTCGTAGACGGAAGCGCTTGAGCCCCCTGAGCAGTGTTGTGTGGGAAGTCTGCAGTGACTATATTTTGCAGTTGCGAAAATCGCCACACATCTTCGGGATCTTCAAACTAGCGCCATTGGCGATCCACCTGTATGCACCAAACCGCCACGAAGTTAAGGTAGTCTTGCCCTTTAAGCGCATCGAAAAGAGGGTTAAAGCCTTTCCGGCGTCGGCAGACCTCTGCAGAGTAGTCATTAAATAGTATAGTTGTGGGGGTTGTCTATGTGGAGCACATCTTGCAGGAAGTTATACATAAATGTTTTGAGGTCCGGGCCCTTTGTGTTCTCCAGGAGGCCAACCAACCTGAAGTTGTTACGTCTGGACCTGTTTTCCTGATCCTGATCTTCCAGTTTGGCTACAAGACACTGTACCTCCCGAATGACCCCATCTAGTTCAGTCATTGTGGTTTTGTGGTTGTGCTTGAACGTGCTAATGCGCTGCTCATTATCGGATTTCCTTTCAGCTTGGGCATTCAGTCTAGTTTGGATGTCTTGCAGGTGGCGTTTTATGTCCTGACCGTAGTGTTGGTTTCTTGCATCTGCTGGCTGATGATTTTCAGTTCCGTCAGGATGGCCTGTAGTTGTGCTGGGACATCCATTGTCACCTTATGCCTTGTGGAGCGACGCAGGACGGGGTCGACTTCGTCGAGATCTGCCGTTGGTATAGTGGACTTATCTGAATGTGCATGTGGCATAGCACTCTGGTTGCCCACTCCGACAGCCGTGTTGGTGGATTGTGTGTGTATCCCCGGTCTGGGCTTGGTCCTAAAGGACCCGGCCATCTGACGATTATGTCTTTGGTGATGGTACTATTTGGGCACTCCGTGGTGCAACTGGGGTGGCCACTGGTAGAGCAGCCGCAGCCTGGCGGCCCAGGAATGGCATTGGGTTCAGTTTAGTTTAGGTTCACTGCCCTAGTTCAAGTTGCCTGCTCCCAATGGCGTGACGTGGTGTGTAGCTCTTACCCTGAAAGACTGTGCTCTCTCTCTAGGGTCCCACCGGCACCGTGGAGCAGAGGCATGGCCTGCTGGGGTTGATTAGATAGTCATGGGCCGGGTTTGTTTATGCCCAACTCTGTGTCCTTCATTACGTGGGTGGCCCATCTCCCGCTGATGATCCTCGTCTCAGGCCAGTCTGGTGGTGCTCCTGTGAGGGGGCCCAGGGAAGATTCCGCTCCTGCCTGGCTTTTACAGCAGAGGCTTATCTTTTTTGGGAGGGCACCTGGGGAGCAGCCTGATCCCGGTAGCGGTCCCCGGGCTCCAGACAGGCCCGTCTGCTGTTATCCCTCAATTCAGTGGCAGGGCTGGTCTCGCCAGTGGCCGTGGAGTGGGTGCCTGTGGGTGACCGTGTAGGCAGATGCCTCTGACCATGCGGGTAGAAGAATCCGAACGGAGGGACCGCACCAGCGGTCACTGATAGAGTGTGCATCTGCAGGCGGGATACGGCATCGGACGAAGCTCGATTGTGTGCGGTTCTCGTCAGAAGGCCCATATCTTCCAGCTGCTCATGTAGTGCGCACCAGGTGTCTTTAGTGGCCGAAACTGCGGTCAGAAGTTTGGGCACCCTTCATAATGCTAGCGGGTAATTTTCGAGTGCAGTCCGGGACTCATGGCAGGAGAAATTTGCCGGTTCATGGCCAACTCTGTCAGAGCTTCAGCAACCTGCGGCCATCTTTACTCGGGCTCTCGAGCATCCCCCTATAGAATTGTAGTTTAATAGCACTATACGCATTCATTTTAAATCTGCTGTTCAACTTAACTTTTCAGCCTTGAGAAAGAGGCAAAAGAGGTTCCAAACACATCTCTGCTGGCCTTTGAAATAATTACAAGGATAAGGGACAATAACAGCTTTTTGCAGCACACAGCCTACCTATACCATGGAAATAGTCCTCCACAGAGGGGTTTCCAGTAATTAGTACCCCAAGACAGGCTGTATGGTGAGCTGAGGTAGAAAGGTAATAACTTTGAGGATGGTGGCAGGTGGGCAACAGGGGACAGCGACAAAGCTGAACTTTGTATTGCCAGTGTCATAAAGGAAGACAGCAATGTGAGTCATGGAGGAGGAGCTGGTGTTTTCATTGAGGCCAGAGGATGCGTGGGAAGCCAGGATCAGTGAAAATGTTGTCGTCATGGACCCAACGTGATAGCTGAGGTGGCAGAGCTCGAAGATGCATCCACAGCGGATGAAGAGGAGAGCAGTCTAGGGTACTAATTATTTTTATACAGCTGAAAACACTGTCTTAATACATTCTCTAATTATTGGGATGTTATACTGTTAAACATTCTTCAAGTGTTCCAACTCAGTTGGATGTGATATAGACACCTCTCAAAATAATTGTACACTAGTCACAACTTCAGGTTACAAATTAAACTGGGTAAGATCCAAGCGTGTGTGTTAAAGCACGATATGCTTCATCAAATCTCACCTTTCAATTCAAGTTAGTTCACCCACATTTTCATTTGTAAGTTGTAAGCTATTTTCTTGTTATATACATATATATAGTCATATACACACACACACACACACGCCGCAACGATTGCCATGGGCACATCTTGTCTGGTCAGTGGCTTTACGACACTTCATAGATTCCTATTGTCAGATGTCTTGTCAAAACCTTTCCCACAGGAAGTGGAGATTTCTAGGCTTATTACAACATTAAGTAAAAATCTCACATAGTATTATATCTAATCCTCAATCAAGGCATGCGTGTCTCAACAGATAATGAAACCAGGTTACCAACTCTATTGAAAGTAACATTCTATCGTCGGTTTCCAATTTATGAGATATTATAAACAGGAAAAGTCAGTCAGTGACTTATTTCATTCCTACAATGAGTATCATGTCAACACACTGAAGTCCTGATTCAAGTAATCACATTCAAATGTCATTATTTATTAACATTGAGGCACATTATTTGATCCAAAATAATACTAGAGCATAGCAGTATCGAATTAATTAGACACTCTAGTGAGATATCAGCAATTTGCCTGTGCAGGGTACAAAATATTCCTAAATTTAAGGGTCTGGCACTATTTAAGGCACAATAATGTGTGGATGAGAGTCCTTGGACGACATGAATTTTTTTTCGTATATATATTTTATACATTTTTTCTGGTTGGAGCAACAAACTTTACAAAAACAGATCAACAGACGACATGTTTAATATTAATGAATTCGCTCGGCAAAAAGGGGCCTTTTACAACAAGAAAAGTAAATATATCTACATAAAACATCTTACCCTCAGACCAATATTTAACAAGAGGATAAACTGTTTTAAAATAACTGATTAGTGAATTGAAAACAATGTACACTGAAACAGAAAACATTTTGTAACTGAATAGATTATATAGGGAATGGGGAAATTATACCAGAAATAAACGTTTTATGGTATCCACTTGGTTTACCTGCATTAAAAATGTCCTCATGCATCTTTCGGACAATTCAGGTGAGATAAACGGCTCGTCAATTGCTGTGAAGTTGCAGCGGTGAGGTATTTCTAAGCACTGGTTCCATCCTTGCTGAAAGGCAGAATCCCTGACCATTTCGGTACTGGAAGCAGATCCCTTTAATTTGTACCCCTGAACCTCGACTGGCTGCACAACAAATACATAGAACTTTAAAACAACCTTTTTAGCAGCATTTTGATTCTAACGCTACATTATAGATTACATAAAGGCTATTTTTCACTTTTAATAATGAGTGAACATGTTGGCGACACATATTGTTAAGATAAACTCAGTGTACTTTAATATAATAATCCAAAAACGATCACGCTTATCGCTCTCAAAATCAGCCCCCAATGCAACCACTACAGGTAGAACAAGCCAGATGAAATTGTTACTGCTAAAAGGTGAATGAGTACTATTCATGTAGCAATGACTTGTAATAATCGCATCATTTACTAAATGATTTAACCTTATACTAGGATACCTGCATAAATGGAAATATCCAAAGATTTAAAAACAACTGGTTACTATCTTTTTAGATATCGCTCAATTGTCTTCATTTGTTTAAATACACTCCAAGCATCAGATATGGAAAAACTAAAATAACAGTGAGAATAGTCAGGTAGTGCCACAGACACCCCATAGCCATGCAAGTAATTGTAAACACCACCTGAAGAAGTGCCCATTCTTATTAAAAGGGGAACCAGTGTGGCTGTGGTCATTTGAGATCAGACTTCCAGATACAGAGGGCGCCGAGAAAGAGTGGAATTGGGTAGCTTAAGCCAATTATAATTTTGCACGGTGGAGGGAAGATAATGGGGAAACTATGATTAGATAATATCCCTCACAAAAATAACAAAACATTATAGTGACTTATTGTAATGGCTAGTACTTCCTGCTGATTTCTGATCTTCTTAATAACTGGAACAGCAATAGTGAATTCAAGGAAGGGTAGATCAGGATGACCAGTTGAGTAAGAAAAATCCTTCAAACAAAAGCATGCTGATAGAATGCACATTCAAAATGTGCCTCTTACCGCCAGTGGGTAATGCTTTTTAAAAACATGACATCATATTTCCATCATTATCACGTGAATACATTTAAGTCAAATTACCTCCACATCCTTCTTGCTTGTTCCAGTACATGAATATGAGGCACCAGTCTCCAGAACAGGACACATTTCCAAATTATGTAGTCACATTACCTTCCCCATCAGAGGTATATACCATCTAACATTCCACAATCCCCTAGTTGAGAAATATCTGCCCCCTGAACAAGGACCAAGAAGAAGGTTTCCACAAAAATAATTATATGGTAGGGATTTGGGGAGCAACAGTTTCTGGCCCCTTTGGATGTCTTTGGCTGTGGTGCATGGCCGGGCCACGGTTGTACCACAATGCAGGTGGTTCCCTGGAGGTGGAAACGAAATATAGGCTGCTGCATCGTGGAGTAACATGCATGAGCAGTGAGTGGTCCATTGGCCGGTAGCTAAAGCCAAATTTTCCTCGGCCCCAGCAAGAAGGTACGAGCAGGCCTTGAAGGGTTAAGATAAGGCTAAGGAAGGAGATGGCTCAGTCCCAGGAGGAGGAGGAGGAGCGTTCCAGCTCACCAGGAGCAGGTTGGCAAGGCTGCAAATGCAGCGCAGTAAGATTACAGAATCCCATTTAGGTTCCCAGATGGTGGGGGTAAGGCACCTCACCAGAGTAAGGCACAGTGGTTGATGGAGAACCCTTCTACAAGGTGTAGGGGAAGTTGGCACACATGCAGAATATCTGCCTTTTGATGTGCCCAGGCCCTCTGGAGATCTCAGACTGTAGGATATGGTGGCCATATTAATTTGGGGTTGACAATTAGGTGCTGGGCATGTGCGGGAGTTGGCATTTGAACTGTGCCCAAAATGCGGATAAGTTACTCTGTTGCAGGACGAGGCAGCTGTCAGCTTGCCAGATCTCTGCTGTAGGGAAGATTAGCATCTAAAGCAAAAAGGAAAGCAGAAGCAGAGAGATGAATTGGAGGTAGAGGTCTTTGTTAAAGAAATATCTTGGAAGATAAATAGGAAGGGGCCCAGAAAGACTAAGTCTGCTAAGAATAACAAGCATGGCATGTCAAGGAAGGAAGTAAACCAAATCCGCAAATCGTGACGTTTCACTTACAAGAACAGAGGTCTAGAAAAAGAAGATGGACTTATTTTTCTTGCTCCTTTTCATCAGCCTCCCCCTCGTTGGAAAGATCTTTCCCCCTCAACAACTTCCTCTAGATCTGAAGCAAACAGTTATCCTACTTATTTATTTTAATTTTTGTTTAGTGCTGGACCTACCGAGAGTCTCTCGGAGCACCTTACACGGTTCAAATATTGAAAAGGTAGGAGTTGAAAAAAAGTTACAAAATGTTTTCAGGAAAGGATAGGAAGGTTAGGATGAACAAGTGATAGTAGTGCAGGACGGCAGGGCTATGTGTGGAGAAACATCTATGCGTGGAGGCTCTTTCTGAAAGTGGTGATGGAGGATGCAGTGCGTATGTGGCGTGGCAGGGTGTTCCCTGCCCTGGGTGCCCAGTGGGTAAATGCTTGCTTTTATGTGCACGTGCATTTGCAGAGTGGAATGTGTAGTAGGTGTTGGCTGGCTTGTCTGGTGTTTGTGTGGGTGAAGGGTTTGAGTTTGTCATGAAGGTAAGACAGAGTTCTGATGTGGATGGCTTTGAATGCAATGCAGAATACTTTTAAGGCAATTCTCTGGGGCACGGGGAGCCAGTGGAGCTGGGGAAGAGCAGGCGTAATGTTTATATGTTTGGATAGGTGGAAGATGAGTCTGACTGCTGCGTTTTGTACGGATTTCAGGGGGCAAGGGTGTTGTTGGGAAATCCAGTGACCAGAGCATTTCCATAGTCCAGTTTAGAGAGAGCAAGTGCTTGGACTGCGGTGCAGAAGTTATCAGGAGGAAGGATATGTCTGATTTTTCAGAGGAGATGTAATTGCTGAATGTTTTGGTGACAGCGGCTATGTGGTGTGTGAAGGGACCATGGGGTTGATGCTGTGGACAAGGGAGTTAACAGATGTGGAGAGGGATATGTGTGGGTTGTGTGTGGGTTGTCAGTTGCGAGTTCTTGGATCCAGGGGGTGAGTCTGGGTTTGTGCCTTGGAGGGCAGATGAGGAGGTATTCTGTTTTGGAAGGGTTGAGATAGAGGAAGTGGGTGGCGTGAAGGCATCATGAAGAGACAGCACATTCACAATTCAAACAAAAAGGTTTTATTAACATAAATGTCAGGATGGTTGAAGGCCTAACTTGCCCTATGCTAAGGTTTGATTTCCCTACCTAACGAAACTTAGGAAAGTCTAAAGCTAAACAATGATTAGAAATGGCAATAATAAAAGAAATAGTGTTCCAAATAAAGGTCTGAGCCTCTTCCAGCTCCTGTCTAACTTTCCAGCTCCCCTTCCCCAAGTTCAAAAGCAGTTCCACAAAGTCTCTCGGGGTTCTGTTCCCCAAGTTCAAGAAACTCCCACAAAGTACCGGGTATCCCTTCCCAAGTTCAAGAAAGTTTCACAAAGTCTCAGGGTTCCCTTACCTAACTTCAAGAAAATCCAAAGTTCAAATCAAAACATTTCACCAAAGATTGGGATCCTCCCCAACCTCCTTACCAGGGTTACTTTTCCCTTGATCGCCAATCCACGTTGTTATTAAACAAGTCTCTTCCTGTACATTTTCATTGATTTGCTCCTCTTGACTTCAACTCTCTTGCCTTTTCCTTTCAGTTAATTTCCTGGGTAGGTCATTCGGTCTAAGCGCAGTTGACAGACAACACAGTCTACTCATCACAAGTCACTCAACCAATGCTCCTTTCTTTATTTAAAACTTTGTTTATTCAATGGTCATATTACAAGCAGTATGCTTCGAAGTGCAACATATTCATGATTAATCAACACGTTTAACATTTTCAAAAATATACCAGATTGGGTTCAAGTACTGTCAACATCAGAATTAATCTCACACAGGTACCTACTGAATGGGGCCCAAATGTCCTTAGGGCGGCATGTTGTGGTTACAGAGAGAACATAATGCTCTTCACGTTGATTAACATAGGTAAGCTCGTGTAGCCAGTTTTCTATGCTGGGTGCATTCGTAGACTTCGAATACTGTAATATTTTAATTTTTTTATTTTATATATTTATATAGCGCCGCAGGCCACAGGCATCAGGGCGCGTTACATGTAGACAAGGACAACAAAAGTGACGAGACAACATAATATGATGACTCTTAAAGTGTCAGTGTATTAGTGGAGACATTTTAAAGTCTAAGTACTAAGTGAACAATTATTTAAAAAGTAGGGTTTTGGGTTTATTTCTGAAACAGGTAGTTGGATTCTACTCTCAAATGGCCAGGCAGCTTGTTTCATCTGGTGGTTGCTTTATAGGAGAATGCTCTGCCTAGTCCATTGACTCTTTTTGATGAGCTGATATTTAGAAGCCTGGGTTCTAGATCTGAGGGTACGACTTGGCTCGTAAGGGTGAATTGCTTTGTTAGATAGGAGGGGGCTACCCCAAATAGGTAGTGGTGAACGAGGGTCAATTATTTGAATATAATGCGATCTTCTATAGCTAGCCAATGAAGATCTTTTCTATCGCCAGTAATGTGCTCTCTCTTGGATTTTCCTGTGATGGTCCTTACGGCGTTATTTTGTATAACCTTACACTGCTTGATGCATTTGCTGCTAGCTCCTAACATCAGTGAGTTCCCGTAATCAAGTCGTGACAGGATCGTAGCTCTGGCAATGATGGAACTATTCTGTTGACTCAACAGTGGCCTAATTCTTCTCAAGAGTCTTTGATGGTATTGGCAGTTGTGTTTAAGATATGCAACTTGAGCCTCAGCTCCCAATGATGATTGCAGGTAGACACCTAGTGTCTTGACTTTATCGGAGACTCTAATTGTTGAATCTTTTATTATGAAGGAGGAATAGGCAGAGTCTAATTTAGTTCTGGCACAAGTGGAGCTGAATGTCATTAGCTTGGTATTGCTTCCATTGAGGCACATCCAATTTGTTTTCATCCACACTTTGATGTAATTGTAGATGACCGATAGCTTGTTATTATCTGTGCTGTGATTGCCACTCAACTCCATAATCAGTTGAGTATCGTCTATAAAGTTTGTGAAAAATACTACCATGTTTGTTAATAAGGTGCATAAGCAGTGTAAGTAAAGATTAAAGAGTAGGGGTGAGAAACTGGCTCCCTGTGGCATGCCACAGTCTACTGGCCTAAGAGGGTAGGAGCAATCTCCCCAGATGATCTTGAAACACCTGTCCTCCAGGAAAGAAGCTACCCAGTCGATGGCCTCCTGGGAGCAATTCCCTGATATGTCCAGGGCCTCTCAGAGCTTCCGATGATCGAGCAAATCAAAAACTGCTGATAGGTCTAAGAGTATCAGAAAGCCTGCCTTTCCTTCATCCAAGATGCTTAGCATTCTAATTTGAAGGTCCAATAAGATGGATTCTGTTCCATGTGCTCTTCTGAACCCTGATTGCTGTGGATGTAAAAGGTAATTTTTATCGACATAGTCCTGGAGTTGGCATGTTGCAATTTTGTCTAAAATGTTTAGAAGAAAGTTGCAATCGGTAATTGTTCGAAGATTAGTCGGCTTCTGTTGGTCAAGGCCTGGTTTTTTGACCAGGGGTGTCACAGTGACAGTTTTAATTGCCACCGGAACTTTGTGGTCCCTGAATAATGCATTTACTATTCTACGGAGATATGGGGCAAATATCTCTGTGTTGTCCGAGATTAGCTAGGGGGCACTATATTCTCTGGGCAAGAGGTGCAGTTGGTGGTAGAAAGTACTTTGCTCATGACCTCTAAAGAAATTGGGGTGAACTGGAATTTTGGTCCCTGTAATTGAATAGGTACTTTTATTGTTGAAGATAGACTAGGTAGGGGGGCGCTGTTGTGCACAGTGAGAATGACTGCCTGATTCGAGAGCTCCCGCTCTACTGAAATATCCTGCGCTAAACTATCCTTTAAGGAACCGCCTGGGGAGCTGTAAAGCATATTTATCGATGGCCCATACACTTGTGTCCATGCTGTGAAAATCCTGTTAAGCTGCGATTCATACTCTGAAAGATATCGCCGCTGTGAGATCAGTCGACATGCAGGGCTGAGGCAATCCGGCAGGGAGAACCATGAGGAACCACCCAGTGGCCGGGGACGCAGAGTGACGGAGGGCCGCCGGTGGGCAGAGCCTGCTACTACGACTCACGCCTAAGCCCAGAAGCATACGTATGCCGAGAGTCACTGAGTCGGGGAAGGTGGCTGAAGCGGAGACGGACCATTGGACCCATTGGTAGAGCCAAGACCCGCAAGGTGCTCCAACTGCTGGGGAGCGGACAATGCTCGCCACCCTCCCGAATGCCATGCCCAAGTCGGGTACGCACTGTTAATGTGCAGCTTAACGCCAAAGAGCACCTCAGCTCTATAACAAGGGGGGGAGGGCCTGGAACCGGCACAACACACGCAGGATACCAAGTAAGAGGCCCAGAGGCACTTGATTGGGCCGTTGCTCGGTCCCACGACTGCGGAGGCTGGCGTGTGTGCCGGGGGCCCTGTGAGACGAATGCGGATCCCTATCTCAACAAAATGCTGATCCGCCACCAATTGTTAACCCGCAGAGCGTAAGCGCTCTGTAAAGAACATAACGTCCCAATCTGAGGCAGACTGCCTAGCCAGGTGCGTACTACGCAGCGGACGCGGTCTGCTCGTGGTGGGCGCGCTCCATGTGGCTGGCCTTGAGGGATTGCCTGGAGGCAGTGTTACGCACTTGTGGTCTTCTCTCGCTTTGGACGCACACTGGTGCCTCTAATTGCTCACAAAGGGGATACTTCACTGCTGCTTAGCTCGGACTGCATGACCACGCTTTGTACACCCGGAAACGCACGAGAGCTGCCTCCCATAACCCCTTGTACGGCAGGCCTGCAGGCTAACGGCATATACGCGAAGTTAATGAGTAGACACTGCGAAATCTGGTACGGAGACCCAGTACTACGAGATAATACAAACTGAACATTGCTACAGTTAAATACGTGGGAAGGACACAGTCCATTCGTAGCAACCACGTTCTGAAGGCCTATATACAGAGGAGTGTGTACACATACTACCCCAACCTTGAACCCCTTCCTACGACTGCCCCGAGACAACATAAGGGGGCTGAGTGAAAGCGTGCAGAAGTTTACCAGCTTAAACATTGGTGTGGCTGGATAACCGTGAAATCAATAACATTATGCTGCACTACATTAGTATGGGGGAACGACACAAAGCAGGCAAAGCGGCAAAGACCCCAGGCTGACGACATTAGTACAAAATGGATTCCTTGCAGTCAACGTTAAGCTGGATGAAATAGTAGCCACTATTGGCACTCTGAGGGCCAGAATAGACAAAGAAAGTTCACCTGTCACGGAAACCGAGAATAGAATAAGTACAAATGAAGATACTATTGCACATCCCCGCGCAGCATCACCCAGATTAAAGAAACAGTGTCCAAGCTACAAAATAAGTGTGAGGACCTCGAATCGAGATCAAGGAGGAACAACATTCGAGTGGTGGGCGTAGCGGAATCCTTTGGGAAAGGTCAAATGGAAAAGCAACTTGCAAAATTGCTCAAGTCCTTATTTGGGCCGGAGTCATTCTCTGAACACTTCCCGATTGAAAGAGCACACCGCACACTAGCTCCAATACCTAAGCCAGGTGCACCACCACGCACAATAATTGCCCGGCTCCTCAACTACAGGGACAGAGACACAATCCTACGGTTTGCAAGAGAGGCTGGGACGCTGCAATATGAGGAAAACCGGATACACATATACCTGGAGTTAGAAAAGATTTCATATTTGAATGTAATTTTCCCTCAATGTGTCAACCCCCAACCTTTTGCTGCTGTTTTTAACAGCATTGAGGCGCTGTTACAGGAATTGTTTATTTTTCTTAGTTGCGTAATTGTGTTTTTTTTTTTGTTTTTTGTCTTAGTTACGTATTTATAACGCACTTAAACACTCAGAGGTTTCTAAGCGCGGACCCGGGGATCGAACCTGTTGTTGCTCCGTGTCGTCTTGCTTCCAAGACGCGCACGCTGCCGTTGTGCTATCCTCCCGAGACCCTGATCTAACCTTTGCCAGAGAAGGCCAGCCCTCAGCCGCACTCCTCTGGGCTTTCGCTCACTTCTTATGGGGAAACTGACATGCCATTAAGGCAGTCAGTACTTGGAGACTTTGTTTCCCGTAGTCCTTTCCTCATGTTGCCACTTTTGTGCAACATGTAGCAAGAGTGCATTTTAACTTACTTTACCGCACCCTTGGGTCTCTAGTCATTTCCAAGGCCCTCGAAACTCTCGCTGTACTTTTTATGAACTGTGCAGATGTGTCACGGACTGGACTGGTGGAAGCTATCGTTTTTCTTATGTCTTGAACCCTTTCTTGCCATATTATCCGCGCTTACCGCGTTTGGCACGAATAGGTGCCCTGGCTCCAAAATGGCCATGCCACAAGGTTCTTTGTCCTGTCCTTTGGCCATCTTGCCCCTTCACCTTATTTGGTCATGCACTTTCCCGCGAAACCCAAAGCTTTTGAGGGCTTCTGCATGCCTTGTGTCTGTGCCTCCAGGATGTGGGCTGGGATGTCTGTTCCCAATACACATCCTGGGTGCCAGAGAGTCTGGAGTGTCCTGAATGCCTGGGACCACCGTGGTCCGTGATTGGTCTACGTATGGCGTGAGTGTTTGTGAGCAGATCTCCCATTGGGGCCTCTCGGTTTTGGCGTGATGGGAAGTTTGGATAAGAGGAGGGCGAAAACACCACTACCATGTCGATCTCCTGAGTTCACACGAACAAAGGATAAGGAGCCAAGTATCCTGTAACAAGCTGAGTCGAGGAACCGCTGGTGACCCGCTGGAGGTTTTGGCACCCTGAGCCCGCTGTCGTCCTGCGAGACCCCTCTGCATCTGATCGTCCTAGAAGTTCTGCGAAGGCGCTTCGACCCATTGGAATAGTGGGACCAACTATTCTCGGCACCTTCATCAAACCCTGCAAGTAAGCCTCTTCGGAAGTGCCCCTAGGGCAACCAGTGGGCTGACCAGCTTACGCAGGACGTTTGCTCTGTCATCGCCGCAGTTTCGAGGAAGCCATCGAAACTTGGTATACTGCTTGCTCTGTGTCCACGGCACCCTCACACCGAATTTCGTACACTTGCCATTCCTAGGTCTGAAGTGAGACGAGTGCGCCCTGACCGGAGTAAACGCGGTTACCGTGTTGCCCTGCTGTGGCAACGACCTGTGCAAGTTCGCTGCACTTGTGACCCTCTTGACCCTGAAGCCTGCTACCACGGAAACTGCACGGTGTCGAGATGTCCTGATTGTCACATTCGAACCTGCCAGCGAAGTGGACTGAACTGGCGAAGTCTGGTTCTGCCTGCGTTGGGAACCGGTGAGTAGTCCATACCCCAACCGGTGGCCCCTAGCGCAGGAGCCCATAGCGACTCTATCCCGCACTCTCAACCTGCCTCTGCCCGCAAGTGGAGGTCCTGCTTGAATAGTGGGGACTTGTTCTTCATCGACCTTACCAGCCTTCCTGAGCTGCTAGTGACCCTTGAAGAGACCCTATTTTGTCCAGTGGCACAAGCGTGTGCATGTACTATTGAGCATAAGGCTCCTCTCTTCGTAGGGCTTGGCCTGCCTCTTAGTTAGGTGGAACTGGGTCTAAAGATTACTTGCACTGCCTGTTTTCCTCCCCATCTAGGTGGACTACATATTTCGTGCTTCTTAATCCGTTAAACCCCTCTGGTCTTGTATATATATCGTGATGATTGTGATGTGTTGGTTTACTTGAATATTATTGTGATTCTTTGCTATGGTCTATATTGCAAAGGCCGTGTAATAAATGTGTCTATACTTTTTAATATAACACCTGTCTGGAGTAATTTGTAAGTGTCCTTACTTTGTGTGCTCATTGAGCTCTTTCAGTTACCCTCACCCCTCTTGAGACTTAGTCTTGACCGCCTGCCATAGCTACCCTGTTCCAAGAAACTAGGTTGGCCTTCTGAACCTCTGCCCCTCCAGGTCAGATTTCAGAAATCCATCTCAACACCCAGACTTCTCCGCCGAGGTCCAGGCAAGCAGAGGATCCTATGAACCAGTCAAGAAACTCTTGAAGGCACGTCATATTCTGAATGCTTTGATGTTTCCGGCCAAGATGAGAATTCAACACGCGGGAAGAGCACACTTCTTCGAACCTCCGGCTGAAGCCATGACTTATATAGAAACTTCCATACCCCTTTCTCCCAGAGAGGGCAGACCCGCACAGAACAACAGACCCCGTCCAGTAGATTAAAGACACGCACCAGAAGAATATATGTATGGGCTACCGTATCCTTTATGTCCGAAGATATGCTGGGCTAGCAACCAAGGTGGCCCCATGATCCATGGTTAAGTGGAGTGGCGGAACCGAAGTTGGTGGTCATGTGAAGCAACATGGCTACCCCTGGAATATTCCACAAGTTTATGTGGGAACATCGTCAAGTTGGAGATGATGATGAGGGTGGGTGTGTGGGAAGAGGGTATGGAGTTTGTTGTTGTTTTGATACAGACTTATCATGGAGTAAAATGGTAATGTGTTCCCAGTGGAAGGCGCCTCGTCCCCGGTGGGAGGGTGAAGGAGGCAGAATGTTTGTTGATGGTAAAATCTGTGGTTTCACGTATACTGGTGCTGCCCATGCTATACGAATATCATAACCATAAGAGACGAGACAACGTCGGAACATTTCCCTATGAAACATTGGTGACGGGTTGTGGGTAAAACTGCTGTCCTGGAATGTAAGGGGACTAAATAATCAGATAAAAGCTAAGAAAATTGGCAATTATATAACCAGACATGCCCCCCAGATCCTGATGTTGCAAGAAACACACACAATAGGAACAAGCAATTTGCACATACTGCCTAAATTAAGGTTCCATACTAATTATTCATCCACTTCCAGAGGTGTCATCACCCTTATTCATCCAAGAGTGGGGTTCAAACTAGAAGGCCAAAAGGTTGATCAGATTGGCAGATATGTTATGGTGTGGGGTGAGATGGCTGGTTAACTCATATGGGCCCAATATTGATGACCCTGCTTTCTATACGAATATGTATCAATTAATTGCCTCAATCAATGTGACCACTATAATATGGGAAGGGGATTTCAATGTGGCCCTGGACCCTAGGCTTGATAGATCCAAAACTACTATCAGGGCACCGAATAAGACAGTCCTAACCCTGGGTCACATTCTACCACAGCTGTCACTGGTATATGCCTGGCGTGAAGTGTATCCTGACAGTAGGAGATACACGTATTACTCCTCGGTTCATGACTCCGAGTCTAGAATTGATTATTGGTTTGTATCCTCTACTGTAACTGCTGCACTGAAGATGTGTGAGATACTACCCCGCACGCTATCTGAACATTCCCCAGTGTTGTTAGAGGTGGCGCTTTTCGCGACGCCCCCAAGCCTGTAAAAAGATGGAGGATGCCAAATGGAATACTTGGTGACCCAGGGGTGCCGGAGGCACTACACGTTGAAATAGAGTTTTTTTACTAATAATGTGGGAACAGTTGATCGGTATTCCACTGTGTACGAGTCCTTCAAGGTTTGGACCAGGGGAGTCTTGATATCCAAGTCCGCAGGTCTCCTAAAAGGTGTGCGTGCTGAGCAAACAAACTGAACGTAAACTGGGAGAACTAGAGGAGACTTATACTCATACACAAGACAGAGCAATACTGGCTGAAATACATACACACCTCCAGGAGTTTGGTAATCTGGCCACCTGAGAAATGCGTTACATAGTGGCACCTGTACGGGCGTGTAGATACGGGGAAGGGAATAAAGCTGGGAAAACACTGTCTAATCTGCATAAACAGGATAAACAACCAACTCAGATTACTAGCATACAATCACCACAAGGGGAGGTGCTCATGAGGGAAGAGGGGATTAACAGGGAATTTGTTAAATTCTACAAAGAGCTATATAAGAACAAAGACACAAAAACAGATATTGAAATTAAATCATATCTTGCGGCAGTTTCCCTGCCAAAACTCTCAGATGAGGACCGACTGGCAATGGAGCAACCTGTTACTGCTGAGGAAATCACGGAAGCGATTAAAGCGCTATCATCGGGCATAGCTCCAGGGTCAGACGGGATCAGCGCCGAATTCTATAATGAGTTCCGCAAGGAGTTGGTACCAATACTAATGCAGGTATGGAAGGAAGCCCTTGAGACCAATATACTACCCCCAACGATGAGGGAGGCTGTGATAACTGTGCTCCCTAAACCTCATTGACCGCCCCAAGATGTATCATCCTATAGACCCCTTTCACTTATAAACACTGATGTCAAGATATTTGCAAAAGTGCTGGCTAATCGACTTCTGCCAGCAGTCCCGACTCTGGTCCATCCTGATCAAAACGGGTTTATCCCCACAAGGTCCACGGCCCTAAATGTTCGTAGACTTTTTGGCATAATGGCGCAAATAGACCCAAGGAGAAGCGCAGTGGCTATATCTCTCGACGCAAAAAAAGCCTTTGACTCGGTATCGTGGGCTTATCTGTTAGCTGTGCTGGAGGTGTTTGGGATGGGTCCCAATATTATTAGATACATGAAATTGTTATACATGCAACCTGGCGCTCGAGTATTAACTAATCGATCCATCTCCGAACTGTTCCTACTGGGAAGAGGCACCAGGCAGGGATGCCCATTCTCGCCTATACTATTTGCGCTAACCATAGAGCCGATGGCAATCCCGGTTAGACTAAGACACACAGATGGAGGGATAAAGATGAAAGGCTCCACCCAATTAATTTCCCTATAAGCGGGTTATACGCTACTATATGTCCGTGAGCCAGAGAAGAACATTGCACCCATTATGGCACAGATACATGAGTTTGCAGTGTACTCTGGGTACACTGCTAACAATGCTAAATCCGAAATATTCCCACTTACACCAACAACCAAATGCCCAGACACGATGTGCGGACTCAAGTGGTCTGAACAAAATATCAAATATTTGGGGATACTTGTTTCCAGGGACAGACTTACACTATACTTAGACAACCATGAAAGCGCACTACAATCATTAAACACTAAACTAAAGATGTGGGGGCGCCTTCCAATCTCGCTGTATGGCAGAGTCGCAATTCTTAATATGATAATCTTAATCTATTTTTTTTTTATGAACGCCCCAACAGAGGCGTTGCTAGGGGGGGCTAAGGGGGCTATAGCCCCTGGTCTTTTGGTTGTAGCCCCGGATAGAATCTCAGGAGCTACAACCAAAAGGCTAGCTAGCCCTCGGTCCCGACAGTTCCAACATTAGCATAGCCCCAGGTCTTTTCCACACCTAGCAACACCCCTGCGCCCCAATATGGCCAGAACAACCCTTCTTTGCCAGGCTCCGATCTATGGTTGTAACTTTTCTGTGGAATGGGAAAACAGCAAGGATAGGGTGGGAAAAATGTACTGAACCATACTCCTTGGGTGGCATAGCGGCACCCGACTTTGAGCTGTACTATTATGTTGCCCAAGCACAATTTGCGAAATATTGGAATGGTGATTCCAATGGTCCGCCCCACACATGGATAGAGGAATACACCACACACCCCACGAACATACAGTCTGTAATTGTTGATCACAATAGAAAGATACATGCAAGTATAACCCGGTGAGCTGCACGGTCAGGGCATGGGAAGCTATATACAAAAGACTGGGATTGGAAACTCCCTATAACCCAGAGGTATCCCTATGGAATTACTCGGGCATACCCCCAACACATGATAGCAACTTACAGGAATCCTGGGACCCACATAAAGAAATGAAGCTGGGAGACATGTTTATCAACGGGAAATTCGTAGCCTTAAGTGACTTGAGGGCACGGGGTAGGGGACCACTTAAGACACTTCAATACTACCGCATGAGATCAGCTTTTCAAAAGCGATGGCCGGTCTTCCCAGATGAACCCCTCACACATCCATGTACACAGTTGGTTACGGCTGAGGGAGGCCTGGGAATCTCTAAACTGTATGTGGCGGTGCAGGCCCATACCCCCACAGTAAACCAGGTCAAAGACAAGTGGGAAAGAGATCTACAGATCCCCATTGATGAAAGGATATGGGACAGGTACTGCTCGCTCACTAAAATTGTATCATTGAATACTGGCCTACGCTTAATTCAATTTAATATTCTAAACAGACTGCATTACACGCCGGCTAAAATAGCTAAATTTACAGCAGACAGCTCGGATGAATGCCCCAAATGCAGGGCTCCTCAGGCGGGTGCATTCTACATGTACTGGGAGTGTCCGGTAGTGGCGGGATTCTGGAGGGATGTGGCGGTGATGTTGGAAGAGATCACACAGGTTCCCCCTGACCTAACCCCTCAAAAATACCTGTTTGGGGACATTGGCAAGTGCTCCGAAAAAATTAGGAGATTGTTCAACATATCATGTGCGGTGGCCAAGAAATGCATTTTACAAAGATGGAAAAGTGCCGGCCCACCTAGCTTTAATCATTTTCTTCGGGAATTAACGTATGTTAATGAATCAGAAGAACAATTTGTCATGACCCAGCCTGCTACAAGTAGGCCCAAAGACATATGGGGCCCCTTCAGAATGTACTTATGCGACATGGTTTCTGATGACGAATCTCTGTAATCTTTAATGTATTAATGATCTATGTGACATATCATTGTAGAATATGTGAAATGTGATGTGGCAAATGCCAAGTATATTTTGTAACCACTAATAAAAAGAGTTTTAAAAAAAAAGAAGACTAGGTAAGTCATCGACTTTGCACCTCGTTATTGTTTCTCATGCTTGTAGAATTTTGTTTTGGAAGGCTGTCTGTACTTTTTCACAGTCTTCTGTAGAAGGTTGAAATGGAGGGGAAAGAGCTCTCAGTTGATTTCAAAATTTGAAATAATTTGCCAGTTGAACTGGCGGCAGTAGAGATCTGATCATTGTAGTGTTTTTTTTGTTCTGTATATGTTGTTCATGTTTTTCCAGTTTTTTGTTAGTCTAGGTGGTGTCTTTATGCCATTTTCTTTCTAGTTTTCATTTGTCTTTTTGAAGTTTGATGGTTTCTGCATTGAACCAGCTTTGGTGATTAGGATTAGGTCTAACGTTTGTTTTTGTTAGGTGCATGTTGATCTAGAACCTCTTGAAAGTGGCTATTGTAAGTAGACACTATTTTATCACACGAGTCTTCATCTGATGTGATGTTCATGATATAGTTAATGCCTTGTGACAGGATAGGGGACGTGATTTTTTTAATGTTTCTTCCTTGAACTATCTTGGGTGTATTGCTGTGCTTCTTATCGTTGTTCCTTGGTATACGTCTGGCTTCAATTTTGTAGTGGTCTGACCATATGCAAGGAATAGTTCCCAGCACCGTCATATCCACATTGTTTGTTATTATCCAATCTAGTTGATTTTCCTGACATGGAAGTTGAATCTTTATTAGTCACTTAAAAGTCATTGTTTGGCGAGTCATTTTCGAGATGAATAGCCTCCTTTTCTTTGGTATTCCCTCTCCATTTGTTTGGGTCACCAAGAAGTCCTGTCCCTATATTAAGTCCTTTTAAGTTGTTCAACATAAGGACTAGATTATCGTTGAAGTCCGAGGTCAACAAAGGTGGCCAATAAATAACAATGATGTTGATGCAGCTGTTATAGGTGGCCGTCATTTTAAGTAAAAGTGTTTCACATACTGTGCAGTGAATGGGTGAGGGGAAAAGCTTGCGGTCTTGCTTTGCAATTACGGCCACTCCTCCTCCTTTTCCTATCTCCCTATTTATAAAATAGGTGTTTTAGTCTATGGGAACCGCAGTGTCATTGGTGGGCCTTCTGGGTTCTTGTAACCAAGTTTCTGTAAGACAAAGAAGGTCTATATCTTCCTCAATGATATAGCCATGGATGTCTTGGGCATGTTTGTTGAGGGAGCTCGTATTTAAGAGGGCAATTTTAATCTCTGAGTATTTAGTGGGTTTGTCTGAGGGTTTTTCTCTTGTGCCCTTTCTCTGATTATCTAGGTTTCTTACGATCGCTGGAGTCAAGATTGGTTCGTTACCTGATTGCCTGACAACTTCATGTTGTTGAGGGTTCCGTTTTTTGGTGTTGCATACCACAGGAGAAGTTCGTGGTAGCTGTGGTTCTACAGCAGGGTCTAAGGTGTTTCCAACTGGAGGTGGGTTAAGTATGTCATTAATAGCCTCTAAAAAGCGCTGCACCAAAGACCGATTGTGCAGTTGGTTTGCTTGCGCAAGCAGGTTCTAGGTTTTAAGGTAACTCATACCTTGATTTGTGCTTCCTGGAGATGTACGTAGATCGAGGCAGAGTGTTTCGCGAACGCTGGTGGACCGGCGTAGATTGGCTTGTCACAGAAGCACCGGTGCTGAAGCACCAGACGTTTCCTTTAGAGCAACGCCACTGGTGCTGGGAACTGTAGTTCCCCAAGTTTGTATGTTAACTTCAAGCGTTCAAGCTTGAGCGGGGTCGTTAATCCCTTAGATGGCAGGCACAATGGTCAAAGAATGATACAAGATGTCTAATTCAATAATTTCTCAACAGAATGCCGGAGTTTAAAAATTCTCCAACACTCGTAGTGCATGTGTGCAAGTGTGAAGTGGCAATGGTATAAACTGTTACAAACACCAAGTTTTGAATTCACAACAATGTCAACAATTACCCTTATCAAAGTTCTTAGCCTAATTCACGCGGCCATCTCGCATGAAGGCACGTGAGAGTCAAGGCCCCGTTTGCCCCTGCCCCAGTGCTTGTGACTCCACTGCGTCCAGATTGTCAGAGAGGGCAGGAGCCCTGCTCACATCCTCCCTCCCACTCCAGGGAGCCTGATGACCGAGCTGCAGGAACAGCTGCGTCCCTGCATACGTCGTGTTCAGCCCTATTGAGCAGGTGAGCACGATCTGCGTGCAATGCCCCCAGCCCCTCTGGGACCCTGCAGCATTCCTCATATTTCAGGCTGAATTGAGGCCTCTTTGCCATACCGCACGAAGCAGCCTTATCCAAAATGGCTGCTCCATGCTTTAGTTTATACCTATTAGTTTATACGTTGCCTAGAAACATTTCTCATTTGATTTGCGTATATCTGCCGGCAGGCGGAAGCCGGCCCCCTTGCGTGAAGGCCCGCGAGAGTCAAGGCCCCGTTTGCCCCTGTTCAGCACATGGAGTCAGGAACCACTGTACATGCCCACAAACTGCAACACGTTACCATACCTGCAAACTCCATCCCGTGTCTGGCCGACGCTCGTTCGTGCTTCTGCTGCTAACGGTCAACCATCCAGCCAACAGCATCTTCGAGATACCGCAAACGCACCAGAACGAAGCAACCTGAAGGTAGAGAGAGAGAAAGACAATGTTAGAACAAGTTACTTACGGCGTAAGCCTCAGTCATCACTAGAACATCACCTGGTTGGGCACCTCTAGGCCGGCATCGTTCCGGAACACCTCGCACACCAGAGAAGACCATCGCGACCTGAAAGGGAAGAAAGAGTACAGGTTAGCAAGTAAAGGACAAAACAGCGACACACTTACCTACCAAATCGTAGTGCGCTTCTTGCGCCCTCCATTCCGGAAGGAGTTCAATCCAAGCAGCACGACACGCCGAACCTTCGCTCACCTAAGGGGGTAAAGAAAAGACATTAACCACCAAGAAAGGAAGGCAAGGAAAGTAACATATAAAGACTGCTGCAATAAGATCTACCTTTAAAGACACTTGAATGGGCTCGCACCAGTGAAGTAGCTCAGTCGCTCAAGACCGCAGAAAACTACGCACCCCTGCAAAGAAGGCAGGACGGAGAGCACGCCAGATATCATAACAAGGTGAGGAGAGGGCCATCGGGTCGGACCCAGGACAGGTGGGAGGAGACTGTACCTGATCTTAAACCCAGTCCTCCTGTGCTTTCAGGCCCGACTTCCATCGAAGGTACCACCTGGGATCAGGAAGGGGTCCAGGGCGAGAATCAAGCAACCAGGGCTGAGTGGCGTCCCCGTGGAAACCAGGTGAGCGTAACAGGTTACACTAACATTGTGCAGGTAACACTAACCTTACCAGACTTAACCTCGGAACTTGACAAGGTCTGAACAGTGAAACTATTGCAGCAAATCCGCCACAAGGCTACCATAACCTAAGGAACTTTTGCCGTTTGATATTGCCCTCTGTCGCTTCATTGTTTGATAAAGGCTAACCCCTTTCTAGT
This sequence comes from Ambystoma mexicanum, assembly GCF_040938575.1. Lineage (NCBI taxonomy): Eukaryota > Metazoa > Chordata > Amphibia > Caudata > Ambystomatidae > Ambystoma > Ambystoma mexicanum. The sequence continues at coordinate 492,928,387 of NC_090937.1, forward strand.
GTACTGTGTCTTCCACATTCTATGTCGCCCAAACAGCATTGACACAGCTTAATTGTTCCAGACTTCTTTCAGACCCCCTTACCTACTTGTATACTCCGCATCCCGTTAGCAAATGGAATTAGCCTTCACCACAGACTATGTTTGACCATTGATTACAATGCTAAACTAAATCAGCCCCTGTACTAGCCTTGCATCTTGCCCATTGTTAGGAACTTGATTCAACCCTCCTGATTATTCAGTGTTTGTTTGCATACTACATCAAAGTAGCCCCTCTGTCTTAGTTTGTAACATGCCTTACTGTTAGCAATGGAATCTATAACCCCCACTAAAGATACTGCCGAACTGCATGTCGTATTGTGAAAGAAAACTAGCCATTTTATATTATTCAGCATCCCGCCTTATGGTTAGTGTAACGCTCACCTGGTTCCCACGGAGGCGCGGAGTCGAAGGCGCAGAACTCTGAAGATGGACAGGAAGTGCCCCTCTATTCTGGCTTCCCTGGCTCGTTGGATACCCTCCTGTGCGTGAAAAGGGAGTATTACCAACTGTGGAACAATGCTCAAGCCTCCCACTCCCTTCCAACCCTCCGCGATACCTCCTCCACGATTCCCCGTGAAGCCTCACCTTAGGGTTTGGAAGGATGAGCTCTCCATCCTGCTCTGATGCAGGGGCGCGTTGAAACCCAGTTACTTCACTGGATTGAGGATTGATGGGAGTTCAGGTAAGCTTGACTGTTCAGGTAAGGCGCTGTAAAAGTTCTGTTCAAAAGTTCAAGCTTAATAATAATGTTTGTTGTCTAATTGCAGCAAGCGCTAATGCTTATGTCTTTTTCCCCTGGCGCCGACCCGAAGTGAAACAGTTCTGGATGAGCGCTCAGGTAATGTCTTTGCATTCGCTCATTCAATGTCTTTGTCTTTTTTCCCCATAGGGGCCGGGGTCCTGAGATGCCAGGAAGCGGCAGGACCCGAAATGCAGTGGGAATAATCCAACAGGTAAGACTTAAAAGGAAACTGAGCTTTCCTTATTCCTTTTCTTCCTCTCACCTTTGTTCTGGTCTTTTTTCCTCTAGGCGCCGGGGCGTAGCTGAATCCGGAAGATTGCTGCTGAAGATGGAAGCGCCTTGCAAAGGTGAGTAAAATGCAGCGCTGCAGCGATCGAAACAAAATGCCTTTAAAATGATGTCTTCCTTTTCAGGGCCGTTGGAGAAATGACTCCGGGATGCAGATTTAGCAGGTAAGGGCTTTTCTTCTCCTATTCTCTTCCTTTCTCCCCTTGCAGGTGTTCCAGGGTGCTGGCAGGCGTGGCTGAAGTCAGGATGCAGGAGCTGACACGGTGAGCGTCCAGCTGCTAGGTGCAGAACAACGCGAAGCACGTGTGGCTGTTCGGGTGGGGTTTAAATAGCCTTGGAAGAAGTTCCTGGTATGTATCCTTCCACCAATCAGGTATGTATCCTTCCCCGACCACACCCGGGTGGTGAAGTAGTCCTACAGGTAAAGTAGTCCCATTCAGGCCTCAAGAGGGCCTGGATGAAGCAGCAAGGTCTGCATCAGGTAAGTGTGCACCCAAGCACTTAAACACATATCCTCTTCTATGAGCCTGGCGCCTAAGGCGCCAGGACTGGGGTCCGCTATGAGCCTGGCGCCTAAGGCGCCAGGACTGAGTCCAAAGGGCCCCGACTTGGGCCCGCTGAGACTTCCCTGGGGAAAATGATGTCTGCCTCTGGGGTTGCTGGGCCCGGCCTGGCTCCTTGGAGGTAGGCATCATGACAGTTAGCAACCTGCATTTTGCATATTACAACAATTCTTGTCTGACGTTATATTATTCTATGAAATTACACTAGCTTCTTGTACTAGCGTGTCCCGATCTTATCCAGCCTTTTACTGTGGGTGTTGCTTGACTGCATACCATACTGGGAATTGATTGTATACCGCTTTTGCAAATCAACTATGTCTCTTTACTAGCTCGCCTCGACCTGAATCAGTCTATTACTATTGGTGTGGCCTGACTGCATACTGCACTGGGAATTGATTGCATACTCGCAAATCAAATGTGCCTTTTGTAGTAGTTTGCTACAATTTGATTCAGCCTATCACTACTGACGTTGCTTAACTGCATACCGCACTGTGTATTATTAACCACATGCTGCATTGTGAAATCAAAGTAGCCTCTCTCACCAACAAGTAGCCTGACGTATTGCCAGCAACTGGAATCAGCCTATCATCATCATACTATATATAGCATTGTTAAGTAAGCAGTATCCTGCCATTTATAGAACTGAACCTATTGCTCTAGCAATAACATTCTGTAACCAGACGTGGTGCAATATGTATGCTACCATCCCATATTTAGCCTTACTGTGCACAATACTACTACATGGTCCATTGTCTAGCTTTATTAGCCACCCTACCCCACCAGAACCAGACCTCACCACATTAGGTAACATGGCAACCTCAGATGTTACACCGACATTAACATCACATAGTAATTTAGGCCAAGAACAACCGACAGTTAATGAGGTATATTCTAGGGGCTCACCCTACTCTATTAGACCCTGCAGTATATCTTCCAGGAACATCATGCTCCGTTCCAGATTGTCCAAACTTTTCAAACCTCTTGCTAGCCACATATCGTATCACAGGATGATGGAGAAAATAATTGTACTTCACCTACTCCATCGACAGGCAAACCTGCGCCTGACCTTAAAGTAGCGCATACCACAGAGATAGACAACCTAATTGTGACAGAAAACTATGACTTTCTTGCCATCACTGAATCATGGCTACACGCAGCAGCAGGCCCTGCCCTTATGTTAGCAGTTCCTGACGGCTACACTATACTTAGAGCAGACAGATGCGAGGCTCGTGGAGGAGGTATAGCTCTCATAGCTAAACCCAACCTATCCATGAGACTAGCACCTTCCCCGGATTTTAAATCTTGCAAATCCCTCACTGCTAAATTACCTATAGCTAATTCCCAGACACTTACTATTCACCTTATATACAGACCTCCAGGACCAATCGGGTCATTTGAGGAGGACATCTCCACTATGCTCTCTGAAAAACTAAAAAACACCTCACAAGTATTACTGCTAGGAGATCTTAACTTGGGATTTAATGACCCTAAAGACCCACAAGCAGAAACTATCGCCAATGTTCTTACTAAACTTGGCTATACCCAAAGAGTGAATCTATACACACATGTTAAAGGAAGAACACTTGATTGGGTGGCGGACTATAACTGCAGTGACATTATTACTGCCATAACCTCAAAGGTATGGACAGATCACCACCTCTTATTTACACTAGCAGCTAAAACCTCTAACACTAAAAGCAACTTATCCGCTTCGCCCACACTAACAAGGAATAAAAAGAATATCACTGTAGATAAACTTTTACCCCTAATTTATCTACCCTTGACTCACTACCAGACACCACTGATCCTACCACATTAGTTGACGAATATAACAAAAGTATTACTGTAGTATTAGACACTATTGCCCCTCAAAAAATGAGAAAAAGTAAGCCCAAAGCCCACCTTAACTCTTTGTTCACCCCCCACCTTAAAACCTTGAGAATGGAAAAAAGAAAAATGTGAAGTCTCATGAAGACTACTACCCTCTGCTGAAAACAGAACTAATCGTATTAATATTTCATCCCTCTATAATAAAGAAATACTTCTGTCCAAACAAGAAACTTACAAAAATAGAATTCTACAAGCAAATTCTTCTAGCACTAAAGAATAATAATTCATAATAATAACTTTGTTAGATAAAGCTTGCTGTATATTGGAACACCAGGTTTTATCCTTCAAACAGGTGTCTGGCAATGGGATCAGAGTTTCGAGTTTTTAGTAATACTAATGTAATACTAGTAATACTAAAAACTCGAAACTCCGATCCCATTGCCAGACACCTGTTTGAAGGATAAAACCTGGTGTTCCAATATACAGCAAGCTTTATCTAACGAAGTTACCACCCTTCAGGATAAAATTGCCAATAAAAAAACAAATTTACCTAATCTCATCTCACCAGCCAGCACCCCCATGCCTGCTCATAATCTACCGCTCCGCTTTAGCTTCTCTAAAATATCTACCATTGAGGTTGAAAAAGTAATCGTATCCCTCAAACCTTTGAACAGCCAGGGTGACAAATGCCAAGCCCAAATAATTAAAGATGCTGCGAGAGATTTATCTCCCTTCATATCGAAGCTATTGAATGCATAATTTTCTTCAAACACTATCCCAAGTAATTTAAAGGAGTCTTGGGTACTCCCCCTCCTTATAAAACAGACACTAGACCCAACTATACCCACCAACTACAGGCCCATTACAACAGTGCCATTCTTAATCAAAATCTTAGACAGGGTGGCATATCTCCACATACAGGAGTACTTGGAGCATAACCAACTCTTAGGAGCCCGCCAATCAGGATTTAGGCCTCAACATGGCACTGAAACTGTACTAATTGATCTGAAGGACCAAATCGACGAGCTTCATGACAAGGGGAATTCAGCTTTACTACTCCTCCTTGACCTCTCAGCTGGGTTCGATTGGGTGGACCACAGGTATTATGCAAACACTTGGACTCGGCAGCCCACTTTTCTAAGAAGGCCATAGTTTGGATACAATCCTTTCTGAGCAACAGGACTAGGAGAGTCTTCTCACCATCAGCAGCGGCAGACCCCATTCCTAAAACATATGGGGTGCCTCAGGGGTCCTGTGTCTCACCCACAATGTGTAATATATTCACCAAGTCCCTTTTTCGATGATCTGGACCTTCTTGGTATCACCTATACCAACTATGCAGATGATACACAGATTCTCATACCACTTACTGGGGATTACGATAAGGATTTGGCCTTGGTAAATAGAATATAACTCATCATCCATGCATGGATGGCTGTCCACAGTCTATGCCTGAATGATGACAAAACTGAACTTATTATTCTGGGTACCACCTCTAACATTAATAAACTTGGCACTAATTATACCGCTTTCAATATCAACGGCAACTCTAGCAAAGTTGCCAAAGAGGTAAAAACCTTAGGTTTTTACCTAGATTCCACCCTCACGTTTGCCAAACAAGTTTATTCTATGGCCTCCGCGACTGCATGCACATGCAAGGTAATCAGAGTCGGTAAACCATTCCTTTCCAAGAATAGCTGTATCATCCTGGCCAAAGCGCTAATCTTGTCTATATTGGATTATTGTAACTCCCTGTACATTGGTGACAATAAGTACATTATCAGTAAAATCCAGACGTTCCAGAATAATGCCCTTAGAGCAGCTTTGGGTATAGCGAGAAAAGAGCACATTTCTGAGGTAAGGAGACAGAGTAACTGGCTATCTACTAGTGACAAAATCCAGCTAAAAACTGCCACGCTAACATACAAGTGTCTCAACAACGCTGCACCCTGTTATCTCAGAGAGATTCAACAGAAAATCTTCCAATCGGCCCACTAGAACTGCCAATACCAACTGTCTAACCGTACCAAGATTAAAATTGACGAAAGTTGTGAGTAGTAGTTTTCCAGTAAAAGCAGCACAGCTATGTAACTCCCTAACACCCTCACTGACAGCAGACCAATCCTATTTGAACTTCAGATTAAATCTCATCAACTTGCTCAAAGAAAGTGACCACTTACGCGCTATTGCACCAGCTACTCTCCATTTGCCCCTAAAACACTTGCACTGTATATAGCTCCCATTATTTATCCTGTATCCCATCTCAAATTATGTAATATTGTATTGTGTATTCCTTCCTTATGTACTTACCATTGCCTTCATATGTTTGCCCATCCTTGTATATTACTGTGTAACTTTAAGCTGAACGTTTTCTTGCATCTTCTGCACCCTGATACCCTTAGGTCTGGTGCGCATTACAAATAAATAAACAAATTCACAATTTCACTCACTTATAACAAGAATGTAATAAGTACAAAATATATATATATATATATATTCAAACCGAAAGGAAAAGTAATTTTGCTTTTCCAAACGAGGACGGCACTCAAAGCTGTCAGGACGTCAACAGTTGTCTCCAAAATAAATCCACCATTCGCCAAAGGATTTCTTTATGCCATATCCAGCTTTATTAATGGCATGTCAGAACTACGACGCTCCCGTTGCTTGAGCACATATACAAGTGAATAGTTTGCGTGTATATACACACACACACACACACACACACACACACACACACACACACACACACACACACACACACACACACACACACACGCAACATTGAACAGGCTTCTTGTTGTCTTGGAGGCCTTACCAATGTCCCCAAACAGGTACTTGAGTGGAGCAAGTGAGGATGGAATATGTACTATGTCTTCTATGGCCTCAGACACCCTACCCCAAAACATAGCAATCATCAGGGGGCATGCCCAATACATCTGGAAAGTGCCTCTGTGCAGACTCCCACACTTTAAACACTGGTCAGTACAGTCTGGCACGTACTTAGCCATTCTGGCGGGGGTGTTGTGCAATTGGTTCAGTATCTTAAACTGAATCAGACGCAACCCAGCATTCAAAGATATTGATTTGGTTAGTTGACAGTATTTGCACCATTTATCGTCTCCAATCGTGGTTCCCATGCACCCCTCCGACACTTCTTTTGCAGAATTCTGAGGGGGAATATGATATTGTATTAGGCCGTATAATCGGGACACACCATTTTTTGTACCCTTATTAGTCACGATGGCTCTTATGCATTCTTGTGACAGTGGTTCCATCGGGAATGATGGCCATCTCTTACAGAAGGCAACTCGCATTCAATGATATTGCAGCAATTTCAACTGACCGCCCCCTATAATGTCCACAAAAACATTTGAGTGACAAATACACCCTCAGGGAACATATCACCTATCTTCAATTGTTTTGCAGGATCCCAAGATTTTTGGAGCAGCTTATCGAACGTGGGGGAGATACCAGGAAAGCACCATAGAGGGGCTCCGCTGTCATAAGGCACCTCTACACCAATCTTCCCAAAAATGCTCAGCCATGCGTTGACGGTATTACTTACAGGGTCAAATGTGCAGGAGTCTCTATGTCTTTTGCTGAATATAACTGAGCTAAGGTTTGTGGGGGATGTCGCATCTCTCTCTAGTGGTATGTGTGTAGCTGTGTCCTCAGGGTTATGCCAGTATCGAATTGGGCCTGCGACGCCAGATAGTAAAGCTCAAAATCGGGTGCCACGAGACCGCCACTCGTATATAGGTTCAGACAACTTATGTCAATGTATTCTTGCCACTGCGGTCCCCAGACAAATGCAGAAGTTAATGATTTAAGCTTGGTGAAGAAGGCATGTCCTGGCCACAAGGGGATATTACAAAAGAAATATATAAATTTCGGGAGGACCACCATTTTCAGCAGCGCCACCCGACCGTAAAGTGAAATTGGCAGTTTTGCCCACAGCAGTAGCTTAGTAGATAACTGTTGCAAGTAGATCTCATAATTGTCTGAGTAGAATGATTGTCAGTCGCCCAACACCATAATGCCCCAGTTCCGGAAGTGTATTTGTGGCCATTTAAATCCCCCTATGTTAGGTGGCTGCGTGGTGACGGGTGTAATGGGGAACAGTTCCGATTTGGAATCATTTATTCTATAGCCTGAATAGCGAGAAAATGTATGAATGTCATCCATTATGGGTGCGAGATTGTGTTCATGGTCCCGGACGAACAGGAGGGTATCCTTGGTGTATAATGATATCTGCGGAGGACTGTTTATTGTACCCCCATGTCCATGTACCCTCCCGATTAATGCGGCCATGGGCTCAATATTAAGAGCAAATAGCAATGAAGAGAAGGGTCAGCCCTGTCTGGTTCCCCTCCCGAGAGAGAATAGTGCCGAGAGTGTCTAGTTCGTTAAGACTTTTGTTCCTGGGTTGGAATATAGGAGTTGTACAGAGCTCAGGAAGTATGGGCCGACCCCAAAACAGTGCAACACCATAAACAAATATCTCCATGACACAGAGTTAAATGCCTTTTCAGCGTCAAGGCACTACAGCCGACACCCGAGAGCTTACCTGTGCTATTACCCCGAAAAGTCGACAAATATTCAGCGTGGTCGATCGCGTAGGGCTAAAACCCGACTGATCCAGATGCACCAGGTGGGGCATACTCGGGAGAAGCCTTGAAGTCAGGATTTTTGTGAATATTTTAGCGTCCGTATTAATCAACGACAAGGGCCTGTACGAGGCCACATCATGAGGGGGTTGTGTGGCTTCAGTAACACTGTGATAATGGCTTCACGCATTGACTGTGGGAATGTACCTTGTTCCATGGATTCCTTCCACACCCACAATAGGAAAGGAGCAATCTCCTGGATAAATTCCTTATGCAATTCAATCCGCAGGCCCTCCGAACCCAGAGTCATCCCCGACGACAATTATCGAATGGCACAAACAAGCTGGTCCTTTGTTATAAGTTGATCTACAGTGAGTTTGGTTTCGGGCGATAGCGTAGGGAGTCCTAATGTCATTAAGTATCGGGAGAGTTCTTCGTCAGTGACCTCATCCCGATTGGAATATTGAGTAGAATTGTGTACAAGTGTCATTAATGTCTTTGTCATTAGTCGTGACTGTACCCTCTGCGGCTTGAATCCCAGTAATAGAGGTACAACAGTTCTCAGGTCTTAACAGGTTCGCCAGTGACCTACCAGCTTTGTCCCCTTCCCCGCATCTATGAGCCCTGGCAAGGGTAGCCATATACAAGACCTCCTTATCTGCTAATTTGTGGAATTCGCCCAATAACTCCTGTATCCGTTCAAGGGTTTTCTCCCTATGTGCCTCACCATATTTGTTTTCCTGACCCCCGAGTTGGGTTTCAACTTGGCCAAGTTCCCTTCTAATACTTTTGAGTGATCCAGAGGTTTTGGCCATAATAATGCCCCTCACCCAAACTTTAAATGTCTCCCAGAGGACTGTACGGGTAGGGACCGATCCATCATTAATGGCAAAGAATTTAGTGATTTGAACATGTAGGGCTTTGGTCACACAGGGGTCACATAGAAGAGCAGAAGGTATCCTCCATCGCAGTGCTTGTGGTGGGAAATTAGACAGTTCAAGGGTCAGGGAGACCGGAGAATGGTCAGACAGGGTGCGTGGGTGTATAATGCAATTCTGAACCATATTGGCAATCAGGGGAGTTAATAACCAATAGTCCATACGGGACACCGAGTAATGGACTGAGGAATAGTATGTGAACGCCTTGCTGTCTGGGTGAAGCGTACGCCATATATCTGTGAGGGGGAGCTGTAGTAAGATTTGGTGGAGTGTGTGTGCCACCTCCGTGAGCACCCGTAGAGCATCAGAGGACCGGTCCCATTCCATGTTTAGAATGGTATTAAAGTCCTCCCCCCCACCATATAACCTGGATCCCATCTAGCGGGATCAGTATGTCAGCGACTGGCCATAGAGAACTCTGGAGATTTCCCGGTAGGCCTCTGCACCCTGTGCCTCCTTTGTGTGGTAACCTATGCTATCTCTGCATTTTCTCATAGGAAAAGGGTTGGGTTTGCTCAAAATTTGTAATATGGGGCCACTTTCAAAATTATTTCCAGGGCCTCTTTTGGCTCTTTTGGTTCCCAGTCCACACCTGATTGAATGGTAGAACTCTGGGTCATCGAGATTGGGTCTGTAAGTAATACAATTGAATGGCGAGCTACCTCGCCCCACACCAGCAGGCATTGACCGGGGGTCCACCCTGCTGCCAGTAAACCGGAAATCCAACGAGGGGTGGACAAGAGAGAGGACACCTCTGGCCTGCCCTGCATGGAATATTCCGCATAGTATCTCAGAGGGCCCCAGTTATGTGCAAAGGAGGTATTTTCTTTCTGCAGAGCGTGTGTCTCCTGCAGCATTAGTATCTGGGGCGCGTGACTTGATGCATATGCACTCACTTTCCTAGCCTTAACCGGGTTGTTGAGGCCGCGGACATTCCAAGTCAGCAGCTTGATTTGCAACCCTCTACCTTTGGGTCCTTTAACTGCCATATCCAACAACAATAAACTGTTAAACTGTTACTTATGCATTTGCTTTCAACAGGACCATGATTTTCAAAACGCAAGGCCTTCAAACAATCCTACCTCTTTCCCCATCCCCCAACATGTCCCCAACTTTTCTTGGAAGCTTACTCACACCACTTCCCTTCCGCATTTTACATGCCATATCAACTCCCAACTCAGGTTTAAACTTAGCCTGGTGGACACTTGGACCCCTTCCTCCACCTGCTCCATCGCCCCCAACTGGATGATGTAGCCCCTTGTAACTCATGGAACTTTCCCGAGGTGCGTAAGCTGCAGCAATCGCATGGCAGCCACAAACCACAAGCCTCCGCCCGGGCACTTTAAAAATGATATGTTGGCGCTACTGATTACTCAGGTTTATTGTGCAAAAAAGGATTTAAAGAATATAATATGTTTAATAGTTCAGTCTGCAGGGTCCCTTCTTTCGTCGTCTGCCCTTGGACTTCTGTTATTGTCTGCTTCCCGGCGCCTAGCTGTGAGCGGAATAGATGATTCTACATAGTTCATGGCTTCAGTGGGATTTTCGAAAAAAGTGCGCCCTGCATCCGTGTTGAATCCACAGCTTCGCTGGGAAGATCAATGCGTACGGAATCCGGCGTAATCCAAGTTGTCTCGTCACCGGGTCATATGTCCTCCTCTGGGCATGTACACCCGCTGCAAAATCCGGGTAGATGTGTACATTGCTTTCCTCACATCTCAACATTCCCAGTTCTCTGGACAGTCTCAGGATTAAGTCTCTCTCTGTAATTTAACAGCCTCGGTATGATGGTGCGAGGGGGGGCTCCAGGTTTAGGTGTCGGCCAAGGTGCTGTGCGCACGTTCCACCAGGAAGAGTTCAGAAAAGGAAGCTGTGGCAAACAGGGATTTGAGAAGCGCTTCCAGAAAAATTTCCATTTGGCCTTTGCAGGCAGATTCCAACACTCCAACAATAGGTACGTTATTTCTCCTGGATCTCGATTCTAAATCATCACATTTGCCTCTTATCTTGGATAGCTCTCCCTTTAGGTGTGTTATGTCCCGGTCATGCTGATCTACTTTGTCTTCTGTCACACTTATTTTGGCTTCAGTGTCTGTTATCTGTGCGCTCTCCTTCTCCAGCTTTGATTTGAGTGACCCAATTGTTGCTACTATATCATTGAATTTGAAAGCCCGACTGCACCGTTGTTAGTAAGTGGTCTTCTCTAGGATTACCAGTTGACGTAGATGGTGTATCGGCTGCCTGCAGTGTTGATGAGCTCCCCCCCAGAGTCTGGGAGTTGGTGAAGGAATCTATAGGACCTTTCTTCTTCCCACCTGCACCTTTTGTCAAAAGTTTATAAAGAAGATTACCCCTACCGACCAATCAGATCTCTTCAATTATTTCTTCTAGCAGAATCGGCATATCTCAAGATTTGCAGCTGATCAGCTGGGCCCCTTCCTCGCGAATTCCAGTGTCAGGCAGTCTCATGGCCTTGTCACGTTGTTAGCTACACCCGGGCCATTGCCCGTATGCTACCCCACATTAAGGTTCCCAGTCAGGAGGCCGGATAAGGAGCACGCTGTCCCTCCACCTTTACTAATAAGTGTTTTGCCGGCTGCAGGGGAAGAGCACAGAGCAGAAAGGTTCCCCCAAAATGACAATGGCCTATCGACAAATGCAACTAAGTGTCATAGCTTCACGGCCGGAGGACTTTGCTTACCCCACTGTGTGACCGTGGGGTTTAACACTGTATCAGGGCACCAGGGGCCGATGGCAGCCGGGCTGCTGCTTCCGAAGTGTATATGCAACTATGAGGACCCTGCCACTGCGTTGTGTCATGTTAGTGACTCATGTTGGTCAGAGACACACTTATCCAATAATCATATGGGCATCGATGTATCATCAGTCCATTTAAAAGCGAAGCATAGCTTCCAGTTATCAGTGTCTTCCACGTTTGGCCCTGCGAATGTTAGGATGGATTGTACCCTCCCACGTAAAGGAAGACCGCGCTTTGCGCCAGGGGCTCCCCACAAGGCCCCCCACCACTCAAGGGTTCTGTGGAATTGTTTATGTTGGGTGCCCAGTTGTAAAGTGTTAAGGCAGAGCATGTTACGGTCTCTCACCTTCATGCAGAGAAGCGCGCACGCTCAGCCACCACATGGCTAGATGTAAGGAAAGGGTCTTGAGTACTCACAGGAGTCCGCTGGATTGAAGAGGGTGTCAGTGTTGATGAGGTGGAAGGTGTCCCTTTTGTTGGAATGTTTGGGAATGGGGGTGTGAGTGGGAGAGCTGAGAGGAGGGATGTCCTGTATTTTGGAGTTGAAGTAGTTCATGAGGGAGCTGCATACTGAAGTGGATTGGGGTGCATAAGCTGTGAATGGTGGTTTAGAGAGGGACTGGATGATGTTGAATAGTTTCTGGGTATGATTGGTGGCAGTGGATTGGAGTTATTGGAAGTAACGGGTGGCTTTGGCATTGCGTATGGCAGTCTTCTATTTGTTGTGGCAGTGTCTGAGGGGTGTCCTGGTTGAGGTGCATGGGTTAATTTGCCAGGCTCTTTCTAGGAGTCTGGCTTCCTGCTTGATAGAGAGGAGGGAACTGTTAAACCATGTGGTACGATTGGTACTTAGGGTATATCTGTAATGTGTTTGATTTGTCTGGTTGGGAGGGGGATGTGTGGCAGTTGGTGGGATTTTGCGTGGTAATGTAAGCGTGGGGATAGCAAAACGGTAATGACCACGATACCCAGATTCGATTATCCACTGAGGCATGATTGTTGCTTGCGATCAAAAGGTCCAGGGTGTTGCCAGCAATGTTTGTGGGATACGTGATGAGTTGTGTGAGCCAACAGTTGTATTCACTGTGCACTCCTATTTGTTGTAGGTGAAGGATTGATTTATGATCTTGTTTATAGCACATGTGCTTTTTATGAATTTAAGGTGCAGGGGAGATAACAATCAACCCTTGCATATGGGTTGTAAAACATATGAAGACAAAATAAGTTCCTCTCGTCCCCTGCACACTTTCACTAGCTCAGAAAATGAGCCAAACAGTCTAGGGTATGTTTTCAACACAATTTGTGATACATGTACAATTTTTCAATGATCAAAAAAACCTTTTTTCTAATATTTCAAATAATAACTCAGGATCACCATTCATTGTAATTTTCACATATGATTTGATTTTCAAAGGGCCCAACGCGTTTCGAGAATAATCTTTTCAGGGGCATATTATACATTCCATTAATATATTTATGTAATAACATTCACATTCGGAACATATAGTATTATTATCATAATTGGATAGAAGGTGTATGTTATAAACCACTCATGATTCCAAATGTCCCTTTCTGAACCACTCTGTAGTTATCTTGGATTATTAATCAGGTGGGTGTTTTGTACTGACCTGGATGGTCTACTCGATGGACCAATGTAATAGACTGCGATGAGTTCTGCCTGTTTTTCCACAATATCTCTATTCTTTATTTTTTTTACTTTGGTTTTATTAGCATTTTCTTAGAATAACAAAAGGGCACAATGTAGATATTAAAGATATGCTCTCGGCTGGCCCTGAAACCCATTCCCTTCCTCCCCCTCGCCCCCCCCAATACAATCCCTCCCCCAAATAACATGACCCAACATGAACTTTTATCTTGGGAGTATCCATAGAACCTCTTTGTGTTCGGAGCTCAGGAAATTATGTAAATGCTGACTTTGTCAATGGCTATATTGCGTCCACCATCCCCCGGGCCGTGGGTGCCCAGATTGCATTCGGGGCATCCCTGTCCCCACACCCCGCCCCCTCCCTGCCCGGGCCTTGACTCGGCTTAAATGAACATCCCATCCCCAGGACTGCTGTACCCCATACCAATTTGCTTGGAACGAGCCAGAGTTATTATTCATCATAGCGGTCAGTTTGTCCATTAGGAACATGTTCTTTACTTTTTTCAACCAGTCTTCTTTTGAGGGGGACTCCGGGCTCTTCCATTTCTGCGCCAGGGCCACCCTGCCCGCCCTCCGGGGGGAGTCCCAGCAAAATCGTCAATGGGTTCTGGGGGAGTAGTTCCTCGGAGACCTCAGCAATCCAACCCCTTACCTTTCCCCAAAAATCTTGGGCCTTTGGGCACTGCCACCACATGTGGCCCCTCGTTCCCACCTGGCCACATCCCCTTGGACATTTGGGAGAGACACGCCTAGGAACATCTTTGACAGTTTAACTGGGTCCCTGTGCCACCCTTGCAGGATCTTGAAGTTGTGTTCCATGTCCGAGATGAATAGGTTCCCGTGGAATGCTATTTTAAATATTCGTGACCAGGCGTCCTCCGAGATGACCTCCCCTGCTAGTTTGTTCCAAAATGAGCGGAAACCCCTCCTTTCCACTAGGTTGTTAGTGTTTAGGATTTTATACATCTTGGACACTGCCCCCTTCCTCGAGGTCGCAGTGTCAAGTAGTTTCTCAAAGGGGGTCAGCTGTCTCTTCACATTTTGGCCCCATGACTGGTCGCAGAGGATGCCCTTCAGGTGAAGGTATTCAAATATGGGCAGAGACCCCTGCCCGAGGGCATCGCTCAAGTCCTCATATGTTAGGAATTCCCCCCTCTCTGAACATCTGCCCCGCTCACTCCATTCCAGAGTCTGACCAAGCCTGGGCATTCCGGATCCCCCTACTACGCAGTTTGAGGGGGTGTCCCCAGAGAGAGGTCACCGGGGACGGCCACGACGTGAGGTATGCAGCGTGGAGACCCTCTTTCCAAATTGCCCAGAGAACTCCCAAAGTTGGGTGGGTTTTTAACCTGTTCGGGATGAACTTGCGTGGGGCCCACAGGAGGTCTCTGACTTTAAGAGGGTGGGCGTCCATGTCTTCTACGCAGGATCAGTAGGTCCTCATCTCCTCTTTCATGTGTTCCAGGAGGACTCGCAGCTGGGCGGCGCGTAAATAAAGTTGAAAATCCGGCAACCCAAATCCACCCTCCTCCCTCGGTAAGGTTAGGACGGCCCTCCTAGTTCTCTGGGTTTTCCCCTGCCATATAAACTCACGCACTGCATTCTGGAGAACCCTGAAGGTCTGGTCGGGGACACTGGTTGGGAGCGCCGTGAAGAGGTACAACAGACGCAGTAGTATATTCATCTTTACCGCCGTCATGCGGCCATACCAGGACAGTATCATCGTGTCCCATCTCCTCAGGTCTGAGGTAATCCCTACCATTACGGGGTCATAATTGGTAGGGACATGTTTCGTTAGGTCCCTGGTGAGGAGGACGTCCAAATAACAAATCGAGTCTTTCCTTACTGCAATCCTATTGTATCTGTCCAGGGGATCCAACCCCGGATCCCAAGTTCTCATAAGGAGTAGTGGTGACTTTGTTGTGTCGATCTTTAACCCCGAGAATCGCCCAAACGTGGCCACCAGGGACAGAAGGGGGGAAGCGAGGAGCCAGGCTCCACCAGGTAGGCCAGGATGTCATCTGCAAACAGGGAAAGCTTGAATTCAACTTCACCTCTCCTAATCCCCTTAATGTCCGGGTGTGCTCTCACTGCTATGGCTAGGGGCTCCATTGTGAGGATGTAAATTAAGGGAGAAAGTGGGCATCCCTACCTTGTCCCCCGTGAAAGGGGGAATGATTCTGATAGCTTCCCATTCACTTGGACCCTCGCCGTTGGGGCTCTGTATAGTGCGGACACCCAGTCCCTGATGTGTACCCCAAAACCAATTTTTTTGGAGGAGTTCTATGTATCTCCATTCAACCCTATTGAATGCTTTCTCCGAGTCAAAGGAGAGCACGCTCGCATCAAGCTCAGATTCCTGGGCATAGTGGAACAAATCTATGGTTTTGCGGATGTTGTCCGAGCCTTGACTGCCCCTTATGAATCCCACCTGATCCCCATGAACCAGCTTCGGCATTATCTCTTCCAATCGCCTGCCACCACCTTAGCCAAGATCTTCACATCAATATTTAGCAGTGATATTGGGCGGTAGGAGGAACATTCCGTAGGGTCCTTACCTTCCTTGGGCAACACCACTATTATGGCCCCCATCATGGATTCTGGAAGGGAGCCCCCCTCCAGCACGGCATTAAAGACCTTCACTAGGCGTGGGCCCAGGGTGGAGCGAAACCTTTTGTAAAAGTACACTGTGAATGCGTCCTCCCCGGGGGGGAGGGTTGATTTTATCCCGCTAATCACCTGATCTTCCTCGGACACCGGACCCTCCAACCTCTCCGCCATCTCTTTCGTCAGGGCCGGGATTTGTATGGAGTTCAGGAAGCCTTCAATCTCGGCCTCGCCCCTGTCGTATTCCGAAGAATATAATTTTTCATAGTATCAGCAGAAGGCCTCTCCTATGTGGGGAGTATCATGGCCTATCGACCATCGCTCATTTTTCACCACTTTCACCATTCTGCTTCTTTGGACCTCCCTCAGTTTCCATGCTAGAATCCTATCCGCCCTGTACCCCTTTTCATAATATTTTTGTTTGACCAGCTGGAGACTCTTCTCTGTTTTATATAGGAGGAGGTATTTTAACTGGAGCCTGTAGTCCTTCCAGGGTGGCTACCCACTTAGGCACGAGGGGTTGATCTGGGGGGCCCCCCCGGTTGGAGTTGGGCTATTTTTTCTCTCGGAGTCCTCTCCTGGGCTTCCCTTTCTCTCTTGTTCTGGGCTTCCATTTTGATGAGGACTCCCCGTAGGGTTGCCTTAAAGGCGTCCCACAATGTATGTGTGCCTACTTCCCTGTTGTCATTAATTTATAAAAATTCTGTTATGGCGTCTAGCACCTCCTGTGCATGGACCTCGTCTTTCAGCAAGGAGTCGTTACATTTCCAGCATCCTCTGTGGTCACTTTGCCAGCCCCTCGCTATGGTGACTCGGACCATGTTGTGGTCTGACCAGGGGACAGGGTCGACCGTGTGGCCAGTGACATAGGGGTGCAGAAACTCATTCGCTAGGATGTAGTCTATTCTGGAGAATGAAGAGTGGATTGCGGAGTAGTATGTAAAGTGGGGAGCACCCGTCCTAGGGGTCGTAATTGTGTCCACCAGGCCCAGTTCCGTGTTAACCCTCTGAAAGGTTTGTGCCATGATTTCATCTGCGGCCCTGGAGATTTGGAGACCTATGCGTTTCCCGTCGATGGATGGGTCCAGAACCATGTTAAAGTCCCCCCCACTACCATCGTGCCTTGCACAAATAGCTTTAGCCTATCCCTCACATCCTCCCAGAATTGAGTTTGGCCTTCGTTTGGGGCATATACTACAGCGAGAGTAAGTGGAGCACCCTGTAGGGAGCCCCGTACCAACAAGTAGCGGCCCTCGGGGTCCTTCAGTGTGGCATCTGTGTCAAAGCCTACGTTCTTTGATATTAAAATTGCTATCCCTCTTTTCTTGGCCTTGTGGGATGCGCTATACATCTCTCCAATCCCTCCCCCCCCACATTTTGGGTTCCTTCCAACGCGCCCAGTGTGTCTCCTGCAGGAAAAGTAGGTCAAGTTTCGCACTTCTTTTTTTATTTTATTTTAAAACTTTTTTTATTTTAATTGACAGCTTACCAGAAAACAGAGGGTGCCACACGGCGCCAGCAGTAAAAAATAGACAATGTACATATTAGGTAATACATATTGCGCAGACTGAGACACCATGGAAAACAGGCAATACACAAAGTACTAACAGCTGTACCAAAGGAGGATGCATCTACGGGGAGCACCCCATAGAGGAGGGCGGAGAATTTGATGGTGAGGCCATGGCGGTCATATATTGCTGGAATCCACGCCAAATGTCCCTCAGCCTAGAATGTGGGTGCTGCATTGCGTTCCAGGACTGGTCGGTGTCGTGAGCCCATGTGACTGATCTGAGCCACTGTGTGTAGGTAGGCGCCCTAGGGCGGAGCCAACATAGCAATATGCAGCGGACTGCCAGCAGCATGCAGAGGCCTGCTAGTTTTCTAGAGTTGCGGGGCAATTGAGGGAGGTCATGGAACAAGCAGTGCAGTGGGGTGGGGCAATGTCATGATCTCTGCTTCCAAAAGGTCAGGGTTTTCCCAACTCCCTTGGAAGCAGATCCATAACCCAGGTTCCGAGTGCCAACCAGTCCCAATTGGGACCTTTTGGACCCAGTCCTGGCGCCAGTGGCACCAGGCTCATAAATATGCCCAGCCCCAGCGCTGGAAGCGCCGGGCTCATAATGCTTGGGTGGACTTACCTGCAGCAGACCATGCTGCTTACTTGCCTGCCAGTTGAGTCTCTGATCCTCTTCTGTTTGGAACTACTTTTCCTGTTGGGTGGGGCAGGAGCCACTCCCTAGATTCACAACACTGGAACTCTTCTGGAAAGCAGGAACTCTTTTCTTACCTAGGCGTGGCTGTGGAAGGAGACACCTAAGCACTACAGGAGGCTATTTAAACCACACCCGATGGATGAATCTTGCTTTGCGTTATTCTGCATCCTCAGCAGCAGAACGCTCATCGTGTCTTCTGCATCTGATCCTGGGCCTAAGGAAAAAGGCTTACCATTCTGAATCCAGTCTTCAGCAACACCTATAAAGACAAGAAAGAACAGGTTAGCATTACGGTCTTCAGTGACAGCTCTTCACTTACCTGGTCCATCGGCTGTCACCAACGCCTCGCGCTGCATTCCGGCATCTGAAAGACAAAGGCTTACCTACTCTTCGTGCGCTCCGGAGGTCTTCACACTGCATTCCGGCATCTGAAAGACAAAAGCTTACCAACTCTTCGCACGCTCCGGAGGCCTTCGGCGCTGCATCCCACATCTGAAAGACAAAGCAAGGTGCGTTTAAAGACATTGGGGAACTTTAATACTCACGTGCCATTACTCCTTTCCACATCTAACCCAGTGGGTATTCCGGCACCGTGCAGCCGCCCCGAACTTGTACCTGCAAAATAAAAAGACAGTTAGAGCGCATCGTGAAGCAGGCAACAAGCGCTTACTTACGTGCTTCCAGGCGCTTCTATTCATCACACGGGCTCCATCTTCAACTCACTTCAGCCCGCCATCCGCCATCGCCGGAACCCTGCAAAACAAGAGACATCATTACTAAAGACTTTAAAGACATTAGAATTACTCGAAACTTACCGTTCGTGCAGTAAACGACGGACAGCAGTCCTCTGAAGTCAAGAGGCCTGCTCCCCTTATCTAGTGAAGAAACTGGTTACAGCACCCTGCCTCGAGGCAGATGGAGAGCACGGCGTTCACTTACCTAAGGTGAGAGCGTTAACCTTTGGGGTTCTACAGGAGAAGAGAAAGGGAAGAAGAGAGAGACATTCAATAACCCAGTTCATTAATCCCACATTTTCTATCTGCAGACATCTTACCCTTCGAGCCAGACATACGGTGCACAGAGGTCCAATCCAAAGAGCCAGCCGTGTGTTACACATCACCTTTGAAGATACGGTATACGCCCAGTCAAGACCGGCGCCTCTACAGGAATCAGGTGAGCGTTACAGAATGCAAAGCCTACCACAAAACTCCCGTCCAGGCGCTATGGAAACCTCGGATACCGACCAGCTAGCCCAGTTACTTGGGGAACTAAGGGCAGAAGTGCATGCAGCCCGTCAGGAAACAAACGCTCTAAGAAGGGAACTGATTATTTCCAAGGAGCGAACAGATGATCTCGCTAGACAATTGCTACAGTCACAAGCCGGACAGACCCCGTTACCCGCATCTGGGGGAAATCTTCCTTCTACATCCTCTATGAATCCAGTGCAGATCAACCTACCTGGGAATGTACCTCTGGCTCCGCCCGAACGATTTTCTGGTGACCCAAAGAGGTTTGCAGTATTTATCAATCAGTGCCGGTTGCATTTCTTATGCCGGCCAGCAGCCTTTCCAACTGATCAAGCTAAAGTAGCTTTCGTGCTTTCGTACCTTAGTGGCAATGCGGCAGACTGGTCGATCCCTCTAGTAAATCAAGATGATCCGGTCCTCCATGATTTTCAAGCTTTTCAGCTCAGTATGGAAAAACTGTTCGCAAGACATTCACAGGGGCAGGCCTTGGACAATGAGCCTCTTTCGTTGCGACAAGGTAATCAAGACCTTTTGGCTTATATTGCGTCTTTCAACAGACTGATAGTGGAAACTCACTGGCCTGAGGACAAAAGGATTACGCTGTTTTATAGAGGTCTACGCGGAGAGCTCAAAGATGTGTTAGCCCAAGTAGTGAATCCCCCACAAGATTGTTCGGACTATATAGACTTAGTCGTTCAAATGGATCACAGACTGCAGAACAGGAAGGCCGATCGTTCCAAGTTTGATGCTCGAGTATTTTCCAAACCGCCAACTCCTTCCAAAGGAGTAGACTCCGGGGAACCCATGCAAATAGGGGGTCTGAAAGGACCACTAACACAAAAGGAGCGGGAAAGGAGAAAACAGTTGCAATTATGCCTCTATTGCGGAAACTCAGGGCACTTTCTTCGAGACTGTCCGGTGAAACCTGCCAAGAAGGCAGTAGGAGCTGCAGTTACCAAAGTTACAAACTCTGAGCAGGGAAACGACCTCGCCCGACAAGAATAGAGGTCCTCTTGCCGAGCGTGAAAACCAGTTCCGTGACCTCGCATTTCGTGATACCTATGGTCCTCATTAGCCCTGATAATCCGGATCGATTACATGCAATTGAAGCTTACGTCGACAGCGGTGCCATCGGCAATTATGTGGATCATGAAATGGTTTTGAGGATGAATCTAACTCTTTGTCCCAAGGCTGTAAAGGACGTCATTACTACGGTGGATGGTACGGAGATAGCCTCCGGGCCAGTAACGCATACCACTCAAGAAGTGACGCTAGTAAGTCAAGATGGACACCATGAGAAGATCGTGTTCGATGTGATCAAGGCCCCTCAGTTTCAGATTATTCTAGGAATACCTTGGTTAGAGAAACACAATCCTCTGATCGATTGGCGAGCAAGAACGGTCCAGTTTCCAGAATGTGTCTCTACTTGTCACCCTCCACCTGGTGTTGCACTGGCAGCAATTTCTTCAGGGACTCCCCAGTTACCTCCCGAATACCTAGAATACCAAGATGTTTTCCGGGAGGATCAGGCTAACTCTCTACCTCCTCATAGGTCTTATGACTGCCAGATCGACCTGATACCTGGATCTACTCCTCCTTGTAGTAGAATTTATGCCCTCACCGAGCCTGAGAACCTTCACCTTCGACAATACCTGGATCAATACCTGGCAAATGGGTTTATTCGTCCTTCCAAGTCCCCTGCTTCTTCAGCTTTGTTCTTCGTTCCAAAAAAGGAAGGAGACCTTAGAACTTGTATAGATTATCGCTCCCTGAACCAGATCACCGTTAAGAATAGATATCCGTTACCTTTGATCCCTGAACTCTTGGACCAAGTCAGAAAAGCATGCATATATACAAAGCTGGATCTTAGAGGAGCTTACCACTTGGTACGAGTAAAAGAGGGCGATGAATGGAAGACGGCCTTCCGCACCAAGTATGGGCTATTTGAATATCAGGTCATGCCCTTCGGACTTTGTAATGCCCCGGCCGCCTTTCAATATTTCATGAACGATGTCCTCAGAGAGCTCATAGATGTGTGTGTTGTTGTTTACATTGACGACATCCTCGTTTATTCTTCATCTCAATCTGAACATCGGAAACACGTGAAAATGGTCCTCGAAAGATTGCGTCAACACAAACTTTTCGCTAAGTTGGAAAAATGTGTTTTCAACGTGACTGAAGTTGAATTCTTGGGATTCATATTATCACCTGGCGGAGTGCGTATGGATTCAAAGAAGGTCGATGCAGTTCTCAAATGGCCATCACCATCCTCCGTAAAAGGTGTGCAAAGCATGTTAGGCTTCGCTAACTTTTACCGCAGGTTTATCCCCGAATTCTCTCGAATAGTCCAGCCCATCACTGCCTTGTTAAAGAAAAACAAACGTTTTGAATGGTCTACCGAGGCGGAACAAGCTTTCCAGGATTTGAAGACTAAATTTATCTCTGCACCAATCTTAAAACACCCTCGCCCCGAACTCCCCTAGATCGTGGAAACTGATGCTTCAAGCCTTGCCATGGGGGCAGTTTTATCACAAAAGGACCCGGTAACCAATCAGTTGCATCCCGTGGCATTTTGGTCCCGCAAATTCTCGCCTCCTGAAATCAATTACACGATTACTGACAAGGAACTTCTGGCTATCAAGTCTGCCTTTAAGGCTTGGCAGCATTATCTGCTGGGGGCCCGACACACCGTTACTGTGATTACGGATCACCGAAACCTGCAATATTTGAAAACCGCAAAAGCCCAATCCTCTAGACAACTCCGTTGGGCATTATTCTTTGCCGAGTTTGACTTCATAATTACCTATCGACCTGGTACAAAAAACGGTAAAGCTGATGCCCTTTCTCGGATGGGAGTGGAAGAACACTTGATCAACCCTAAACCTGTACCAATCATTCCCGAACAAAGAATTCTGGGTGTAATCGCCACAGAATCCATAGAGGAATTTAAGGATAAAGCCAGGCAACTTGTAACTCCAGCAGACATACAGAATTGGCATCTGCAGGGAAAGGACTTTGCAGTAAAGGACAACTTATTGTATTTCCAAGAACTATTATACCTACCCAGCACAGATTTACAGAAAAAAGTAATCTCTTGTTATCACGATTCTTTAATGGAAGGACATCCCGGCATGGCCAAGACCTCAGAAAAGATCAAGCGCTACTTCTGGTGGCCGTCTTGGAAAAAAGAGATCAGAGACTTTATAATGTCCTGTGGAGTATGCGCCCAAAACAAGAGTCAAAAGGAAAGACCAGCAGGCCTCTTACGCCCTATTGACATCCCACCTCGCCCTTGGCATACGCTTTCTATGGACTTCATCACCGATCTACCTCCATGCTCCGGATACAATACGATTCTAGTAATCGTGGACTTATTCTCCAAGATGGCGCATTTCATTCCACTCAAAGGCTTGCCAACAGCAGCAACTCTGGCCCGAGAATTTCTCGAAAACATCGTCCAACTGCACGGTTTTGCTTCAGTTCTAATTTAGGATCGAGGTAGTCAATTTATTTCTCATTTTTGGCGAAGTTGCTGTCGGTCGGCTCAAATTGATGTGAGACTATCGACCAGTCACCACCCTCAGACCGACGGACAAACCGAGAGGACCAATCAAACTCTGGAACAGTATTTACGCTGCATGCTGCAACAAACTGAAAAAACTTGGAAAGACATCCTTTGGATAGCCGAATATGCCTACAATAACTCTGTCCATTCGGGAACTGGGAAAACCCCGTTTTTTCTTTTGTACGGCAGTCACCCTCGAACCTCGGAGTTGGATCCCCTCCATGATCTTGAAACACCAGCAGTAGACTACCTGCATTCTACAATCACCCAAGCCTTTAAGGAAGCTGTTTCTCACCTTCAAAGGGCTAAAGAACAATACAAGAAAGGAGCAGATCAACATCGGAAGGAAGCCCCTCAATATCAAGTAGGGGATCAAGTCTGGTTATCCACCAAATATCTACCTCTAAAAGGGCCACGCACATTCAACCCAAGATACCTTGGTCCCTATTCCATCACTACCATAGTAAACCCAGTAGCGGTCAAGTTGGACTTGCCCCCGCACATGAAGATACATCCGGTCTTCCACGTCTCTCTATTAAAACCCGTGCAACCTCAAACCCGACTAACCAAATCTCCAAAACCTATCCTAGTTGATGGAGAACTTGAGTTTGAAGTCAAAAGCATTCTGGACTCCAAGATCTCCAAATCTAAACTATTCTACCTAATTGACTGGAAAGGCTACGGCCCCCAAGAGAGATCCTGGGAACCTGCTGAATATGTCCACGCTCCTCGCCTAATCAAAAGATTTCACCGAACATTTCCTGACAAGCCAAAACCCCAGGAGAAGCCCGGTTTGGGAGGGGCCTTGAGGGGGGGTACTGTCATGATCTCTGCTTCCAAAAGGTCAGGGTTTTCCCAACTCCCTTGGAAGCAGATCCATAACCCAGGTTCGGAGTGCCAACCAGTCCCAATTGGGACCTTTTGGACCCAGTCCTGGCGCCAGTGGCACCAGGCTCATAAATATGCCCAGTCCCAGCGCTGGAAGCGCCGGGCTCATAATGCTTGGGTGGACTTACCTGCAGCAGACCATGCTGCTAACTTGCCTGCCAGTTGAGTCTCTGATCCTCTTCTGTTTGGAACTACTTTTCCTGTTGGGTGGGGCAGGAGCCACTCCCTAGATTCAGAACACTGGAACTCTTCTGGAAAGCAGGAACTCTTTTCTTACCTAGGCGTGTCTGTGGAAGGAGACACTGTCATGATGCCTACCTCCATGGAGCCAGGCCGGGCCCAGGTCGGGGCCCTTTGGACTCAGTCCTGGCGCCTTAGGCGCCAGGCTCATAGCGGACCCCAGTCCTGGCGCCTTAGGCGCCAGGCTCATAGAAGAGGATATGTGTTTAAGTGCTTGGGTGCACACTTACCTGATGCAGACCTTGCTGCTTCATCCAGGCCCTCTTGAGGCCTGAATGGGACTACTTTACCTGTAGGACTACTTCACCACCCGGGTGTGGTCGGGGAAGGATACATACCAGGAACTTCTTCCAAGGCTATTTAAACCCCACCCAAACAGCCACACATGCTTCGCGTTGTTCTGCACCTAGCAGCTGGACGCTCACCGTGTCAGCTCCTGCATCCTGACTTCAGCCACGCCTGCCAGCACCCTGGAACACCTGCAAGGGGAGAAAGGAAGAGAATAGGAGAAGAAAAGCCCTTACCTGCTAAATCTGCATCCCGGAGTCATTTCTCCAATGGCCCTGAAAAGGAAGACATCATTTTGAAGGCATTTTGTTTCGATCGCTGCAGCGCGGCATTTTACTCACCTTTGCAAGGCGCTTCCATCTTCAGCAGCGATCTTCCGGATTCAGCTACGCCCCGGCGCCTAGAGGAAAAAAGACAAGAACAAAGGTGAGAGGGAGAAAAGGAATAAGGAAAGCTCAGTTTCCTTTTAAGTCTTACCTGTTGGATTATTCCCACTGCATTTCGGGTCCTGCCGCTTCCTGGCATCTCCGGACCCCGGCCCCTATGGGGAAAAAAGACAAAGACATTGAATGAGCGAATGCAAAGACATTACCTGAGCGCTCATCCAGAACTGTTTCACTTCGGGTCGGCGCCATATCTCCGGCACTCCGAACCCCGGCCCCTAAGGGGAAAAAGACATAAGCATTAGCGCTTGCTGCAATTAGACAACGAACATTATTATTAAGCTTGAACTTTTGAACAGAACTTTTACAGCGCCTTACCTGAACAGTCAAGCTTACCTGAACTCCCATCAATCCTCAATCCAGTGAAGTAACTGGGTTTCAACACGCCCCTGCATCAGAAGCAGGATGGAGAGCTCATCCTTCCAAACCCTAAGGTGAGGCTTCACGGGGAATCGTGGAGGAGGTATCGTGGAGGGTTGGAAGGGAGTGGGAGGCTTGAGCATTGTTCCACAGTTGGTAATACTCCCTTTTCACGCACAGGAGGGTATCCAACGAGCCAGGGAAGCCAGAATAGAGGGGCCCTTCCTGTCCATCTTCAGAGTTCTGCGCCTTCGACGCCGCGCCTCTGTGGGAACCAGGTGAGCGTTACAGACACCTAAGCACTACAGGAGGCTATTTAAACCACACCCGATGGATGAATCTTGCTTTGCGTTATTCTGCATCCTCAGCAGCAGAACGCTCATCGTGTCTTCTGCATCTGATCCTGGGCCTAAGGAAAAAGGCTTACCATTCTGAATCCAGTCTTCAGCAACACCTATAAAGACAAGAAAGAACAGGTTAGCATTACGGTCTTCAGTGACAGCTCTTCACTTAGCTGGTCCATCGGCTGTCACCAACGCCTCGCGCTGCATTCCGGCATCTGAAAGACAAGGGCTTACTTACTCTTCGTGCGCTCCGGAGGTCTTCACACTGCATTCCGGCATCTGAAAGACAAAAGCTTACCAACTCTTCGCACGCTCCGGAGGCCTTCGGCGCTGCATCCCGCATCTGAAAGACAAAACAAGGTGCGTTTAACGACATTGGGGAACTTTAATACTCACGTGCCATTACTCCTTTCCACATCTAACCCAGTGGGTATTCCGGCACCCTGCAGCCGCCCCGAACTTGTACCTGCAAAATAAAAAGACAGTTAGAGCGCATCGTGAAGCAGGCAACAAGCGCTTACTTACGTGCTTCCAGGCGCTTCTATTCATCACACGGGCTCCATCTTCAACTCACTTTAGCCCGCCATCCGCCATCGCCGGAACCCTACTCGAAACTTACCGTTCGTGCAGTAAACGACGGACAGCAGTCCTCTGAAGTCAAGAGGCCTGCTCCCCTTATCCAGTGAAGAAACTGGTTACAGCACCCTGCCTCGAGGCAGATGGAGAGCACGGCGTTCCCTTACCTAAGGTGAGAGCGTTAACCGTTGGGGTTCTACAGGAGAAGAGAAAGGGAAGAAGAGAGAGACATTCAATAACCCAGTTCATTAATCCCACATTTTCTATCTGCAGACATCTTACCCTTCGAGCCAGACATACGGTGCACAGAGGTCCAGCCCAAAGAGCCAGCCGTGTGTTACACATCACCTTTGAAGATACGGTATACGCCCAGTCAAGACCGGCGCCTCTACGGGAATCAGGTGAGCGTTACAGGCAATAGTTTCGTCCAGGACGTCAGTGTGGAGCAAATGTCCAGCCAAAATTGGGTTAAGCGGGGACAGTCCCATAGCATCTGGATATAGGAAGCTTGATTCGCGCCACACCTGGGGCACGTGGGAGGGGTGGCGTGGAACATGCGATGAAGCCTCATTGGTGTATGGTGGCACATGTGCAGAACCTTGAATTGAATAAGTTTAAATTTAGTGTTATAGGACACATCATGGGTTCGAGCACACATTCAAGATTATCTCTCGTCTGTAATTTCAACCCCGAGATCCTCCTCCCACCTGCGCCTCAGCTTGGTGAAGTGGGGGGCTGCTCTACTCTGCAGTAAGGGATAAAGTCTCGACACCTTACCCCTAAAGGAGAGATGAGATCAAAGCTCAGCAACTATAGGCTCGACGGGGGGCAGGGCAGGGAAATCGAGGATAACAGGATTTGAGACTCTCCCGGAGTGATGAGTATTGCAGCCACACCGAGGGCCGGCGTTTGAGGGAAAGAGGGAGTTCAGGCCACTCGATAAAGTTTCCTTGGTCAAATACATCACGGAGCATCAGATAGCTGGTGTCCGCCCAGTGAGACACCACTGATCGTGGAATGAGTGGGACATCAGGGAGGAAGTTCCATAATGGCAGATCCCCGTGAAATGGGTGAAAGTTTCACCCTTCTAAATTCCCTACAGACCAGGGACCTCTTAGTAGGGGTGTTCAGGCCCCGCACGTTCAGGGAACCCACACCCAGGCCCGGCAGACTTTCAGACATAATCTAGGTTTCCTTCTCTCTCGGTCAGCATGTTCACATCGTCATTCCCTGCTCGCTCCATTAGTCTTGCATGTTGCTCCCCCACGCCCCAATTCCCTCCCCCCAGGGTGGGCCTTGAACTTTTCCCCCAACTGCCCCCTGCCCCCAACCCCTAAATAAACAACCCCAACATTCACATGACCCCCCTTCCCCCTCCCCGGCATCCAGCCAGTTAGTTCCGCCATCGCTGGCATTTGGCCGGACCACCAGCCTTCCCCCCACAGCCAGGCGATCAATGAATTGCTCGTCATTTTGAGCCCCCCTCCCCATTGCCGCTTCGTCCCCTCTGTAAATCCCCTCATACTTGCTGTTCAAGGGGACACTGCTTGTGGCAGAACCTCTGAGTTTCCAACCCTCACTCCTTAGTTGGTCGGATCCCCCGGGTCCTCAGCCCTCAGAGTCGTCCCTCTCTCCATCCTTCGTCAGTGATGGAGTGTTCATTTTTCTAAATTTCCTTGCACCAGTTTTCCTTCTCCTTTTCCCAACGGGCCTGGGCCGCTCGCTCTGCCTACCTCCGGCCCAGTAGGACCCCTCTGGGGAGTCGGCTCCGTCACATAGTCCTGGATGGCTCCCTTTATGTCCTCCTCCGTGATCAATGTCTTTCGTTGGCCCATGTACTCGAAGGCCAGGGAAAAGGGATAGCCCCATCTGTAGCCCACTCCCTTCTCCTTTAGCAGCTGCGTTAGGGGGCGGCACATTCTGCGTTTGGCCAGTGTATATGCAGAGAGATCCTGGAAGATTGGGACCTGTGCATTGTTGTATGTGATCTTCCGCGCCTTCCTGGCTTCTTCCAGCACCTTTGTCTTTTCCGTGTAATGGTGGAACCGGACCAGAATTGAACGGGGGCCCCTGCCCTTCCCCCCACTCTGTGCAGCCAGTCGAAGGTGAGTTCTGTTGTCATTTCTTCTGCGAAAAAGAGGGTGATGATTTCCCTCAATACACGGGTGATATCTCTCTCCGTCTCTCCTTCCGCCTCTGGGACCCCGAAAAATATGAGGTTGTTCCTCCTTTCCCCGTTTTCGAAGTCGTCCATCTGCCTGGCCCTTTCCTCGTCCCTCTTCTCCAGGGCTGCTAGCCTCATGCTTGTATGTAGGTCTTAGGTTGCTGATGTCGATTGGTTGGTTTCCACCTGTAGTAGCCTGTTTTGACCTTGTCCACCCTTTGGTCCATTTTTTTTAAATTTCTGGGCAATGTCGGAACGCATGTCCCTGATTTCTTGCAGGATTGAGGCGAAGCCCCTCTCCATTGCCACCGCGGAAGGTGTTGAAGCCTCCGGCTGGGCCATTTCTCTATTGTGGGTTGAAACGTTGTTGCTTCCTGCCTCCCAGTAGCGATATTCCTGCAGGGTCTCCTGCCAGTTCATCTGGTTGCCCCGTGGGCCCCGCCGCTGGGTCTTCCGCAGCCCCGGGGGGGTAGGGGGTCGAGGGATCCCTTCCCGGGCCAGCCGGTGCTTTCTTGACAGGGGTGTCCCGAGGGGGACCAGGGGCGAGGGGGCCAGGCCGGAACCACCCCCCTCTTGTCATTTCTTTGCCGCTGTTGGGGGGTCACCTCCAGGCGGGCATACGCCCCACCGACAACGGGCGGGGGCCTCACACTCAATCCTGTCTCCCCGTGGCTGTCAGCGTCTTCTATGCACTCCTGGGGGAGGGTGGTTTGGTCGTCGGGGTCCACTTGGGCAGGCCTGGGGGTCTCACCTTCAGGGGTGGGGGGACAGACCACGGTGACCCCCCCACCCGATACCACTTATCCCCACTTAGCTGTTTTTGGGCGGGCACACGCCCTGGGAGAGCTGTCAGGGGCCACCACCCACTTGAAGTCCAGGTTGCGGGTCTATGCTCCGCCGCCTCTCCCCTCAGCGATCTCCGCCCCAGAGCTCCGAAGGCTTCCGCGGGGGGAGGTAGGCTGTGCTCCTATCCTCCTTGCAGTTTTGGTGGGTGCCCGTCTTTTCTGCGGTCGCCTCCCAGTGATCTGTGCATCCTCTGTTGGGGGTGCCCGGGAGCCGGGCCCAAGCGTCGGGGAGAGAGGGAAGAGCTCCTCCTCGGTGCGGGTCGAGGCGCGACCCTGGGGTCTCCACGCCTAGGCCCGTAGTGCTGATGTCTTCACAGGGCCAACAGGAACAGGGGGGTTTCGGGCCCCGGCACTACCACCCCTTTTTGCGCGGGGTCCAGGGCTGTGCACTCTCACCTTGAGTAGGCCTGGGCTGCCGCAGCGGCTTTCATCCGCACGGGGGGGGGTTGGAGGCGGGCCACCGCCTCGCCCCGGGGCTGCGCTCCCGTCCTGTGGGCTCTCAATGTCCTAGCTCCCCCTTCCCCTCCTGCGAGCGCAGGGCGCTGGTCGGGGAGTCTGCCCCTCGAGCGCAGTCCTCCGATTCCGGCAGGCCGCGGCTCCTCCAGCTCTGCGGCCGGTCCAGCTTCCTGCCGCTTTCTCTCCCGAGGCCGCGGCCTCCGTTCTCTGTCTTCCGGGGGTCCCGAGCGTCGCTCTTTCTGGTGGGGGCAGCCCTGGGGAGTCACCGTCCGGTCAGGCTCCTTTGAACCACTTGGGGGGGAAGGTCTCAGGGGAGGGGGGGCTCAATCCCCGTCTCGACCTGGCTTCGGCGGGAGCTTGGGATTCAGGCAGCCATTGCCTGTGCGCCCCCTGGTGGCCTCCATATCTCTATTCTTAATCTTGTTTTCACATAATCTCTATGTTCAATCTTGTTTTCAGAAGCTATTCAGAAAAAAAAGGCTATAATAAGTGGGTGTTTATTCCACAAGCCACATGTACTGTGAAAGTTAAATTCTTACCAAAAGAAAAACTGCTGCTCTAAGGATGCTGGAGGGAGGACTGAGTCTGGGGTCCACCCAATTGGTAGGTCTAGGGACTGGCTCACGGTCAGATATGTTCCTATAGAGGTCACAAAATACCTATCAATATTCAAAATAATCGAAGTGATATGGTGACTGTCACTAAAATAAATAAATCATAATACCCAGTTTGTCAAAAGGCGACTGTGAATTTATGAGGGTTAGGCACAATTGGGCATCACTCTGCTAAGGCATCTTCAGTTGCAATTCCTAAAACAAATCCAATTCTTAGTTTCATCATTTCAGGTGAATAATAGAAATGATGCAGGGTAGAGATCATTTTAGCTTGTGCCTTACCCTTTAATTGAGGGGTAATCCAATGATGGTTGAAGCAATCAGGCGAAAAAGGTAGCCGTCTAAATATCTGTCTCAGATGACCACGTAAGCATAACTGCAAAAAAAAATGTAGGTGTCTAAATATAATCATATTATCCAAATATACTTCTTTCAAAAACAAAAATGCCGGAATGGCTGGCTCTCACTTATCCTAGTGGACTGCAAGAATATTCTTGTCCTCACGATGATCGCATGTGATTAAGGAAAACAAAATTGCCGACTTAAATAGCAGCGTTTTATGACGACGTCATCGTGCAAAAGCGTGCAATGATGTCACGATTGTAAACAAATGTACGTCTCATTTTTAAACGCCAAATGAAAGAATGTAAAATTAAACTCTCTGGTTAAGATATTAGTATTGCGTATTAGTAGTAAATCAGATCTAAAACTCATCATGGTTAATTAGGAAATGTAATTGTTTTGGTAAATCCGATGGAGTCTGATATATTGGTTATTGCGGTCGAGCTGGGAAAGGAGGTAATGAAAGATGAACAAAATTTAACTGTGTAAAATACACATTAAAATAAACGTATTCAACCTCTTTGCGGTGGGTAGCGTGAAGTAATAAAGACATAGGGCCTCAATACAAGGTTGGAGGTATGCCATTTATACCGGCATGGTTACCCCCAAACTCTGGTTCGGCTCCAGGTCCTGCAAAAGGGGAATTACCGGGCCATTCTGACCTCGGCGAGCCCAGTAATTCCCCTTGTGCGGGACCCCGAGCCGGTACATCCCCATTCCCATTGAGCCCCCAGAGGGCTCAATGGGAATGGGGAGGATGGTAGCAGCGGCATAACGGTACCATTGCTACCATCCAGTTCTGCTCGCGAGTGCCGCTCTGTACGCCTGGTCTGACCAGGCGTGCAGAGCGGCACACGCGATCAGAACTCGTAATGTGGCGGCATGGTAACAACGGCGCCGGCAGCACTACCGGCGCCGTTGTTGCCTTACCGTCACAATCGTACTGAGGCCCATAGTGTCCTATATGGGTGTAAGTGCAGTATATCTTCCCGCTATTACTGTAAATATATTGATGTGGTGAAGTTTACAAACCACTGTTGGTGTACCTACAAACATGTATTACAAGGAACAAGTTACTTACCTGTAACCGTTGTTCTCCAGCATGGGTCTGGCATGTATTCACATGCTCACACACATTCCCTGTCGTCAGGCTGGGAATCCTCGGTAAAAGAAAAAATCAGTTTCAGTTTCGTTTCTGAACTGTCTTTCTACTAATAACCAATCCCTGGTTTCTGGGTCATACTGCCTCCAGCCAATGACTGCCCTCTACCTAAGCCCCTCCTCTAGCAGCCATCTTCAGATTTGGTAGCATGTAAAGTGGCAGTAGGACCAAGAGAAGAGCTGCAGAGGGGTTGGAGGGAGGATTTGCATGTGAATCCATGCCAGACCCATGCTTTCTTACCTGGTAAGGTTCTTTCGATGGGTTGTGCCGTAGCCGCTTCCGCTCAGTCATGGACTCATGACTGAGCGGAAGCAGCTACGGCAGTGCCTGAGGACAAGGAGGAAACTGCTCGAGCGGCTTTGGCACCTCGTGTACCTTGTTTTCCACCTCTGGTACTCCTACGTTGGCCCCTTTGACTGGCAGCTCCTCTCGATCTACCAAAGGAAGAGTAGTATCGAAAGGAACCTCCCCTCCATTGCTGTCCCCTAGGACGAAAAGGCGGAGGTTGACGTACTGCAACGCTCAAGGACTTCGCTGCAGTTTTGGAGGTCTGCAACCTCAAGGCTCTCGTCAGCCTTGCTGGCAAAAAGATGGACACCAACAAAGGGCATGTTGAGAAGCCGGGACTGTACATCAGGAGTAAACCCCGACTTCCGCAACCATGCAAACCTGCGCATCAGGGTGCTCGCCGACATGGACCGGCTGACACAGTCTGCCACGTCCAGACCCGACTGAACGGATTCACACATGGCATCCTTGACATCTTGAACGAGGGCTAGAAAACCATCCCGTTCCTCCCCTTCGGGAATATGTTCAGCCGCCAAAGATGCACAATTCCACAGAGTGTGAGTGAATCTTGCCAAGGCACAGACAGAGTTGGCTGCCTTTAAAGTCATACCCCCAGATGAAAATACTTTCTTCGCCCAACCATCAAAGCGCTCGGTGTCCCTTTCAGGAGGGATGGTAGGGTACGCAGCCTGCTTCGCTGGGGCCGTAGCCACCTGTACCACCAAACTCTCCGGAGTGGGGTGCGTAGACAAGTAGCAGGTGTCACCACTGGCTGGATGGTATTTTTTGGAAGCAATTTATTCACTGCTGGGAGTCCAAGCCGCCGCCACCCTTCTTTGTAAGGCCATATGAAATGGCAACAATGGGTCAGTGGGTGGACCTTGGTCCAATATATCTGTGAGGTCATCCTGCAGAAAATCCACAGGTGGAGCAGACCACCCCAAGTACTCAGTCACCCTCGACATGAGACGCCTGTACGAGGACTCGGCATGTGTACCAGGCTCAGGTCTGCCAAACTCAACCTCCGGCGAGGTGTCCAGACCACTGGCGTCATGTAAGGACTGATGTAGGTCTTCCATTTGGCTATGACCAGACAACAGGTCATCCGGAACATCAGGAGGCACAATGCCCTCCTCATCCGACCCTTCTTCCACCTCTGAAATGTAGTCCAAAGGTTGGAATAAATCAAGCCTGGGGGGATGACCAGAGAAGGGCTCAAAGACAGGCCTCACTGACTTACTGAGGGCTTCCTCAGAGTTTCCACAGCCCTCCGGTAAATTCTCCTCAAAAGGCGTCGAGGGTGCCGATGGAATTGGCGCCGACAACTTCAACAACGGCTTCAAGGCCAGAGCCCCGAGCGTGTCTTTCGACAGCCTCGGCACCGATGGCGTCGATGACTTCCTCGGAGCCGGAGCATCGAGAGAGTCCCTTGACTGACATGGCGCTGACGGCGTCAATGCCTTCTTAGAAGGCCTCACAGGCTCTGACGGTCTCAACGGCGTCGAAGACCGGGACCTGGACCTGGCACGGCTATGGCAATCAACCTTGTCCGATTGGGACCTCAACGGCTCCCGATGATCGCGCTGACCGCCCAAGCCTGAAGACGTGCGAGCGGTAGCCCTAGCTCGTTCCTTGCCGGCTTCTCTCGAAGGCACGGACGGAACTGTGCCCTGCGATTCAAAAATCGCCATCTCCTGGCGGAATGCGTCCCATTCGGCCGGCGATTAATGCTTGGTGGGACAAGCCACCCGCCGTCTGGTGGAGTCCTCGGACGAGGACAGGGAAGGCGACCGGTGACAGCACTTCCGAGAATGCCTAGAAGAGGCAGAGGAATGATGGGACCCACTCCGAGACCCCCTGGACTTACGCCGATGCAGAGAGTCGCCCCTCGAGTCGTCGGTCAAAAGTCCAGCAGATTTCGGCTTACGGGTTTTAGATACCCTACCTACCATTAACAACTTCTTCTGCTCCCGCAAGGCCTTCAAAGACAGGGACTGGCAGTCATCGCAGTCATCGGTGGCGTGGCTTTCGCCGAGGCACCAGAGGCAGACTTCGTGCAGGTCTGTGATGGACATTTTGGAACCGCAGTCCCGACACTTTTTTTTTTTTAGTTTTCTTTTTAATAAAGTATTTTATTATTATCATTGTATTACAACAATCACAAGAACAAAAACAAATCAACATAAGGACTATCATGGTCAGTCTCAATCAACAAAGGCAGTACACATATCAGCTGTGGTCAAGAGTCTTCCTTAGTACATATATTGGCGTGTAGTACATAATACCCATTGCACGCTCCTCAGCATACAGGAGGGAGTCTTAGATCGCTTCTTCTTCCCATCTATCCCAAATTTTCGAGGTTTTGTTCGGACAGCCTCTTGCAGAATATATCCTATGCTCCATCATGGCGCACACGTCCATATCCAGTTTCCATTGATCCATTGTCGGGGGGTCAGGGGCTCCCCATTTCTGCGCTATATTACGTTTGGTCAGCCCTGTTGCCGTGTGTAGGAGCAATCTCTCCCACTTGCTAGCCTCGATTTCATTAGGTACTCCCAGGAGTAGGGCCTTTGGGTCCAGTGGTATGGTCCGGCCCAGGACCCTGGAGAGCTCCCCACAGCATGCATTCCAAAAGGTTTGTATCCGGAGACATGCCCAGAAGATGTGAAAGAAGGTTCCCTCCTCCCCGCATCGGAGACAATTTGGGTTTGGGGCCCTTTTCCAGCCGTATAATCGCGTCCTAGGGTAATATACCCGGTGCAGTATCTTCAACTGCACCAGTCGGAGCCTAGAGGGGATAGCAATTTCTCGAGGATGCATGAGGACTTGTATCCAGTCCTCCGGATCTATTTCCTCCACATCCGCTTCCCATTTCGCCTTGAGCTCATTCAGTTTGGGGGTAGCAAAGGAGGATATGGCATTATATAAAATGGAGGTGCTTTTGGTGGGAATATACGCTGGTAGGATGTTGCGCTCTATGGGGGTGTAGTCCGATAGCCTTGTGTCTGCTGTTAAGTGGGTTCTTAAAGCGTGGGCTAGTTGTATGTAATGATACCGTTCCGTATTTGGGATCTGGAAATGTGACTGTAGATCTTCAAATGAGGTCAGTTTCCCATCTGTGAGCATATCCCCCACTCGCGTGACCCCTGCTTTCATCCAGTTGGGCCATGGCTCAAGTCCACGGGATGCAACTAGATTATTATTTTGCCAGAGAGGTTGTGCGGTGGTAACTTTATTGTCCTACCCAACGAACCGGTGTGCCTGTCTCCAGACCATAGTGAGGTGCGTTGTAGTTGTGGGTGGGGGGGTTCTCGGGAGGGGTTGGTAGAGAATGGTCAGCGGGTCTGCATTTTGTATAGTAGCCATCTCAGCGCATATGTGAGGTAGGTCCCGATTCCCGTGAAGAAGATCATTAACCACAGCCATTTGTGATGCCCAGTAGTAGGTTTGGAGACGGGGGACTCCCACTCCCCCCTCCCAGATCGATCTCTGGAGAGTGGTCAACGCTATTCGTGGTTGGCCTCCCCCCCATATAAGGTCCCTAAGAAGTGTCTCTGCTAGGTGAAACTCTGAGTCTGGGATTCTGTGTGGGGCATTTTGAAGGACGTAAAGATATCTGGGAAGGGTCATCATTTTAAAGAGTGGCGCTCTACCCATAAGGGTCAGGGGGAGAAGTTTCCAGTGTTGGACATCGATAATGAACCGGTCTGTGATCGGTCGGAGATTGTGTTCTACATAACTTGTCAGGTCCCCGGATATCCAGATTTCCAGGTATCGTAAGCCTTGTCGTTCAACTCGGTACGGGCACTCCTGGGGGATGGCCTGCTCTCCACCCTTTACAGGGAAGAAAACTGATGTATCCCAGTTGATTCTGAGTCCGCAAAATTTACCAAAGCGGATGAGCAGCTGTGTTACGATGGGGCAGGATCGAGACGGGTCTCCCAGGTATATAAGGAGGTCGTTTGCGTAAAGAGATGTACGGCCCTCATAGCCCTCTGGCCAACTAAACCCCGTCCAGGCTGTATTTTGGCAAAGCCAAATAGCGAGTGGTTCGATTACAAGGGCAAACAAAAGGGGGGAGAGCGGGCATCCTTGCCGCGTACCTCGGCCCAAGGGGAAGGATCGAGAGGACCATCCATTTACCCTTACCTCCGCCTGGATGTTAGTATAGAGTAATTGTACCCATCCTAAAAAGACTTCTCCGAATCCCATACGGCGCATGATCTCCCAAAGGCTGTCCCATCAAATTGAATCGAATGCTTTTTCAAAATCGATTGCCAGCAGGGCCAAAGGTCCGATTATAATCAGAGATCTCTCCATTGCCAAATGGAGACGGCGTAGATTCATCCGGGTCGATTTGTGGGGCAGAAATCCACATTGGTCTGGGTGAATCAGGGTGGATGCAACCAGTTGTAACCGATTCGCCAGGAGTTTAGCGAGGACCTTGGCCTCTCCATTAATCAATGATATAGGTCTGTAGGAAGCACATTTGTGTGGAGGTTTGTCAGGTTTGGGTATGACCAGGATGGTCGCCTTACATAGGTCTGGTGGGAGAGTCCCTTGTTCCCGGGCGGCAAGAAACATTCTGTGCAGGGGGGCCGCCATTTTGTCTGCTCCTAGCTTTTGCCAGGTTTCAACGGGGAATCCGTTTGGGCCCAGTGTTTTCCCCGGCTGGAGCTGAGATATTGCCTCTGAAATCTCGGCCTCTGATAAGGCAGAGTCCAGGTGTTCCCTCTGCTGCACGGAGAGCGTCGGCAACGATAGCTCGGCTAAGAGGGAGGGGTCTAGTGGGGAGGCTGGGGCTAGGTACAAGTCTGCGTAGAACATCGAGAAGGCCTCAGCAATCTCAGCGTCTGAGTGATAGCTGTCGCCCTGTGGTGTGACTATTTCCCAGACATGGCGTTGTCCTTCATCTCTTTTCTGCAGCCAGGAGAGCATTTTGCCCGCTTTGTCCCCTAGTTCGTATACTCTCGCTTTAGCCTGCCAGTGGGCCTGCTTAGCGTCATCCATCGCTCTGTTCCGAAGGCGCTCTTGGGTGCGTTGGAGGGAACGATGGGTTTCAGACGTGGGATCGGAAATGTGTTTAGCCTCCCTGTCGCTCACTTCCTTCTCGGCCTCTAGTATCTTTTGGAGTCGGGTGTTCCTTTTATGTGTCGTCCAGGAGAGGATTTCACCCCTAAGCACTGTTTTGTATGCCTCCCATACTGTCACGGGGTTATCTACCGATTCTTCATTAATTTCGAAGTATTCGGCGGATGTTTCCTCTAGGTGATCTATCAGTTCTGGGAACCCCAGGTAGTAGCTCCACGTTCTGGGGGGGAGGGCGCCCTGCATACATATTTCCATCAAAAGCGGTGAATGGTCCGAGATGCCCCGAGGGAGCAGTTCTGCTGACATTTCCCTATAAAGGTCAGTGTGTGATAGAAGAAAATAATCCAGTCTGGACATAGAACCATGGGCACCAGAGTGGAACGAATATTCCCTAACATCGGGGTGTAGCTCCCTCCATACATTCCGGAACCCAAGAGCAGATGTGAAGTTGGCTAGTTTGGTAGGGGTATCTGGGTTACGATTCCGGAGGTGGGAGCGGTCAGTGTTGTTGTTCATGGTGTCATTGAAATCCCCCCCTAGGATGTATATGTCAGGGTGATGTTTCCCTATAAGGGTGGTGAGGTCATCCAGTAGTTCATGTCCCAGACCCGGTGGAGAATAAATCGAGACAATTGCCACCTTTTGACCCCAGATCATTCCCAGGATGAACACGTATCGGCCCCTGGGATCTTGTTCTACTGTATGTTGAATAAATGGTATACGTTTGTGTACCAGAATGAGGGTGCCCCTGGAGCCCATTGTGTACCCCGCATGGAAAGAAAAGCGATAGTTAGTTCTCTGGAAAAAAGCACAGTTTACCCCAGCCAAGTGGGTTTCCGTCAGGAGGGCCACATCAGGGGAATGTCTATTTAGGAATTGCATGATAAGGCGCCGTTTAATTCCTGACCCCATCCCATTCACATTCCAAGTGAGGAGTTTCAAGGATTTAGTGTGCTGCATGAGGGATGTGTGAGTTTGTGTAGAGGATATTTACAACGTATGATGGGGATGTTCTGGGTATAGCGATCCATAAGGGATGGCGGTGTATTTCTCGCCTGTACTAAGGAAGCAGGGTTGCCTTGTGGAACAGTGCAAGACGTCCCTAACAAGGGACAGTGAGTAGTTCGGCCCATGAGCAAGTGGCAGTCCTGAAGTAACCAACAAAATTTTAAACTTTCCCAACACACCCCCACCCCAACACGAAGTACCTGTCGCCCAAACATGCTGATCCTTCAACTTAAGGTGTCAGCTCAAAAAACCAGACCCTTAGATAGGGTCGAAACCAGCAAGAAAAAGAGAGGGGGGGAAGAGAGGTCTAACCAGGGGAGAGTTCAGACCTTTCCCCAGAGTTCCCACCTTGCGCCCATCGTCGACTTCTTCCATGGTGGGTAGATTGCGCGTTGATATCGGAGGCGCGGGCGGTACACCCTCGTGTGTCCCAGCAGTGTTGTAAGGTCCTAGTAGGGGGCTATAGTTAGTTCATTCCTCTTCTTGTTGTGCCGCTGGCTCCAGGATCTCCTGTCCCCCCCGTTCTGGGTGTCTCCTCGGGGAGGCCTGCCTCGGTCCGGGTCGGGGTCGTCCTCTCGGTCTCCTTGGTCTTGCAGTCCAATCGCCTTCTATGTGAGCCTCTGCCCACTTCCAGGCCTCTTGTGGGTCGTTGAAGTGGACAGTAGTGCCTTTGTGGTAGTTCTTAAGTTGGGCCGGGAAGAGCAGGCCGTATTTCACATTCATCTGAGCAAGTTGTTTCTTGAGTGGTTCAAAGGATTGCCGTGCCCTCTGCACTTCTCGGGTATAATCCGGGAAGAAGGCGATTCGGGAGCCGTTATGGGTGATCGTCCCTTGCGAGCGTGACAGTTGCAGAAGGGCATCCCTGTCGCGGTAGTTAAGCAAGCGAGCGATGATAGTCCGGGGCGGAGCGCCCGGGAGTGGTTTGCCCGAAGGTATTCTATGAGCCCTCTCCACCGAAAAGAATTTTGAGAAGGATTGGGGCTCGAAGATGTCCACGAGCCACTGCTCCAGGAACAATTCCGTGCATTGTCCCTCTTCCCCCTCCGGCAGGCCCAGGATGTGAACGTTGTTGCAGATGGACCTTCCCTCTCCATCATCCACTCTCGATTCCAAGGCTTTCAGGCGGTTTAAGGCTTGGGACAGCTGACGGTTGATCCCGCCAATGTTGTCCTCCGCTTCGGAGATGCGGTGTTTCACCTCTCCTGTTCTGGAAGTCAGCTTCTGCAGATCGTGGCGTAGGAAGGAGACATCCGCCGCCATGCTGTCTATTTTGGTCTCCATGGAGGAGCGAGAGTTGGCGATGGCCGCCATTACGTCCTTTAAGGAGAGGGATTCATCTCCCGTGGGGGAGGTCCCGACACTTTTTGAAGTCCGACTTAGGGGTAGAAGAAGACAAAGTCATTTTCTCAAACTTTCGCAATCGAAGTAGAAGAATCGAGCACGCCGAGGTTCTGAAGCAAACACGTTTGTGGAAAAAACGGAAATGAGGCTACGGGCGTCGTGCGTCCTAGATATAACATCCAGTGACATCAACCATCGACAGAGGCCCTCGAGGGACAATGTATCGACGTCATCGACACAGGACGCCAAAAATGTTTTCCAAAGCAGCACAGCTGTGGTAATTACTGTCAAAGATGTGGAATACATCGGAGGACACAATCCCCTTGAACAACAGTTACAGGTAAGTAACTTGTTCCTTCTCCAGCATGGGGTCTGGCATGGATTCACATGCTAATGAATACAAGAATACGTAGCAGTACACACATGCACAACCAGGGGAGGTGGCAAGGCTCAACATTAAGCATTTCAACAACCCAACATTAAGCATCTCTTAAGCGAACAGGTTGCGCAGCACTGCCTGGCCGACTCTGGACTCCTCCCTGGAATCCCGATCGATGCAGTAGAATCTCGTGAAGGTGTGCGTCGACCTCCACGTAGCAGCCCTGCAGATGTCCAGCAGGGGCACACCAGACAGGAACACCGTAGTAGCAGCGATTGCTCTGGTTGAAATGGGCTCTCGGACGGCCCGGCAACGGTCAGTTTGCCAACCGGTGACATTGCATGCTGCAGCCGGAGAGCCATCTAGAAATGGAGGCCTTGGAGAGGGACTTTCTCTGGTTCACAGCGCCAAAGTTCACAAACAGCTGTGACGCCTTCCGAAAACTCTTTGTGCGGTCCACGTAGAACTTCAGCGTTCTAGCTACATCCAGCGAGTGCAAAGTCCTCTCAGCCGGCGACAAAGGCGACGGGAAGAAAACAGGTACCACCAAGGACTCGTTGAGATTGAAGTCTGATGGCACCTTGGGCATGAATGAGGGGTGCGTTCTCATCACTACCCTTGTCTCATAGAATGTCAGGTATGGAGAATTACAGGAGAGGGCCTGGATCTCTCCCACTCGTGCGGAGGTGATGGCCACAAGAACGCTGTCTTACATGACAGGAACTTCAGCAGCGCCAAATGCAACAGCTTGAATGGAGGGCCCATGAGCCTGGTCAGCACCACATTGTGCTCCCATGCCGGGGCCGGAGCCTTCACTGGCGAGAACGAGTGGTACAGTCCTTTCATGAACTCCTTCACCAGGCAGTGCGACCACAGAAACGACCGCCCCAGAGTTCTGGTGTAGCGGGAGATAGCTGCCAGATGAATCTTAATGGATGCGTGTGCCAGTCCCGCCTTGGCCAGCGACAGCAAGTACGGCAGCACTTGAGGGGCTGTAATCCGTAGGGGGTTGATGTTCTGTGCCCGGCACCAGACATAGAACCTCTTCCATTTATGTCCATAGCACTTAAAAGTTGAGGACACCCTGGCTTTGGCAAGTAACTCCTTGCAATCCACCGGAATGTCGTAGTTTCCAAACTCTAGTGCTGCAGGAGCCAGGCCTGCAGGGTCAGCGATCCTCGGTCGTGATGCAGGATTGCGCCTCCTTACCTAGCGAGAAGATCTGCGTCCGTCGGTAGCTTGACTGGGAGGGGAGGGGGTGCTGACATGTCCAGAAGGTCCAGGAACCATATCTGCCTCGGCCACGCTGGTGCGACGAGGATCATCCTGCACCGGGACCGTCTGAGTTGACTGATGAGTCGCAGAAGCAACGGCAACTGTGGGAAAGCATAGAGGAACAGGCTGTCCCAGGGGAAGGAGAATGCATCGCCCATGCTCCCCTGCTCGGGAAACTGCCTGGTGAACCTCCGACACTTGGTGTTCGCCGCTGTCACAAACAGATCTATCTGGGGATTGCCCCATCGTTGGAATAGGAGATCCACTTGATCCTGCCCAAGCTCCCACTCGTGGCACGAGCGCAGCTCACTGCTGAGTGAGTCGGCGATGGTGTTCTTCACTCCTGCCAGGTGGAAGGGTACCAGGAACATCCCGTGGGCAACGCCCCAGTGCCACAGGTCCTGCACTTCTTTGGATAGCACTGGGGATCTGGTGCCGCCCTGCTTCCGGATGTAGAACATTGTGGTGGTGTTGTCAGTGAAGACCCGTACCACCTTACCCTTGAGGGACGGGAGGAAGGACCTGAGGGTGCAGAACAAAGCCCGGAGCTCCAGAACATTGATGTGTAGAGACCTCTCCTCCGGGAGCCAAAGGCCTCTTGCGTGGAGATCTCCGATGTGCGCGAACCCATCCCTCCAGGGAGGCATCCGTCGTCACCGTTTCCTGATGTGCTGGGGTCTGGAAGTCCATGCCTGCCGTGAGATGCGCGCGGGTGCCCCACCACCTGATCGCCTGACGGAAAGTCTTGTTGAGGAAGATCTTGTCTTCGAAA
The DNA here is from genome assembly GCF_040938575.1 of Ambystoma mexicanum. NCBI lineage: Eukaryota > Metazoa > Chordata > Amphibia > Caudata > Ambystomatidae > Ambystoma > Ambystoma mexicanum. The sequence goes on from NC_090937.1 coordinate 492,970,326, forward strand.
CTTTCCGACACTTGTACCCAACATGCGTCGAGGAACTCCTGCAGCGGCCGCATCCGCAACCTGAACAGCTGTACGAGGTAGATGCATGACGACATCATGCTGAGCAGGGACTTGATGGACCTCACCCTGGCAACCTCCATGGTCAACAGCCATTGTACCTTGCCCAGGATGGCCTTCATCCTCTCCTCCGACGGTGAAGCCAGCCGTGTCACCGGGTTGAGTCTGGCTCCCAGGAACAGGGCGTCCTACAATGGCACCAAGCAGGACTTTGCAAAATTTATCGAGAACCCCAGTTCAATGAGCAGGAGGATGGTCCACGCTTTGTGGTCAACGGCGAGTTCTCTTGACTTCGCTCGGATGAGCCAAACGTCCAGATTGGGGTAGACGTGGACCCCCGGTGCCAGGTATTTGGTGAAGACCCTCAGACCCGACTTCAAGCCAAAGGGCAGTGCCTTGAACTGATAGTGCCGCCCATGGACCATGAAGCGCAGAAACTCTCGAAGTCCTTTATGTATGGGGATGTGGAAATAAGCATCTTCCAAGTCCAGCGACGACAGGAAGTCACCTTCCTCCCGTTGTCCCAGTACGTGCTGAAGGGTGACCATACAGAACTTCTGGGGTTGTATAAATTTGTTGAGACAGTGGAGGTCTAGAATGGGCTGCCAGCCACCGGTCTTCTTTCGGACGAGGAAGTACTGCAAGTATACTCCGGAGCCCCAGAGCCTCTTTGGGATGAGTTGTATCGTGCCCTTCTTCAGCATTGCTCGTACCTCCAGAAGCAGCTGTGGAATGTGGTTTTCCTTCCTGGCCACTGGTGGAAAACGGGGACACTTCCTTTGGAATTCCACAGTGTGCCCGTTGGCCAGGGCATCCAGCACCCAACGGTCGGTGGAGATGGACTTCCACATGCCGATGAAGTTCGCCAGCCGGCCTCCCACCGGGGTGCTTGGGTGGGGGCCCGACGTCCCGGCCGGTTCAATCTTGCTTCACCGATGCCTTGCCCCGTTGGGCCCCTGGGCAACGACGACAGTGTCCACCGTCCTTGCTGCAGCCTCTGTAGGTTTCCTGCGACGAAGAGCAGGCTGCCTGGCGGTACAACATGGAGCTGCTGCCGAATCCCTTGGAGGCACCTTGAGACTTTCCGCTGGAGGTCAGAAAGGATGGCTGTTGCTGATGGAGTGCCCAAGGGACAGGCCGTCTCGGTGTCCGCCTTGATGGCCTGCAGCGACTCGTCCACTGCCTTGTCGAGCATGTTGTTCCTGTCGAAAGGGCATGTCCAGCACCCTGGTCTGCACATCTTGACGGAAGTTGGTGGCCCTGAGACAACCGCGCTGGCGAAGGCAAACGCTGTTGCCCATCTGGTGAAAACAGGTGTCGGCGATATCCGTGGCCACCGTGATGGCGTGGTCCGACGCCACCTCACCTTCCTGCCGGATTTCAAGGGCTTCTGCCCTCTTTTCGTCTGGGAGGAAGTCCAGGAGGGGAGCGATCTTGAACAACAACTCCCTTTCGTAGCAGCCCACCTTGATGATCGTCGCTGCCGACAAGATGACCCATTGTCTAATGGCGTCCAGGTTCTTCCCCTCGCCATCCGGCAGAGAAGTGGAAATTGATGCCGTCGCCCCTGCCAATTTCTTCTTGGCCGCCCCGGAGACTACTGGATCCGGAGACGGCTGTGCCCTGAGGCACATCGGCGCGGAGTCTGGGACATGGTACTACTTCTCATACCGGTCTCTCTTCGCAGTGGCCATGGATGGGTTCTTCAGGAGGGACAGTCCCTCGTCCCAGATGTCGTTCAATAACGGGATCGAGAGCACGGTCTTCCTCTTGGCCTCCCGTCTTTGGTAGAGAAAACCCTCCTTCTGCTCTTCGAGGCATAGCTGGAAAAGGTCTGATTTTCTGGCGATCATGGCGTGAAAGGAGCCAATTTCGTTGGGAGAGGAAACCCGGGGAAGGGGTGATGGGAGATCCGTTCCGTCATCACCACAGTCATCCGTCCCCATCGTCGCTGTTTCCGTCTCCGTCTCATCCTTCGGTGGAGGGGATGTAGGTGAAGGATGGAAGGGTGGGGGAGGATGGACTCGTCTCCGCTTGAGTGGAGGACTCCCTGACGGTCCAGGCACCACTGGATCGAACACCAGAGGTAAGGGCAGGGGTCCCCAACCTTTTGTGTGCAATGAGCAAAATTGGTATATCAAATAAAATGGTGAGCAACATCAGTTTTTTGATGGAACATATCAGCGCACAGTTGGCGGTCAAATAATTGCAGCACAAATTAGAACATTGGGGCTCATTACAAGTTTGGTGGCATCTCAACGGTACCGCTACCGCCACTTTGTCTGGTGATATCACTGCCGGATTCCAACTGGTGGTTTGCCGGTGTTTGTCCCCACTGATGGAGTCCATAGGCCTCCAGGGTGGATGTCGATGGTATTTGATTGATAGAAACGTAGTGTGGCATAATTTACATTTTATTGGGGTCTGTGACAAATCTGTGGATGTTGACCCTTCTCCCCCAGTGGAAAGACCATTCCCATGGGGCCATGACGGTGCATCCTCAGTACAATAGTTCCCCTGGGGTTGATGCACAGGGAGAGTATCACATGGGAGGAGAAACCCCTCATGGGACTTGGGAAGACCCACCCTTGAGAAAGCGGTATCCGTGCCAGTCACCAGACCCTACCCTTCCTATAACCCTGAGAGCAACCCCTTCCATAATTGGCTCATGAGTTATAGTCGCCCTTCCATTTCCCTAGAAAGTACTGGGACTAAGAAGAGCACAACTGACCCAAGGGAGATGAAGGGTAGAAATACTGAGACGAGGAAGAGTGGGGAAGAAATGAAAGATATACTATTTACAACCACTGAGACGAAGAAGATGCTTGGAGGAATTTAGTGTGCCCCGCGGAACCAACATGAGTATACTAGACAACTTGGAATAAGTACGGGGATGAAGAGGAGGCGCAGAGGCAGTACGAGTACTCCTAAGAACCACAATGAGCAGTCTAGTTGTTGCTGACTGCTCATTGGTCAATGTAGAGCAGAAAAAGAAGGGAGACTTAGGAAGAATTTGTCTAGTCCTCCATGGAGGAGCTGCAGGAGCCAGCACAGTGCAGGACGTTGCAAGAAAGCACACCAGGATGCCAAAAGGGAAGCTGGAAGGACCAGGGCCAGTCCAGAGTGGAAGGACCAGAAGGCGAGCTGGCAGAGAAGCTCCCGATGTTCCTGAAGACTGGGAAGCATGTGAAGGGAAGACCGCACTGCCCATGGAAAGATTGACACTGCAGTGTTCCTGGGCAGACCAGAGCCCACTACAAGGCTCCATAGAGGTAGGGGAGTGCTCAGGCTGGCTGGTGGGAAACTAAGAAGGTGCAGTCAGCATCGTCATAGTCACAAGACCTGGAAAGCACGTTAACCAGGTCTGTCCCGCAACAAGAGAATCTTAAGGGTCTGGGCCCCACCAAACGAAAGCAGCGTGAGTCCTTTTCCTCATGGCGGTACTTGGGAGAAATGGGCTCCGAGTTCCTGACCATAAAGAGGGGTCTGGGACCCAATCCCATGATAAGAAGGGAAACCACAGAGCAATTTACTAAGGCCCATACTTGGCAGGGAAGTGAACCAAATTGGCCCAAGCAGAAAGAGAGAGAAGCAGAGATGTGGGACCTATAAGAGAAGGAACCAGGGCAAGGGAGTCATTGCCCCTGGTTGTTTCAAGAAATAGAGAATTGCCAAGAGAAGGAACCAGGACAAGGGAGTCATTGCCCGTGGTTGTTGCAAAGTTTGTGTAACAGGGAAATATCTAAGGACTTTATGGAACTTTTTTTACATTTATGAAGTTTGGGTTTGGAACCTTTGTTATTTGGAACTCTTTGATTGGATCTAGAACCTATTCTTCTGAATTAAGAAGACCTTTTGTTTTTTAAAGTTTAGTCAATAGTGTGAGGGATGGAAATAGACACTGGACTTGTGACAGTGGACTATTTACTTTAGACAAAAACATCCTGACAATTTCCTTAGTTTTGGTTGAGGTGGGGAAACGCCTCTCAGCTTTAGGGAAAGGCAGGGGTTTCCCCAATACGCCCCCACCCTTTTACATTAATAAAAGTGAATGCCAATCAACATGAGCCCACTGTGCTCTGAGCCCTACTTCTACACACTTACTAATGGTTTGTTAAGTGATATCCAACCGTGATACGCAGACATCTCAGAATCTGTCCGAAATACAGGAACAGGGAATTACACATTGTTTTCCACCACAGATGAAGGTGAAAAGCAGGGATGTCAGTTGGCCCCGATTGATTCCTTTTGGATGTTGATTCTAGTACTTCGCATAGGAGAGTTAATCCACCCTCTCTGAAGGGGGCATTTTATAGCATGCTTCCTTATGCAGAAGACACAGCTATTGTGGACTTGCCCCCGGCAGGTCTCCAACAGGGCCTGCATAACACAAGTTACTATAGTTTGAAATTAAATATGATAAAAAAAAAATGATGGTGTTCATGAAAAGGGTGAAACCTTGTAGGTAATTATTAAATTAATGTACAGATGAGGGGGCAGTCTCATTTTTATTTGAGTCTACTCTTCTCAAAGAGCAGTGCTTGCGTCAATCATTTTAAGAAGACAGTTGAAAAGGCAACATTGATGATTAAAGGGCTTTTTACATATTTATTTCAAGTTTGAGGCATTCTGATAGGAGAAGTGCCCGGAGGTATATAAGGCAAAGGTCTGTTCCATGATTTTGATGGCAGCGACATCTAGGGTGGTTCAAACTGTCATGGCCTGGAGGAGTTGCAAAATAAATTCCTGTGCCAAATAGTAGGCAACCCTGCAGATACACCTGGTTGCGTTTTATGAGCTGAATTGGGAGTGTTCAATTTGAAAGTGTTGGGTCAGTTAAGATTTTTTACCTATTTTTAAAGCACATCTGGGATTTTCTGCTAATCAAAAGGGGAATTTCAGTGAAGTGTGTTTGTACCCTTCCCTGTAAAGAAAGCTACTTGAGGTTATGGGCGGTTGTAAGGCACTGGCCACTTGGTTAGGGATGGGATATAACTAAATTTGGCACATTACGTCACCTCAAAATAGCTCTAATAGCAAGAGCTTGTCCGATGGAAAAAGAGGCAGATGTCCAAAATATACATAGGCTACCCTCTTTAGCCTTGTATACAGACTTGCGTACACTTATAAGATTGCAAGGAAAAATCAGTGAAATAAGATCACCAGAAGGCAGGAGGCTGGTTAAATTTACCCATTCCTCAATAAATTAAGGTGTGCAGGAGGAAGCACAAAATGTGGTTGCAAATAAGAGTCGAAGATTTGCCTAATTTTTTGTTAATTTGTCGTTGTTTCTCTGTTTTGCATAAGCGTGGAATGCATGGGAGCTATGTTTTATATCATTAATTGTAATGATCAGGCTTTTATATATAGCAAGTTTGAATATGTTAAAGTGGGCTTGTTCTGTGTGAATTGTATGAAAACTATGATGCATGTTTTTAAATATTGCTAACTTAATGGAGAAATATATTAATGGAGTACTACAAGTCATTACATGGTAGGCTTTATAGAACACTTCACTAGGGCTTTGGAGGTAGCCTCCTAAGAATTATTTGGGAATGTTATGGCAAATGATGTGTTTTAGAGCTCCAGTGGGCTGTTACATTGGTGAACAAGTGGTTAGGAATAAAAAGAATACCTTTCTTTTCTTTTTCTGTTCTCTGCCCAAAGGGGATTTCACACAAGACTTAGTGGCAAGAATTGGTCAAAACTTTGAGCATTTGATGACCACTTCATAGAGGGGTGTGGTGGTGTTAACTAAGTATTTGGATTAATTAATTGGCTTGTTAGTATAAACATATTACAGTATCTTAAATGGATTTGAATATAGGGCAAATTAATTATGAAAAATGTGGCATGCATTTACCTTATATGCCCATTACCCATGTGTCAGATGGGCAGAGTATCAAACGATGACCGTTTTTCCACTAGGACATAGGTGACACCAACATTAATATTGCAGATAAATATGCATGGTGGCATTAAACACAAACTACACTTGTACAAAAAGCAGTCAATGCACATTATTTAATAAAGGAACATTGGGTATGCATGCTACCTATTTGTCCATGATTCTCCCGGTAGCTGTACCAAGGAACAGAATATGACTATTTTCTCCAGGACACAAATATGGTTCAATTATTTTACTTATTAATACATTTGTCTTCTGAGCAAAGTAACTGAAGATGATAGGGTTTTAACAATGACACTACTATAGTAAGTAAAGACATTTGCTGAAAATTAATTTGCATCGTGGCAACAAACACAAATCTTCCCTGAATAAAAATTAACAGTTGGAACCATAGCAGGCTCATTGGCCAATATTAATGCACAGTGCAGGACTCTGTCCTGGCTACAGTGCTACTGGGATCTCAATCCTTCAGCACCTCCTTCTAGGCCTCCACACCATGGCCCAAAGCTACTGGCGAGCAACAATTTAGGGTGCAGCGAGCAATATGTTGCTCCCGAGCTACATGTTGGGGATCCCTGGGTAAGGGGAACCTCGTCCTTATCTCGGTGCACAGGGTGTGCAGAGCCAGCAAAATGTCATCTTGCCTGTCTACCGGAGGTGGCATTGGATCCAACTGGAGCGCCGGCAGCGGTGTGGTGTTCAGTAGAGGCACCGGGAGTGTTCATCTTCCTTGAAGACGTTCTGCAGTCCACATCCTGGGCAGATTCTAAACAGCTTGGATCCAACAAGCATTGAGTCTCCTTTGTCCTGGGCCATTTTGTTTTCCTTAATCACACGCGATCATTTTAAGGACAAGAATATAGCTTCTTGCAGTCCGCTAGGGTAAGTGAGAGCCAGCCACTAGGGCATTTTTTCGTTTTTTAAGTATATTTGGATAATATGATTATATTTAGATACCTATATACTATATTTTCTTTGCAGTTAGGCTCACGTGGTCATCTGAGACAGACATTGAGACGCTACCTTTTTCACCCGAGTACTTCAACCATCATTGGATTACCCCTAAATTAAAGGGTAAGGCACAAGCTAAAATGAACTCTACCCTGCATCATTTCTATTATTTGCCTGAAATGATGGAACTGAGAATTGCATTTGGCATTTCCCTTAGGATTTGTCTAAGGAATTGCAACTGAAGATGCCTTAGTAGAGTGAGGCCCAATTGTGCCTAACCCTCATAAATCCCCAGTCACCTATTGACAAACTGGGTATGATTTATTTATTTTAGTGAGTCACCATATTAATTTGATTATTTTGAATATTGATGGGTATTTTGTGACCTATGTAGGAAAATATCTGACCGTGAGCCAGTCCCTAGACTTACCATTTGGGAGGACCCCAGACTCAGTTCTACCTCCAGCATCCTTAGAACAGCAGTTTTTCATTTGATAAGAATTTCAATTTAACTTGCACAGTACATGTGGCTTGTGGAATAAACACCCACTTAGTATGGCTTTTTTTCTGAACAGTATCTGAAAACAAGATTGAACATAGAGATTATGTGAAAACAAGATTAAGAATAGAGATATTGTGGAAAAACAGGCAGAACTCATCGCAGTCTATTACATTGGTCCATCGAGTAGACCATCCAGGTCAGTACAAAATACCCACCTAATTAATAATCCAAGATAACTACAGAGTGATTCAGAAAGGGACATTTGGAATCATGAAAGTGGTTTATAACATACACCTGTTATCTAATTATGATAATAATACTATATTTTCTGGATGTGAATGTTATTACATAAATAATCATCATTGAGCATAACATAAGAAATGTACCTAATGAGTATTTGACCAAAGTGAAAAATCAATGTTCATAAATTTAAACCATATTGGTTACAAAAGAAATAATTATGTTTTTGATTTTTTTTATAGATATTAATGGAATGTATAATATGCCCCTGAAAAGATTATTCTCAAAACGTGTTGGGGCCTTTGAAAATTAAATCACATGTGAAAATGACAATGAATGGTGATCCGGAGTTATTATTTGAAATCTTAGAAAAAAGTTTTTTTTGATAATTGAAAAATTGTACATGTATCACAAATTGTGTTGAAAATATACCCTAGACTGTTTGCCTAATTTTTCGAGCTAGTGAAAGTGAGCAAGAGATAGGAGTTCCTCTATTAGGAACTTATTTTTTCTTCATAGGTGATGAGTTGTGGGAGGTCATAAGGGGTGAGTGGAGTGCGGATAGTCTTTAGTATGAGATTGGTGTCTGGACGGGAGCTACTGGGGTTGACGTCACCAATGTAGAAGTTGTTGCAGGGTGAGGTGTGGTTGTTAATAGTGAAGTCAGTTCAGTCAGTGTGGAAATTGGGATTGTGTGTAGGAGGGTAATAAACGAAGTGGAGAAAGATGGGGTGCAGGTGTGATGGAGGGGAGCAAGTGAGTGCTTCAAAGGATGTGTATGGGGGTTCTGTGGGATTACAAAGTGTGACTGTCTCTTTATATATGACTGCAATGCCACCACCTTGTTTATCTGGGCGATCTCTGTGGTGGATGAGTGCGGGGAGAAGCATATCAGGGATAATAGGTGTGTGGTGGGGTTTGAGCCACGTTTTTGCAAGGAAGAGTATATCTGGGAAATGTATGCTAATTAGTTCAATAATTTGATGATATGATATGGCGTTTATAATGAGCCTGTACACAAGTGTTTCTAGGCTCGACAAGACAAGGAGGGGGAAACATAGGGAGGACAAAACAATGATCTTACTAGGGCCTGTGTCATTCAGATAGCGCAAGAGCAGGAAACAGGAAAGAGAGAAGTGCCAGGGGTGGGGTGGGGGTGGTGGAGGGAGGGCAGGTAACTCAAAAGTGCAGCCACCGGGTAGCTCATAAGTGCAGAGAGAAGGGACTGTAGGGTTGCAGATACAGACTACAAGTGCTAGGGGAGCCGGGAGGCAGTGCGAGGTGCAACTGGACATGCAGGAGCCTGGGCCCAAGTTCAGAGGGTAGCCAAGTGGCCAGTGTGTGGGGCAGTCAGGAATTAGCAGGGGAGAGGAAGAGAGAACGCGGAAGCAAACAGGAAGGTCTTGAGTTGCTTACGGAGCCCCAGTACCGGGAGAGAATCCCCCTTTGGAGATGAGAATTCCGGTTCCTATGAGGAACGCCCACAGAAACCTTCTAGTAATACATCTTCAAGCACTTCCAGAAAAGAATAATAGGAAGAAACCACCAAAATGTGTTACTGTTGTCCAGAGGCTTTGACCACTCCTTTAAAAAAAAAACACACTTAATGGAGACAAAGATCTATAAAGGGAAGAAGGAATATGGGATTCCACCTGGGAAGTCCCACAACTATGTTATAAAGAGAAGGGGAGAAGTTGGGACAGCGAGAGAGCAAGCCCACAAGATACAAAGTAGCTTGCTAGCTTATACAAAGACAAGAGAGGACATGCAGCATCTCATGGTCAAGCGAGAAGAAACTACTAAATTGAATTCTTGACGTGAGGCAACCCGAGAAGGGAGGGAAACCAGTGTCGACACAAGGCATCCTTATCCAGAAGAGGAACCGGGTGGTGGCATAAGAACAATCCAAGTGTGGTGGACCAGGGTCTGGAAAATAAAGCCGATAACGCTCTGCATAACTTGAAGTTCAAGCTACCGGCGACCGAGAAGCCGGAGAGTGTGCGTGGACAGCGGACTGAAAGGAAAGCAACCGAGAAGTCACGGAAAGCCATTCTGACGAACTGGAGAGAAGGTTCCAGCCAAACCACTAAGCCGGTGACATTATCCCAGAATACAACAGGTAAAGGGGAACACAGTAGAAGCGGGAGGCGGGCCCGAAATCATTATTGGAATACTCATAATCGTCCCAGTAGAAATAGGACATTGATACGGCATGAAGTCAAAGAAAAACATTATTGGAACACTTATACTCAACCCAGTAGAGATAAAGTGTTAATATTGAATGAAGTGAAAAACAATCATCATTGAAACCCTCATATTGGTCCCAATAGAAATAAACCATTCAGATTGAAGGAAGTGAAAGAGAATCATAACTGGAACACTTACACTCATCACAGAAGAGATCAAATATTGACATTAAAGCAAGTGATTAGGAACCATTTGGAATACTAATAGAACAGTTAAGAAGAAACAAAATCTCATTATTATACAAGATAAAAGAGGGAATAAAGTCTGAACTTAGAATGTTCAGCATACAATGCAAACAGACCCAGAAGGTCTAACTAAAGAAAGCAGATATCTTAAGAAAGGAAACCCTGAAGTGAAATAGAAAAGAGAGGAAGTCAAACCCAAAAGGGAACAAGAAATAGTGAACTGTTTGTTAAAGGTCAGATATCCAGATGGGAGAGCCCTAAACCACGGACAAAGTTCCCTTGGAAAATACAAAGATCAAAACAAATGAAATAAACCAAGAGAAGAACAAAAGAAAAAGGAGAACTAATATATGAAAGTGAAAAGTCAAAAGCTGAACCCAACTACAAAAGAACTATATGAACTGATAAAAACTTACTCAGAACTACTTAAGGATTCACTGTTGATGTGAACTGTCTGGAAACTCTAGTGTTCAGGAGAAGGGAGGCAGTCTCCTGGTTTTAGTTGTTACAATAGTGGTAGGGTTAGGACAGGTGAGTTTGGACGTTTGACAGATTACATTTTGGATTCTCACTGACTGTCGAGCACCTTAGTTTTGTTAAGTAGAGAATTGCATAGCATAGGGAAATATAGTCATTTCTTCTTTAAATTAATCAAATCATCAAGAGATGGAGAATTCGTGTCCGCATCCTTCATCTGACCGACCACACCTGGCAATGACCCTGGCAAGAGGGAAGACTTCTCTTTATTAACAGTGTCACAGATGGCACAGAAAATACTACGATTCTCAATGACCGTTCAAGGATCTTTATTGATTTCTTTGTGGGGTTTAGGACAGTCACTCTCTTTTGCCTTGCCATGACCCTCCTTTCTATCCCAGACATCGGTAACCCCCAGTTAGTGCTACTGATTGTTGACCCCCATTCATTTATTTAAATTTTTGTTTAGCGCTGGCCCTACCCAAAGGGTTGCGGAGTGCATTACATGGTTCAAATATTGAAAAGTTTGGAGTTGAAAAAGAAGTTACAAAATGTTTTCAAAAAAGGATAGGAAGATTGGGATAGACAAGTGATAGCAGTGGAGGAGGGCAGGGTTATGTGTGTGGAAACAGCTATGATTTGAGGCTCTGTCTGAAAGTGGTGATGGAGGATGCAGTGTGTATGTGGAGAGTAAGGGTGTGATGGAGGTTTGAGGTGGATGGCTTTGAATACAATGCAGAGTCCTTCCACAGTCCAGCTCAGAGAGAACTAGTGCTTGGACTGTAGTGCAGAAGTGGTCAGGAGGAAGGATATGTCTCCTTTTGTGTAGGAGGTTTAGTTGTAAATTGCATGTTTAGGTGACAGCGGCTATGTGGTGTGTGAAGGAAATGTGGGGTTTGACTGTGAAGTCAAAGAATTTAACAGGCGTGGAGAGGGATATGTGTGGGTTGTCCGTGGCGAGTTCTTGGATCCAGGGAGTGAGGTTGCGTTTATGCCTTGGGAGGCCGATGAGGAGGTATTCTGTTTTGGAAGGGTGGAGTTTAAGGAAGTGGGTGACCATCCAGTTGGTGATGGTGGATAGACAGGGTTTAAGGGTGTGGAGTTATGAAGGGGATAAAATTTGGAAATATATTTGTGCGTCATCTGCGTATTGGTGGAAATGTACATTGAGTTTGCTAAGGATCTGTCCAAGGGATTCAACATATTAGTTGAAGAGGAGTGGAGATAGGAAGGAGCCTTGTGGGACCACATACATGACAGAGGTGTGGTCTGATCGATAAGGGGGCATGGAGACAAAGTGTGTCCTGTCAGTGAAAAAGAAGGTGAACCAGTCAAATACGGTGCCAGAGAGATTCATCCTGTAGGCTAAGATGTCCAGCAGAATGGTGCAGTTGATGGTATCGAAGGCTGGAGAGAGGTCAAAGAGTATGAGTAGTGCTGTGTGTCCTTTAGTCTGATACTGTGGAGGTCATCGAGGCTGTGTAGAGTAGCGGCCTCAGTGCTATGTCCAGGCCGAAAGCCAGATTGAAAGGGGTTGAGTAGGTTTAGGTGATGTGTTGCTGCAGCTAGGTAGTTACAAAGCATTCCATGATTCTAGCGAGGTATGTAGGATAGTAATAGGGCACTAGTCTTCAGGGATCGTGGAGGTCGAGAGATGGTTTTTTGAAGGGGGTTGAGATTTGTCCCATTTTGAGTGCAGTACCATGTGAGAGACGGAGGTAGATTATGTTGAGTCAGTGGGGAGCTGGGGTGGTGATGCTATTGGATGCAGCATGAGGTGGGCATGCATCAACCAGTAAACATGCAAGTTTTGTTTTAGCAGTGAGGGTGATGAGGTTGTCAGTGTCTCATGTGTTGGAATGTTTGGCACTGGGAGGTATGAATGGGAGAACTGAGGGGAGGGCTGTCCTGATGTATATTTTGAAGTATTTCATTAGGGAGTGGCATACTCCAGTGGGTATGGGCGCACGGAAGGTGTGGATGGTGGTTTAGAGAGAGACTTGCAATAGTTGAATAGTTTCTGGGTACGATTGGTGGCGGATTGGAGTTCTTGGCAGTAATGGGTGGCTTTAGCATCGCATATGGCAGTTATATGTTTGTTGCAGAAGTACCTGAGGGGTGTCCTGGTTGAGGGGCATGGGTTCTGTTGCAAGGCTCTTTTTAGGCATCTGGCTTCCTGCTTGATAAGAGAGGAGGGAACTGTTGAACCATGGTTTGTGGCGGTGGTGGGGTTTTTGTAATTAGAGGGGTGCTATTTTCACGAGTGCCTGTGTGATGATGGTGTTGTATTGGTGGAGTGGAATGGAGGGATGTGCATGTGGGCAGGGTGGAGTGGTATGAGTGGTGCCAAGGCTATGTCTGTAATGGGTTTGGTTTGTCTGGTTGGGGCGAGAGGGATGTGTGGCAGGTGGTGCGATTTTGTGTGGTAGTGTGAGCATGAAGGGGATAGCAAAGTGGTCAGACCATGATACCCAGATGTGATTATGCAGCGAGGCATGATTTTTGCTTGTGATCAAAGGTTCCAGGGTGTTGCCAGTAATCTGTGTGGGATAGGTGATGAGTTCTGTGAGGTCATAAGGGGTGAGTGGAGTAAGGATAATATGTTTATTTGAGATTGGTGTCTGGAAGGGAACTACGGGGTTGAAGTCGCCAAGGTAGATTATGTTGCAGGGAGATATGTGATTGTTAGTAGAGAATTCAGTCCAATCGGTGCGGAAGTTGGGATTGTATATAGGGGGGTGATAAATGAGGTGGAGAAAGGTAGGATGTGGGTGTGATGGAGGGGAGCAATTGAAAAAGAGTGCTTCGGAGGATGTGTATGGGGGTGTGGGATAACTAAGTGTGTGTGTCTTTATATATGATGGCAATGCCACCACCTTGTTTGTGTGGGCGGTCTCTGTGGTGGATGAGATAGAGCAGAGGAAGCATGTCAGGGATTATAGTTGTGTGGTGGGGTTTGAGACATGTTTCTGTAAGGAAGAGTATCTCAGGGCAATGTGTGCTAATGAGTTCATTAATTTTACGTGTGAGAGAAGATGCAGAATGGCAGTTGAGAAGAAGGCAGGTGTATCCCATAAGTTGCTTTAATGGAGTGTTATGATAGAGTTTGATTTCAATGTTTGTGTGCTGCATGCACAGCATTTTTGTGGCAAACAGGGGCCAACAGGGAACTGTGATGAATCCTTGGATGTTGTCCCTTCCCATGAGGCCAGGGAGGTGAGGCCGCTACCCGATAGTCCTCTTAGGGGTAGTACTCCGTGTGTGGATATTATGGGGCGGGATCCCCCCCTACAGAACTAGGGATGACTGTCCAGGAAGAACGCGGTATACCCAAAACATATCCCAACCTCCCTCATCCTCCTACCCTATACAGGGTCCCAAAATACCACACACATCCATGTACTTGTGTAGAGTAGATGATGTGGGCTCCCTAAAAAGTACTGGGATGAGGAAGAATAGTGACTACCTATGTGAGTCTTATGTGGAAACTGGGATGAAGAAGAGTACAAATAACCCTGTTGAGTACACCAATACTGAGATGAAGAAGAGGCATGGAGCAATAGAAAATACCCCGCAGAACAAAGATCAACATTCTAGCAAATGGACAATCTGTAAATCAGTGGAACATAAAAAGGACTGAAGCAAAGAGTAAGCCCTTCCTTGAGGAGCAAGGAAGTTGTGCCGCCCAATAGGGGCCAGGAGCCACTGAAGAGGTAGCCCTTTTTGGTCTGCAATTGGAAGGCAGGCCAGAGGGCTGGAGCAACAGAAGCAAGGTGGAAGGAAGCCATCAAACCGTGCAGACCTAGAGAGAGCCTCCAGCCCCCCAGCCTTCACCACTGTGGAGCTGCTGCAGTCAGCGAGGAACCCGTGAGAGAGAACACAGCAGACCAAACAGAGCAGCAGAAGCACTCTGTGCGGGGAGAGAAGCCAGGTGGAAGGAAACCACTGAACCGTGCAGACGTGGAGAGAGGCTCCAGTCACACAGCTTTCACCACTGCGAAGCCGCCGCAGCCATAGAGGAACCCACGCGAGAGAGAAAATGCGGGAGCCCAAAAGGAGCAGCAGGAGCACTCTGGGCAGACAGAGAAGACTCTGCAACAAACCCAGAGGTACCAGTGTTGTTGGGAGAAGCCGGGAGGGCCAGGAGGACTAAGAACCAGGGTCTGGGACCCGTTTAGAAATACAGAGGCTGCCTTAAGTAAAGGGAGCCAAGTAAATACCTAGGAGGGAAGTTAACCAGGTATATCCGTGACAAACTAAAGAATCAAGAGGGGTCTGGGACCCACCGCCAAGGGAGAAGGAGATCACTAAACCTCTCCTTTATCACAGTACCTGACAGGCTAGTGAACCAGGGCTGCTACACAAAACCCCAATTGTGAACACTGAAAGAAACCAGAGAATGGCCAGGGGAAGGAAATAATTTCCCTGGCACTGTGAAAAACCTGAGAAAGACCATGAGAAGGAAGTCATCCCCTCTGGCATTGTGAACACTGAAAGAAACCTGAGAAGGGCCAGGGTAAGTGAGTCATTTCCCTGGCACTGTGACCAACCTCAGAAAGACCCAGGTAAAGGGAGTCATTCCCCGTGGCACTGTTACATTGTGAAAACAAGACAATACTTAGCAGGCTAGTGAACCGAGTTGGTACAAGCCTGGGGAAGGGAGTCATTCCCAAGCCTTCGTGAACTGTGGAAACTGGAATTTTCTGTTGTAACTTCGAAAGGGACTGCAACCTGGGGAAGGGGGTCATTCTCTCAGGAAATAGTTCCTCCACATCACCAGCACCGTAGATCGCTCCCTGAAGAAAGGGAGACATTGTTCTGCATTAAGAAGATTCACCAATCCTTTAGTTTAATTATAAGTGTAAGGGAATGAAATAGGTTTTTGACACAGGACAGTGGATTTTTAGTTACAGATATTCCAACAAATCCTTAGTATTTAGTTGAGGCAGGGAAACCCCTCTCAGAGTTAGGGAAAGTTAGAGTTTCCTCTTTCATTTTCCTAAGAGTAAAGGTTTTGCCCAAAAACATGCCACCTGTGTGTCAGTCTCCTCCGTCCACACCCTTACAGAACACAGAATGAATTTGAGCAGAATATAGCAGCAACCCTCAGCTCTGTCTTCCCTTTGCTCTGGACGCCCGGACGAATGGATGCCCAAAGGACCTAGATCGTCCCTGTATATTTCTTGTGGGTCCTCTGATCTCTGCAGGCAGATGGAAAGAGTGCTTCTGGTGGTTTTGAGATCAGCCCAGGTAAAGCACCTTTTGGAAAGGGAAAGACCTTCCAAAGATGGCAGTTTTGGGGTCAGAGGTCATTAGGGAGATCCCTAAATTGATCCTGGATGCTTCTTGTTGGTCCCCGGACCTCTGCATGCAGCCTCTGGCAGATGAAAAGAGTTCTTCTGGAGGTGTTGGGGTGAGCTACATGTTGCTCCCAGCCCAGATGAACCCCCCTACTGTTTAATGTATATAAAACCCACTGGCACTTCGCTCTTGGCCTCGATTCAAAATGTCACTGTTATGCCAGCAAAAAATGCCTGCTTCATATATAAATGCAGTTGCATGAAAAAGAGAAAGTCCCTGAATGAAATATTCTGAATTGTTGAAGAAGTTTTTTATGAGTTTAATCTGTGATCGTATATCTTGCAATGAAGCAGCCAACACATGGTTCGACTCCAAGTCGTTCTCAAGGCTGCATAAGCATTAGTTACAATCATTTATACATAGAAAGGTTAATGTTTGATTCACATGAATTATTTCATACCAATCAACCAATTAATTTAATATCATTACATGTGGTTCATTGATACATATAGAGGACAGGGTTCAGGGAGAGAAAGGAAAAACAATTAAATGTAACATTTTAAAATGTTTCAAATTATCTTAGAAATGTTTGACATCAAGAGGATACAGAGCACACACTGCCCTCCATGCATTGTCTAATTCCATGTGTGATATCCTACAGATTAACTGATGCCCTAGAAATAAAAAATAAATGCATGCACAGTGCATTATTGCTGTGAATGCTTGTCTAAACATGCTGATATTCTTACTTTCCCTAAGAATGTGAGAGAAACAGGCCAGGGTGAATTGTGCATCCACCAACCGTGTATGGGTTATTATCTCTGTGTTTATAGTGGTGATCTATTTCAAAAACTGTGTTCTTGGTCATATAGGGTGGTTAATCTACTGGATGTGTATGTTCTCTTCCTCAAAACCATTGTCTGTAGCCACGCATGCCAATGTGCTGGAGTGATCAAATTTTATTTAAACATATATATGTGAGTTAAATATGTGAGTTGATTCCTCACCGAATGTGTTCTGTTTCCTGCCCTGCAAATGAGCAGAAAGAATGGCAAGGCTAAGGGATACTCTGGTTAGGTTCCCACAGAAGGTAGGCTGCTCACGATACGTAGAAGAGCATATCAGTTCATTTCAATTGGAAGTATCTAAGTAGCTCATACCTTAATAAATTGGCCTGGTACGTTCCTATAATTCATCAAAGAATGTTCTTATTCAAGTATGAGTGGATGTCACCCTCGTTGGATTCTGCTCCTAATAATGCATTGTTTAAAATTGGTAAGGTCACTAAATATGGTGTTACCATTGTATCAGAATTATGGCATTCCATCCCAGTACTTACAAAGGTCGGAGGTATCCTGTTTAGAGTCACCTTGGCGGCGGTCTGCATGCATTTCGCACGCGGCCACCATTTCCATTATTGTATAGTACGCGAAAATCGTGTGCTTAGTTAATGTCATCACGTTCCCGGGTGCAAAGCACTATGGGAATTGTAAAGTTACTGCATCAATAGCTTTATTGCCGAATATTGTTTTACATTCTCCGTACGTTCGAATGTTATGATGAATTCTCGGGCACAAAGCCATGTGTGAATTGTAATGTTGCCACATGAGTATTTTTGTTACTAAATGCTAGTTCTCCGTTGTGCTGTGGGATAATGTAATGATTTCAAGAATTTAGAAATGCATTGATAATAAAGCGCCCTAGCATATAACATAGGTGAAGGAAGTGCACAACTCTGCCCGGTCCCTGGTATCTATTGATATGTTGGTACATTTCCAGGATATGATACATTATATCTTATCATTTTAAGTCATAGCAGCAGGAGGACATGGCTTAGTTCGAGTGGATAAGCTTATCTTTCAGTGGTTATTCCGGTTACCATACATAATTCTCCCCATTCTGAAAAATTCAACAGAGGTATTAAGTTTGTTCAACAATTATAAACCACGTTCGAGACATATGCTTGTTTCAATTCAACAGCCTAGTTCAGTATTAGAAATCAATTGTGTTCATTCCTGAAGGTCTGTGCACCTAAAGTCTCAGGCTGGTACAATAAAAGATGCTGCTAACAGTTATTTAACATGCATATAGACGTGCGTCATGTTTGTATTCTTCTGAAAGAGATACAGTTAAAGGTCTTAGTTCCTTTCCAGACATTGTTGCGGATCCATCTCTCTTACAAAAACGCATTCAATTAAATGTTCTTTGTTTAGCCCCTGTGTCGTGCATCGTAAAAGATAGATGCATCTAGATTCGATCTGTCAAGAGTTTCAGTGTTAGATCTCCCCCTCATTTGTTGCATTTGGCTTTCATGAGCCCAGTGAATCTAAGGTCTTTTCTATTATCCATTTGATGTCTCTCTTGCCAGTGTAAGGCTAAGGGTAGTTTCGGGTCTTGACTGCTAAGGTTGGGAATGTGCTTCTGAATACGTATACGGATAAGTACTGTTTGCTGGACCTGTTGGACCCGCTGAAGAAAATCACCACGAGACTCCTATTGAGCCCGCTGCCGTGCCGTGTAAATGCAAAGTAAATCGTCCAGGAGGACGTCTTTGCATGCAGCGCCTGGCTTGCCTGACTTCCTAATCCACAAGGGCACTTCCTGGAGGGAGACTCCGCCCTCGCTAATCACGTGACGTGCAAGTTGCTCCTCCCCTACAAGTACTGTTTCCCTGGCGCACTCGCGCCGCGCACTAAGTACGGATAAGTACTGTTTGCTGGTTTGCTGGACCTGTTGGACCCGCTGAAGAAAATCACCACGAGACTCCTATTGAGCCCGCTGCCGTGCCGTGTAAACACAAAGTAAATCGTCCAGGAGGACGTCTTTGCATGCGGCGCCTGGCTTGCCTGACTTCCTAATCCACAAGGTGATTAAGTACCCAGCCCCCCGTGTGTGTGTATTTAATTGGACTCTTTTCTTATGAGTATATTTGGACTCTTTTTGGACTCGTGCTTGGATAAGCCTGTTATTGTCTTTACATACTCCAAGCCTTACTAAGAGTGTGTCCTCATTCTTTTTGTTTAGGGCACTTCCTGGAGGGAGACTCCGCCCTCGCTAATCATGTGACGTGCAAGTTGCTCCTCCCCTACAAGTACTGTTTCCCTGGCGCACTCGCGCCGCGCACTAAGTACGGATAAGTACTGTTTGCTGTTCGCTGTTCGTTGTGCCTGGTGCGCGGATTGGGTTGGCAGCACTTGACTTAGCCATACCGTAAACGAGGAGGAGAAAGAAAGGTGTTAAAAAAAAAAGGGGAAAACTGTGCACTACGTGAAAGGGTAAGAGGCTACTGCCTGTATTATTATTCCCACCCATATTGCAATCTCTAGGCTACGTACCGTGCACGAAACTACCGTAGAAAAAGATTATAGATTTGGCGATCAATATTAGCAAGACATAATAATAATAATCTAGTTGTGATCGATCAAAAAATAAAAAGGGGGTAGTTTAATTGTGTTTAATTGTGATAGCATGGAGAAGGGTCCCTACACATTGAAATCTGGTATGCCGCCCATGAATGGCGCACTATTTAAAGAAGGAATTAATCGAAAGTTAAAAAACATGGTGGGTATGACGCATACTCCAACAGTCCCACTTTCAAAGAAGAAAGGAGCTGCCTGTGCAGGGGAGAAAAAAGTGGGAAACAAAAACAGGAACCGCTTAATGTCAAAGGTACCTGATATCCGCTTATATTATAATTTGAATACAAGTACAGGGACCGAAATGCCCCAAGAACAACAACAACAAATTAAAAATTGTCATCTGAATCAAGAAAAGCTCACTGAGCTGAATAAGTGCCTTGACATGGAAGTAGCTGCCATTAAAGTAAGCACACCTGTAATATCAAATGTCGGAGTGGGAAATGCAATCTCAGACACTACCATGGAACATGAGAGCAAACGGTGTGAAAATAATAAATTGTATGCACCTCAAACACTTGAAAAAATTGTTGAAAGTCCGCCCAAGCCCTGTACGGTCGAAGCACAGCAGAAACTAAGAGAGGCTTATCATAACTTGCAAATTACAGGTCAAGTAGATGAGGAAGCTATACATTTTATGGATTGTAGCTCTGCCTCGATGAGTGTAGAGGAAGTTGTGTTTGTACACTCCAATACAGGAGACTTAATGCAATTAGTCTGTCGCCCATCCCAATACAACATCAACATGACACAAGCAGGCGTAGAGTTGAAGAGGATGACATAATGAATGCATCACAAAATTACAAAGCAATGACATCTTTCGAAATGTTAGAATGTTCTGAGGAAGAAGCGTTTGTGAAATCACTCTCTTTTGCTCCTCCAACCCCCAGGCAAGCTGTAAGGGGAAACAAAAATCTTACTGGTGGGAAAGCACGGCCGGTGATCCCTCTTGAAAGTCCTGCAGAAGAGGCCGAGGCCCTGATAATTATGTCCTATTAGCAATGCACACAGCTCTGCTATCGTTGGCCAAACTATACGAAGCAATGGACCAAAAATTGAACTATCAAACTATATTATTGAATAAGCTGACAGATCAAAGTAACAGCTGCCAGGAAATGGGAGAACGAAGAGAGTGCATTCAACAATACGAAATATTTAGACATCGTGAATCAAAAGAGTCGGGAACCCAGACCACACTCCCCCCAAGTTTTACGAACTACAGGTTTAAGACTCCTTTGCAGCCAAAACAATTCAACTTTAGTGGGGCGCCTAATACTAATAAACTTGAAGAACCCTCAAAGCATCTCTTACAGAATGTTGCAAAAGGTAGCGATGGTTAGCCGTCCACGACTAAGCCAATCGTGGAAGCAACTATTGAGACCAATAATAGTGAAAAAGGACAACAGAAAACAGATGCAAAACAGAACAAGCAAAACAAAGAGGGTCAATCTTTAACAAATAAAATGAAAAGCACCATGTCTGTCGCAAAAGGTGTTAAAGGGAAAGTAAAGAATAGACGCATTTTGAAGATAACGAGTGCTATAAAAGAAACCAGAGAAAAATCAAAAATCACTGATGAAAGCAGTAAGCATATGAGAACTATGCCCTCAAGCAGTATAAATAAAATCACACCAAGCCTATTCTACAAACCATTAAATGATTTAGTTGCAGTGGAAACAGCAATGAGAAGAACGAAAGTGCCCAACCTCAGGCACTCCCCAACAGTGAAAAGATAGATTCAAGGTGGAGGGGGTTAAATGAGGCGCAAATGAGAGAACAAATAAACAAAACTGTAGAAAATTACATGGCCAGCAGGTTAAAGGAAACTACGGAAACTGGATCTAGCAAGATGGAGACAAAATCCATGCCAGAAGGTTGCCTATTGAGAGGTCTTGTAAACAACGTAATGTCCTCAAATAAAGAGACAATGGAGAATGCTAGTATGAAGAAAACAGCACAATGGCAAAAGAATAAGAATATGAGCAAAGAGGTCTCATTTAAATCGAGGGCAGTGGCCCAGAACAGTCATTGCTTTATACTGGAATGTAGGGACCATCCATTCCAGCAATTTCACCTGAATCGATCAAGCGTCATAAACATCTGCAGGGAGATATCTCAATTGAGGAACATATCAACGTCGTACATCGACAGAGTTGAGTTTATGGATGATCAGGATCTTACACGATCCAGAGTTTCTATACACTCAACCATTCTTGCAGATATATTATGGCAGGCTAGAGATGCTCTCTTTCAAATGGGCTTTAATTTGTATCAAGAAGACTGTCAATCGAATGAAGAAGTCGTAGGCTCCACAAAGTGGATTCCCCGCATTTGTGGCGCCAACTTTGCTGCATCAAATGAGGGCAGAGGTAATCACTTAGATCGTTCATAACAACCCATAGCAAAAGAGAAACTCCAACTGATATATTGGAACACTCGGGGGTTCAAGCATTTTACGAAAACGGCGAATACTGAACTTGACAAGTTTGACATAGTGGTCTTGCAGGAGACATGGTTGGCCGAAGCCCCAATCTGGGATGGATATGAAATATACTTGGAACCAGCAATATGCCTACCGCGCGGTAGACCGATGGCAGGGCTTCTGGTTGCAGTAAAGAAATCAAAAGGCTTTACAATAGCTATGTATGATTCCACCACCCCTTTTATTCAAACCGTCAAATTGAAGAGTAATTCACATCTACTTATACTCATAAACATCTATTGGGGAAGGTCTCATCTAACTGCTGATTGTTTTTTTGACCTTTGTCAAGAAGTATTTGCCAAAATTGCTAAAGAAAGAAATGTTGATCGTGTAATGATCATGGGCGATTTTAACATGCATCTGCTGAATAAGGGAAAAAGAAAAAGAACGGTAGAAGAAAGAAGATGGCTAGCAATAATGGAAGACATGCAGTTATTTATGCTAAATGGGACCGTGGAGGGGGACACGCAGGCTGCTAACACATGGCATAATGGTCCACCTGAAGCCATACTAGATTACATATTTGTGAACAGTGCACTGCTGAATTTAATCCAGTCCATGACTGTAAAGTCAAAAAGGGAAAGTGATCATAGCCAACTTTGCCTGGTGTGGGAAACAGGAAAACCCCCCAGTAAAAGCATTTGTGAGACCTATAATGGAGATATAACCGCTAACAACAGGAGGAATAAAATCAAGTGGTCTAATGCTTCCTTGTGGGATTTTGACAAACATTTGTCCATACGTCCAGGTTTGGATTATGTATCAATAATGCAGAAATATGCATATGTGAAAAACACCTCACAAGGACAAGGGTACAAACATGCTCATGTCTTTGACATTGATGTCAAAACCAAAAAAGCTAACATGAGAAAACAAATACGACTACTAAAAGATTTAACATTAGAAGAGAAACTCCCGCAGATAAGGCACATACGGACAGTATATAAAAACTGGTTAAGAGGTAGAAAGGCCCAATGTTACCAGAGAGACAGTGAGGATATGCTTAAAAAAATAGCCTCCAAATCTTCAGCGGAAATCTGGAAGGTCCTGAATAATGTCACCTACAAAAACCAGTCCTCTGTTCAAATTAACTCCATATCGGCCAAAACCTGGTGCGATTACTTCCTGAAAATATATCAGACATCAATGATGATCCAGCAAATGCCTCTTAAAGATACGAATTGGGATCACACGATACAATATTTTACATCTCAAAACTAAGCTCCTCAAGGGCCCCTGGCCCGGATGGGCTTGATAATAAAACCATCAAAGAAGAGATAGAAGTATGGTCACTAATACTGATGAATATATTTGCAGAAGTGATGCGCACCGGGTTGATTCCAACATCATGGAAAAAATCTATTTTAATCCCGTTGTTCAAGAAGGGAGACAGACTTGATCCAGGATCCTATAGACCGATAGCCCTTCTGGACTGCCCAGGGAAAATATTTGCTCGCCTTGTCTTGCATGAATTTAACAACTGGCTAGACAGGGAGAACCTGAGGGACCCTTGGCAGACAGGCTTCATTAAAGGCCTAGGCACAGGTATTAACCTATTCACTATAAATGCCATTATTGCAAAGCAAGCAAGTAAAAATCTACCACTGTATATTGCATTCATCGATTTCAAAACTACGTTGATTCTATACTGAGGGAGCTGCTAGTGGCGAAGCTAATGAGAAACAATTGCCCATGGAACATCTTGAAGTGGATCATTGAGCTTCATCAGGGTACCTCACTCCAAATAGGATTAAACAGTGATGGTCTGCTGACTGACCCCATTGACACATCGAGAGGTCTTAAGCAAGGGTGTATACTTGCTTCGGCAATTTTTATTTTTTTCATTTCTGACATGGGTAAAGAGTTTCTTAACATCATAACTGACTCCCCAAAATTAGGCAAGCACGAGATTAAATGGCTCTTGTATGCCGATGATCTCCTTCTCCTATCAAAGACACCGATGGGGTTATGCAATATGCTTAATGTATTGGAGAACTATGCCAAATTCAATGGCATGATCATAAATATTAAAAAAACAAAAGTGATCCAATTTGGAAACTCACAGCAAAGAAACAGAGAACATAGGTGGGTTTTAGATAATCAGCCACTCGAATCAGTGGGTGAATATATTTACCTGGGAGTGAATATTAACAACAACCCACAGGACACTCCATATGAAACCACTGCAATAATAATATGGAATAATTTAATCTCCCAAGCAAAAATCATCAGCGGGAAGTATTGTAAATTCACCATCGATCCCCTGCTGACATACTATAAGCAAAAGGCTCTGCCAATACAATTGTATGGGTCAGAGACAAGATTATACAAAATACGCAACTATTGGGATAAGAAAGAAGGGGAATATTGGAAAAATCTCTTGAAACTCTCGAGATCTACACCCATAGCCCTCATAAGGCATGAATTAGGGCTTATATCGATGCAAGCCACCTATAAATGGAGAGTATGCATGCTATACAGGAAATGTGCCCTGGAAGATCATAGGAATAGGCTGGTAAAACATTTAGCAAATTATGTAAAAACATCGAATGATAGTTTTGCTAAGCATTGTAAAGCCCAAGCGCAGAGATTTTTGCAAGAAGCAGACGTAGGGAATGAGCTTTTGTTACAAAATCCTGACAAAGCTAAGCAAAAGATCTGGGAAATGGATTGGATAAGCACTAGAGAACAATGTCAAGTCTACAAATGCTTCAGACAGAATCCTTTTGCCTTAAAATCCCTTGGCTCCCCTGAAGAGTATCTCTTAAAATAACCAAATGTCTCGCATCGAGCAGGACTTCTGCGCTTGAGGTTAAACCAATGGAAAACCAGGGAAGTTACATCTAGATGGTTTCCTGATGCTGTAGAATGTAGTCTATGTCCCTTCTGTAATAAGCATGAGGAATCACTAGAACACCTGCTCACTGAGTGTACAAAGTTGGATTGCTTAAGAGTTAAATACTTTAAAAACCTTTTTAAACACCGAGTACACATGGAGGCTAAAGATCTATGGAAGTTTATATTTCATGTGCACTCAAAATCAATAGGATATGCAACGGTAAACTTTCTAAATGAATTAAAACTAGAAAATGATGATGAACCAAAAACAAAGTAAAAAATAACAAATAACTCAAACAAAACAAATAATAATGATATGCTATGTTGAGAACTGTTTAAAGCACCTTGCTATGTATGCTAAATAACTGCCATTTGATTGCACCTTGAACACGGCACTTTCTCTTTTTGTTTCTATACTTTTATATTTTTTTGTTGCTCATCTTTTCTCTTCGTTTTATTATAAATTTAAATGATTTATGCTTAGGATAGTTTAGAATAATTTATGAGAATTGTGATCAGTTAAATGAATATAATATTTATGTAGTGTTATGTCACTTTATAAGTTTTAATGAAGTAAATGGATTTTGTATTGAAAGGTTGAATTTTTCAGCCAAATCAAATAAAAAAAAAAAAATACGTATAGAAATCGGTCTAATGGTGCTACCTATGCACAGCTTGTTACATACGCAGATGATTGTGTATATCACATGGGTTGTCCTGCAGTTGATAAAAGTCATTAATATGGATGTCAGCTTCGTCCTTCTGCTTAAAGCGGTTACAGTGTGAACAAACCTGCACATACTACAAGTTCCACATTTATGGAAGCCCCTTGTTTTTGTCAGCCAGTATGAGCCAGTTCCTGCATTAGTGGTGTCTAGAAAGGATGGGCATAGTTTATTTCTCAATGTCAGTGCTCTAGTATATGCAAATTGTGGCCTCTCGTCAATGTAGGGTGATGGGTCTTGGTCCATATGCAGCAGATGCCAGTTTTTCAACATAATTTTGTGCAATGTCTATGAGTCTTTAGAATACTGTGTGATTATGTTAAAGCAGCCCGTGCTGTCTAGGGCTTTTGATCACAGACCTTTGGTGCACAGACTATCATATCTGATCTGTTCATCATTTTGATTTTGTCATGTGCCTTGTTTATCGTTTTCGTGGAGTTCTCCCTCCTCAAAAACCTCTGGGTCAGTAGCTCACATTCTTTTCTATACTTTTATTTTTCACTATAATTTCTCTGTGCCCGATAATATTGGTGATTGTTGATCTTCTGTGGCAACTGTTAGAATGCAGTGTGGAGTGAACGTCTGTGCTCTTACAGTATGTGGATGTTTCTATTCGGGCGACTTTAATGCATCACATTGTCCCGTGAAGGACAAACCAAATTAATTTGTATTACGAAATCTTGTTTATTCACAAAAGCTATCTTGGCTCCCATTCCATACAATCACAACATCAATATATCGTTTCCACATAACAATATACTCAACAAATTCGTCGTCATTTAATGCATGTTTATGTTCATTGTGAGCCTTGAACAAATTGGCCAAAGGGGGAGCGAATTTTGCCCCCATGGCAATACCCTTGTTTGAAGATAGTACGTGCCATGAAACAAAAAAAGCATTGTTGCCAAGTGTGAATCTCAAAAGCTCCTTGATCATTGAAAAATGTTGGATATATGAGGCTGAGTGTTCCTGAAAAGTATATTCAATTGGCTAGATAGCTAATTCATGATCTATGGCAGTATATAGTGCAGTAACATCTAGGGTGGCTAGTAAATACCCTTCTTTCCAAACCAGATTTTGAAAAATGGATAGAACATGTGTGCTATCCCTAATGTAAGATGGTATACAAAAGACATGTTCTCCGATTGCGTTGTCAATGTATTTAGAGACGCCTTCTGTAGCCTCACCTATTCCGCTCATAATGAGGCAAACTTCTGGTAACGTATCAAAACTCTTGTGGATTTTTGTTAGAAAGTAAATTGTGGGCATATTTGGATTTTTAATACTTAGATATGACTTTTCTTCATCAGATAGGCAGCCTCGTTGGTGCCATTACAGTACCATTGTATGTAGTTCTTTAATGATATTTTGTGTTGGGGCTGTAAGTAATCTTTTGTGGCAGCCTCGTGTGAGGTGCCCATTTTAATGTAATCCTGGATGTTGAGGATTACTACATTACCGTTCCTGTTTGCTTCTTTGATTACTATGTCTTTGTCATTGGCTAATGTTGTTAGGGCCAAGCGTTCTCTATGACTCAAGTTGTGACATTGTTAATACCTTCAGATGCTTTCCCGTCCAAGTGGCGATGGATATCTCTAATCACAGCTTTATGGAAATTATCAATGACATTCTCTGTTGCCAGTTGTGGAGCAAATTTCAATTTTGGTTTTTAATTCTGTGATCTTTAAATTCCTGGAGTGCACTCCAAGTTCTTTACAAAGTGTCTGTTGTTCTATGTGTTCATCCTGTTCCAGAGACATGAGAAGGTGGGGATTTTCAATGTCTGTTATTGTTAGGTCAGTGATGGGTGACGAATTCTCTCTGTGTATATATGTTTAACTTGTGTAGCAAAGAATTTCTTTAATTTTAATATTTTAATTTCCTTACAAACCTAAAGATATCAATTTGAAAATGAGTAAAATTGGTCATGGTGGTTGGTGAAAATGATAAACCCCTGTTAAGTACCGATACTTCTGTATACTTGATTATTCAATCAGAAAGATTTGTGACTAGGTTATCTACAAATGTTTCCCCGTCAGTTTCCTTGTTCCAGATCTTGTTAATCTGCCTGATGGACCTTGCTCCTGGTCTGAGCTTACCTCTTCCTCCCCCTCCTACCCTTTGTGAGTTGGTCTGTGTAGGTGTATTTGTGACTAAGGGGGTTAAGAACTTTACTTGTTTCCCAATACTCCTTTGCGTTCCTCTTCTGTATCTCTTTATCTGACCTAAAAAACGTTTCTTAGCTACGTTGGATTCTTGTATCTCTACGGTCGTCTCCGAGCATCTATCTAAGTTGGAATCTCCATCTGATTCTGCCTCTGACATTAGGGGCACTCTCATTTGATTTTGTTCGGTATGTGCCATCAAATTTTGGCTGAAATGTATATACTCAGTCTTCGCGATAGTCGCGGTCATCCCAATAATATTTTCTGAATTTATGTCTTTTTATTTCGTCCTGTTATGCTTTAAGGATTACGTACATCTTGCTATAGTTTCGTTGTTTGGAACTCTCTGCATTAGGTATCTCTTTTTTAACATTCTCAATCTGCTCTAAAATTCTGATGTGTTGTCTGGTGGCATGTTCTATCAATAACTGTATCATTACTTTGGAACTCTCTATTCAAATTGGCTTCCTATTGGCCGGCCAAGTCTTGGCCCTCCTTGTTCTCAAAATTAGGTAAGATGAGGATGCTTAACCCCATAAGAATCTTCTCATTCTCTAAATAGTTATTAATTGGGGCTTGTTCTCAGTACTTATTCTTGGATAGCCGCTCTAATTTCACACATTTTTGTTGCAGAGTTTCTGTAGAACTGGAAAAGGTACTGAAAGCATTGCTCGTGCTGCCCTTTGGTACAAAAAGGGCAGCTCCATCCTCTTCCCTGTTGATTAAGTATTCCGCCATTAAACTAGTTGCTATCCCGTGAGCAAGCAAAGGACACGTATGTAATAACAAAATAAAATGGGTAAGGGTAAAAAGCATCCCATTGCGGTGGGAGAATATTATAAGGAACCAGCCAGCTGTGTGGCTAGTGGTCTGTGGCTGACCCTTAAGCCATAGAACATGTGTAAAGTATGTAGGACCTACCGGCACTTTGCGCTTGGCCTTCATTCAAAATGTCACATTTATGCCTGCAAACATTGCCTGCTTCATATATAAATGCAGTTGCATGAAAAAGAGAAAGTCCTTGAATGAAATATTCTGAATTCTTGAAGTTTTTTTAAATAAATTTAATCTGTGATGGTATATCTTGCAATGAAGCAGCCAACATGTGTTTTCGACTCCAAGTCTTTCTCAAGGCTGCATGAGCATTAGATACAATCATTTATACATAGAAAGGTTAATGTTTGATTCACATTAAGTATTTCATACCAATCAACCAAAATTAATATCATTACGTGTGAGAAAAACAATCAAACGTAACATTTTGAAAATGTTCAAATTATCTTAGACTTTAAATGATAAGATATAATGTATCATATCCTGGCAATGTACCAACATATCAATAGATACCAGTTCATAGGCCATTAGCCTCCCCTGCCTCGCCACAGTCAGCCCCAGTCCCCATGCTGCCTTTACTAATCGATCCCTCATTGCCTCTGATGACATCTCCCCCTCCTCATCTATCAAGGCTTCACTACCCCCTACCACCACTCCCCTTCCCCGGGAGGATGCCCCACTTCATTGTGCCCTCATCAACGCACGCTCCCTACCAGCCCATGCCCTGGACGTGCATTACCTTATCAGTAGCAATGAGCTTGACCTACTATTCCTTAGCAAGACCTGGCTGTCCGACTGATCTGGACCTGCCTTAACCCTCGCCATCCCTACTGGTTATACCATCTTCAGACAAGACCGTACCATCACAGAGGGGGCGGGGTAGCTGTCATAGCTAGGGAAACTCTCTCAATCATGAGGATTCAGAGGGACCTTGACCAAAGCTCTGACTACCTCTTGCTCACACTCAATTTCTCTCACAACGGCATCTTTACATTCCACCTGGTCTACTGCCCACCTGGCCCTTCTAGCGACTTTCACGACGCCCTGACCCACTCTCTCTCAGATAGCCTAAAAAAAAGCATCTAAAATCCTGCTACTAGGCGATCTTAACCTTGGTCTGAATGACCCTAATGCCACTGCCCTTGAGAAAGCTCTCTCTACTCTGGGATTCTCGCAATCCACTTCTAGCCACACTCACATTAAAGGACGCACCCTAGATTGGGTTGCCCACCACAACTGCTCCCTCAGCCCCATAACGATCACCCCTGTACCCTGGTCCGACCACCATTGTATGCTATTTAACATCATCACCTCTAAAGGACCTCCTAAACCCACCATCCCTCTCCCTGCAGCACTTGCCCGTAGCTCCCGCGAGCTCACCCATGACAACCTCTCCCAACACCTCCGGGTGCCCTCTCTGCTACCTCCCTTCTCCAATGACCCTGAACTACTCGCCAATATCTTCAAGGAGGTCATCACCCAGGCCATTGACACAGTAGCACCACTCACCTTGAAAAAAGAAAAAAAGATCAAGCATTCTAATGCCTGGTTCACCCAGGAAATACTCCAGTTACGCGCCAAAAAAGGGCTGCACTCTCCACTTGGAATATCAACCCCACAGAAACTACCAGAGCTGCATTAAAAGCACTCTCTAAACATTACAAAACCGCCATCACGAATGCTAAAGCCTCCTCCTTTAACGCAAGGATAGCTAATGCGAAATCTGGAACTAGAGAGATCTTTGCCATATTCAGAGAATTGGAGACCCCTGCTGCCCCACCTTCACCCCTAGTGAAGGACGAAGCATGGTGTAACACTATTCAGTCTGCCATGCTGAATAAACTAGAGAAACTTCAGGCCAAAGTCCTTGCCCACCAACGGGCCTTCACCAAACTGATTGCTGACAATCAAAGCGGCCCAGCACAAGCAACCAGCTCCAGTCAATCCCCTATGTTTGGCTTTAGAGACATGAGTGAGTCAGAAGTCCTTGCACTCCTCCACTCCATTAAACCCTCTAATTGCAAGGGTGATGCTTGCCCAGCAGAAGTCATCAAGGACTGTGCCCCTTCATCACTGCATTTATTAACTCCTCCTTTCGCACTGGCTACGTGTTGTGGGCCTAAAGGAAGCTTGGGTTTGTCCACTCCTTAAAAAGTCTTCTCTTGATCCTTCAATCCCAGGTAACTACAGGCCTATCACCACCGTTCCCTGCCTATTAGTAATTCTGGACAAAGCAGCCTACCTGCAAGTACAGAAATTCCTAGAAGACAACCATCTTCTAGGACTACGGCAATCTGGGTTCAGGCCACGTTACGGGACTGAAATTGCCCTCCTGGACCTTAAAAACCAGACTGATGATCTAAGAGACGCAGGCAACCCTGGGCTCCTCTTGCTCTAGGACCTATCAGCAGCCTTCGATCTGGTAGACCACAAGATACTCTGCCATCACCTTACTTCTAATGCCCATTTCTCCCCCAGTGCATGTAAATGGATAACCTCCTTCCTGCAGGACAGAGCAATGAAGGTTTTTTCCGATTCCTCCTGCGCCAACCCAAGCATCATCAAATGTGGTGTTCCTCAGGGTTCCTGCATTGCCCCCACCTTGTACAACCTCTTCACTAGGCCTCTATTCAAAATTCTGGACGCCCTCGGTATCTCATACACAAACTATGCTGATGACACCCAGGTACTTAACCCCCTATCGGGTGATTACCTGTCTGACCAAAACACCCTCAACCCACCACCTTGAGCAAGCTTGACCCTCAATACACCTCTTTCACCATTGACAACATCCCCATCACCGTGTCACAATCAATTAAAACCAAGGCGTTTATCTGGTACCTGATCTGCCCATGAATAGGCAAGTGAACATCCAAGCCTCTACCACAGCATATCATTCCAAACTCATCAATTCAGTGAGACCATTTCGGTCCCAGCAAAACTGCCTCACCATCGCCAGGGCTATAATTGGCTCCAGACTGGATTATTGTAACGCTCTCCTCATAGGAACTTCAGGCAAAAATGTAGCCAAGCTTCAAATTGTTCAAAACAACTCCCTCAGGGCTGCCACTGGCCTCTCACACAGAGATCACATTTCAGAGCTCAGAAGAAAGGTCCATTGGCTACCAGTTAAGGAAAGAATCATTTTCAAAACCCTTGCCCTAACGCACAAATGTCTTCACGACCAGCCCCCCCCCCCCACCTTGCTCACAGGTTATCCAGACATACCACTCTCAGGCCCTCCAGAACGCCTTACGCCAACCTGATAACTGTTCCCAGGTCATGCAAAGCCCGTGCTGGCGGCACACGTTTCCCAACCATGGCCACCACACACGAACGCCCTCCCGCCCCACATCAGGCTAATTGACTCCCACTCAGCATTTCGCAAGGCTATCAAAACAAGATTATTTGTCTGAATCACACCGGACCTCTATGTATCTGAACTTGCTCGCTGCTTTTCAATGCTGTAACCTCAATCATGTATGGATGTATGAGTAACCACTTACCCTGTAATGTACCAAGTTTTCTTATGGGCAGCTTCACTGTAACCCTTAATAAGCCTTCTTAAGTTCTCCTATAGCGCCTCGATGCCTTTGGGCTGTAGTGCGCTCTACAAATCCAAAAAAGAAAGAAAGAAATAGCGTCCGGGAGAGTTGTGCACTTCCTTCACCCATATTATATGCTAGGACACTTTATTATCACTGCATTTCTAAATACTTGAAATCATTACATTATCCCACTGCACAACAGAGAACTAGCATTTAGTAACAAAAACACTCATGTGGCAACATTCCAATTCCCACATGGCTTTGCGCCCGAGAATTCATCATAACATTGGAACGTACAGCAAAAGTAAAACAATATTCAGCAACAAAGCTATTGATGCAGTAACTTTACAATTCCCATAGGACTTTGCACTCGGGAATGTGATGATGTCATCAAATAAGCACGCAATTTTCACGTACTATAGAACAACAAAGGAAATGGTGGCCATGTGCGAAATGCATGCAGACCACCGCTAAGGTGACTCCAAACAGGACACCTCTGACCTAAAGTAAGTACAGGGATGGAATGCCATAATTCTGATACGATGGCAACACCATACTTAGTGCCCTGACCAATTGTAAACAATGCATTTTTAGGAGCAGAATCCAACGAGGATGACATCCACTCATACTTGAATAAGAACATTCTTTGATGAATTATAGGAACCTACCAGGCCAACCTATTAAGGTAGGAGCTACTTATATACTTTCAATTGAAATTAACTAATATGCTCTTCTACATATGGTGAGCAGCCTACTTTCTGTGGGAACCTAACCAGAGTATTCCTTAGCCTTGCCATTCTTTCTGCTCATTTGCAGGGCAGGAAACGGAACACATTCGGTGAGGAATCAACTCACATATTTAACTCACATATATATGTTTATATAATATTTGATCACTCCAGCACATTGGCATGGGTGGCTACAGACAATGGTTTTGAGGAAGAGAACATACACATCCAGTATATTAACCACCCTATACGACCAAGAACACGTTTTTTAAAATAGATCACCACTATAAACACTAAGGAAATGACCATACATACATGTTTGGTAGATGCACAACTCACCTTGGCTCGTTTTTCTCACATTCTTAGGAAAAGTAAAAATATCAGCATTTTTAGAATAGCGTTCCCAAAAAATAATGCCTGTGCACACATTTTTGAATTTCTAGGGCATCAGTTAATCTGTAAGATATCACAAACGGAATTAGACAATGCATGGAGGGTAGCCTGTGCACTGTTTACCTCTTGATGTCAAAAATGTCTAAGATAATGTGAACATTTTTAAAATGTTACGTTTGATTGTTTTTCCTTTCTCTCCCTGAATCCTGTCCTCTGGTATGTATCAGTGAACCATATTTTCTCACATGTAATATTATTAATTTTGGTTGATTGGGATGAAATAATTAATGTGAATCAAACATTAACCTTTCTATGAATAAATGATTGTAACTAATGCTTATGCCGCCTTGAGAAAGACTGAGTCGAAACACGTGTTTGCTGCTTCATGGCAAGGTATACCATCACAGATTAAACCCATTAAAAAAAACTTCAAGAATTCAGAATATTTCCTTCAAGGACTTTCTCTTTTTCATGCAACAGTATTTATATATGAAGCAGGCAATTTTTGCGGGCATAACAGTGACATTTTGAATCAAGTCCAAGCGTGAAGTGCCAGTGGGTCCTACATACTTTACAAATGTTGTATGGCTTAAGGGTGAGCCACAGACTACTAGCCACACAGCTGGCGTGTTCCTTATAATATTATTGTCCCAACGCAATTGGATACATTTTACCCTTACACATTTTATTTTGCCCTACTGTTTAAACTCTGGCTTAGACGAGTGATGGCTTCCTTAAATGCAGGCTCATTGACTCTTCAGGAATTCCCTAACTTTCTCTACTCTCACCAAAGCTTTGTGTTCTACTATGGATTGGGGGACGTGCCTTGGAATTGCTCTGTAGTATTTAGCTGGTTTCACTCATGCCCACTGTTACCTTACCCTATTACTCTACCTAGTTCCTCTCCCTTACCTCCTCCTCACCCACCTTCAATCCCTCAGATGTTTCACTCCTCTTCCTGTCTCCTGCCTCCACCCTTTGATGTTGACTCTCCTCCCACATCTCCTTCTCCCACACTACTACTCACACACCATTATGCCTCCCACACTTCTACTCTTCCAACACCATTACTCAGTCACCCTCCTTTCACCCTAGTCCAGCCTTCTCACACTCTACAATACCCTCTCTACAAACTTGTCCGACGCACCCTGAGAAAACCACTATCAATCAAATCCAATACCTTACCTTTTTAAAATTATGCCTCCATAATGTGCCACTCTTTCCATCTTCCTGCTGGTCTTTTGGTCCTTCATCTCCTCAGACTTCTCCCAAAAAACCTACACTTCCTGCTTCATGGTGCACTTTCTTATGGCCCACCCACCCCTATGATTGATACTCTTTGCCTCACCCATCTTAACAGGCTAATTTAACCCAGGAGAGCAAGAGCACCACCAAATTTAAAAAAGGGGGCTTTAAGCCAAGCCCACTTCTTTCATGGTGCATTGCGATGTCACAGAGGTAATGGCAGCCCAGTAAGAGCAATGTTCAAGTTTGTGTTTCAGAGTTCCCCCAGTCAGGTAAGCGCTCCCAGGATAGCCCGGGTCTGTGCCAAGATTCCTTGGTGGTCTAGGAGTCAGCTTGTGCATGCAGGTGTCCGCCAAAGCCTCGTAGAGGCACTGCGCTCTTAACCTGAATGCTGCATAGGCTTGCGGCTTTCTCTCTGGCTTTTGTTTTGCGGGTGGCTCAGCGTTGACTTAGCCTAGCTCAGTCACCATCAGGGTACTCCCAAGGTTAAGCGGTTTTAGTCTCTCTAGTCTCCGAAGGCTTTTCTGTGTTTTCTTCAGCCTTTATTCATTGCTGCAAGAAAAAGCTAAATATTGGCAAGCACTTTTCAAATGAGACATGGTATGAGTAATATGTGGTCCGTACAAAAGAATTTTGCACAGGGTAGGGGAGACTAGAGACAGATTTGTTGTCATCGTCCTTGTCAGGAGTGGCTATTTCTCTCCACCTCCTGCCCAAAGGGGTTCTTAAGTCCTCTTGACAAGGCCACGGTAGTGACTTTGTAACAGTAACAGGTGTGGAATAATGTCTGCTGTTAAGGTATTCCCTAAGGAAATCGGGAGCAAGAGGTTACTGCTGGTACAGGTTTATGAGACCAGGGAGCCTATGGTCTAGGAAGGAGCGCTGTGGCCCAGATGTTGATAATTTCTTGACCAAGAAGCAGCAACAGGAAAGCCAAGAAACCTTCTGGGTGCTATATACCTCGGATACCTAATAGTAGGTAGTTTACAGCCTGTGCCCCTGGGGTCCTACACTAACACCTACACTGCCCCTGGAAATGATATCTGACCTGGTGTTTGGGCCACTCCACTCCAGTGGGTTGAGTTTTCTGCTCCCCAGCTCAAATGCAGCCATCAGCCCAAATAACTGTTGGTGAAACAATTACTGCTCCAGGGTGCAGGTGCACTGGGCCTCTGTTTACTTCCCATGCATACGCTCTGCAGCATAAGCAATGAACCAGCATTAAGCATTAAGACCACCAATTTGTCACATCGCATCACTCCAGTAAAAACATTATTTAGAGTTGACAAAGGCTGTGGTAGACAAGTCTCCATTGTAGTGCTAAAGAAAATCAAAGACAACTATAGGCGTTTCAACCAACCCCATCCTAGGAGGTTAACATTACAAAAAGGTGTTGAACTGCATTATAAGTGTCTTATGCGTTTTGCCTTCTCTTGGTCTCACTTCGTCTGTCATGCCCCATGTCATCAATGGAACTTCGAATGCTAATCCCCACTCCTCTTTCTTTTATTCCCTGTGGGATATATGATAGTTCCCCGACCATTGAACCACAAAGAATGGAAGGGAACAACAACATTGGACCACTAAGTCACTACTACTTGAAGGCCCATAAGAGAATCAATGAGTGTGCTCTCCATCTTCATATAATATCATCCTCTGTCAGGAATCAATATGTAAGGCCTTAACCAGTACAAACCTACTAGACTCCCAACGCCAGCGAGTCCCACTGTGTCTAAGGTCAGAGAGAGCGGTTATGAAGGAGGTTAGGACTCCAAACAAATCTTGAGTGGGAGGGAATACCTGCTCCACCATTTATGAGCACCGGGATAAATCACTGTATAAATCACTGTCGGGAATGACTCAGCTCCATGGTGAAACAAGATAAAACACCTTTGCAAGAGGATAGACCCTCTGTCCCCATGGACAAAGCTTTTGGGGTGGAGGGATTCAGAAATGTCTTAAAGAACAAAGGAAGGGAATGGTTACTGCTCTTCCTAGTAATTCCAGAGCAACAAGAACTCTATACAACAGGGCCTGGGTATGGAGCTGGAACCAAAGGGAATTGAACAGAGGCGACCAAAAGCTTCTGTACGTAACCAAACTTTACATTTTGTACATCAAGGTGCCCTGGAATGTCTTGCATGCTTCCGGTTTTATTTATTATGGTCACCTTTGGGGTGTTTTTCTATAATTCAAGCCCCCCAAAGATCATCTCTACTCTCTATTTTGTGTGTGTTTTACATTTCCATTTACAATATACTCTCCAGGCATATTTTCTGTACATTGTACCGCTTTGTCCTTTTTTCCGGCATTGTCTGCTTGCAAACCTGGCATTTTCAGGCTCTCAGAATGATGTGAAGAAGTCAAATTTAGATCTTCACCTGAGATCCCATGCCTTCATGTTTTACGAAAGTATGGATAGAAGGGATCTTGAAATACTACCCACGTCCAGGCTACAAGAACACATTAGGTCCACTTATCCAGTCCCAGTTACTAGTACCCCTCAAAGTTAGCAACTTCGCTGCATCCATTTATAAGACAGTCTTGTGGTTTAGCCATATAAAAACCTATGTTGAGAAATGCTGCACTACTTCAGTAGAAGTCTGGGAGGAAGAAGGATTGGGGGAATGCGGCCTCTGTTCCCGAGAGCACAGTTAACAGGCAGAGCATACTGCGTCTTCCGGTTCATGCTTGTTGTGAGAGACACTCGCCAGAGGTAGAAAACAGATATGTGCTGTCCCGAAGGTATCGGGGAGACAGAGACCTTTGCCACAGAGCCACATGAGTTATACACTACTTCCACATGGTTTCAAAATGGTGTTGCAATTCACAACCATTACTAATAGTGGGCTACTAATCACTTACAATTAGTTACTACTAAACACCAATTGTATCTAAAGGAATAACAAAAAGGAGCATTTGAAAAAGAGGGGGAGACCAATAAGAGGGACAGAGACTAGAGACCTTAAGAAATAACCTAAACCAGACATTCTTGGGTAATCAAATCAATTAGGGGAAATAGAAAAAAACAGGGTTTGAGTTGGTGTCACAGCCTGGGCCACCACCCTGACGGGATGGTTCCATGTAATAATGTCGCCACAAAAATATCAACATGCAAAAATATTGCCGAAAAATTGACGTTTTTTGTGGCGACATTATTGCATGGAACATGCGGGGGACACCCCCGCAACCCCCAAATTTTTTATTTTTGCCCCTGTCGACATATATATGGTCACCCAAATAATATCACCATGACATTTTCCCAGCGATATTATTTACGGCGACCATATATGTGGCGATATTATTACCTGATACCGACGGGATAGACATGCAGAAGCTCAAAGGGTGATAGCAAGATCCTAGGAGACCATACTAACAGGCAAAGCAAAAGTGAACAACCTGCTGAGGGTCATATTTCAGGGCACTGTGGAAAACCTTAATAAGAGAGAGGCCTAAGAGCATGCAGAGGGCTACCCCTGGCATCACACATTTTGAGAGAGAGGAGCGAGACACCTAAATAGGGCATTACATGATACAACTGCTGACCAGAAGATGACGCCAAGGGAGGCGACGCATGGCTGGGTGGTGGCAATATCGCAGCTTGACAAGTACTGTAAGTAGTAGAGAAGACATATTTGCTGATGAGTGTGCCAAAGAGTTCTGATACTGGCTCAAGATGGTGACCTGTAGTTGGAGGATGAGAATATTTATGCTGAACACATACCCTAAAGCAATGGGTAGGCGGGTGAAGTACTTGCTGTTAGGACATCTTCAAGAAGCTAGTGAGAGCTATACCTCTCGTACTGGGTTTGTCAAGAACAAAATTGTTTGAGAAGTGAACCAGGCACTATACAGCGTTTCCATAATTAGGACCTAGAGATTTTTTGAGATATCCCATCCTGAAAATTGCAATAGAACAGTACGTATTTGCAGTTTATTGTCCTAGGTTCTATAAGCATTATCCTCGACAATCACAACAAATTTCAATAAGTTGTTGAACTGTACTACCATAGACTTGTGTGTTCTCTTGATCCTTTGCCACAATTAAGATGATACACAATCTCTGCACAAGGCAGAGAAATGGCTGTTCATGTGCTAGCAGTTGATTGGGATTTACATGGATGTCCCTGGGGTTTGTTCTAAAACAAAGTGCACCTGCTCTGGCATTGCCTTAAGGTTATTGGAACAACCAGTGTGTAGGACTAAATGCACTAGTAACTGTAAGCTTTACATAACAGAGTCAAAGGCAGAAGCACTTACCAGATTTGGAGATGTGGTGTAAAGAGAAGGGGCTGATTGTATGACTTCTGTGCAGTACACTGGATTTGCTTGTGGTACAGCTAGAAGGAAAAATAGCATAATGTCTGTTAAAGTTAGCATAAGCTGTCCAAGAAAATGTGTATTGACTCAAAGGACTTTTGGACAGGTCTACAAATATTAATTACCTCATCTGAAATTGTAATATTAGAATGAGACATGTTGCTCAGTTGATTAACACCAACAGTATTTAAAAACAACTGCATTTGATTGACATTGGGTGTTGGTGTATGGAGTTGCACAGATGTCTGTCTCCTGCTGCCACAACACACAGAATTCACACTTGTGCATAAATGATCAGTGCATCTCTTACAGCATGCTTAATGCTTCCTTTCCACTAGATAGGAAATGTCATTCTTGGCAAAGAAGGCCCAGTAGAGGAAACCAAAGTTGTCCAAATGTGTGAATACTGAAGCAGCGAATGTGTGTCATAGTTCAAGGCCCTAAAAAACATGTCATCAACATACTAAATCAAGGAACCCAGAAAACACAATGCGAGTGAGCAGTTGCTCCTTGCCTCGAGGCTTAGTCTCCTTCTACTACGAACTCCTACACACAGCCACAACCACAGCCGAGAACGATTACAGCAATTGAGGAAATGGGCTACACCACCCACGTCAGACTGACACATTCTGAACATTGTCTCCTAAACTTAGTACAAACCCAACCTCCAAACTGTAACACTGTGAAAACTGCACACACACAGAAATTAACAGCAAACATGAAAGGACAAACACATAGGGGGTAATTACGAGTTTGGAGGCAGCCATGGTGCTATTAGCCTGGGCAGAATTCTGTGGCATACTCTTCCAAAACATAGTAAAATAACGAAGAATTCCAGTCTTGTGGAAGCATGCAATAATTGTACCGATCTTCAAAAAGGGCTGTAGAACAGAGCCCAGGAACTATCGTTTAATAGCTCTCCTGGATGTGATAGGGAAAAACTTTGCAACTCAACTTTTAGCCCAATTAACATCTTGGATCAAATCTGCGGCACATTTGACACCTGACAAACCGGATTTGTCACAGGAGTAGGCTGTGGGCTGAACCTACACATCCTTAACCTCCTAAAAATGGAAGCAATCAAAAAAGGTACTACCATCTACCTGGCGTTTGTAGATTTGGCTCACGCCTTCGATGGAGTGGATCGTGAGCTTTTATGGACAAAATTGGAGAAAAGAGGCTGCCAAGAGAGTTTAATCATGGCTATAAAAGAACTGTATTCCAACACCAAAATACAAATTCGCCTAGATCGAAATGGACGATTATCCGCGCCCATAAAAACATCAAGAGGAGTGAAATAGGGGTATCCCCTCAGAGCCACACTCCTCAATCTATCTAGTCTATATAGACTAGATAGATGTTTGGTTATGTAAACCATACTCTACGTCACCACCAGTACTAACCTTTCCTGTGCAAAAACTGTACTGCATTTTTTGTGATATGAATGTTTAATATGACAAAATTTGCAAAGATACCAAAAATGTGTTTGGTCTAATATGGTAATACATGTAGAACAGCCCAAGTAGGTTTTTTATGAAATACTTTAAAATAAAGTTGTTACTTGTATAAATACAACATTGGTGATCTTCAACTTATGCACAGATAAAATCACATTATTTGTCATTTTGTGTTGTGATACCCTACCAGCAAGTGCCAAAAAGGTGGGGTAGCCTGAGTCCCTTGTTATTTTTCCGTGTTCCACACCCTCATGACACAGGCCCCCCAGATCAAAAAAAGAGGGTCTCAATACACCCCACAGATATTTAAAACAGGGTTCTGGTTTTTACATAAAATACTATCCAAGTGGTCACAAATCTCATTCACAAAAGTTGAACCCCCTGTTGCTTGGTGATGCCAATATACAATGAGGATATGGATCTTCGTATTACTGCTCAAGGGTTTTTGTTTTAATTCGAGTGTAGACAGTTGAATGTAAGGGGATGGATTACATGAATTTCTTATTAGTAACCCACTGTCACGCTTGACCAAAGTGATTAGCCAAGACATTGGTCTACCTTTGCTCTGTAAAATGGCCGGGTTTTTGCAATTTCAAATCCCTCAGTGCATGGGGTAGTTGCCAACCAGGTCTCCTACAAACATATGTCGCTGGATTCCAGGACCCTTGAGGATGTGTGGAAGAGATGAGCAAAAACACTTGTATTCCTCCTGTGATTTGCTGCTGGGTCGTTGGGCATTAGCTTTCACATTTTGTGTTCAAGGTTTCCACTACCCAGCTCTAGGTGTCAGCTGGTTAGTTTTTTGTTGTGAGTTCTTTATTGTTACTCTCAGAGTTTAGGTCTGCATTGGTGGCTTGTAAGGTTATTTTTATTTGTTTTCTCGTAGGCTTCTGATGAATAGCTGGATGCAGCCTCTTCCGACTCGCTAGGAGTCAGGCAGTCCTCTGTCAGGTTTTTTTCTATTTTCTCTGGGATTTTCTGGCATTTCACAATTGTTTTGATCGAATTCGGAGTTTGCAATTTCCTTTCAGCAACATGTACTTGATTTGAGAAGCCAGCTTCCGTGTTGTTTATTTCCAGGATTCGAAAGCCTGCTTTGAAAATGTCTTGTTAACTCTCCAAGATAAAGTCACAGATGGACCTGGAGTACATATGAGTACAACCTGG
Organism: Ambystoma mexicanum; assembly: GCF_040938575.1. NCBI lineage: Eukaryota > Metazoa > Chordata > Amphibia > Caudata > Ambystomatidae > Ambystoma > Ambystoma mexicanum. The sequence continues at coordinate 493,011,512 of NC_090937.1, forward strand.
TCAAGGGTAGACTCATTAATGAATTCTACTCTTTTTATGTCGTTAAACCTTATACATTGTAAAGCTGGCACATGATGGAGCAGTTGTAAGGCATTGTACCGGTTTAGGACTAGCCCATTGTTAGGGAGAATTCTCACCCAAGTGCTAAATTCCCTCTACCTTAGGGCCCTCCAGCTCTTTTGCTATATTTTGGGACTTTAAACTTTTCATTTTCAATGTGTTTTCTGTATTTGTTACTTTGGTTATGGAGTTTTAAACAACTCCATAGGCATCATCTTTTTCTTCTGCGTCACACAGTACCTTCAGTGCAGTGGCACAGGGATGTCTTTCAGACTCCCGAAGGTTTAAATACCTTCTCTGGGACTAACCAGAGCATGTGAAGTTAAATTGACTTTGCTAGTCTTTTTAAATTCATAGACCCAGCGGACACTATCTTCCTATAGAGTGCTGGAGGGGTTGCCTAGCATCCCCTGTGTCTAAACTCTCATGTAACAGGCAAATGTTACCCGTTCCTCTTGAAATGGCTGGTGGCAGTGGTTTTAGAACAAACTACCATGATTTTTCCCGAGCGCGAACAGTAGCTAAAAATAGGGTCGGACATTTTTTTCAATATGGTGCCCAAGACCTATCTGTAAAAACAGACTCTGGTCAACTTTTTTTGCTGTTTCTTTTAGGAAAGGTCCTTCTAGTGTTTGTCTCTGTGCGCCAGCCCAGGTTTGGTCCCTTTGTTCGTTGGCCTTTGGCGGGCTTCAGTGCTGAAGCCCTCCTTTGGCGCCTGGGTGTCTGGGGTGGACAGGATGTGAGGGAGGTGCCTGAAACTCCCTGTGCTTAGTCTCTTAGGAGAACTGAATGCACTCTGGCGTTACTGGCTGGCTGACTGTCCGGCAAGGACAGTCACCCTGCTGGGTGAGTGACAGCTAGGCTGGAATGAATGGGGGAAAACTGTTTAAAAGCAGGTCTCTGGTACTTGGAAAGGAGAGTCGACCACTGGAACAAAAGAACCGAAGACGACCTGAAGGAAGACGACTGCTGCAACTCCTGGTCCATGTCATGATCACTGCTTCCAAGGAGCCAGGACCAGCCCAACGTCCTTGGAAGCAGGCCCCTAACCCTAATCCTAGGCACCAGCCGGTCCCCACGGGGACCTTTTGGACCTTGTCCTGGCGCCGGTGGCACCAGGCTCATCAGAATCATCGGTCCCGGCACTGGAAGCGCCGGGCTCATAATATGTGTGCAGATGTTTGGGTGGACTTACCTGCAGCAGACCATGCTGTTTACTTACCAGCCACTTAGAAGTCCTCTGTAAACAGGAACTACTTTCTTACCTGGGTGGGGCAGCTCCATTCCCTGGATTCAGCATGGGGAAAGCTTCTGGAACTGGAACTCTTTTCTTACCTAGGCGGGGCCGTGGAGGAAGACGCCTCATTACTCCAAGGCTATTTAAACCACACCCGATGGATGAAACTTGCTTCGCGTTATTCTGCATCTGCAGCAGAACGCTCACCGAGTCTGTTCCAGCCTTTCTTCTTCAATCTGCAAGAATCATACTCACCATTCCAGTATCCAGTCGACAGCAGCATCTGCAGAGACAAGAAACAGCAGGTTAGCAAGGCAGTCTTAACTCGCAGTGCTTACTCACCTGATCCATCGGCTGCGGTCATTTCGGCACGCTGTACTTTCGCCTGTGAAGACAAAAGCATTGTCATTACTTACCGGCACTCCATGAACTCTGGAATTCTTCACGCTGCATCGCCGCCTGCGGAGATAAAAGCATTGTATTTACTTAAGGGCCTTCCGCGAACTCCGGCGCTGCAAACAAGCTTCTGAAAGACAAAAGAAGAGACATTAGACAGGTATTTACTTACGCCCCTCGCGCTCTTCACAATAGAACTCCGGTGCCTCTTCAGCACGAACTACGCTGCAAGGGAAAGAACAGCTAGAGTGCTTGCATTTACTCACGCATTTCCAGGCGCTTTATTTCATCTTCCTCACGAGTCCTGCAAGCAAAAGGGGAGAAAAGCATCATACGAAGTCCTGTTCAATGTTACCGTGCCTTGCACCTAAAGACTCTAAAGACTATAAAGACTAAAAAGGTGTCTGGAAACTCACCGCTCGTGCGATTAACGACGGTAAAGGTCCTCTGAGTCCAAGAGGCCTATGTTTCACCAGTGAAGGAACTGGCAACAGCGCCCTGCATCAGACGCAGATGGAGAGTCCAGCATTCACCTATCTAAGGTGAGCACGTTGACCTGGGGGCCCTACGGAGAAGCTTGGGAGAGAGAGGAAGAGAGACATTAAACAACCCAGACCATTAACCCCTATATTCTTTCATCTGCAGAAACCTCACCCTACGAGTCCGTCACACAGTGCGAAGAGGTTCAACCCCAGAAGCCCATCGAGTCCTGCACATCACCTTTCGAGTCACAGACACCGTCCTGCCACGACCTGCGCCTCCGTGGGAATCAGGCGAGCGTTACAGAACGCGAAGCCCACCGCAAAACTCCTATCCAGGCGCAATGGAAACCTCAGACACTGATCACTTAGCCCAGTTGCTCAGAGACTTAAGAGCAGAAGTACATGCAGCTCATCAGGAAACAAGCTCTCTAAGAAGAGAACTAATACTTTCCAAGGAGCGAACAGAGGACCTCGCTAGGCAATTGCTACAAACGCAGGCCGGACAGACACCTCTGCCCGCTCCAGGAGGAATCTATCCTTCTGCACCATCTGTAAATCCAGTGCAAATCAATCTACCTGGTAATGTGCCCTTGGCTCCGCCCGAACGTTTTTCTGGTGACCCAAAGAAATATGCAGTGTTCATCAACCAGTGCCGCTTACATTTCTTATGTCGACCAGCTGCATTCCCAACAGATCAGACCAAAGTGGCTTTCGTGCTTTCTTATCTCAGTGGCAGCGCCGCAGATTGGTCGATTCCTTTAGTCACCCAGGATGATCCGGTTCTGCATGATTTCCAGGCCTTCCAGTCCAGTATGGAGAAACTGTTTGCAAGACATGCACAAGGACAGGCCTTGGACCATGAACTTCTTTCATTACGACATGGTAATCAAGACCTCTTGACCTATATAGCCTCATTCAACGGACTCATAGTGGAAACTCAATGGCCCGAGGACAAGAGAATAATGCTTTTCTACAGAGGCCTGCGTGGAGAGCTCAAGGATGTGTTAGCTCAAGTTGTGAACCCTCCACAAGAATGTTCAGACTATATTGACTTAGTCGTCCAATTGGACCACAGATTACAGAACAGGAAGGCTGATCGTTCCAAATTTGATACCAGAGTGTTTTCTAAACCACAAACTTCTGCTAAGGGAGCTGACACGGTGGAACCCATGCAAATAGGGGGGATGAAAGGTCCTTTAAGCCAAAAGGAGCGGGAAAGAAGAAGACAGCTGCAATTATGCCTCTATTGCGGGAACTCAGGGCACTTTCTTCGAGACTGTCCAGTGAAACCAGCTAAGAAGGCTGTAGGAGCCGCAGACACCAGTGCCACAAGTCCTAAGCAGGGAAACGACCTAGCCCGGCAAGTGTAGAGGTCCTCTTGCCGAGCGTAAAGATCTGTCCCGTGACCTCGCATTTCGTGGTGCCCATGGTCCTCATTAGTCCAGCACGTCCAGATCGTTTGCATGCAATTGAAGCTTACATCGACAGCGGAGCAATCGGCAATTATGTGGACCGTGAAATGGCATCAAGGATGAATCTACCCCTTGTCCCTAAGGCAGTAAAGGACGTCATTACTACAGTGGATGGCACGGAGATAGCCTCCGGACCAGTAACGCACGCCACCCAAGAAGTGACGCTAGTGAGCCAAGATGGACACCGGGAGAAAATTGTTTTCGATATGATCAAGGGCCCTCAGTTCCAGATCATTCTGGGAATCCCTTGGTTAGAGAAACACAATCCTCAGATCGACTGGCGAGCAAAGACGGTTCAGTTTCCAGAATGTTTTACCACTTGTTATCCTCGGCCTGAAGTTTCAGTGGCGGCAATTTCTTCTGAGGTTCCTACATTACCTCCCGACTACCAGGAATTCCAAGATGTCTTTCGGAAGGATCAAGCTAACACCCTGCCTCCTCATAGGTCTTACGACTGTCAAATAGACTTAATACCCGGAACAACTCCTCCTTGCAGTAGGATTTATGCCCTCACCGAGCCAGAGAATCTTCACCTCAGACAATATCTGGACCAATACCTAGCTAACGGGTTTATCCGTCCTTCTAAGTCGCCAGCTTCCTCGGCTTTGTTCTTCGTTCCGAAAAAGGAAGGAGACCTTAGGACTTGTATAGATTACCGCGCCCTGAATCAAATCACCGTTAAAAACAGATACCCGTTACCTTTGATCCCTGAACTCCTGGACAAAGTCAAAGAAGCATGTATATATACAAAATTGGACCTCAGAGGAGCCTACCACTTGGTACGAATAAAAGAAGGCGATGAATGGAAGACGGCCTTCCGCACCAAGTATGGGCTATTTGAATATCAAGTGATGCCCTTTGGACTTTGTAACGCTCCTGCCGCTTTCCAGTATTTTATGAACGATGTCCTTAGAGAACTCATAGATGTGTGTGTTGTTGTCTATATTGATGACATCCTTGTCTATTCATCATCTGAAGAGGAACATCAGAGACACGTTAAAAAGGTTCTCGGGAGACTGCGTCAACATAACCTTTTTGCCAAGCTTGAAAAATGCGTTTTCAACGTAACTGAAGTTGAGTTCCTGGGATTCATATTATCACCTAATGGGGTTCATATGGATTCGAAGAAGGTCGATGCAATCATCAAGTGGCCATCACCAACCTCGGTAAAAGGAGTTCAAAGCATGTTGGGATTCACTAACTTTTACCGCAGATTCATTCCTGAGTTTTCCCGGATAGTCCAGCCCATCACCGCTCTGTTAAAAAAGAACAAAGGTTTTGAATGGTCTACTGAAGCAGAACAAGCTTTTCAGGACTTAAAAGCTAAATTCATTTCTGCACCTGTTCTGAAACATCCTCGCCCAGAACTCCCCTACATTGTGGAAACAGATGCTTCTAGTCTTGCTATGGGGGCAGTTTTGTCACAAAGAGATCCGGTCACACACCAATTACACCCTGTAGCCTTTTGGTCCCGCAAATTCTCGGCTCCCGAGATCAACTATTCCATTACAGACAAGGAACTTTTAGCTATCAGATCGGCCTTTAAAGCCTGGCGACACTATCTTTTGGGAGCCAGACACACAGTCACCGTAATGACTGATCACCGCAATCTACAATATCTAAAGACATCCAAAGCTCAGTCTTCCAGACAGCTTCGCTGGGCTCTGTTTCTGGCTGAGTTTGACTTTATAATTACTTATCGACCCGGCAGTAAAAACGGAAAAGCAGATGCCCTCTCTCGGATGGGAGTAGATGAATATTTGACCAATCCAGAACCAATACCCATAATCCCAGAACAAAGGATTTTGGGGTTAGTCCACACTCGATCCTTTGAAGACATCAAGACTGCAGTCAAGTCACTCCTAACTCTGGCCGATTTGCAGGACTGGCAATTAAAGGGAAAAGAATTCTCAGTGGATCAAGACCTGCCATATTTCCAAGGACGATTGTACTTGCCATGTGAGAAAATACAAAAACAAGTAATCTCCGGTTATCACGACTCTCTGATGGAGGGTCACCCTGGCATTACCAAACCATGGAAAAGATCAAGAGACATTTCTGGTGGCCATCATGGAAGGAGGATATTAGAGACTTTGTAATCTCCTGCGGTGTGTGTGCCCAGAATAAAAGTCAGAAGGAGAAACCAGCCGGCCTTTTACACCCTCTGGATATTCCTCCCTGTCCATGGCATACCCTGTCCATGGATTTCATCACGGACTTACCTCCATGCTCAGGGTATAATATCATTTTAGTAGTCGTGGATCTATTCTCCAAGATGGCTCATTTCATTCCCCTGAAGGGCCTACCTTCGGCTTCGGTATTGGCCCGAGAATTCTTAGAAAACATCATTCGGTTACACGGTTTTCCCTCGGTTTTAATCTCCGATAGGGGAAGTCAATTCATCTCCCACTTTTGGCGAAGTTGCTGTCGTTTAGCCCAAATTGATGTAAGACTTTTAACCAGTCACCATCCCCAAACTGATGGACAAACCGAGAGGACAAATCAGACTCTAGAGCAATATCTACGTTGCATGCTCCAACAAACTGAAAACCCTTGGAAGGATATTCTATGGATCGCTGAATACGCTTACAACAATTCGACTCATTCTGGAACCGGGAAGATTCCCTTCTTCCTATTATACGGACATCATCCTAGAACCTCTAATTTGGATCCTCCCCAAGAATTCGAAACACCAGCTGTGGATCATTTACACTCTGAGATTACCCGTGCTTTTAAGGAAGCCACTGCCCATCTGCAAAGAGCTAAAGCTCAAGTCAAAAAGGGAGCAGATCGACACCGTAAAGAGGCCCCTCACTACGCAGTAGGAGACCAGGTCTGGTTATCCACTAAGTACCTGCCTCTAAAAGGATCCCGCACCTTCAACCCGAGATACCTTGGACCCTACACCATCTCTACCATAATTAATCCGGTGGCGGTCAAATTGGAATTACCTACGCATATGAAAATACATCCAGTATTCCATGTCTCCTTATTAAAACCAGTACAACCAGAAACTCGATTGACTGAACTCCCAGAACCTGTTTTGGTAGACGGAGAACTCGAATTCGAAGTAAAGAACATCCTAGACTCCAAAATCTCCAAATCTAAATTATACTATCTGGTTGATTGGAAAGGATACGGTCCCCAGGAAAGGTCTTGGGAACCCTCAGAATATGTCCACGCACCTCGTCTGGTCAAGAGATTCCATCTGAATCACCCCGACAAGCCAAAACCCCCGGAGAAGACACGCTTAGGAGGGGCATTGAGGGGGGGGACTGTCATGATCACTGCTTCCAAGGAGCCAGGACCAGCCCAACGTCCTTGGAAGCAGGCCCCTAACCCTAATCCTAGGCACCAGCCGGTCCCCACGGGGACCTTTTGGACCTTGTCCTGGCGCCGGTGGCACCAGGCTCATCAGAATCATCGGTCCTGGCACTGGAAGCGCCGGGCTCATAATATGTGTGCAGATGTTTGGGTGGATTTACCTGCAGCAGACCATGCTGCTTACTTACCAGCCACTTAGAAGTCCTCTGTAAACAGGAACTACTTTCTTACCTGGGTGGGGCAGCTCCATTCCCTGGATTCAGCATGGGGAAAGCTTCTGGAACTGGAACTCTTTTCTTACCTAGGCGGGGCCGTGGAGGAAGACGCCTCATCACTCCAAGGCTATTTAAACCACACCCGATGGATGAAACTTGCTTCGCGTTATTCTGCATCTGCAGCAGAACGCTCACCGAGTCTGTTCCAGCCTTTCTTCTTCAATCTGCAAGAATCATACTCACCATTCCAGTATCCAGTCGACAGCAGCATCTGCAGAGACAAGAAACAGCAGGTTAGCAAGGCAGTCTTAACTCGCAGTGCTTACTCACCTGATCCATCGGCTGCGGTCATTTCGGCACGCTGTACTTTCGCCTGTGAAGACAAAAGCATTGTCATTACTTACCGGCACTCCGTGAACTCTGGAATTCTTCACGCTGCATCGCCGCCTGCGGAGATAAAAGCATTGTATTTACTTATGGGCCTTCCGCGGACTCCGGCGCTGCAAACAAGCTTCTGAAAGACAAAAGAAGAGACATTAGACAGGTATTTACTTACGCCCCTCGCGCTCGTCACAATAGAACGCCTGAAAATACTCCGGTGCCTCTTCAGCACGAACTACGCTGCAAGGGAAAGAACAGCTAGAATGCTTGCATTTACTCACGCATTTCCAGGCGCTTTATTTCATCTTCCTCACGAGTCCTGCAAGCAAAAGGGGAGAAAAGCATCATACGAAGTCCTGTTCAATGTTACCGTGCCTTGCACCTAAAGACTCTAAAGACTATAAAGACTAAAAAGGTGTCTGGAAACTCACCGCTCGTGCGATTAACGACGGTAAAGGTCCTCTGAGTCCAAGAGGCCTATGTTTCACCAGTGAAGGAACTGGCAACAGCGCCCTGCATCAGACGCAGATGGAGAGTCCAGCATTCACCTATCTAAGGTGAGCACGTTGACCTGGGGGCCCTACGGAGAAGCTTGGGAGAGAGAGGAAGAGAGACATTAAACAACCCAGACCATTAACCCCTATATTCTTTCATCTGCAGAAACCTCACCCTACGAGTCCGTCACACAGTGCGAAGAGGTTCAACCCCAGAAGCCCATCGAGTCCTGCACATCACCTTTCGAGTCACAGACACCGTCCTGCCACGACCTGCGCCTCCGTGGGAATCAGGCGAGCGTTACAGTCCACTCGTGAAGCCCTGCTGTAGGTCCGAATTGCCTGAAACTCCATCGACAGAGAAGCCCTTCAAGGTTAACTTCTTCCTTTGAGTTTGGTGGGGACAACCAACTCACAAGCCACCTGGACAGCATCTCCATACTGGTTGAATTTTCTTCAGAGTGCTGTTGAAAACCAGATAGCCAGTGAGGAGGAAACCAGTTAGTGGACTTTAAGCCACTCGCACCTTAAACCGACGTTTAGCCAAGCTTGTGGCCTCTTCCCTGGGCAGTGCAGGAACCTCCTGACGTTGTCCTTGTCCCCACGACTGAAGCTCAGGAACTGTGAGATCTGCAGGAACTGCCAGGAACAACTAGCTCATCTACAGCTTTTCTTCACTTAAAGGTACAGTGCAAGTGCGGTCAGGAAATCCTTTTTGCCGCAGTGAAAGTTTGTGAAACTTTCCCAACTTTGAAGACTTCCCCTTCCCTAAACTGACATATAACTTTTCTTATGGCAAACTACTTCTACGAACAGTGGCAAAGACTTAACTGTTTACTATCAGAACTGTGCTATCCTATCCAAGACACTGAACCATTGACTTTGGCCCAGGCCTATTGAATTGAATTGCATGTTGTAGTGAACTCTATCTATTTGCCCTGCCTATGAAAGTAACTGTGTGTTGATTCTTATAACCTTTGTCTTTCTATCCCTTTTGAAAGTAACTGTGCCATTTTGCTCCCACTTCAGGGGAGCTTAACTTATTCAGAAACTTATTGGTTTAGTATTGTAGTATATTATAGTGTGACATTGAGGTGCTCTTGCTAGTGGAATGTTTTCTAACCAAGTGTGTAAATAAATGTATTTCTTTTTTTTACCAAGAAACCTTGAATAAGTGTTTGTTTGAACCACTGTAATTACAAATCCTTTGTGTAACATCTTGTACTGCTCACTTCCCTCTTGAGGTAAGTCTGGCTGCTCAGCCGCTGCTACCACATAACTGTGTAGTACAGGCTTGTACCAAAGGTGAAATTGTACTTACACCTGTAGTCTTAATTGAATGTAGCGTCCCCAAAGGGTACTGCATGTGATTCTGCCTAGCACCCATCCCCGGACCTTCTAACTCGTCCCAAAAGTAGCTAATACACGTGCTCTTTCTTGGTGTTCTTGGTCGAGTTCGTACTCAAATTCTCATCAGCCAAGCGGTTGTCAGTTCTCCATTTTTTATCATTCGGTTCGACAACATCTGTTTTTCGTTTGTTTAGAGCTCTAGCAGGCTCTTTGGACAAAAGGTCCCTCATCGGAGTTCGAGAATTATTTGTCCCAAAGGGAGCTTGGTTGCCTAAGCGGTCTCCAGTTGCGGTTTCTCGTTAAGATGCAATTTTTTTTCTTCGATCTTCAATTGTGCAGAATTCTTCACGACCGCAGGTTAATGAATTGGCCACAATGCTTGGTGGCATATCTTTCTTAGGCGAAGGTGACACGAAGCATATTCGTTTTTCCCTGTTTAAGCTCTTTCGGCTGTGGGAGCTCTTCCTGGTCACTCTCTGAGTCAGAGCATAGGTTGGTTTTCTCATCGGAAGGTGCTGCGTCTACCTCCTCCTCCTCCTCATCATCATTGGTGTAATACGTGGACATATTCATCAAGTCCTCAATGGATTTCTCATCTTCACTCCCCAAAATGAGCTGGCTTTTACATTTGTTATTATTGTCAGCAACCTTAGCATTGGATTGCTTCGCTATTGCCAGATCTTCACTTACAGGATCATGGATCTTTTGCTTGATAGTTTGAATTGTTACATTTAAAGATTTAATATGTCTCGGGAATTTGCATGAGTTCTTGGCATTCGTGGGTTTTTTTTAGCCATGTTTTTGGTTTTATTTTTACATTTCCCTTGTTTGGTGGGACCAGTCGCCGATTTTGGACAAACTATTTTTTTTTTCTTCTCAAATATCAAGTACGTTTCATTAGGCGTTGTTAAGGGTTTCTCGCTTAGGTGTGGCACACTTTCCGGATCTATGCACACACCTTCTGCATTCTCTGAGGTCGATGGAATTGCCTCTTGTATTGGTCCCGAGGGCTTTTCAGTAGACCGAACAAGGTCATCAGTAATCATCCCTAATGCCGGGAGTGCTGTTGCTTGTTTACTGGGGCGCCCATCCTCTTCATTTAATAAGATACAGCCTGCACCCAATATCATTTCAGACAAACACTTGGTTCACTGTGTTTAAAGTGATTAAGTGGGGACTTCGAGCCGATGTATCACAAGGGGCTCGTTCCTCTGTTTTCCGTACAGGGCATATATCTATCCGTTTGATCTTGACGCACATCCAAATTCAAGAAATTAAACCTTTCTCTTGACACATGCTATCTTTTTAGGATTGCCAGAGCTTCTCTCGCCATCTCCGCTAATAATCTTTTGTCTTCAGCATTATTTTGTAGCATATCCTTCAATAAGGTGAATGCTATGTCGTTTTTATGCGTGACTGGGGAGTTTTGATGGCGCATTTTGAGTAAATCCATTTCCAGCTTTGTCATTTTTTAATTCCTGAGAGCCAACAGGGTGTTTTGGTCCCTGTAGTTTTCATTAAACTGCTCATATATCTTTGTCAATGGAGCAGCCGCAATGGTAGTTGCAGACATAAGGTTTGGCTTAAGCTAGCTAACCACCTTTTCTATAATTTCCAGCATGTATGGATTCTCCTTTAAGGCCCTAGGAGGCACTTGGGTTTTTTGTGCTGGTAGTCCACTTGGCTTAGTGTACCGCCTGTACTCAGAATCGTCATCTGTGGAAGGAGATGACTCATCAGTAGTGGAATGTTGATCGTTTGTTTGAGGTTGAAAGGGCGGGCTGGCATCACTCATAAGAACCGATCCTTTGTGTTGTGACGGATCCGTGGTCTTCACTTGTCTTTTTTGAGAGCAGCAGATCATCGACATGGGGCTCAAATAAACCCTTTGCCTTTTCGAGGATTGTCTTTGTCTCCCAGAGCAAGGTTCCTCTTCTGATCTAATGCTCTCAGGCAAAGCCATTCTTTATCTGTTTTCTTTAATCGATGCCGACATCTGTCTTTCAATGTTGTTCAAAGTTCCTACACCCTTGAATTAGAGCATGCTTTTGCGTTTAAAAATACCAGGTCTTTGATAAGTTGATCAGCAAAAGCGATTGAATCGTGTCGGTTTTTAACTGGAGAAGAGCTTGGTTCACAATAACCCCGGCATCCTTCCATTCGTAACCAACACATACCCATAGATCATTCCCCTTTTCCCCAGAAAAGCGTAGAATGAGACCTGTTTGTTGGCATAAAAAGGCCGCAGATTTATTCCACAATAACACAAAACAAAACTGCACACATTTGTGGAAAATTGTTCGTAAGATGCGGCGACTGCTCCGTGTCCAAAAGAACCTGCTTCCCACTTTCCTTCCCCAAGAGTCCAGAATATGCCCAACTCTCCCAACCTTTGCGTCCAAGCCTCTCCTGCCCCTGCAGGCGCTCCTGGGCGGGTAGAGTGCCGTTTCCTTGGGGGAAGCTGAGCCCTAGTTGTTCCTCCCAGGCGCCCCTGCTGCTTAGGTTCCCAAGGGGTGCTGGGTCTGAGAAGAGCGAAGACCCTTCCTGCTTTCTCCTGGCTCCTCCAGAGTCTGTCATGTGTTTGTTCGACCAAACACCGCCACGCCACGTGTGGGTTACCGCCACCGTGGCTCCCCCTTACTCCTCCTCTTACATTTCCAAGATTTTTGTGCAAATATTCAAGAAAAACAAGTCCATACCTAATGGTGATAGGTGCACCCCATCTTTTAAGAAGTATTCTGGAGATTTAAAATTAATCAGACCGTGCCTGATCTGCACAAAACCTCTGCCCCTGCAGAACTTTCGACATCGCGCAGTTTAGCTTGCGCCTGGACTTCTCCACTGATGCATGCTTATCAGCGCCTCTCCACTCCAGCCTTGGAATGATTTCTGACCAAACTATCTCTGTTTCCCCCAGTTGTCCTGCCAAATCCTGTAAAAAGAACATCATCTCCCGCATGAGAGCCCCCCTCCCTAAACTTGTCAAATTGTCCCCCCCCCCAAGTGAATGATCAAAATGTCAGGTTGTTGCTTAGTGATCAACAACTTGCGCACCTGCCCCTGTAGTTGAGCCCATTTCATACCAGGCTCCCCGTGCCACCCAATCCTGAACTCGCCCGCTGTCAGCTTTTCCTGTTCTGCTGTCCAACTTGCCCCTGCCCTAGACACAAATGAGTGTCCTACTACCCATACAGATATCTTCTTCCTCCGGGCTGGTGCTGCTGAGAGAAAGAAGGAGGCATGTCAAGCTTACATTTTTTCAGGCCCAATATATCTCTTGAAACAACCAGATTTCCATCTCCCGATTTGCCTGATTGCCCCTTCCCCCATACCCACAGCTGCGGCCGACGTAGCGGCCCCGATCCGGAATGAGTGTGTTCCAAATACCCCATCCGTCTCCCCAATTCCCTCTAGAGTCAGCTCCATTACTCTCCTAAACTGAAAGTGACTTAGTGCGGAACCATCCTGGTGGATGAGTAGTGGAGCATCTTTTGTAGATGGAGGTCATACTTTGAGGAACCCTGCCACTGCCTTGACCGGGCACACTGGGCTCCCTGCGATGGCCTGTAGTGACACTGTACACCCCTTGCCTTCCTGGTCTGTTTTTGACCTCTTCAACCACAATGTCACCTGCATCTCTGAACATTGCACATCCTGCATTTGCAAAAACTTTGTGCCCTTCGCACCTCTGTTCTCTGGGACCAGCTCACGCTCTGTGAATGCCCAGAAGAATGCTAGTGTAAATGCCGCTCTGAACAATGCCACTTCCGATCCCCCGTGGCAGACTTGCTCAAGACAGGCCACCTCCCTCTGTAACTTGACAACATCTATGGGCCGCCTTTCGTCTCCTTTAGGCTTCACTTGCTTGGCCCAGCCCTTCATAGCCATACAAATATAATGTTCCTTGGTAGGGTCACTCATTCACCCCAGTTTAGAAAAATGGGCGATAGCTGCCAGGTGATGTGCCATCCATGCTTTGGTTTTTCCTTCATGCCATCCCCATCCCACAAAGGCCCTCACTGGCCTCTCCTGTTGGTTTTCCCCCAGCACTTATTGTTTGAATTTCAGGTAGCGTTCCCAACATGCCTGATACCTCTGTCGTGCCTGGTGCTAGTGCCGTCTGAATCAGGGAACTCAGATTAGCCCAATCATGTCCCACCACTGTGTTTCGAACAGTGTCATCACTTTTTCTGCTCCCGGGCAACACTCGAAATTTCTCCCACTGTAAACGAGAGAGAGCATCAGCCGCTGTGTTCTGGACACCACAGGAATGTGTCTGGCTCGCACCTCAATGTTCCTTTCTAGCATACATCTATGATGCTCCCTTAGCAAACGTAAAACCCTAGGGCCGCTGGCAGAACCTTAGTTAATTATCTGAACCACAGCTAGATTGTCTGACCAGAGCATGACTTTGCTGTCTTTCAGCTGCTCACCCCACAGTTTGAATGCTACCAAGATGGGAAAGAGTTCCAACAGCGTAATGTCCCTGGTGACCCCTTGGTGATGCCATTCCTTTGGCCATGCCATGCCGCACCACTTCTTGTCAAGAATTGCCCCAACCCCCAGAGCCCTTGATGAGTCTGAACAACCTGCGCCTTTCCTTGCTGTTGCTTTCAGTTCTCCACATTCACACCCCACTGAAGTTATCTAGAAACGTGTCCCACATGGCCAAGTCCTCCCGTACTTCAGAACCCAATCTGACATGCTGATCTGCATGCTGTAGCCCTACTGTTTTCAGTTCAATACTTCTTGCGAATGTTTTAACCACCGGGATGACTTTACCTTCAAAATTGAGGTTGCCTGCCATGACCTGGAGTTCTTTCAAGGTTGCTTTCTTCTTGCACATTAAACCCTTGATGCACCCCTTCAGTTTTGCTACCTTGTCCTGCAGCAACCTGCATTCCCCTTTTACCGAGTCAATTTCAATTCCTAGAAAAGTCAGACAAGTCACTGGGCCTACAGTTTTTTCCCCGGCTAGCGGGACCCCCATTACCTTCATCAACCTCTGAAAAGTCCCCATGATTTCCTCACACTCTGTAGCCCCTTTTTTCCCGATGAACAGAAAATCATCCAGGTAATGTACCACTGTCCCAACCTGGCATTCTTGTTTTACTGTGAACTCTAAAAAGGTGCGAAACACTTCAAAATAGGCACATGAAATGGCACACCCCATCGGTAAACATTTGTCATAATAATATAGCTCTTGTACCTTAAAACCCAACAAATGCTGACTTTCTTTATGAATGGGTAATAACCGGAATGCTGACTCAATATCCGACTTTCCCATGAGCGCTCCTCTCCCAGCTGCTCTCACCATTTCTACTACGTCATCAAAGGATGAATAATGCACTCTGCACCTCTCTTCGCCAATCCCATCATTGACTGACTCCCCGTCTGGAAATTATAGGTGATGTATCAGCCGGTATTGCCCTTTCTCTTTTTTAGGGACCAGCCCTAATCGCGATATTACCAGGTTAGGCATTGGGGGTTGCGTGAAAGGGCCCGCCACCCGACCCAAGTCCACCTCTTTGGCTACCTTCCGAGCCACCACCTCTGGCATCCCTAAAGCTGACAGGTTGCACGCCTCGGTTCCCTTTTCCACTTCTGCACATGGGATCCTGAACCCCCACCTGAAACCTTCCCACAACAACCTAGCATCTTCAGTTATGATACACATTCAACCACGGAGTCATTGCATGCAAGTTGACTGGGGTTGGTAGCCCACTTTTAATCAAATCATTACACATTCTTTCTGGGGTATATTTTGACAGTTTGTTTTTAACCCCATTCTTTTTTGACCTTGCTTTTTCCTTTTGGGCTGCCCTTGCGTCTCCCTTTGCTGGCCGAGGAGCTGCGCTCCTTGTTACTCCCTCCCCGCGGGTGTTTGAATCGGCAAGTTCTGCCAAATGGGCAACCCTCTTCTGAATTGACCCTCCAGCATTCAGCTTGCTCCCCCTGGTAGCTGGATCTGCTGTTCCAGGAGGAGTGCCTGCAAAAGGACGCCCTTCTCCGCCGGGTGAAACCCCCCTTGCCCCTCCATACCTGGGGCGTTTCCACCGTGGCTCTTTCTCCCCCTTCTCCTGTGAGCACTAGTTTAGCCAAGAACCCACCCACATCCATTTAATCCCAGGATAAGGCTGGCCACACCTGCATTTTTAAGCGGAACGCCCGATCATACTGTAGCCAGCCCTCACCCGCCCGTTTCAAATAGATGTCCTGAATGTAATGCCCATATATGCCAGCATTGCTGAGGCGTCCTGTGGGTATTTCTCAATCATTATTGAAGTATATACCAGGAATGCCTTTAGCCAATTATGAATGGAAGCCTCAGTCTTGGGTGTCTCCTTATCCCTTTTCTCCTTTTCCTTCTCAGATAATTCTTTTAACCCGTTACACCCAGTGGTTCCATTCCCACAAAATCCAAGATTTCTATGAATTCTTTCCTCCATACCCTTTCCTTGACTGCCAATGGTATGTGCCATGATAAAGAATTAACTGACACTCTAACCGGGCCAAACCCCGGCATAGTCCTCCCATACTGTGTCATAGTACCCCATACCCCATCCTGTCCAATATTGGTAACCGGGGTATTCCTGAGTTAGCTACCCCTTGCCCCCACCATGTGGGTGGCTGAGTTGCCCCTTGAGTTGCCCCTCCTGCAGATAATCCCAAATGATTCCCCGGGCCACCCCCCGCCCCCCTATTGGGTTTGCGCCGGTCAATGCTGTGGGGCTGTTGGATTTGTGGAGCCTGCACCGTAGTAAGGCTCCCGGTGTCACCACTAGTCACTGTGCTGTCCCCTTGACTCTGTGGCTGTTGACTCCCCCCATTTAAGATTGGTGTAGTGGGCCAACCCACTGGCCACCCGTTCCCGGCACCCCCATGCTAGCGAGGCTCCCTGGTTGCCCCATTTCCCATTTGGTTAAATGCATTGACATTCCCACTCAGTAATGGACCATTGCCCCCCACTCCCCCAAGCTTGCATACATTGCATCACCATACCTTTTACTGCCTCCAAGGATGTGGGTCAGTCATCCCTCACAGCCACCGGTCTGGTTGCAGGCGTGCTGGGTGGTCCCTGATTTATTGGTGCTACCGCAGGTGTAGGTGCCGGTGCGGCCACAACCTCCTGCGTCCTTCCCTTGTTTCTTGCAGCAGCTGTCCTGGCTTTCTTGCTACTTGCAGCTTGCTCCTTGCTTGCTCTGGCCCTCTGCGTCATCACTCTTCCTTTTCCCAGTTGGTTCCTCTTCTTCACCGTGATCCTCGTCATCCTGATCCTGCATATCTTCTTCATCTTGAAACAGCAGGGATTCAGGCCTCTCATTGGGCCCCGACTGTTCTTCCCCAGGCTGAGTGACCAGGGCCTCCATCCAATTGCTGCCATGCTTGGCCACCACCAGTTTGGCCATTGTGATAAAAGCCTCCAAATCCATGTTTGTTGTTGGCTGTTTCGTGTTAGGAAGGCTGGATTTGCAATGCTTTATCCTATCCTCTTGATTGTCCTGTGTGCGTCTCTTCGTGAGAGCCAAGGCGCCGTGTGTGGCTTGTGCTTACTGTCCAAATGTTGGTTCTTGCTTGTGAAGCAGTTCTGATGCGTGCACGGGCCCCCAGTGCTTGCCTGCGCCTTTCCTTTGCTCCTCTCCTCACTGCGTATCCCTGCCGTGTGCTTCCGTATCCTTTCAACGGCTTTCCTCTGTTCACCCGCCCTCCGGATCAACCTTCGAGGACCCTCCAGTTGCTGCTCCCCCACTCACGCTTCTGTTAGTGGAGAGCCTGGCGTGTCCTCTCTCTGTAGGCCGTCGGTCGTGGAGGCGCTCCTTTCCGCAGCCCTTCCGGCTGTGCACAGCCTTCCGGCTAGCGTGTCCTCTCTCTGTAGGCTGCAGATTGCGGAGGCGCACCCTTCTGTGATACCTCTGGCTCTGTGCTGCCTTCCGGCTAGACCCGCAGCGCTTCTTATCCCCCGGCGGGGGCGGCTTTTCTGGTTGCTGGGCCTGCTGCGGCTCATCACTCCCACAGCGGCGCTGACACCTCGGCGGCGAGATTCCCTTCGGCGGCGAGGTGTTCTCTGCTGGTCAATCAGATGGTCCTCTCCCCCCTGCCAGCGTCTGCTGTCTCCGGGCATGATTCCGCAGACCTCCTTCGCTGGTGGTTGTTACCGCTGCTCCTTCCGACTCGCGCTGCAACGCTTTCCTCGCACCAAAGGGGAGGGGGGTAGCCCTTCCAAACAAAGCCTTCTTCCATGATTAACCTCCTTTCAAAACGAACCTCCTACTGCTGTGCAACGGGCAGGTGTCCCACGGCTGCGGCTGGATGCTGCCTTCGGTGCGGACCCCGCTCATTATAAAGAGGAATCCCTTCCCCTTTCTTTTGTTTGCCCTTCGCAGGCTTTTCCCCAGTTTTGCCGCGCTTCCCTTTTCACGGTTTTTCCTTCCTTTTGCCGCGTTTGCCACCGGCGCCTCCCCTTCCTTCCAGTGGGGGGGGGAGGCCAAAGTGAGGACACTGCCTGGGTTATCGGGGGTGCCTCCTCCATTTTGCTGTGCCTTTATGTTCGTCGTCACTTGCAACACTGCTCCTTTTTTTCCCCCGGATGCTAGCAGGTCAGTTTCACTTCCAGTTCGCTCTTTGCCGTTATGCCCTTCATCTAGGATAGCCTCACAGGAAAAGCCAGTAGAATACCAGTTTCCCCATCAAAGCTCTCTGGCATTTGGTTAGGGGGATGCATCTCGTATGCTTGTTGAGGCCGCCGGAATGTTATTGGCACATTTTAATTGGTTTGTCGTCGATTTACGTATTTCTCTTCCTAGCGAAGCATTGCCAAAACCCTGACCCTCCTCGTTGCCATCCGTCATGGAAGGCAGGATTAAAGTTATGTCTGCTATAGCCCTCACTCTGCAATATTCCTGCAGATGAGAGTGACAGCAGGACCTTCATTTGTAAGCCTTCCTCGACGGGGTAGGAAGCGCCCACTTTTTCCACCACCCTCCACGCAAGTATCCTCAGCTGTGGGTTATTATTAGATAGCAACACTCGCCTTTTGTCAGCAATTATCTGCACAGCATGAAGGGGGCAGGAGTAAAGGTGGCGGGGACGGGCCACCCCTCCAACCAAGACCACGGCCCAGGGAAACACATTGCAACACTTTCCATTGGGCTTTCATTCGGTCTTTCATTTGTGTGATTTAAACTGTTTACACCATTAACACCAACAGCACAGTTATGATCAAGTAGAGCAGCTGAGTCAGAAGCAGAGTGTGTGTTTGCAGGACCAAACATATTTTGGCTTGCTGACATTGTATTATCATTCAAATTGCTCTTGTGCTTCTCCTGGAAGACCATGTTTCCAATAACCGCCTATCAGTATTAAAGTCACAAATGGAAACATGTGTTGCAACTTGCACATTTTTTCTGGCACAGCCCAGTTCACTTACTTGGCGAGGCGGGTTGCTTATCACGGAATTCTCCACATTGTCAGCTGCCACTGATAGGTGTGCAGGTTGCAGTGTAGAATTACAGCGCTTTAGCTGAGAGCGAGTACACGGTTGTGACATACCGGTCCTCCTCTCCATGTACTTCCTTGTCCCGCACTGCCCACACGGAACACAGGGAACACTCCAGCACACTCCGCGACGCTCCACGTCCGGGTGTGAGTTTTTGAAACAATAGCTCCTGAATGGAGAATAAGAAAAAGCAAAGAACAAATGAAGAGATGGAATGATGTGTGAAGAGCAGCCCAAAGGCAGGAGGTCAAGGAAGGTGATGTAGTCAAGATCCGGTTGCCACAATGAGACTTTACTGGTTCAAGTACAGTTACAGATTAAAGTGGTGCATAGGGGTACCAATCACATATGTACACAAGATGGACACAAGTGCAAGATGGAAAGAGTGGCCATGTTCGAGAGAAGACCCAGAAGACACAGAGGGACTTTCAGTCTTGAACAATTCGACAAAGCAAGAGAGGAAGTCATTGCACAAGAAGACCAAGAGGAAATAGGCCAGTATGAACCTACCCCAGGAACACACCAAGCACCCGACAAGAGGACAGATCATAAGGACGGGCTGAAAGAACAAAGGGCTGAACAATCTGAGAGGAGCAACGAGCTGGAGAGCACGCCAGAAGGTGGGGAAGACAAGGTGTTGGCCCCGGAGAGATCGGAGGTGGTCTATGAGGTATGATGACTTTGTGATGGGCTAGCATCACTCTGCTCATCGAAGGAGGTATGTAGAGAAGTGCACTTGTGAGATACGGGACCACCCATACTCTAGCGAGAGGCAGACTGCATGAGAACAGGGAGATCAAAGTGTGATTCACAGCCCATGCAGCGCCTTAGATGGATGCCTCCCGGCACTCCTCCTAAGAAGATGAATCACGCCTCCCTAACCTCAGCTAACTGAACTTACAACCCCAGCAGACTATGTACGTATCAGCAGTGAAGCAACTGCTGCCTGTACATAAATTGATGTTATAAGATGCAAAATAAGGCATCCACTTCATTAACCTACATGTGAGGGATTTCGTTGCACAACACATGGGACACGCGAGACAGTAAATTCGCCAATGCCTATTTCCCAACACACAAACAAATGTGACATAAAATGCATTCAAGTAACCGCATACATTAGTATTCCGTTCACCTGGCATACGTTACAAGTACATAGCTACATGCATGCACTGCCCCACTCATGAAGTAATCTCTGCCTACACAAATATGTAGAAATACAAGCAATATGATAGCATCTCCCACCTACACATGAAAGCCACTGCTATTTCTCTGAACCTCTACACAACGTCAAAAGTTGGTAAAGTTTGATCTGATGCTGGAGCTTACAAAGGAATAGAAGGGCACTCTGATACAGAATGTACCATGAGCACTTAAAGCTCGCACACCACACTGACAGCCAGAGCATACCGAAAAACAGCTCAATAAAGACCATGATCAAAACATCGAGAACATGAAAAAGGACTCAATCACACATAAAAAGAGGAGCACACATGCTATATCAGGAGGAGCTGTTTACTGGACTACGCCACCATGCCTGCTTGCATGGCTCCAAGGCACCTGATTTTCATCCCGTTATGCACATGAGTACTGGGTAGTGAATTCTGTGCACGCAATTATTTCCTCAGTTCCTACGCAGAAAGGCTTTCCCTCTAAACGATAAGAGGCAAGACATGACCAATATGTTGGTTGCCATTGATTTGGCAAAAACGAATGGTAACTGCTGGAAGATATTGAGTAAATTAGATCCTCTGGCATTGCATTGGGCAAACCCTCCCTTACCAATCGTTTACCAGCATCCCATGCCAGTACATACGGGAAATACTATATGGAAATTGGGCTTGGTGGCCAAATGCCAAACCTTTTCACTGCCCGCCTTCATGTAAATCCAGTTCTCATAGTCAAAAGCTGTGTGTGCATCTAGACTCGCAAAAAGCGCACTTTTGATCCCGGTTCTTAGATGGTCCATTAGAAGTTACAGCCTATGTATATTTTGTATTGTTCTCCTGTCATTCAAGAACCCAGATTGATCCTCATGCATGATAAGAGGAAATTAGACGGCCGGCCAAGATCTTTTTCAAAATCGTATTGTCCACATTAATCATGGAGAATGCAGAATTCCTTTTCCTTAGGCCTCATTATACATTGCTACCAACCTAAAGATCTTTGTACGATTTATAAAACGCCCGCAGGAAGGCAACCCCCTCATCCTCCCAGTGTCTTCTGAGTACACAGATTCTCCAATGTCCCATACAACATTTGCTTAGCTTAATGATATGATAGTTTATTTATATAGCGCCTATACACAATGTGTTTCAAAGCGCTTCAAGGCAAGGGAGGGAACAAGGGAAAATACAATTACATTCTTACAGGTCATGAACAGTAAGGATGTGAAATTAACTATCGCACTCGGCCTGACGACATTTCAAATAGTGCAAGAGCTAAGACATATATAAGGAACCGAGGGGGAGATTGGTTAGGAAATGGAAAGAGATAGGCGACTACCGTACTAGGCCGGACGACATTTCTGGTATAGCAAGAGAAAAACAAAAGGTGAGGGAGAGGGGCGCAGAAAGGGAGGGGAGGAACAAAACAAGCAACTATCGTACTAGGCTGGACAACATTTCAGATAGTGCTGGAGGGGGAGAACAATTAAGGGGAGGGGGGAGGAGACAGACTAGGTTGCTATCATACTGGGTCCAGGGACAATTCTGATACAGTAAGTACATAGAATAAAGTAAGGAGAGGAGGGGAGGAGATAGGGAAAGGGAGAGGAGAGCACAGAGAGTAATCAGTCAAAAAGAGTGGAGAAGCAAGAGGGGAGATCGAATACAATTGCAGAAGTCAGTAGTAACACATAATGTTGCTAGCCAGGATACAAGATGAAGATGGGAACAGCATGATTCAGGGCCATAATGAGTACAAGATGCAAAGGAAGTCCAGCATGAGAGTTGAGAAAGGGTGACGCACCTTGAATCAATGAAGTCCATAAAAGTCAAATCCAGCATTGGCCACAAGACGGCGATGGTGAAACCAGAATTTATCAGGACAGACTACTGCAGAAGTTGGCTGGAGGGGGGTGGGGGGAAGCAGGGTAGAAGAATCAGGCAAAAAAGGAAACACCTGTGTGCGAGAAGTGGGGGGCACAAGGAAACATCACAGGGGGACCAGAAGAGGGTGGTGATGGCCTGGTCTGTGGGGACAGAGGGAGTAAACACATGTTGATGCATGCTTACCTGTTGTCTGAGCAGGGGGGTCAGGGCCTGGGTCCTCCTGGTCCAAACAGGAATTGCTGTTTTCTTTGTCTGCCCTTTGCTTCGGACGCCCGGACGAGAGACGCCCTAGAACTAAGAGTTAAAGGAATAGTGCGCTCAAAAATATTATTGTCCCGAGGGTTTGGGCATGTGTTTTAAGCATATGTTGATCGATCTTACAAACATTTCCTATGCACCTCAGCATAGTTTTCCTCTTTTTTGTACACATGTGAAATCAGGCAGCAGGGCACGGCCATCTTGTGCTAATCTTAGCCGTTGCTGCATTGCCCTAAGGTTAACTGCCCTGGCGGCACTAAATCATATCCCCTGCCCCTGAGGGTGAGATCACTAGACGCGTACCGCCCATTTCACAACGCCAATGCACGTCTCGTGTCAACATTCTCTGTGCTTCAGCTAATGACGTGTCTTCATGGAAATTGCAGGACGCCTCTTTCCTCAATAAGTATAAACAGACCGCTTCTCATCAGGCAACATCTGATTTGCCTTTCCAATACTTTCACTGTCTTTTTTTGAGTATTCTGTGCCTCGTTTCTATGTTCTGGTCAGCTACCTTTGTTGCTCGTATTCCGTGAGAACAGATACTAGTACCATTACTATCCATTTTTATTTTGCCCCATCATGGCAACAATACAGCCCTACCAGTACGAGCTGGAATTACTCGAAAGAGAAAGATGCAGAAACGATAGGGCTTCGGACAACAGTTGGGAGGACGATTCAACAGATCAAGAGCCTGAGCCTAGTCGCATGGACGACGTTTCCACCTGGTGTACCTGCAATCGGTTCTCGCTAATGCCAACCGAGGAGGAGAACTGCTGCTGCCAAGAAAACTCTGGATGCTTGTCCTACATATCGGAAGGCGAGACTCGGCCGCAATGCGTTACCTAGCTGCATGACTTCAGGGCAGCCTGCCTCACACAGTCTGTGTTGAGGATTTTGATGGTGCTTATGCACGAACTTCGCGCAACAGTTCGCCCTCGCAATCCAAGTAATGAGTAAGTGTCATGGTTCGCCGGCCGTGGAAGCTATGGGGAAGGTTGAGGAAATGGAGAAAGGACTAATGCTCCCTTCCATAACGCTATGTGCATTCTAGTCTTCCCAGCCTTAAAGTTTCGGGAAGCGACTACCAACACTCCGGTTTGTTTGTTCCTGCACTCTGCTCTAAGGCGGATATTCTTTGTTTTTTCCCGCTTTCTGCTTTGCCTACTCCCCTCCTCCCATTTCCTTCCTGTTTGCCTTTAGTCCCTCGCAGCGCTCCTTCGGCTGTGTTGCTCTCTCCTTCCTGCCTTGCTTCTTTCTCTGCGCTGTGTGAGGAGTTCTACAGTTCTCGAACGGGATACCTTCTTTGCTGCCTTTACCTTACCTTCATACTCCGGATTCCATCACTGCTATTGAATCAGTATCTGGACTCCCTCATTGGAATTATATCATCTCCAACCTCACAGCATTGCATGCTGGGATTCAAACTCCTCATCCGGATCATCTCTTTGACAACCTGCCAGGGTTTTTCGGCAAGGCTTTTTCCTGGTTTGGGGTGGGCTGCCTGGGGTCCCCGCTGCCAGGAAAATAGCCTTTTTGGCAAAGTGGCCTCCGGTGGAGCTCATCCTCATGTCTCCAGACAGAAGGGAAAGACAGACAGGAAGAAGCCCAGCGATTCCTGGAGACAGAGAAGAAAGGAGATTCTATCAGACGACTTCTCGGACTTTCATACAGACTCAGGTGAGGAGAGGGTTGGGGAACTAAACTCTACTGTGCAAACAGAATCTGAGAGAAAGTGTAATCTAGTTGTGATGTCACTTAGGCTACTACCATTTCATGGTTGTCTCCTATATTGTCGTAACTTTGTTCTATCACTGCCAAATGAATGTAGTCTTGCAATTTTATACATCACTCGCAATTTGGGGAAATCATAGTGGTCTTCTTATGTTTATTTCATGCACAACCATGAAGCAATCTTTGTGTCCCAAATGTAATGGAATGCATAGTCGTTTAATATTGTAATGTGTCTAAGTAACATTTGTACTGGCAACAATGCCATTGGATACAATATTGCATTTTCAACTACGGTTTAATACACTTATCTTGTTCATTTAAAAACAATTTGTATCTTTCTCTTCCACAGGTGGTACAGGCTGGTGGCCTATCGTTCGTTTACATGGTGGTTTCATGGGAGGCTTGGACACTGTGTTCGACGAGTAATACCCGCCTGTGTCGCTGGTGCCATTAGAGACACATTCCCCAGTGATTTTCCCATACTGTGCTGCAACCCGAAGTTTAGAATGTGTAGTACTTTTGTGCCATCAAAATCATCAACAAAATAAAATACAACTGAACTTTTATGAATGGTCGTTTCAATTTTTCAGTCAATCAAGTATGTCTCCATTCAGCAGTGTTCCGGCCCTTTCCTGCATGCCTCTTGTCCGCCCCCCCTACCCTATCAATGACTATTAGAACCTGTGCCCATGCCCTGCGAAGGTGGCTGGCAGGGTGGCAACAGCCAAGGTGCCAAACACCATGTACACTTCAAAGATATCTTACGCGCAAGGTCCATTGTTCACATGCCCTCCTCAGACCCAGTGTCTCCTGAAGCAGGCCGCAAGCCTGAAATCCACATAAGTGTGTCTCCATTCAGGAGTGTTCCGGCCCTTTCCTGCATGCCTCATGACCCTCCATCCACCCCTCCAGAATCAATGACTGTTAGCACCTGTGGCCGTGCCCTCCAACGAGGGGCTGGCAGGGGTGGGAACGGCCAAGGTACCAAACACCACGTACACTTCAAAAGGTATCTTACACGCAGGGGCCATTGTACACATGGCCTAGCCAGACCCTGTGTCTCCATGCAGGCCCCTCTGAAGCAGGCCGGGCCCCTGCTATCCACATAAGACCACGCCATATACATGTCACTCATTCACATACACACCCACTTTTCTAATTCTTTGTAAACCACTTGTTATTTATCATGAGAACATCTTTGAGCACTGCAAGTCAACTCGTGAACGTGCTACCTGAGAACGTCTGTGACCACTGAGAGTCAGCTTGTCATAGTGCTACCTGTGAACATCTCCCTGTTCTCCTGATACTAACTACCCTGCTTGCTGAATCTAACTGTTTGTTGGTCAAGGTAAGGGCAGGTCACCTAATCATATCTCCTTGATCTTTAAATTTCTGTCTATTTCGAACTAACGTAACCAGTAGTGTAATGTTCATTCATCTCATTGCCATTACCATTGACTTGAGTTTAATTTGTTTTGTCAATTGTCATCAGTGTCAATTGGGATCGAATTGCATCCTTCGCGGACCGTGTCTATAAGCATGTTTCCTTTTGATGTATAATAGTACATTCAAAGGAGTAACATGCTACGATTTGCATCACATCAATGAATTGTGTATGAAAGTTATCCTATAATACAGCCGGCTACGCTATACAGGTTTTGCTTCAGTGACCAAAACATAGATTGCATAGAAAAATGTATGATATAATTCCATCTTTCTCACGCTTTTATGCAAAAACATTTTATAATGATGTGGAATTATTATTTTTTACAGAATTTCCAACAATGCCTTCATGTATGGTTTACGGCTGCCGTTCTAAGACCCATAACAAACCTAAAGGCACAATAATGCATGTATTCTCTAGGAATATAGAATCTATAAGAGAATGGGTCAGATATTGCGGATTTGCGCTGTAAGAGCTTGAAAGTAGAGCCCATGATGTCTTGGTGGACTTGAGGGGTGATCCATTCTGCATCTGCAGCCTGCACTTTGCCACGAATATGTACGACCAATTGCAGTATACAAAGAAACATCGACTCAGAACGTCTCAAATTGCTTCCAAATGTAATTCTGACTATTCATGCACACGCTGCCTCAGGTGAGTCACGGTTCTTGATTTAGCTATAGGCCTTGGGGTACTGAACAGGTAACTCCATGGAAGGATTGGCGTTTTAGGTGCAAATGTCCCTTATAATACTTCTCATATTTACAAGATTGCATTGCTTTATAACTAAACCCCATTTTGCAATACATCTGTCCTTGATTTTAGGAGCCTCATAGAAAACTATTTATGGGCACAGATAACTATGCTATAGTGCCCTTGGAAATAAGCATAATCTTTTCATAATCGGTTGCTTTACATGTCAATTTTTTTAGGTGAGCATTTCTAATTCAAATCCAATTTTCCCTTTACAACTCCATGATAATGCACTGAATATGAAGGAGCAAGATTCTGCATCCATGTCTTTCCCAGAGTAAACAACAGATTTGAGCGCGTATCATGTAGTTTTATTTCGCTATTCAGTTCCGGAAATGTTTTATGCATGGAATTAGAGATAATATGATAAAGTTTACGTTTCCTGTCACTTGTTTACATAAGGTTTCATTTATGTGTTTTTATTGATATATACCATTGTCTGCCTCCCATTGTGTGCGTTCAATTTCACTTTTTTCATCCATACTAAAACAAGTACTGGGTTACAGGGTGATGCTGGTACTTTGACTACAATTACATCATCCTTTTGGGCTGATACAGAGCCTGAGGTATGCATGCTGACAGTTCCATTGAATGAAGAAAGTATATCGTACATCTGATACTATTAGACAGTGACATTATTATAATCGAGCATCTTTTGCAAAACGCTTGAGTGTAACATTACAATCAGTGGGTTTTGCACGGTGATCTCTGATCAATTACACTAGCCATCAATCAGGTGCATTTCGAAATGTATATTTTGACTAAATGATGTACACAGTGTACGAGGGTATCTATGTAAGCCGTGTGTGCAAGGAAATAATTTGATTTCAAATACGATTGACTTTTTTTTTAAATCAATATTCTATTCTAGGCATGTATACAAGATTGGGAAATAGAAGAGGAGGCACGTGGATCCGAGGTGGCGGACCAACTTACTGGTGCAGTAATTACAGTGAAGAACACGGTTTCAAAGAAAATCAAGAACACAAGGGTAACTAGCAAACAAGTGCAATTACAACTACATAACACGCTTTATTTTAAATCTAAATTGCTATATATTGTATGTTGGTTTTACATTGAACATATTTTCACAACCCATCTTCTAGAGGCCCAGAAGTAAACAAACTGACACAGACAGCTACTGAAGCCAGAGATGCTGCTTGCAAACTGATTTCACCATGGAGCAACTATTATTTGAGGTGCAGCGTGTTCAAATCAATAAGCAGACTCAAGATGCTTATGCCCAATGCCCAGAACATTAATTGAATGTGACCGGAGAAGCCAGCAAAATGTTCTTGGACCATTGCTACAATGCAATAACTCCACAAGATGAAGACTAAACTGAATATAATGTTGATGCTTTTGAATTACTCGCAGACCACTTGACACAATCAACACCAGCAAAAAAAGGGCCACTCAACAAACAATCGACATTGAATTGATGTTTTCTCTGATTCGTGTTCAAATAACACAAGCTGAATTAACAGAGACTGAAGCCTCAACACAATTGACTGAGGAACTTGCCAAAAATCGAATACAGTGCGTCCTGTTCGGCCGATATGTCCACCACAGTTGAGTCACAAACCACATTCATGCAGGACGATAGTCTAATAAAGAATCCCAAATACATTGTATTCGACAGCTGCCTGATGGAGAGAATACTGATGCTGAAATTTGTCCATCCAGTGAGGGGGGGGGGGGGGGGGAGTATGCTGGGAGCCATTGTTGAATGGGACTCGTGTATCACAAGGCACTAACTTGAAAATACAAGCCACCTGTGATCTGCTCCATGCAAAATATTCATGGTCCGCTCAACCGATGCTGAGGAAAGTGGCAGCTGGAAATCTACTGTGTGCAGCAGCTTTACTTTTCAGTGGCTCTACTTTTAATAAATTGTCCAGTTTCTGTCAATTTGTGGGACTCCGGTTCCTTTCTAAAACACAGCACTACAAATATCAACATGAATATTTATTCCCTACTATTAGTGAAGCATGGAAAATTGAACAAATGTCAATTGCAAGGACATTCTCTGACAAACAGTTCAGGCTAGCTGGCGATGGACAGTGTGACAGACCCAGATTTTCATGAAAGTACTGCACATACCACTTTCAGGACATGGAAACGAAAAAAAATTGTGAGTTTGGTGGTCGTGCAGGTGTCTGAATGTAAACCCTCAGTGGCCATGGAGAAACATGGTTTCATCAAATCCCTAGAAGATCTCCAATCGAGGGGAATGCAAATTGACCTCATAGCCACGGACAGACATGTTTAAATAGCCAAGACCATGAGAGAGTAGTTTCCAAATATACGCCATCAATTTGATGTATGGCATGTTGCCAAATCAGTCCATAACAAAATCTCAGCTGCTGCGAAAAATAAAGGTTCTGAAAATATTTTACAGTGGTCCCAGTCTTTCAGCAACCATCTTTGGTGGAGCTCCAAAACTTGTGGTGGGTCTGTGGAAATTCTACTAGAAAAATTACGGTCCCCAATGCACCACTGTTCCAACTTTCACTCTTGGACAGAAAACCAACATTTCCACCAATGTGCACATGGATCTTTGTCGCCGGAGCAGGAACGCAAGAAGAAGTGGTTGATTCCATCTTCACCTCCACACAAAGCGCTTGAGAAGATCGTGTTTGATAAAACTATCAAGAGATCTGAAGGGACTCACAGAATTCTGTCACACGGGAGATTTGGATGTGTACCACAATATGTGCCTAAAGTACAGGTCCAAGAGATTGCATTTCGGCATAGACGGGATGCAAAATAGGACATTACTGGCGGTATTAGCGCATAACAAGAACAAAGGGCGTAAACAATCGAAAACTGCAGGAAACTTTGGGATGCTTTGTTACATAATGGCCTTTACGAAAAGAAGCGAAAAATGGGTGCTAAAGTGTCACGACCCTCGCCCAAAACCCCCTCTGGCAAACCCATTGGCCAGGTGGAGTCAGGACTCGGGCCTCTAGAGCCTGGCATCCTCTTCAAAAGCCCTCATGGGGCCAGTCCTGGCGCCTACGGCGCCAGGCTCATACACCATGAAAAACAATGTGCTTGGGAACTAATTTATTGTACTGTCAGCCAACATGGAGGCATCCACATAGCTTGGTTCCTAAGAACCAAGCTATGCGGTCTAGTGTTTTGGGTGTGGTAGCCTAGGGACTACTTTACCTGGACTATTTTGTTGGGGCTATTTAAACCACACCCGAGCAAAACAACACGCTTCGCGTTACTTTGCAGCTTGCAACGTGACGCTCACCGTGTCCAGCTATTCCCTCGAACCTCGGAGAAGCAGAACCTGCAAGGAGACAAAAGGAACATCCTTAGCAGCAGCATCTTACCTGCAGTCTTCATCTTTAAACACTCGCAGCTACTGAGAACAGCTTCCTCGAATCTGCATGCCTCCGGGACAGAACGACCTGAAAGAGGAAGGTAGAGGCAACATTAAAGAAAGCAGTAGAGACATTTACAAATGACGAACTGCTCAAAAGGCTTACCTGGCCGGTCGCCTCTCGGCTGGCACCACTCCGGACATTCCACTCGCGCACAGGTTAGCAAAGGCAAGACTTCACAGCGCTGTGCATAGCGCTTACTTACCGCATCATAGCGTTCTTAATGCGCCATCATTTACCAGCGGGGCTCAACCAAGCCAGTTCGCCGCGCTGAAGCTCTGCATACCTAAGGGAGAAAAAAAGAGACATTTTAAAAAAAGAAAGGCATGCAGGATAGTAAGAAAACTAAAGAACAGCAATAAGACCTACCTGAACAATATCACAGGCCGGCGTCAGTGAAGTAACTGGACCGCACTCGCCCATGAAAGACAACGCGCCCCTGCAGAGAAGGCAGGACGGAGAGCACACCTAATTCTACCACAAGGTGAGGAGAGGGCGCCAGAGGGACTGAAATCATACGGGGGTGGAGGGAGGATACTTACCCCAGTCGGTCAGTCTTGAACACAGTCCTCCTGTATTTTCAGGCAGAACCTTCCCCGCAGACCACATCAGGGCAAAGCTGAGAAGCATACCAGCGAGTAACACGATTTTGTGAAAGATCTTATTACGACTGTCTTGGACATACATACTCACGGAATTGCGCACAATTGTTTTTCCGAGGACACATACATTGCTACAAAACATTGCAAATATGCCCTGTCCACCTAAAGCAGAGCTCGTGGAACAGTTCACTTCCCGGTTCAAATGATTACCATCTATTTCTTTGTTCAACAATGCTTATATAAAGTGTCTAAAAAAAGCATCCAATTAGTCTTTTGAAATCCATCCTCTGTCAATTTCTTTTTCAACGAGTGCCTTTTTGAGAATGCCATACAATGCAACGCTGTGCTTTCACACTTCCCAGTTTCGTCGAGCTATTGTGGGACCTACACTGATAGTGGGAGGGACAGATGGATAACAACATGAAAGCAACTTTGGTGTTCTGCAGTTGCCTTATCAATCACTTGCCCAAATAGCTGAATAACTATGCGTCCCGCAAAAGGAAGGAGACCTAGGCTAGATAAGATGCTCGGCACGCTAGAACTACTGACTGTAAGCAAAACAGCACATGAAAGAGGGTTGTAGGTGAGAAGAACAAGTTACTTACCAACTGGTAACGTTCTTTTGATTGGATGTTCCTCCAAAGTATTCCTGATGTTAGATGTATTCCATCCAGCTTTAGCTGCTTCGGAAAAATAATTCGGCAGAGGGCGCTGTGTGTCAAAGTTGTCGAGTCGATGGTACCTCCAAGGCCTCCGTCGAGGGTGACGTCCTCGGTGTATAAGTAGCACGCGCGGCGCCCGTTGGCCTCAGTTCTGTTTTTCCCCCCTTTACTATTGAATTTGCACTGTGTAGATTGTGCAGGCAGAGAGGTATTTGCCTTGCGAGAGTTGAAGTGGCAATAACCCAGAACAATCTACAGAGGGGTAGGTTGGGAGGCGATGAGGAATACGTTGGAGGAACATCCAATCGAAAGAACGTTACCAGTTGGTAAGTAACTTGTTCTTTGAGTGGATTGTGTCCTCCAACGTATTCCTCATCTTAGATAGACTCCCAAAGCAGTATGGACAATTTCTCTGGAGGAGGGGTTAGATTTTTCGATACCCTTAGATAGCTGAATATAGTACTGCTTTACCAAAACTCAGCTCCTTAGACTGGGAAGCATCCAGACTATAGAATTCTGAAAAGGTATGCAGTGAAGACCAAGTTGCTGCTTCACAAATGGACCTTATAAGAACACCTCTTTGTATGGCTGTCGAAATGGCAATCCCTCAGGTGGAATGAGCCCTTAGACCTTCTGGTGGGTCTTTTTGTGCTAATCTGTAGCATTCTGAAATGCAAAGCACAATCCAGCGTGATATCGTTTGCTTTGTCACTGATTGACCCAATTTCCCTCCTGTGTAGCCGATAAACAGTTGATTGTCCACTCTAAGCTTGGAAAGCCTAGAGATGTAAAAGCTTAAAGCTCTTCTTGGATCCAACCTGTGTGATCTTTCCTCCTCCTTACTAGGATGAGGTGGAGGATAGAATGCGGGTAAAACAATTTTATGACTTAAATGAAAATCAGGTAAAAATGAGGGTTTAACCCTAAACACAACTCTGTCCTTATGGAACACAGTATAGGGTGGCCCAGAAGACCGTGGCTGCAATTCGCGCACTCTTCATGCAGATGTTAAAGCAACTAGGAAAGCAGTTTTCCATGTCAGTAATCTGAATGGACAAGTGTGCAAAGGCTCAAAAGGAGCACACATTAAGAATTTTAGGACCAGATTGAGATCCCAAATTGGCACTTGAAAAGGGTAATGAGGAAACACATTAGTGAGTCCTTTTAAGAATTGCACTACCAAAGCAATTTTGAAATAGGAGCATTCTTCCGACGAGCGCTTAAAGATGGAACGTGCCACAAGATAACCTTTAATGGTTCCAACATTTAGACCTCTATGTGCTAGGGACAGGAGGAAGGATAGTACTTCCGGAATAGAACATAGAAAAGGATTGACATTCTTTTCTCTGCACCAGTTGCAAAACTTTTGCCAACAGCAACGGTATAGAGATAGAGAATTTGTTGCTGGCCTTCTTGCCGAAAGCAACACCTCCATGACGTCATCTGGAGGTCCCAATCCTTGTATCTCAGCCTTTCAGATGCCAAGCATGAAGATTGAGCGTTTTGACCTCTGGATGGAGAACCTGACCCTCGATTTGTGAGACGGTCCTCTCTCTGAGGAAGACGTACTGGGGGACAGATGGACATATCTAGAAGGTCCGGGTAACACGTTCTCCTGGCCCAATCCGGAGCAATTAGGATCATGCGGTTCCCGAACCGTCTTAGTCTCCTGATGACCTAAGGGAATGACGGGAATCGGAGGGAACACGTACAATAGTGGGAAATTCCACTCCACCACGAACGCATCCCCCAGGGCTCCTCTCGGGGGAAATTCCCTTCAGCAATACCTTTCGCACTTCCGGTTGTTTCCGGTCGCAAATAGGTCTACTTGAGGGGTTCCCCAAAGGGCGAAGATCTCTTGAATGACTTCCTGAGCCAGTTCCCATTCGTGGGATACCGTGTTCTGCCTGCTCAGAGCATCTGCCGTCATTTTCTCCTCCCCGGCTAGATGAACTGCCGTTATAGAGATTCCTTTCTGAACAGCCCAATACCAGAGCTGCATTGCCTCTGTGTACAGAGGTAGTGACCCTACACCTCCTCTTTTGTTTAGATAATGCATGGCCACTGTGTTGTCCGTCATTATCAGGACATTTATTTTTTCCCCTGACAGATAGCAGGAAAGCTTTCAGCGCTAGTCTGATTGCTCTCAGATCTAAAAGGTTGATGTGTAGTTTGGACTCCGATGGAGACCAACGACCGCTGATTGCCAGATCGTTGGCATGAGCTCCCCACCCCATGAGTGAGGCGTCCGTCACCACTGTGATCTCTGGCCATGGTTGCCAACAAAGTTCTCCTTTCAGGATATTCTCTGTACAAGTCCACCATAGAAGATCTTGTTGAACCTTGTTCGGAATCTGGAGAAGATCCGTCATTTGACCTGAGAACTGGGACCATTGAGTCTTTAGAGCCCATTGAAGGGATTTCATCCTCAGACCTGCCTCTGGCACCAGGAAGATGCAGGATGCCATGAGGCCGGCTAACCTTAAGAAGTTGTAGGCCTGAAGACTTTGGGCATTTTGGAATTTGGAAACCATCTGAAGAATGTCTTGAGCCCTCGACCTGGGAGGCGAGCTCTTTCCCAGGGATGTGTCTAATACCTATGTATTGAAGCTGTTGAGAAGGTGTCATTTGTGACTTCTTGAAATTGAGGGAGAAGCCCAGTCTGTGGAGGAAGTGGCAGGTGACTTTCAGGTGATCCAGTGCCTGCTCGGCAGAAGGTGCTCTGATCAACCAATCGTCTAGGTAGAGGTAGACGTGAATCCCCCCTCTCCTGAGGTGCGCTGCCACTACTACCATCAGTTTGGTGAAGACCCTCGGGGCGGAGGTCAATCCAAATGACAGGACTTGAAACTGATAGTGTGAGTCGCCAACTACGAACCTCAGGTATTTTCTGTGCTTGAGATGAATCGGCACATGAAAATAAGCATCCTGGAGGTCCAATGACACCAACCAACCCTGAAGTTGAAGGGCCTGAGAGATCTGAGAAAGGGTAACCATCTTGA
Organism: Ambystoma mexicanum; assembly: GCF_040938575.1. Taxonomy (NCBI): domain Eukaryota; kingdom Metazoa; phylum Chordata; class Amphibia; order Caudata; family Ambystomatidae; genus Ambystoma; species Ambystoma mexicanum. The sequence goes on from NC_090937.1 coordinate 493,045,322, forward strand.
ACTTGTCCTTCCTGAGGAACTTGTTCTTAAGTCCTAGATGGGTCTCAGTCCTCTGTCCTTTTTGGGGATAAAAAAAATACGGGGAGTACCATCCCTTGTTCCTCTCTGCTGCAGCTACTGGTTCTATAGCACCTTTCTCCATCAGGGTTAGAACTTCCTGCTGTAGGAGCGGGTCTGAAAACTTCAAAGGGTGTCTCCCTGGTGGATTGCTTTGAGGTTGCATTAGAAAAGCAAGGCAGTAACCTTGGGCTATTATTTCTAGAGCCCAAACATCTGAATTAATGGCTCGCCATTCTTGCAGGTGCTTTGACAGCCTGCCTCCCCAGGTGTCTTGTGATGCAAGTCCTCAAAGTGGTTTTGTGGCAGTTGCTGAAGCCGCTGATGGCGAAGAGGCTGGAGCTGGCTTTGCACGTTTTGTTCGTCCACCGCGAGTGGCCTTTCTCTGGCCCCTTTGACTGGCCATTCCTCTCGCCTTTCCATATGAGGAGTAGTAACGATAGGATCGTCCCCTCCAAGATTGACCTGGCGCACGAAAAGGCTGATGTTGTCTAATAGCAGTTCCCAAAGACTTGGCAGCTGCTTTTGAGGTCTGCAACCTCTCAAGGCTCTCGTCAGCCTTGCTGCCAAAAAGGTTAGACCCATCAAAGGACATGTTCAGAAGGCGCTCTGTACATCTGGTGCGAAACCCGACTTCCGTAACCACGCCTGTGCATTACCGTGCTAGTGCCCATGGACCTGCTCACACTATTTACAGTGTCCAATCCAGATTCAAGGGATTCCTGCATGGCCTCCTTTCCATCTCTAACAATGGCTAGGAATCCTTCCCTTTCGTCCCCTTCTGGTATGTGCTCTGCCGCCATTGCAATGCACTCCCACAGAGTGTACAAAAACTTTGCCAAGACACATGTGGAGTTGCCTGATTTTAACGCCATACTCCCAGCTGAAAATACCTTCCGTGCCCAGCCATCCACATGCTTATTGTCCCCGTCCGGAGGGATAGAAGGGTACGCCAGTTTGTTAGAAGCTGTGGCTGCCTGTATGACCAAACTCTCGGGAGTAGGATGTTTAGACAGATAGCCAGGGTCGCTACTGGCAGGGCGGTATTTTGAAGTGAGGGATTTATTCACTGGCGGAATAGAATCCGGACTCTCCCAATTTTTGGCCACCTATTTTGCAAGGCTACGTGAAAGGGTATTATTGGGTCTTCAGAAGGACCATGATCCAATATGTCTGTCAGATCATCTTGGATGAATTGGGCTGGTGGTCTGGTCCATCCTAAGTAATCTACCACCTTTGTCATTAGCTGACGGTATGGTGGACTGGCATGTTCTCCTGGTTCTGGCCTACCAAAGTCATTTTCAGGAGATGTATCAATGCTACTTGCATTGTGTAGAGATTCAACCAGATCCCCCATCCTGCTTTCTTCTGAAATCAGACATTCTGGGACATTTGGGGTGCCATATTCCAGCCCAAAGGGTACATTCTCCTCATCAGATTTCTCCTGTTCCTCAAAGATTGAGGTCAGGGACTTGAAGAATTCCTTCCTAGGAAGAGGTTTGAAAACCTTTTCTGGGAGAGGTGGAGGAGGAGTATTAATGGGTCCTGAAGGCATTACAGGTCTTGTAGCTGCCTCTTTCCCTTTTTCTGGCTGACTTGGCCGAATTGGAGCCTTTGGTGCAGAGGGCTTCAGGGTCGACGTCGACAAAGGCGTTGATGGCGTCGATGTAATACCTGTCGTCGACAGCACCGGCTTCGAGGGCGTCGATGCGCTCTTCGAAGACTTGCCCTTCGAGGTGCGTTCGGTCTCGGACGGCGTCGGTGACCTTGAGCGGTCGACTTGACTCGATTGGCTTTTCTCGCTCGGCATCCTAGAAGGTTCTCTATCCTTCCTTTTTCGATCACCCTGGCTACAGGGCGCGCGAGTGTTGGAGCAATAAAGCTCCCGGCCGGCTTCGGAAGAAGGTTGCGGACCGAGGCTTTGCTTTCTCAAACACCACCATCATTTTGACCCTGAATGCTTCCCATTCTTCGGATGATGGATGTTCAAGTAGGACATTTCATCGTTTTTGGGGATTCGTCTGAGGACGAGGTGGTGGGGGACCTGTGGTGTCGTTTCTTCAATTTTTTTGTCAAAGATGACGAGCGATGGGAATCGCTTCGGGACCTGGCCCGATGCCTTCGCATCGAGGAGACTTCTCCTTAAGGGACCTCGACTCGACGCTAGAGGCTTTACGGTCGGATTTACGACCTACCTGTAGTTTTCCCCTCCTCTCTCGCAAGGCCTTCCCCGTCATTGCCTGACACTTCGTACAGGCCTCCATGTCGTGGCCTTCTCTGAGGCACCACAAACTCTCTCGGTGCAGGTCTGTGAGACATTTTTGAACCGCATGATTTGCACTTCTTGAAACCCGATCTCGGGGTCGTAGTAGGCGTCGATGAGGAGGACATATTCGTTATATTCACTATTCTCACAGAACTCGAGACGCGCCGAATCTTCGAAGCAATGCATACTGCGGAAAAACGGAACTGAAGCCAACGGGCGCAGCGCGTGCTACTTACACACCCGATGACGTCACCCTCGACGGAGGCCTTCGAGGGACCATCGACTCGACATCGACGCACGGCACCCTCTGCCGAAAATGTTTTCCGAAGCAGCTAAAGCTGGATGGAATACATCTAAGATGAGGAATACCTTGGAGGACACAATCCACTCGAAATAGCTGTACCCTGACCTATATTTTCATGGGGGCATGTGTTGGGGGTTGTTGCTAATGTAAGGAAGGAGTGGGTCGGGTGAGCCCCCAGCCCCCATACATTCTATGCAAAAGTGACACCTTGCACTTGCACCCGTGGAGGACGCCTCCTTTGCCCTTCTGCAGCCATGGGGAAGAAGGCCCTGACATAAGCAGAGGTGGCGCTATTGCTAGACGCACTTGGACTCCATTTTGTGTACCCTCGACTCTGACTTTGGACTAGCCCGCATTCTGGCATTGCAAAGTTTCCCCTCCCCCTCAGCAGCACCACGCACAGCAAGCACTGACAGCCCCCACCTTTTTCCTCCTGCGCCTATGCCTCCCAAGTCCCTTTCTCATGGATGTGCTGAGACAAGATGTTGCAAACAAAGAATGCATTAATTTAATTCTTCCTCTGAGATCACTGTCCTGTGTGTGATAGGGCCAAACCATGACTTGTAGTTGTTCATCCATCTCAACAAATGTGCTCCTGCACCTCTCACCCCCGCTGACGGAAAATTAGTGCTTGTTCAACCATGTGCCCCTCCAAAGCTATTCTTTTGATGTACCAGAAGTGTGACCCTTCCTTGCTGACCACCCCAGAGTGTCTCCTAATAAAACAAGACCCCAATCACAGTATATTCTGTCCTAAACCAACATGTGTCACTCCACCCCCTTTCTCGCTGTGATGTGCCAGACCTGTCAGCTATCAATCCCGACCCCCGCAGGTTACCTCAGGGTCAAGACCCCCACACCCTTCATCTCGCTAGTGGCCCAAAGTGGGATAGTACCAACACACGTGTGCAATTTATAGACCTCTAATATATACTTAAAAGGCATAGTGATGTTCATTATTTAATGCATGTCTAGGCTAAGTGTGCAGATCAGTGTGGGGAGTGAGCGCCTTCACTATAGGATGTCTTATCACAGGGGCCGATCTTTGATTTGCATCCCTCGGAGTCTTACGATTTCAAACGCAGTGGGGGTAGGTGTCAGCGTTACCAGAATATATGACCAATACAGAATAGGTATATGGGGGGTGAGGTTGAGGTGGTGCAGAGTTAGGGTCTGGAAAACAGATGCGTTCAAGGAGAACTGGGGTCATGGGTCCCAGGGACCGGGGGTTGCAGCAGGGCTTGCTCGGACATTCTCGTACAAGCACATTTTGTCAGGGCTTGAGATTCGCTCCTTGCGAAAAATGTTTACGTGATTTGCCATGTGAACAGGAGGCGGGCTGAGCTGACAGTTTTCACACGGTGCAGAATTAATGGGTAAAATGATAAATTATAATAAAGATCGGCTACTGAGAGACATTTCTGTTATGTTTTTCAAACAGCTACATCCTGCCTTTCTGCGATTGTCATCGATTCAGATACCAACTGATGGGCTTTTTAACAGGCAGCTGCAGATACACTTAAATGGATGGACCACCATGACAGTGTTTTGGGACGATCGCCACAGGCCGATATGCCCTTACGCGGTACCAGCGATAAGAAGCAACCTCACATAGTTTACGGTGGCCTAACGCCAAGTTGATGCCGAAGCCTTGCGATTCACAGTTCGTCCTATGCACTTCTTATACCCAAAAGGAAAACCATATGACTCATGATAAAAATGTGTAGATCGAGAACAAAAAAAAATTACCCATTTGCTTGAATATGGCAATCGCTGGATGTTCTCGGAGCGTTTATTGTGAAATAAAAGTTCTTTGGCTAGGCTGCCCAGTAACATCATGGAGATAGGCGGAGAATATCACTAGGTTTGGTGATGTCAGGCTCAGGGGTGGGGGATACGATTTAGTGCCGCCAGGGCAGTTCACCTTAGGGCGATGCGGCAACGGATAAGATTAGCACAAGATGGCCGCGCCCTGCTGCCTGATTTCGCATGTGTAAAAAAGAGGAAAACTACGGTAAGGTGCATAGGAAATGTTTTTACGATCGATCAATGTATGCTTAAAAACACATGCCCGAACCCTCAGGACAATAATATTTTTGAGCGCACTATTCCTTTAAGAGCAGGAAGGAAGAGGCAGGGCTAAGAAGGTGGGTGGTGCTTAGGCCAGGTAACCTAGATCCACTTGCACCTGCTCCCCATCTGCAAAGGAAAAGAGGCTGGAGGGCTCCTTACGTAGATAAAAAGAGCGGCAACCAGGAAGACACCAGGTGGGCGGGGCTTAGGCCAGATGACCCAGACCCACTTGCACCTGCTCCCCATCGGCAAAGGAAAAGAGGCTGCAGGTCTCTTTAAGTAGGGGAAAAAGAGCAGCAAACAGGAAGGCACCACGTGGGTGGGGCTTGCTAAGTGGAGAAAAAGAGCGCCAACCGGGAACGCACCTGGTGGGCGGGGCTTAGGCCAGGTGACCTAGATCCACTTGCACCTGTTCCCCCATCTGCAAAGGAATAGAGGCTGCAGGGCTCCTTAAGTAGAGAAAAAGAGCAGCAACTAGGAAGGCACCAGGTGGGCGGGGCTTGCTAAGTGGAGAAAAAGAGCAGCAACCAGGAAGGCACCAGGTGGGCAACCAGCTCATCCTTGATCTCTTAAGCACATTGAGGAATGCCCGTCTCATTCAACATGTCTTGTACATGATCTGGGTCAGGCCTTGGCTGCTGGGAATAAACAAATTAATCGATTGCGCTCTGCAGATGGCAGGCCCGAAGCCTGACGCACAAAAGGCTGTTGCTCAGTGCGCAGTATGCCATGCATCATGTCTGGTGAGGGGGAATATAAGGTTAGAGTTGTGGGTTAAGGGGCTGTGGGGCCACGCAGTGGCAAGTGTGGTGCGGGGGACACCCTCAAAAAGGACAATGGAAAGAGTGAAGTGTAAGAGTGACTTTCAAGACTTTGAAAAGGCAGCTTTCCACTAACCTAGAGAATGAAATAAATGTTGAACTCCTTAAATACTCCAGCGATCGAAATTAGGATTTGATGAGCAGGAGCTAAAAGCAGCTCCTGGGTATCCGGCATCAACCAGTAAGTAGGAGCTACCTCTGCGGAACCAGGAGAACAGTGCACAACAAATACAACTTGTCTGCGAGATGTAACTGCTAACTTTTTGTCCAGGTTATATTATCCATTATGCTTTACATGTCCTTTAAGTGTTCTTTATTCTACTTTCATACACATTCCCAAACCTATTAATATCACATAGCTATGTTTGTATTATGTCGCTAGCCCTCGGGAGTCAAAAGTAGCCCCTGGTAGCAGTTGGTTTAAAGCTAAGCAGGCTCGTCAAGGCTACAAGCAGGAGAAAAAAAGCTCCCAGCTCGTGGCAATTTCGATCCCTGGATCCTGCCTCACAGCAACTAGCACATATACCAGTTTGCCAGTTGAATTTGCAATAACCGGTATGAATCCATCTACTGAGTCTGCATTTACCAGCCAAGCCAAGGTATATCCCACTTTCTCACCCTCATCATGTTTCACAGCTACGTACTGCTTTTAGCAGTAATGTCCCAACCGGTCGTATGTCTCCATTAACACCTTCTGATTTAGTAACATCCCTTTCTTATTTTGATCTGTCCCCACTCATTTCTACAATTATTCCTTTTCCCTCTCCCTCCTCGCCACGCCAGCCAACACTTGTCTACGCACCCTGAATCAGACAGCCATGAACTTGCCCCCGATATACATAGTTGCCAAGTTTCCCAGTTCCATATGGAATATTTGAGCCAGTCCTCTGTTTTTTTTTCTCACACTGCATGCTGGGACTTGTAGGCCAGGGCCCCAGGTGCTTTGGCCTGGAGGTGTTTAGAACTTAGCCCCTGGTAGATGTCTAGGCCGCCCGAGGGCAGGTGCAGCAGCCTTGGCCAGCCAGGGAGCATTTAAGATTTTCCCTCTGGAAAACCGGGCCACCGCCGGGGTGCGCAGGGACTTCGTCATGGCTGGTTGGGGGGGTAAGTGTTCTTGCAGTGTGCCAACCCACAACGCCCCAGCTGGACTCGGAAAGCCCTGGCCAGGACCTGGTTTGCCTTCCCATATGTCTGGGTGTCCGGTTGCTGTGTTTGGTGGTACTCTCATTCTGCTCTGGCCCTCTGGGGCTGGTTGGTTAAGGCCCTATGCTCTTGGATGTCAGCCCAGGGGGCCCTAGACTGTCTTGCAGAACCCTGGTAGCTCTGCCCTGGGGCTCCTGCTGGACCCCAGGTCCCACCTGGGCCTCAGCTATCGCCCTAGCCCTGCGCTCAGACCCGTTGTGCACCACCTGCACTAGGGTGGCCTGGCTTCCTTGGGGGGTTGGCTCGCTGCATTCCGGAGGCACCGGTCCGGTTTGGAGGAGGCTTCCAACGCATGCGCCATACAGCCATCCCAGAGGAAGACACTTTCGAGTGGGGGCTTATGAAGCCAGGCTGGAGACAAATATAGGAGCTAGTGGGCCAGCTGTAACTTGGCCATCTGGTCAGACCACCCTGGCCAGATGGCCGGTTGTGCCCAGCCAAAGGACCAGATGGCCTGCGATGGTCCACCCCGACCAGATAGCCGGGCAGCCCAGAGGTCGTCCCTGCCTCAAAGCCACTGTCCAGAGATTAAGCCGCCACCCCTGCGCTAAAGCTGCCACCTCCGTGTCCTGGGGCCTGGATCTAAGCTGCCATCCACAACCAAGGCCCAGCCTCCACTCCATACCTCCCACAGGCTGGGTCCTGCCACTATGCTGCCAGCTGGGCCAAGCCCATCTGGTCCACTAGGATGATTGGAAAGGGTAAAGAGCGCTCCCTGGCCCACATTCACCCCTGTGGGTGGGAGGATACCATACACCTGCAGAGCAGCAGGCAGTACGGAGACCCTTGTGGCACCGCCTTTCACAAAAGCTTGGCTCAGAGGATGACTTTCAATAGATCGCAGCGCGGTAGCTGCTCTGCTACTTACGAAACCCTGACCCAGAATTAGGTAATCTACCAATGATTTAGCACCAGGTTCCCCACGAACATGTGGTGCACTATGGGTGAGAGAAGTGGCCCCTTTCTGTCCACACAAGTCACAAGGCGCGCAGCTCTATGCACCAGCCCAGAGGCCAGCTATCGTAGGCCAACCGAGGCTCCACAGTGCTGCGGTATCGTTACTGTTTAGGGATTATTCAGATTTAAAGGCATTCAGTCATAATCCCACAGATGGTAGCTTCGCCCCACTGGCTCCTCAGCCAACCACATACACCAAATGGCTGAACCTACGGTTCTTCTTGTACTGCGCAGGATTATTATTGCAACACCACATCAGTAGGGTAAAACAAACCTGTATCACGACGGTCTAAATCCAGCTCACGTTCCCTATTAGTGGGTGAACAATTCAACGCTTGGTGAATTCTGCTTCACAGTAACAGGAATGTCGTTATGAATGCTTGCCCGCCACAAGCCAGTTATGCCTGCCGTAATTTTTCTGACACCTGCTTGAAACCCAAAAAGTTGGAAGGATCACGAGAACCTGCTTTTATGGTCTCTAGTAATCCTGAAGATCGAGATCAAGCAAGCGTTTGCCCTTCTGCTCCGTGGGAGGATTCTGCCCTCCATGAGCTTGCATTTGGACATCTGCATTATAATTGGACAGGTTTACCGCCCCAGTAAAACTCCACATCTCCCACTGTCCCCAGAGTGGGATGCGCCAAGCAGGTGCCAGGCCATTGGAGCCAGAAGCGAGAGCCCCACGTGGCTCGGCCCCTTGTGGCTCGGCCCATGTGGCTCGGCCCCATGTGGCTCGGCCCCATGTTTCACCAGGTAAGTGAAAAACTGACAAGCGTAGTGGTATTTCACTGGCGGCTCGAGGGCCTTCCACTTATCCTGTACCTTTCATGTCATTTCACACTGCCAGACTAGAGTCATGCCCAACGTGGCCTTCTTTGCCCGTGCGTTCTGTCAAACCCGTTCCATTGGCTGTGGTTTCACTAGATAGTAGGCAGGGACAACAATAATATCGTTCATCCATTCCTGCCCGTCACTAATTAGATGACAAGGTATTTGGCTACCTTAAAAGAGAGTCATAGTTACTCCTGATGTTTACCTGTGTTTCATTGAATTTCTTCACTTTGACATTGTGAGCACTGGGCAGAAATCACATCGCACCAAGACCTGCCGCGGGCCTTTGCAATGCTTTGTTTTAATTAAACAGTTGGATTCCCCTGGTACGCACCAGTTCCATCGGCCAAGACAGAAGCCCAGCCCTGAACTCCAGGAGGGGAACAGAGAGGCGTCTACCACAGTTGGGCAACCCCACAGGAAGGGCCCGGCTCTCATCTAGTGTTGGCCCAGCCCGGGGGGGGAGGCAGCAGACGAGGCCTTGTCCAGCCACATTGCGCGCCCATCCCCGCTTCGCGCCCCAGCCCGACTGACCCAGCCCTTAGAGCCAAACCTTATCCCAAAGTTACGGATCTGACTTGCAGACTTCCCTTACATATGCCAGAGGCTGTTCACCTTGGAGACCTGCTGCGGATAGGGGTACAGCCCAGCACAAGATTTACACCATCTCCCTCAGATTTTTAAGCACCAGCGAGAGCTCACGAGACGCTGCCAGAACCGCAACGCTTTCCAAGGCATGGGCCCTCTCTCGGGGTGAACCCATTCCAGGGTGCCCTGCCCTTCACAAAGAAAGGAGAACTCTCCCAGGGCTCCCGCCAGTTTCTCTGGGATCGTTTGCATTGCTGTACTGGAGACTGCGAAGGTGCTGTCCCCGCACCGGACATCTAAGAGCATCACAGATCTGTATTGTTTGATCTCCGGTGGCTGAGTGCCACTTGCCCCTCTTAGAAGTTGAACGCTTTTACAAAGGAATAGGGAATGGTTTTTGCAAGTTGACTATAACTTTGCACTTTGACTACACAAACTGCGGTTTTTAGGGCTCCATGTATCCTGCAAAAATATCGCCATGTATGGCGGGGTATTATTGCGGTAATATTAACCCATTGAACCTGCTGGGGACCCCCTCGCAACCTCCATATTATTTTAAAGGTAGCGGCGGACACCCCCGCAACTCCCACTCCCATTTACCCCAAAAATGATCCCCACTAATAATATCGCCTATGGCCCTTCCCGACGACCATATATATGGCGATATTATTGGTGGGGATAATATTAGCTGACCCCGACTTTAGGCATCGCATAGACTTTGATTCTATGTGGATATCATATAATAGTGGTTGGGGGGGTGGGAGGGATGGGACGAGAGGGTAAGGGTTGGGTTTAAACTGGGTTGGGAATATGTTCAATTTTTCTCAAATTTGAAATGCCAATAAAAATATTTTTTCTTTTTTAAATAAGTTGAATGCCGACCGTTGGGGGTTGCATAACTAGTTAGCATGCAGGAATCTCATTCATTATTGGAATTAACCAGACAACTCGCTCCACTAACTAACAACAGACATGCGCCACTACCCACAGAATCAAAAGAGCTATCAATCGGTTGTTACTTTGTGTCCTAACTGGGTGAGGGTTCCCGTGTTGAGTCAAAAGAAGGAGACTTCACTCCTGGTGGTGCCCTTCTGTCAATTTCTTTAAATTTCAGCTTTGCAACCATACTCCCCCCCGGAACCCAAAGACTTTGGTTTCCCGGAAGCTGCTCGGCAGGTCATGGGAATAACGCCACCGGTTCGCTAGTTGGCATTGTCTATGGTTGGAACTACAAAGGTATCTTATCTTCGAACCTCTGACTTTCGTTCTTGATTAATGAAAACATTCTTGGCAAATGCTTTTGCTTTGGTTCATCTTGCACCTGTCCAAGAATGTGTAACGCTCACCTGATTCTCGCAGAGGCGCCGGTCTTGACTGGGCGACTACCGTATCTTCAAAAGTGATGTGCACCACCCGGTTGGCTCTTTGGGCTGGACCTCTGTGCACTGTATGCCTGACTCGAAGAGTAAGATGTCTGCAGATAGAAAATATGGGATTAATGAACTGGGGTTATTGGGGTGTCCCTATCACTTTCCTTTTCTCCTCTCCTGTAGAACCCCAAAGGTTAACGCTCTCACCTTAGGTAAGTGAACGCCGAGCTCTCCATCTGCCTCGGGGCAGGGTGCTGTAACCAGTTTCTTCACTGGATAGGTAGCGCAGGCCTCTTGACTTCAGAGGACTGCTGTCCGTCGTTTACTTCACGAACGGTGAGTTCCGGATATTTCAAATGTCTTTAAAAGTCTTTTGTAATGCTGTCTCTTTGCAGGGTTCCGGCGATGGCGGTTGACTGGCTGAAGTGAGTTGAGGATGGACCCGTATGCGGAATAGAAGCGCCTGGAAGCGCGTAAGTAAGCGCTTGTTGCTTGCTTCACGATGCGCATTAACTGTCCTTTTATTTTGCAGGTACCAGTTCGGAGCTGCTGAAGGATGCCGGAATGCCCACTGAGTTTGGCGTGGATGGAGTAATGGCACGTGAGTATTGAACGTTACCCAATGTCTTTAAACGCACCTTCTTTATTCTTACAGATGCGGGATGCAGCGCCGAAGGCCTCTGGAGCGTGCGAAGAGTTGGTAAGCTTTTGTCTTTCAGATGCCGGAATGCAGTGCGATGACCTCCGGAGCGCGTGAAGAGTAGGTAAGCCTTTGTCTTTCAGATGCAGGAATGCTGCGCGAGGCGTTGATGACAGCCGATGGACCAGGTAAGAGATGCGCTGTCACTGAAGACCGTAGTGCTAACCTGTTCTTTCTTGTCTTTATAGATGTTGCTGAAGACTGGATTCAGGATGGTAAGCCTTTTTCCTTTAGGCCCAGGATCAGATGCAGAAGACACGATGAGCGTTCTGCTGCTGAGGATGCAGAATAACGCAAAGCAAGATTCATCCATCGGGTGTGGTTTAAATAGCCTCCTGTAGTGCTTAGGTGTCTCCTTCCACAGCCACGCCTAGGTAAGAAAAGAGTTCCTGCTTTCCAGAAGAGTTCCAGTGTTCTGAACCTAGGGAGTGGCTCCTGCCCCACCCAACAGGAAAAGTAGTCCCAAACAGAAGAGGATCAGGGGTTCAACTGGCAGGTAAGTAAGCAGCATGGTCTGCTGCAGGTAAGTCCACCCAAGCATTATGAGCCTGGCGCTTACAGCGCTGGGACTGGGCATATTTATGAGCCTGGCGCCAGGACAGGGTCCAAAAGGTCCCAATTGGGACTGGCTGGCACTCGGAACCTGGGTTATGGGTCTGCTTCCAAGGGAGTTGAGTAAGTCCTGGCCTTTTGGAAGCAGAGATCATGACAAATGTCACCTCTAGCAGCACAAAATGAATGCCACTGGCTGTCCCTTTTAATCATGGCCACAGTTCTGAAAGCCAACAAAATAGAACCACAGTTCTATTGCGTTATTCCTAGCTGAAGTATTCAGACGATCGACTTGCTTTGAACACTCCAATATTTTCAAAGTAAGCATTCAGACAACCAGGACATTTAGTCAAGAGCATCAAGCGGGTGCCGAGAGGCAGGGACTGGGACAAGCAGTTGCTCGCCTTGCAGCGGACCGCCATATCGATCCCAAGATCCAACTACAAGCTTTTTAACTGCAGCAACTTTAATATACGCTATTGGAGCTGGAATAACCGCGGCTGTTGGCACCAGACTTGCACCTCCAAAGGATCCTTAAAGGATTTAAAGCGTACGCATTCCAATTACAGGGCCTCGAAAGAGTCCTGCATTGTTATTTTTCGTCACTACCTCCCTGAGTCGGGAGTGGGTAATTATCATGCCTGTTGCCTTCCTTGGATGTGGTTTCTCAGGCTCCCTCTCCGGAATCGAACCCTGATTCCCAGTTACCCATGGTCACCATGGTAGGCACAGAAAGTACCATGGAAAGTTGATAGGGCAGATATCCGAATGCATCGTTACCGTCACAGGGACGTGTTATTGGCCTAAGGTTATCTAAAGTCACCAAATGGCTGGGCGGGCCTGGATTGGTCTTGAAATGCACGCATCCCAAGAGATCAGCGCTCGTCAGCATGCATTAGCTCTGGAATTTCCACAGCTATCCAAGTAACAGATGGAACGATCAAAGGAACCATATCACTGTACCAGCTGGGTTTACTTACACATGCATGGCGTAATTTTTGAAGCAAGCATATGCTCTGGCAGGATCAACCAGGTAGCCGCACCTGCTCGGCGGCGGGAGGGAGCTGCACGCCTGCCTCGGGCCGACCATGTCACCTTCAGTGGTTTGCGATACCCAAGCATCAGCGTGTGCCCCCCAACACTTGGGCGTGGGTGGAGAGGTCAACCACATGGGCACTCGTGGCCCAGCCTGCTTCAGGGGGTGGAAAGGAAGAGGCTGGGCCCAGGCACAACTTAAAGCAGGAGAGGTTTTTCAATGCGGAACCATCGGTGTGGCGATAGGGGGGTTGGCACCCAACGGAACGGTTGTTGAAATTGCTGGAGAAACGTACACAACAGTATGGCTTACACGGCCGCACTACCTGACCCCATCCACTCCGATCTGACCACTAGGGAGCTGCTGGGCAGCTCGGCCTTCGCTCTACTTGGAGTGAAGAGCCACCCATGTAAGGGGGCCCTCACTGAGGGGGCATACCCATGACACGGTCCCAAGGCGGGTGAAAGCTAATTGCTTGAAACAAAAGCAGACTCCGGCCAAGCAGTCCAGCCATAGACAGACCAAGTGTGCCAAATCAATCCAATGGAGTGCGGGGAGGCACACAGGCAGGCCATCCTGTCGTCCACGTACAAGTCTGCGTAGTTTCTTTTGATAGTCTGGCACCCTGCTGCCCGGAACAAAATTTGGCCTCTCGCGAAAAGCACCAAAGGTTTTTTTTACCCTGCCGGCAGGGCACCCCCAGCATTCACGCCCATGCTGGGACATCGCGTGGGGCACAGCTCTGGGCCAATTTAGGGAGTGCAGTGGTATCGCCACAGAGCCCGGGTTGGGCAGCGCGAACAAAGTGGAGTACAGACAGGACCCATACACGCTGTCTACTGTAATACGGAGGAAGGCGACTTTCGTGTAATCTGTGTAATCTGTGTACTCTGGATGACAGAAGGGGAGGTCTGGGCAAAAGTGTCCAGCCTCCTTATAGACCCAACTGGAGACACATGTCAAATGGGTGCCTATCCAAATTGCCAGAGCAAGCCAGCCATCTGGTTCTTCCATTCATTCCTATGGCCAACTGCAAGAAGGCAAAGGAACGACAGGCCCCCTTAGACTTCAGCTGGGTAGGGGGACGGTCAACCCACGTGCAAGACAGGTGAAGAGGAAGTATCAGGTATCATCCCCACTCCAGTTGGCCCTCCCAAAATTGTATGTGACATATGAACAACAGTTGAATCAGCAAAGAGCAGCATATGGGCTCTGCCCAGTACCTATCAGCATGACAGCACCTATTAATATACCTACACCTAAGAAAACCTGGACAGTAAGGTATCCATTAAAAAAGCCATACCTACATTCTAAACAATAAGACGGTTGTTTGAATAAAATACCCGAAGAAGCAAAGAAGATAATGAAGGAAGATGAATGGTGACGTCATAAGAAATCGGACTGACGGACATATAGACGATATAATGACCCGAGAATACTGATAAGAGACGAAATATAGAGAAGATAGCATGGATAAGTGACATCTTGAGCCCATTTGAAGAAGTTGATGTCAAGATGAAGAAACATATGCCACATACATGATGAAGATATTTTGTTAGTTTAAACGTGTACAGATGCAAGTAACTGCAAGAGGCAAAGAAATTGTGAAGCTTGCTTATGCTAAATAGTCGATAGATTGCGGCAAGCGCCAACGTTTACAAGTATATACCCCAAGAAGCACTTTATGTGTAGATGCAAGTCCACTACGCTTATGTGCAGAATTGAACAAAGGTTACAAAAGGCCTCAAATGGAGAGTGTCGCAGCAAGAAAATCGAGAATCAAGACTCAGCTAAGGAGGACCATGCCAAGAAGCCTAGGTCTTATCTGGCTGAAATAAAGCTGACATTGGATACAATTAAGGAGAGAAAAGAACAGAGAATCTTGTTCAGAAAGGTCAAGATGAGCCACAGACGTCAGAGAACTGGTAGAATTAAATCAAATATACAAAAAGACACAGAGAAAAGCCGATTTCACAGAGTGTCCAGTCACGTGACAAAGGCAGGCTGGAAGGGTGAAACTTTCACACCTATGCATGGATCCCCGCCATACCCATACTCCTCAAAAGTTCTCAGAGCACAGAGCAGACTTAAGGCCAAACTACAAAGAAGTAATTGACACATGACTACTGAAATGATGATTGATTGTAGCATAATTGGTGGGAAGCTGGGGTGCAGACAAGCTTTTCTGCACCTGGATGTTCTTTCTGCGTGCTGCTAGACGTAGATGGAAAAGTATGAGTGGGGTTGATGTCAACTCAATCATAGTGGACCATGTAATCTAGGGTCCTATAGTGAGTAGAGCCAATGGGATGTGTCATACTTTTAGTGACGTTCATAGTGGCCATTTTGAAGGGAGGGCTTAGTCGCTCCACCTGACATTAAGTCTCCAATCCCCTCTCCCCGTTACCATATACAGATATAGTACCCATTTTAAGTTACCGTCCTATAACCAATCACGTTGCATGTTAGTTTTTAAGGTTGCCACGTAGAATGACGTTAGTATGTGTGAAGGTTGTATGTCAGCAATGACAAATTTTTGCTATAAATAGTGTTTTTTCTAAAGGTAAAGAGAGCTAGAAGATCGAGTGATTGCTGATGTTCGTTGTACTCCCCGTTTTATGAACTTGTCATTAAAATGGACTCACTTTGCCAAACTATTGAGTTGTCTTACTTATTTGATGCACGAGTATGAATCTGCATCCCCATCTATCTCGAGGGTACTGCTACTCATCTTGAAGAGCTGTCTGAAGATCATCCAGTTCACAGGCATCCAAGGGAGGCAGGGCAGCACCCCCGGCTGTCTTGGAGCTCTGGCTAAGGCACGTTAGAGCTTTTCCCTCCTCAAATGCTTCCCGTAATATAGCCTACGTATCCACAAGGAAACAACTAGACAATCTTTGTGATACTTCTATGCATATGAACAATGATCTCACTATGTTTGTAAAATTAGATTATTTCCCTCTAAATGGCCCTGCACAAATACTGTACCTGGAAGGGACCCAACCAGAAGCCTCCTTACCCAACTAGTCGACAGTCCCTCTGTACCGCATATGCCCAACTCTAGTGGCATATGATATGATGGTGATCTGTCCAAATACTCAGCTGATTGAATCATTCTAAGATTCCTGCTCTGTATAAAAGCAAAATCTATATGAGGGCAGGATTTGTGCACAGCGAAGGAAAAAGGAGTATCCCCTCTCTGATCACTGGAAGTGCCTGCAGAACTCCCCCAGCCCAAACTCCACGACTTGGCCATTTAATGCCCTAGAAATCACACCAGTGGTCTGCTCTCCATGTGAGACTTGCCCAGCTTTCGGTCTATTGTACAATTAAAGTCACTGGACCAAATCAAATCATAGTCAAGGTAGCTCTTGAACACATCGATTTTCCCAAATTACTTATTGTCAATATTTAGGGCACACGGGCACAAGAGTAGAATTAGCCTCCCACACAAGATTCACATGACCCCAACAAACCTATTACTCTCAACAGAAAACAAACAATGGACCAAAATAGAAAAGTAATTACTCCATTTATGCCTTTAACATTCTATGAGAGAAGCACAATTAGTTCAGTCATTTTCTGATAGTTCACAAGTTCCTTGAGACCATTTAACCTCATACTTGACAGATCACGCACTGTATAAGATTTCTCCATTTTGAAAGCTCTGAGTACTGTGACGAATCACTGTATGTCGTCACTTCTCCCAGAGGAGGAGCCCTTTCCCATGAGGCCAGGGAGATGAGGCCGCTACCCGATAGTCCCCCCGGGGGTGGTATAATGCAGGAGGATCTCAAAGAGATGGACACTCCTCCCTCCCTCCCAGGGGGAAGGGCGACCATCTAGGGTATAGAGAGAACATCAGACTTGTACACACTGTAGCCTCTCATTCTGCTAACCTATTTGTAGACAGTAGACCCATGTACTGTTATAAGGCAGAAAGAGTTCTGTGAGCCCCTCTATCGAGAAGGAACACGCCAAATAACGCGTTCTATGTGAAGGCGCCAACACGGGAGGGTCTACAACCACATTTGAGCTCACTGTACCTTTCACAGAGGAGAAATATATATTTGCATATCAGTCTTTGTCCCACCCACAAGGGCAGTCCAGCACCAAAATGCTAGTCAATTCTCCGCTGAACAAGAGTACCAACAGAAACCCCCGACCCATGGTTCGGCCTAGGCGAGCCTCATCACTGAGGTGAAGCTGTGCATCTCTGAGCACAGTGAGCAAGGGGTCCATGAATAGATTAGTTGTGAGGGCAAGCAGAGGTTTTGGACACAGACAGATTCCTAAGTTGAACCCTTTGACTCAGACTTTCCTTAGTTTTATTTAGGTAGGGCAATCCCACCTTAGCATAAGGCAAGTTGGGCTTTATTCCATCCTGACATTTAAGTAAATAAAATTGGTTGTTTTGAATTTGGAATCTGTTGTCTGTGTGCTTCTTCATGATGCCTTCACACAGGGCAGTCCCGTCCCAAAGAATCCTGCTTACTCAAAGAAAAGTCCAGAGGTGTTTATTACAAAAAATTGTCAGAATGGCTTGTGATCTCAAGTTCATTGGGCTTTCTGGGTCCTCCAAACCTCAGATCACACTACCGGGCTGTTAGTAGCTGAATGATCGGTAACCCAATCTGTTTTTCACTTCTCTACACATCAGGTGTTTACCCTAAGATGTTGGCTACCTGACTCCCTAAGGAACTTCTAGCTTTCCCTCTCCTATCCCGGCTTAGTAGTCTCAGGAAACCGGGAATGGTACCTTCTTTCGCCCAGCGTCACTCACTTCTTTCAAACCCTCTCACTCTTGACCCATGCTATACCGGTCCCTTACGCTGTTCTCCTCCCACCACATCACTGTCCCTCCAAATTCTCACTTTGCCTTTCTACCTCCACCATTCTCACTCTACTCCACCGCCTCCTGTTGTGACTCCCACTCTACCTCCTACTCTCCTTACTCTGCTACTTCCAACACCTCTCTACTACCACTGTCCTCAAGCAATATGGTGCCATGCTTACCCCTCTATTACCGACTACCACTCCACAGTTCTGTCCTTCCCTTACTACTCCCACCGCCTTCTATCTTTACTCCCAACTACTACTAGCTTTGCCACTACCTCTGCTCCACTCCTACTCTCCTACTCCCCCTCTTCTCTCTCTCTTCTCTCTCTCTCACACACACAAACACTCCACAGACTCCCTCTCACCAATAGTTTTTGCACTGCTTTCTGCTAACACCTCCTCTGGACTCTTGGAAGTCCTTCACCACCTGTCCTCACCAAACAACTCACATCACACAAGTCACATGCACCTTCTTAAATACCCCTCGCCCCATCCAAGGATTGGATCCTCACCCTGCCCAATCACTTACCTGGCTCAATGGGGAGTGGCAGGGGGTTTGTGGGAGGTTGGGGGGAGTGCTTAGGGAGGCCTTTCAAGATCTCTGGCAAGCAAAGTGAAAGATTTTCTTAGGTACTGGAGTCCCTGTTTTTCGACGGCCTTCTGATGGATCTTTTAATCTGAATGTGTCTGGCAATCTGGGGGGAGCCTCATTAATAAGGCCTTGCTTTATTAATGGCATGTAGATCCCTGAAGACTTTGCTGCACCCCCACCTAGCGGGGCCGGTATTAGTCTGCTGTGACAAAGTGTGAACTGCTGCTGGGTGGTGAGTTCCCTCTGCTGCAGCTTTCCCCCCATCAGTGTTCATCATCATTATGGTCAAGACCCTAGGAGTGGTTCTGGACTCTGAACTTTCCATGTCACATGTCGCATCCATTCGCTCCTCCTGTGGGCTGATTACAAAGCTCTTATGCAACATTCACCGTTTTCAATCCTCAGAGAACCTAGCTACTTTGGCATCAGTCCTTATCAACACGCATTTGGACTAATTTAACAGTCATCTCAGTGGTTGCACAAACGTTTTTATTGCAGCCCTACAGGTTACACAGAATTGTGCAGTGCGGGCAGTCGCATGTCTTTCTAGGCAAGCCCATGTCACGGTTGCCCGGCGGGGTCTACATTAGCTGCCTGCAAAACTTGGAATCAGGCACAAAGTTTTGAAGCTCGCACATAAATGTGTGACGCAGCACGCCTTCAACTCCAGGTTTCTTCTCGCCCTCTTAGGCCATAATACCGCATGAGACTGGTCAAACCTAGATTCATGCTTTTAAAGGCCGGTGGCCGTAGCTTTAGTGTGCAACGCCCACATTTGTGGAACCTGTTGCCCCCAAATTTGAGAGCATTTGAGTTAACGGTCAAGTTAAAAAAAAAAATAAAAAAAAAAGTTAAAGAAGCTCCTCTTTAATCTGCCTCCAAACTAGACCTTGTCTGAGTTGTTCCCCTCTCTGGATCTGGAACTGTTGAATCTGAGTCTGCTCCTGGTATTCCCCTTCTTCTTACCGTTTTCTAATACTGTCTGTTTTTGGTTGTTTGTCTTGTGGTCGTATGTCTTCTCGCCCTGAGGCCTGTGGGCATGTGGCACATGGATACAAGAACTTTTAATAAATAAATTAAATAAATCATAGGTAAGTTGGGGAGGGAGCCTCCACAAATTCGCGCGAGCACCAGGGTTTGTTTTGGGGGACTCCCCCCCCTTCCCTGACACGGCCTGTAAGCAGGCCTTGTCACAATGGCCCAACCAACGACAATAAGTACACAATCTGGGTTTTATGGCTGCTGGCTGCGTTTTCCAGTTCAGTCTTAGGGATCACCCAGATGGTTGCAGCACACTGTAGGAATATTTGCTTTGAATATATTTGAATTCTAGGCTCACGCTGGCGTAACATACCGATCTCGCATCCCCATTTATACACTCCCGCTCCACAATTACGGACAATGAGATAGTGTGATTTACAAAATTTGAAATGTATTCAAAAGAATGAACTCCTAAGCAGAGGTGGTCTCCAGCTGTACCCTGGAAATCACTACAATGGTATTGGTATGCAAAAATCAATAAACACCACATACATTATCTGCCTACATGGATCTCACTAATTGGTAGTCATCCAGGCATTCAGTCTCAATTCTATATATATATTTACACATATATTTACGCATTTTACACATGTCTATTCTACATTGGCTTCTCTAGATAACATAGTTTAACTCAATAACATTACAAGATGCAGCACGTTTGTTAAAAATATTTGATTCTCTACAGCATCAAAGCAAGCATGTTATTGGAGAAAGTTGCTTGAACAATGAACATTTAGAAAATATTTATAATCAACCGACACACCTGTACCAGTGTGAGGTACTGAACATATTGGCTATGTGCAGGCTGTTTAATGTAGGCCACAGTCAACTTAATTTGGCTCCTGCAGGTTTGAATTTGAAGATGCTCTCAGGGATTTGTTTACTTTGTCCTGAATACACATATGTGCACTGTTCTCCAAATATTTGGGTGCAGCTTGCTGTGAACATGTGTGTGTGAGAGATTTGGACTAAACATGTATGTGCTACTTTCCATCTACATATGCGAGTGCCTTTAAATACAATTACATATGCAGCTTTAAATACATGTGTGTGTGCCCTGCTTTCCGTCTATTTATATGTGTATCAGTCTATGTATGTAGGCACAGGTTTTAATGGGCTTGTGTATAGTTTTCAGCCTGCATGTGTTTTTGACTGGGAGATCTACTATTCCCCAGTAACATATACTATGTTAATCCCCCCACCCCCAACAACTGCCCTCCATATTACACATGAATTTGCCAGTGCATCTAAAGATAAGGAACCAGTGGGGTTTAACTCTTCATACAATTCTTATTGAATGAATCGTATTTGTGTTGTCTAAACATCTAATCTTCGACTATTACCTCCCTGTCTGTATTAATGCATGATATCTCTAAGACAACAGTGTGTCGCGAATCACACTATGATCCAAAATGAATCTACAATTTATATTTTGAATAGTACTTGATTTTAAAATGGCAATTCTGCATTAAATTGGCATTAAATGGATTCAGTTTTAAATTTCGTGTTTCAATACAAAGTACATTGGGCTTTAAAGAAATAACATCTCACGTTGGGCCTCATTACAAGTTTGGTGGTATGGGAAAAAAGAGGTGGTAATTCCGTTACCGACACTTTTCCCACACAGCCAAAACTATAAGATTGCCGGTGGGGTGGCCTGATTTACCTCCAGCCAAAAGCACCCCACAGGCAAAAAACAGCCAGTATTACCAGCACCAGTATTACCAGTGCCGGTAATACTGGCAATCCTCCATGGAATGGGGATTCACATACCCTTGCTGGCACCTGTAATCTGCTGGTAATTCCGGCAGATCAGGTGCAGGTAACGGTATTACCATTTGGTGGTATCCAACCAGATTTATGGGTCGGATACCACCAAACCTATAATGAGGCCTTTTGTGTTCAATGTAGCTCAAAGAACACAGGATAGTTAAATATCAGCACCTGTGTTCCTGTTCTCAAATTGCATTCCCTTGGATTCTTCCTGCCCTTTATATTCCCAGATTTACCATGGTCAATCGTTATGGAAAGTTTGGGGTTGAATGGGGTTTAAATTATCTTCTGAAATGTGACTTTTAATTTGAATCAGCTGGGAACTGTCAGCCTGGAATCATTCCTCCAGAAAACCCTCTTATTGTGGCTATCTGGACATCAATTTCCAAACGTAGACCAGCCATCTTTCTCTCAATGCACTGGTTTCCAATCTGCCTGGGGTCAAATAGTATCATCTTTGTGATCCCATCTCCAGTTTGTTCCAAAAATCCTCAATGTTCCTCTCCCTATATTCTATAATAATCACAATCATATGAGCAGGCAAATATATATTGCTTAACTCCTCCAAGATCTTGAAAGATTTGTGGTTTTCCTTGTCCCACGATTCAGGAAAGGTGGGGGTCAAAACCACTCCTATTGCAGACATGACAATTCCATTTTTGGACCCTAATTTTTTATTAAAATATGCCAGCTTGATAAAACCTATATCACTCTAATGTCAGCGCATACAATTAGCCACTCCAATGATCACGCAGTGATCAAATTTGGAGGAGTTATGTGTTTTTGCCTCCTTTTCTTGACGTGGGACCATATATATATTTTTTACATATCTCGTAGATAATTGCTCCTAGCTACAAAATATAAAACTTTCCTGTCAATCTGTTCTTGAATTGCGATTATTTTAATGATTAAACATTTGATTTAAGATTTTCCTCATGTAACTTTCTAGTCATGTTGCGTGTGGAGTTGCTGACTTTTTCCTGCAGGCGGCACTGGCAGTGCATCTCTACATACACCGTTTGCATGCTATCGATATACATCGAGGGGGAATGTCATCTTATTGTGTATAGAATTCAATAACATATCCCTTGACCTGGGTCAGGGGTCTGCAATCTGCGGCTCTCCAGATGTGTTGGACTATGACATAGATGATCCCTCCTCATTGTCTATTCTGCATAGGGCTGATGGGAGTTGTAGTCCGAAACATCTGGAGATCCAAAGATTGTAGACCCATGACCTGCACTAATGGAGTTTTTATGTGATGCCAGGAGTTTGATGATCTTGAAGCAGTGAGCCGGAGAGCAAGCTACCTGTTGTCTTTCACAAGCTGGCCTTCGAACTGGCATGTACTTTGTCCGTGCTCTTTATGTTTTGTTATTGTGAATCCAGAGCTTGGTTAGGACTGGGAAGTTGAATCTGCAAAGGGTTTCAAGTTCCCCATTTGACTGTTTCGAACTCTCCTTCAAACACAAGACTCAGGCAAGTCACTTTGAATTTAATTTCAAAAACAATGATTCAGAGTGAAATATATGTATGGTAGACAAAACAGCTGTAAATGATATATCCTGTATGACTTTATATCTCACCTTATTTTGCATAAAATGAAACCTATGCAAATCTAGTCACTGAAATGATTGTACAGTGACACTTTACATAAGGCAGGCCTTACATTTTACATTATTTAATACTTAAAAGCACATAGTATATAGTCACTAAATACAAACCACATTCACTGGAAACACATTTTCTTGACAGATAGTATCCAAATTATAAGGACATGTTAAGAAATCCAGTTCTGGTTAAGCTTCAGAGTTGCGAGAATTAGTATTTTGGAGTTGCAAGCTGGGTTCTTATGTGAAAAATATATTCCAGGTGCTTGGGCCTTAAAACGTAACACTCACATGACTTCAATACACATCCCGTGGCCTGCAGTATTCCTTGGAAGTAAATACACTCAAAGGATATTTTTTTATTTTATATTTGTTTAAATATTTGTATTTATTATTTGCATAAACATACAACCAAGGTAACTCAAAAGGTAAAACATAACACATAGTCTCACATTACATTGAAATTACATAGCTGACATAAAAAAACGTTGCACATTGAATCATTAGATATCTACTACGGGCAGTGGCAGTTAAATCTTCTTAACAATTAGCCACAGCCATCAGGCTCGAAGAGAACAGGAGATTCTGCACATATGGACCCCATATGACCAGAGGGTGGGCACGTAACGGTACTGTACGAATTAATTTAACCTCCAAATCATGGCAGTACATCTTGGCGTAGGTCCCTTCCACCATGCTATTGCCACTCTCCTGCTAGCCAACACCAATAAAAGTACAGCCATTCTCTGCACTTGTCTTGGAAGATCCGCCGATAATCTCAGCAAGGCCATCACCGGATCAACCCCCAAAGGTTCCTTCACAATAAGAGATATCATTTCATTGACATCCCTCCAAAATTCCCCTGAGGATAGTACCATGCTACGTAGATCAAATCTGCCCAATCGGCCCTACATCTCAATCATTCTCGGGGCACCTCTGAGTAGTATTTATGTAATACCGGTGTGCGAGAAGTCTGGTGCATGAAATTGAAATCTGGTATCTGGTATTTAGAGATACCCCCTTAGTTTGCCCTACTATTTATACCTAGGCCTTGTTCGGGATCTCCATTCCTAGGTGTTTTTACCCATCTTAGTTTGAAACCATTCCCTCCCTGAGCCACCCCAGACAGCATTTTACCATATATCTGAGCAAACGGAGGACCCTTTCCTTGGGCGACAATCATATCCTATAAGAGCGCAAATGCTGGTGGCTGCTCCAGGAAGGAAGGGAATATCGCCCTAAACTAATTCCTGATACAGAAGTACATAAACACATCTAACGGGGAGGTTCCGCCATTGCCTTTAAACATTTACAGAGAAAGGAAGCGACACTCTATGCAATAGTCCCTTAGGGTGACTATGCTGTTTTTATTCACCAAGTGCATATAGGTTTGTTAAAGCGTAATTCCCATCCGAATGACATATTTAGTTGGAATCAATGGGGAGTACATGGCTTCCACCCCCATTGCTTCTGGTATTTTGTACCATGCGGCGCAGGTGCTGGACACCACATTAATCTCCTTCGATTTGTGTTTAACCGGCTTCATAATCGCTGTACTAAGGAGGCTGGGGGCCGCTATAGCTCTTTCAATCTGAACATGCAGTCGAGAAGGATACGTTTCAAACCAAAAGGATAGGAGGTGTGCCCGCGCCGCCCAGTAATATCTTTCAAAATCAGGGAGAGCCAAACCTCCTTTTCCGTAAAGTTGTGACAAGGTATTCCATCGCACTCTGGGATGCTTCCCAGCCCAGAGAAATCCTGCCATAATTCTGTAAAGCCTTGCAAAGAAAAAAGTGGGCAGTCGGAGCAGGATGTTCAAAAAATAGATGCATTTCGTCAGGACCACCATTTTCACCCCCTACAATGTGACATATTAGGGAAAGCAGGAGACCCTGCCACCTTTGCACTTCATCTTGAGTGTATCCACTGCTCTGCCACAGTTCTTCCGGAAGAGCACCTCCGGATCCCTAGAGACTTCAATACCTAGGTAGCTGATGTTCTCTAGCTCCCACTTGAATCCAATTTCACCCACAAAGGCCTTTGTGTTAGACATTAGTGGAATAATCACTGACTTACTATGATTAATTCTAAGACCTGAGAACTCCCCAAATCTATTTATCTGCCTCATCACCGAGTTCAGATTCACCTGTGGCTCTTAAGAACAACAGTAGATCGTCAGTGTCTAGCGAGATGATCAGTTTATGTGTGTATAATTGAATTCCTCTGCTTAGGACTTGTTCCCGTAGGAGGGCCGCTAATGCTCCATGACTAGAGCAAATAGAAGTGGGGACAGAGGGCACCCTTGCCTTTTCCCCCTTCCCATTGCTACAGTATTGAATAGTCTGCCATTCACCACAATCTTTGCAGTAGGGAGGGTGTACAGGAGAGCCATTATGGAAATGAATCTGGAGTCTAGCCCTAACTTCCGGAGAGTTAGGAAGAGACCATGCCATTCAACAGAGTCGGATGCTTTCTCTGCATCGAACAGTACTGAGACAGTCGGGACATCCTGATCAGCACTTCAAGAAGCCCAAAGAACCTGCGCAGACCATATGTGGTATTCTGTCCGGGGATGAATCCCGACTGAACAGGCTTTGCATGTAGGGAAGGAGCCTATTCGCTAGTAATTTCGCATTGATCTGGTTATCAACATTGATGAGCTATATCGGTCGGTACGATGCACAGTCCTGTGGTGCTTTCCCAGTCTTGTGTAGTAAGATTATCGTTGAGTCCCCGAGTGTTGGGGGAAGTTTATCTTGCTCTATAAATTCGAACGTACATCTGCAGGAGGTGCGGGGCTAGAATGTTCGCATAGGTTTTTATAAAATTCTACCTCAGCATCATCCAGACGCGGTGCCTTGTAGCCTGGGAGTGCTTTAATAACGTCTAGAATTTCTCCCAGCTTTACTTCCCGATTGAGGACCTCCGGTTGCTCTTGTGTCAGCTAAAATAATTCTATCCCCTCGTGTACTTGGCCCTGTGTGGGTTCTTTCCGAACCATACATGGTGCTATAATATTCACAAAACACCTCTGCTGTGTCTGAAGCCTCGTACTTCTACACCCCATTTTGGATTTTGATAAAATCTATACTTCGGGTTTCCTTTTGGATGCTAACATTCTAACTAGTAGCGCTCCTGGCTTTTGTCCTTCCCCATATTGGCTTATCTGGTGGGACCTTCTAAGATATTTGCCCTCTCGTAATGCATTTTATCTAGTGCTCGTCGAATATCCACCAGATTACGTTTGTCTCCAGTTGATTGAAAGTACCTTTCCAGGGCCTTTAGTCCCAATTCCTTGTCCTATAGATATTTCCTTATTAATTTGTAGGATTCCTGCCTCTTTAGCTATGCAAACCCCATGGATGTAGCACTTGAAAGCCTCCCATAGCACCCTCTGTGATTGGACCAACCCCTCAGTCGCAAAGGAGGAGAGAATTTAATTGCACAATTTCTGCTCAAAGACTGCATAATTCAAGGCCTCAAGCTTAAAACACCATCTAACCCTTTGATGGTGTGGTCCCGGGGTTCAGCATTCCAAGGCAACGGGGGAGTGGTCAGAGTTCTCGGAAGAAGCTCACATTTCCCAAACCGGAATGCCATTGTCCTTGAGACTAATATCAGATCTATGCACAATGCTGTATCATGAACCCATGAGTGAAATGTCTATCCTCTTTACCCCACGTGTTGCTGCCTCCATATGTCAATCAGGCTTTACAGAACACATATGTCCTGTCGTTTTTCGCTAGCTTTGAATCTCCGAGCTGGGCCCCTATTGCATCTGTCTAGTGTGGTGTCCATGACAGTATTGATGTCCCCACCCCAGAGGAATATTGAATTCCCCTGCAATGCCACATTTGTGAGGACCCATTAAAAAAAGCTCAGGTTTGTCGGTGTTTGGGGTGTATGTATTAACCAACAGGACCTTGTTGCCTGCGATACATCCAGTGTCCATTAGAGCCATGTGTGAGAAACCAAAGGGTGTCTCACCTACTAGTCCCCGGGATCTCTCCCTCAGGTGGTCATGGCACGGCTATTGTCTTTGGATCTAGACCCTGGGGGTGGACTAGTGCGGGAGTATCACGTGGGTGAGTGGTCTTCAGGGAGTGGGGGTGAAGCAGCCAATGGTGAGACGCAGTATTCCCCTATTTCCCATACACCTAATCCATCCTATTTGTTAGGATTCTCCGATGTCCCAACTTCCGCCCTCTTTCTACACAAACACTAGGCTGAGGAAGAGGGTGACAGACTAAAGAGGCTAATCACAGTTAGAAAGTTGATGTCTATTTTGTAAGACATTTAACAAATGGATATCACAAGAATCAGTCATAAGGCAGGTTTGAGAAGAGGAATATAGATCTTTGGTGTTAAGATTTCTATGATTATACAACTTCCTCTTATTATGCTTTTGGTAGCTGAGGAATATATAACCATATGCATTTCATGGGTTATACCAGAAGAACAAGTTACTCCTTACCTGGTAACGTTCTTTCGATTGGATGTTCCTCCGACGTATTCCTTATCTATGATATTTGTATCTCCTGCTTGTTGGCCTCGGAAAAAAATGTTCCCAGTAGAGGGCGCTGTGCGTCGACGTCCGTCGAGTAGGTGTTCCTCGACAGCCACCGTATCGACGCCGACGTCATCATGCCTATAAATGGCCACACGCAGTGTCCGCTGCTCAGTTCCGTTTTGTAGAGTAAGGTAGTTATTGCATGAATGGTTACTACCCTTGAAGGAGCGTAAGCTGCAACCACAAGGGAAATGTTACTGCAGGGATGGATGGGAGGGGCGATAAGGAATACGTCGGAGGAACATCCCATCGAAAGAACGTTACCAGGTAAGGAGTAACTTGTTCTTCGAAGGGATTGTGTCCTCCGACGTATTCCTCATCTATGATAGACTCCCATAGCAGTGGTATGTTATTGGAAGCGGGAGTAAGAGATGCCATATTACTCTTTAAGAATGAACAGAGTGTAACACAGCTTTGCCAAATCTAGTCTCTTGACTAGAGGAGGAATCCAGGCTATAAAATTTGGTAAAGGTATGTGCGGACGACCATGTGGCAGCCGCACATATGTCTCGAATTGGTACCCCTCTTTGAAGAGCTGATGAGGCTGCGATACCCCTGGTCGAATGAGCCCTTAGATTTTGAGGGGGCTCTTTCCCTGCCAGTTTTTAGCATTCCAGAATGGCTAAAATAATCCATCTGGAGATGTTTATTTGGTTATTGGTAATCCCAACTTATGTCCTGCGTAACCTATAAAGAGTTGGTCTGCTTGTCTAATTTTAGCAAGTCTACTGATATAAAAACTCAAGGCTCGCTTAGGGTCCAGCCTGTGTAGTCTCTCTTCCTCTTTCCCCGGATGGGGAGGAGGATAGAATGAAGGTAAAGTAATCTTCTGAGTAATGTGAAATTCAGAAACTACCTTTGGGAGGAAGTTAGGCTTCATCTGTAGAACGACTTTGTCCTTGTGAAAAATTGTATGAGGAGGTTTACAAGATAGGGCTTGTATCTCACTAACCCTTCTAGCAGATGTTAATGCTACCAATAAAACAGTTTTGAGGGTGAGAAACTTCAATGAACAAGAGTGGAGTGGTTCAAATGGAGCACCCTTTAGGAAGTTTAAAACTAGATTTAAGTCCCATAAGGGAACTTGGAATGGTCTTGGAGGGTAAACATTAGTTAGATCTTTCAGGTATTGTATTACCAATGAAATTTTGAAATACGATGGCTCCTCTGCAGTGCGCTTAAAGATCGATAGCGCTGCGAGATAGCCCTTAATAGTGCCAACTTGAAGGTCTGAATTTGCCAAATAAAGTAAGAAGGATAACACCGCAGGTGTACCACATGAAAAGGGCTCGATATTCTTTTCTCTGCACCAGCTGCAAAATTTGTTCCAACGGCAGCGGTATAGAGTTTTAGTTGCTGGCCTTCTGGCCGAAAGCAACACCTCCATGACGTCATCTGGAAGGTCCCAATCCTTGTACCTCAACCTTTCAGATACCAAGCGTGAAGGTTGAGGGTCTTGATGGCTGGATGGAGAACCTGACCTCCCTTCTGCGAGAGAAGATCCTCTCTGTACGGTAGACGAATTGGAGGATGGATGGACATGTCCAGAAGGTCCGGGTACCACGTTCTCCTGGCCCAATCCGGGGCAATTAGGATCATGGTCTTCCGAAACCTTCTCAACCTCCTGATCATTTGAGGAATGACGGGGACCGGAGGAAACGCGTACAGAAGTGAGAACTCCCAGTCCACTACGAACGCGTCTCCTTAAGCTCCTCTCAGGGGAAATTCCCTTGAGCAAAATCTGTCGCACTTCCTGTTGATACTGGTGGCGAACAGATCCACTTGAGGGGTTCCCCAAAGGGCGAAGATCTCTTGAAGGACTTCCTGAGCTATTTCCCACTTGTGGGAGACTGTGTTCTGCCTGCTCAGAGCGTCCGCTGTCAAGTTCTTCTCTCCGGCTAGGTGAATTGCCGATAGAGAGATTCCTTCCTGAATTGCCCAAAACCAGAGCTGCATCGCCTCTCTGCACAGTGGCGGTGACCCTATGCCTCCTCTTTTGTTGAGGTAGTGCATGGCCACTGTATTGTCCGTCATTATCAGGACGTTTCTCCCCCGTACAGACGGCAGAAAAGCCTTCAGTGCCAGTCTGATGGCTCTCAGCTCCAACAGGTTGATGTGTAGTCTGGACTCCGATGGAGACCAACGACCGCTGATGGTCAAGTCGTTGGCATGGGCTCCCCACCCCGTGAGTGAGGCGTCTGTGACTACTGTTATCTCCGGCCATGGTTGCCAAAACAGTTTTCCTTTCAAGATGTTCTCTGGATAGGCCCACCATTGAAGGTCATGGGCTACCTTGTCCGGAATCCGGAGGAGATCTGTCATCCTCCCTGAGAATTGTGACCACTGAGTCCTCAGTGCCCACTGAAGGGATCTCATTCTCAGGCGAGCCTCTGGCACAAGGGATATGCAGGATGCCATGAGGCCTAGCAACCTCAAAAAGTCGTAGGCTGGGAGACGTTGGGCATTTTGAAACCTGGTGACCATCTGCAGAATATCTTGAGCCCTCACCTCTGGTGGCAAGGCTTTTCCCAGGGACATGTCCAGGACTGCTCCAATGAACTGGAGTCTCTGTGATGGTATCATCTGTGACTTCTTTAAGTTGAGGGAAAAGCCCAGCTTGTGAAGGAAGTGGCAGACATAATCTAGTTGGATCCGAGCTTGTTCCGAAGAAACTGCTCTGATCAACCAATCGTCCAGGTAGGGGTAGACGTGAATCCCTTCCCTCCTTAGACTTGCACCCACAACCGACATTAGCTTAGTGAAGACCCTCGGGGTCAGCCCAAATGGCAGAACTCGAAATTGATAATGAGAGTTGGCAATTGCGAACCTCAGGTACTTCCTGTGCTTGGGATGGATTGGCACATGGAAATAAGCATCCTGAAGGTCCAGAGATACCAACCAGTCCTGAAGCTGGAGGGCCTGAAGGATCTGAGAGAGAGTTACCATCTTGAACTTGTCCTTCCTGAGGAACTTGTTCAATTCTCGTAAGTCCAGGATGGGTCTCAGTCCTCTGTCTTTCTTTGGTATGAGAAAGTAGGGGGAGTACCAGCCCTTGTTCCTGTCCGCTACAGCTACCGGTTCTATGGCACCTTTCTCTAGCAGGTCTACAATTTCCTGCAAGAGGAGCGGATCCGGCACTTTCAGAGAGCTGTTCCCCGGTGGATGGCTCTGAGGGATGCGTAGAAAAGGCAGGCAGTAACCTTGGGCAACTGTCTTCAATGCCCAAGCATCTGACGTAATAGCCTGCCATTCCGTCAGATGGTGAGTTAACCTGCCCCCTACAGGTGTCTTGTGATGGGAGACCTCAGAGTGGTTTGGGAGTGGCTGATGCAGTTGCCGAAGGTAAAGCGGCTCCTGCTCCTGCTGATGCGGCTTTCTTTCCTCTACCCCGTCCACCACGGGTACATTTTCCTTGGCCTCTTTGAGCCGGCCGTCCTCTGCCTCTTCCATATGAGGAATAATAGGGAAAGGACCTTCCTCTCCAAGAGGATCCTGAGGGACGAAAATTAGTTTGGCGGATTGCAGCTCCTAGTGACTTGGCTGCTGCTTTAGATGTTTGCAGTTTTTCCAAACTGTCATCTGCCTTTTTACCAAACAGGGAAGAGCCGTCAAAGGGCATATTTAAAAGTCTGGCCTGTACGTCAGAAGCAAAGCCGGACTTTCTCAACCACACATGCCTGCGGATTGTGGCACTTGCCGCCATGGCCCTGCTGATACTGTCAGCAGAATCAATGCCAGTTTGAAGGAACTCACACATTGCATGTTTACCATCTCTGATGATATTTAAAAATGCGTCCCTTTCTTCTCCTTCCTGGAGGCAGTCAGCCGCTGATGAAGCACACTCCCAAAGAGTGTGGCTGAACCTAGCGAGCGTACAAGTCGCATTAATAGATTTTAAAGCCATGCTACAGGCCGAGAAGACTTTCTTAGCCATGGCATCATATTTTTTATCATCCCTATCCTGTGAAGCAGTGGGGTATGCAGATGTACTGCCTGATGAAGTTGCAGCCTGGACCACCAGACACTCTGGAGTAGGGTGTTTAGATAGGTATTCAGGGTCAGAAGCAGATACCCTATATTTCGCTGACAACTTCTTGTTAACCGCAGGGATAAAACAACTTCTTGTTAACCGCAGGGATAACTTCAGGAGTTTCCCAGTTAGTTAAAATCTTTCTCTGTAAGGCAGAGTGAAATGGAACCACAGGATCCTCCTGTGGACCTTTATCCAAAATGTCAGTGAGGTCATCCTGCTGAAAAACAGGTGAAGGTGCAGACCAACCCATGAATTCTATGATTCTTGACATTAGGGTTCTATAAGGGGTTTCAGCATGTTCCCCTGGGTCTAATTTGACAAATTCCACTTCAGGGGAAGTGTCTAAACCACTTGCTTCCTTTAAATCATCCTGAAGGTCTTTCAACCTTCTTTCCTCAGAGTCAAAAATCTCTGGTTCAGGTGATGTGGTCCTCTACAGCCCAAAAGGCCTTTCTTGATCAGAATCTTCCCTTTCTTCATAAATTGAAGTTAAGGGGGGATGTTCTGGCCTGTGAAATGGTATAAAACCCATCTCTAAAGCAGAGGGAGCCATCATCAGTGGCCTTGAAAAGGTCGATGTCGTCGACGCCGATGTAAAAATCCTCGAAGGCGCTGACAAAGGCGTCGAGAAAACTGAAAGAGGCCTCGAAGAACTCGGAGGCTCTCGGTGTAACCGTTGGCTGTGGAGTAGCCGTGGGTTTTTCTTTTATCGGCTTCGATGTCGGCGTCGACGTCGACTCGATCGACGGATGCGTCGAAGAACCCTTCGATAACGGCGTCGATGGCGCCGGTCTATGCTTCGAAGGGACTTTCGACGATGGCGTCGAAGATGCTTTGTTTCCCGATGGCCCGTGGCGCTTTCGGGTAGACTCTTCCGCCGGGTGCTTCGACTCGCGGCGTTTAGATTTTTTGGGCTTTTCACCCAGGGTATCACCCTCAGCTGTCTTCGAGGGGGTCGAGGCTGCTTTCTCGAAGACGCTTAGCATCTTTTTTCTGAATTCCTCCCACTCAGCCTGAGAACCGTGTTTTGTGGGGCAAGGTACTTTTTCAGGGGAATTAGAAGAAGACGATGAAGGGAATCTTCTACGTCTCTTTTTCGAGTGTCTAGATGTCGACGAGTGGTGGGAGCCACTTCGAGACCTAGAACGAGAGTGTTTTCGACGGTGAGGAGACGAATGTCTCGATTCTACCTCGGAAACTTTCGAGAAAGTTTTAACTGACCTACCTCTCTCGAGCTTCCCCTTACACTCCTTCAAGGCTTTCACCGTCATGGACAAGCATTCCTCACACTCCGAACACTGGTGTTCGACTCCCAGACACCACAAACAGATCCTGTGAGGATCCGTCAACAACATTTTTTGAAGCCGGACCGAGGAGTCGTCGGGTCGGAGGAGGAAGCCATCGAGTACGAGTCGGTATTCGAGGAATAATGAAGTATATTTCAACTGAATAACTGAGCAACGATATTCCGAGGCACACGAAGCGCGGAAAAACAGAACTGAGTAACGGACGCTGCGCGTGGCCATTTATAGGCATGATGACGTCGATACGGTGGCTGTCGAAGAACACCTACTCGACGGACGTCGACGCACAGCGCCCTCTACTGGGAATTTTTTTTTCCGAGGCCAGCAAGCTGGAGATACAAATATCATAGATAAGGAATACGTCGGAGGACACAATCCCTTCGAATGTTTATTACTTTTAACACCACGGGGTTCATGGCTGATTTTGTTCACATTCAGATGGTCCACTTGTGGAACAAGTGAATTATGATGGCAACAGGCCATTACATACTGTGGTATTTGTAGAATGTCTTCTTTACAAGAGGTTAAATACTGTGTCTCATCCCAAAAGTATCCCTCACTCCAGTGACCCTTTTCTTCTCACGAGTGATCCTCCTGCAGTGCACCACCCCTAAGGTCAGGAGCAGTAAGCGTCTGCCTTTCCCTGGCTCCCGGAAGGACACTTCAGGCAAGGTTTCAGTGAGGGATCCGTACGATTCATCACAGTGACCTGTAACCATTCGTCCCTATGGGTGTTATTGGCTTTTTTGTTGGCATCTTGTACAACCCTTTTGGGATAGCCTCTCCCTTTAAGTTTGTTCTGCAAATGATGTGCTTCATGCTCAAAATTTAGTTAACTGTGCAATTACGCATGTGTCATAGAAAATGGCCATATGTTAGGGATTAACTTAAACTCTCAGGGTGAAAACTATCCCAATGCAGTAATGTGTTTCTATCTGTCGGTTTGTGAAAGGTTTTGGTTTTCAACAAATTTCCCTCATTCCAAATACTTAGATCCAATAATGAAATACTATGTTTATCGTAGTGCATAGTGAAGTTTATATGCAGACCACATGTGTTCAACCAATTCAGAAATGTAAACAATTCATCAGGTGTACCTTCCCAAATCATAAAATGCATTGTTGAATACGCTTTTCCACAATTTGATGTGTTGTTTATATAGATTAGTACTGGAAATGACAAAAGAGATTTCATCGGAACCCATATATTGGTTGGCAATATTTTGACATTTCAGAGCATTAACAATTTTCTTTTCCAACCCTTTGAAGAGACAGCTAATCAACACATATAAGCAAAATAGTCCCAAAAAGGTAGCAAACATCATCAAGACCCCATGGATAATATAAGCTTGTAGCGAGCCAACATAATTGGTTAGCCAGAACCAAAGGGACCTCCCAGTGTATGTATTCTATTTGTGTAATAGAGCCAGGGATTATGTTCTCAATGTGTTTAAAAATGTCAGCAAAGCTATTTCCATAATATGGAATACATGGGCAGCCTTCAAATCCTGCAAGAGCACAAACGCCTCCCTTTGAAGGCAAGCTTCTTTCCATGGCAATTTGGTTCTGCAGTACCATAGCACATAAAGCTTCCTGCTCGTAAGTAATCGGCGAAAGGAAAATTGAGGTGTCATTTGCCACTCTCTTTAGTATCAGTGATAATTAGATAATCTTATCACAGGTGAGCTTGATGCTGCCTATTCCAGGCATTAAATACGGGTTTCCATGCTCTTCTCTGGGATTTTTGGCAATCTTTGCAACTCCGCCCGCACCTCCCTGTGATTGGCCACAAGCAGACTTCTAGTGGCCAATCACACAGAGCTGTGGGCAGTGACACAGCATATAAAGCTAATCCCACCGTAAAGTATGCCATGCTATTAAAACAAGTGGGTCGGGGGAGTGGGCAAAAGTGGGCTGAGTTTTGAGTGTTTGTGGGTGGGGCGTCAGGTGACACAAATCTCAGGGTTTTTCTTTATGATATGTAGGGAGGTCTGACCTAATAAAACAACTTGTCTTGCTTAGAGTCTGGCCGCCAAATTTGTGACCGCAGAGAGAGTTGACTTCTATGACGTGTAATTGGAACATTGATAGTATGATTATCATGATTATACTGGTAAGGTTAAACTGATACCCATATTCAAGCAGCACAGACGTGCTTGAAGCCAAATACAGTACGCAGATCCATTCATGTCTGTGTACATTCCATGTAAGTCCAATTTATATTGTTTATTTTCTGGTTGCTGTTGGCAAGAGCATTCATTTAGGTTGCAGCCTGTCCTGAGCCGGAGTTAGGCCCAGCCCTCAATGCATTTCCCGGTTTAGCAAAATGGTCACGTGGCAGCAGCGACTTTATACTAGAACATGGTATGAGCACCTTACTGATATAGACATGTTCTGTTTAATTGCTTTCTATTACTTGTATAGGGCAAAGCTGTATTTTTTCTATAAATGTGTTTATTACATTTTCAATATGATACAATCAACAATAGAAATCCAAATAAGTAAATAGAACAACAACAAAACATTATCAACTGTAAACCACTTCCTACATATAGAAAGAGTAAAAGAAGAAGAAAACAAAAGAAAAAGGAAATAAAAGAAAGAAAAAGAAAAGAAGGTGGGATCCTTAAGTGTATATGTATAACTCATTGAAAACATCCCAAATGTCAGGGTGTATTTTAAGTGCATGGAAAAGATGGTTATCATTATGATGATTACTGTTTTTGTTGTCAAATAGCTTTTAGTGTTTGATGTT
Source organism: Ambystoma mexicanum (assembly GCF_040938575.1). NCBI lineage: Eukaryota > Metazoa > Chordata > Amphibia > Caudata > Ambystomatidae > Ambystoma > Ambystoma mexicanum. The sequence continues at coordinate 493,080,596 of NC_090937.1, forward strand.
CATTCACTTGATAAAAATAAAAGTGAAGAAAGGAAATAAAGTTATGATTACTTACTGGTACTCTTCATTACTCCTAGTCCTACTCTTCCTTGTAATAGTAATTACCTGTAGACAACCAGACAGAACCATTCTCCCAACTTCTTTACTTTGTCCGCTGTCCCATCCTGGAGATAGAAACACATCCCCTTTACTCACAATCCCCAGTTTTAATTTGCCCACCAGGACTGTCAGTACTGTGACAAGGAAGAACAGGACTACGAGTAATGAAGATTACCAAAAAGTAATCACATTACCTCCACAGTCCTCTTTCCTGTTTCAGTACTTACTGGTGAGGTATACCAATGCATCTTAGAAGAAGCTAATGAGAACACATGACACTGGACTCAACTGGCCTTCCCAGGGCAGCCCCCTGCCTGGCAGCCCCTACGGCTAAGGGCCCCTAGGCAAAGGGCGCTCCAACAGTGACAGCTCCATAAGGTGTCAGCAGCAGGAAGCCAGTGGTCTGCCGTCAACCACTAGTAAGGTAGGATCAGCCCGGTGAAGGAATTAGAACCTCACTCCACCCTTATCACCTTGCCACATAGCAATCTAACCTACACTAGATTAATGCTGTGATTTTTAGCTTGAATAGCGCTGCAACATTTGTGAAAGCATTTAAATTGCATTGAAACCTAGTCCTTTTTCCCACTTTACAGGACTCTGACACTTGGGTGTGTTTTTCTCTGGTGCTTAAACCACTTTGTGAAAGTAGTGCTGTTCTTCGGTTTACCCTCTTAGCAAAGCATTTTTCTAGCAAACTGTTCTACTCTTGTCTGAGTTTCTAGCGTCCTGTTCAATTGTCTACTACTGTCTCGTCTCTCTCTGTCTTGTCAGCTTGTGCTCCCCGTGTTTCCTTCCCTAGTGTGCTCACTGCCCTCCCCCAATCCCCGACCTCCTCTCTCCTCTCCCTACCTACTCTATGGTGCTCTCTGTCTCTCCTATCTTTCTAACTACTTCTCTATCGACTATCCTGCTCTCCTCACAAAATCTGGTAGGAAGAAGTTTAAAAGGACATCCTGGTGTCCAACCCAGGCTTCCCTATCGCTGACACCTATCCCAGTGCCTTCTCAAGGCAAACCCTCACTGACATCCTCTTTGTCGTTCCCTCGCCAGATCTATGGATCCTCCATATGTTCTCTGTGCTTTCTCCTTTCTCTTCTTCTCCCATTAATGGTGGCACCCAGTTTAAGGCTCTCCTGGCCTCCTTCCAATCTTCTAAGGTTATGTTTACCTGAATGGTACTGTCTTGGTCCAACCTTCTCTTTGATAGACGCTTCCCGCACCTCATCAATTTCCGTTCCTCTCCTGCTGTTCCCTCTCTTCCCTCCACGGCTGCCTTGCCACCCCCGGCTGCTTCCTCCTTTGCTACCTTGCCCTCTCCTCCTCCCACCTCTGCCCCCTTGGGCTTCTTCTACACCTCCGCAGGGCGTACCTCTGATTTGTACCTCTCCAAGGAAGTCTTTCAAAGATGGCAACCTTCTCCAGATTGCCACACTCAACTCTCGCTCAGCTGTCAAACACTGTTCTGACATCTGCAGCCTCCTCAAAGAACTTGACCTTGATGTCCTCGGTCTCACTGAGACATGGTTCACAGCCAGCTCTGTCACGAGCTTTGACACTCTCGTCCCTGATGGCTACAAGATCCTCTCCGGACCAAGGCCCAATCGTTCCGGAGGGAGTGTAGCCCTGATCTTCCCTGGGTGGATTCTTGCCTCTGTCATTCCTACGAAGGCCTTCTCCTCTTTTGAATTCCTTGTCTGCAGGCTCTCTCTCTCTCCTAGTCACTCCCTTACAGTGGCTACCATCTATCGGCCACCTGGTCAGATCTCCTCCTTCCTCTCTGAGTGGGCAGACCTCTCTTCTTCCTACCTGGTCTCGACCACTCAACTACCCCTTCTGAAGACGTTAACATCCACCTGGATGCTTCCTGTCCTTCCCCTGGACTCTTTCGAGACCTCTGTGACTCTCACTCTCTATCCTCCCCTCTGGCCCAACTCACTCTGCAGGGCACACTCTGGATGTTCTGATCTCTACAGACATTCCCCTTTCTATCCCTCTCACTATTCCGCTCTCCTGGAGTGATCACTTTCTCCTTTCGTCCCAGCTCACTCTCTCCAGCCCCCCAGGCAAAGCATACTCCAGCACTGCCACTTACCTTCTCGGTTTTCCGACCCATGAAGCGTGTGAACGTTGAGGCTTTCGCTGCCAATTTCTCACCCCTCCCCAACCCCCATCGGCTGACTCACACCCTGCCACAGCCCTTTCTATGCTCCACTCTGCTATATCTGACACTCTTGATTTTCTTGCCCCTGTCATTAGGATCCGCTTAAAGCCCAAAGCAAAGTGCGACTCCTGGTACGACTCATACCTCGTCACCCTTAAACGCAAGTGCAGGGTGGCTGAGAGGAAATCGCGTGCTTCCTGTTCATCCTCTGACAAACTGGCCTGCCGTCTGCTCCAAAAGGCAATACCGGCTCTCTGTCCACACCAAGAAGAGAGCCCTCATCCAAGCCTGCGTCTCTGCGGCTTCCAACAACTCAGGTGAACTCTTTAAAATCTGCAAGAAGCTGGCCAATCCTGCTGCAATCTCTACCTCTTCTGTCCCCTCCCAGGCCCTCTGCACAGCCCTGGCTTCTCATTTCATCTCAAAAACTCAGGACATCCTGTCCTCTCTCTCTCTCTCTCTCTCTCTCTCTCTTACTCTCCTCCTGCCTCTACTCCCCTCTCTTCCTCTGGCCCTTCTGTGGCCACCTCTCCTCCCTCCTTCTCTTCCTTTCCCCTGTTCTCCCCAGACAAGGTTTCTAGACAAGTCTGATCTATGAATGTCTCATCTAAACAGGTTCTCCCCTGTTCCTCTAAAACCATCAAACACCACTGACACCCTGGCTCCTGCTTTGTCTGTTTTCTGCAACCACTCCGTCACCACTGGAGTCCTTTTTTCCCCCCTGAAGCACTCCCTTGTGCACCCTCTTCTTAAGAAACCCACTGCTGATCCTTCCTGCCCTGCTTACTCTTCACACTGAATTGGTTGGTTGTCTCCATGACCATCAGTCTGGCTTCACAGCTGCCAGAAGCACGGAAACTGCTCTCCTGAACATCTGCGAAGACCTGCTCTCCAACCTTGACAGCAATACCCTCTGTGTCCTCATCTTACTTGATCTCTCTTCTGCCTTAGACACGGTCAACCACGCCACCCTGCTCAACTGTCTCCGTGATAACCTGGGTATCATCGATCAGGCCCTGGCCTGGCTGACCGCTTTTCTCTTTGATCGACCCTCCCAGATCTAACTTGGGTTCTTCCTCTCCTCTATCTTTACCTGTGGTGTTCCCCAGGGATCTAATCTCTCTCCCTGGCTGTTCAACCAATACCTGGCACTTCTTGCCCACCACACTGCCGCTCTCTGCCCCAACTTTCAGTGCTATGCAGACGACACTCAGCTCATTTTCAGGCTCCCTTCTGCCACCTCTTCTCCTTCTTTCATCTCGGACTGTCTTTCCGCTATCCAGGAATGGTGTGCCGCCAACGATCTCTGCCTTAATGCCAGTAAGACTGAGATTCTCCTCATCGGCACACCTGCTCCCTCCTGTCCTGTCGCTCTCTGGCTGGCCTCCCTTGGCCCTCTTCCTTCTCCCACCTGTGAGGCTAAAAACCTCTGGGTCATCTTCGACTCCACTCTCTCCTTCTCTCCTCTCATCTCTGACGTCTCTAAGAAGTCACACTACCAGCTGCACCTACTCAGAGGTATTCTTCCTTTCCTCTCCTTCCCCTAGAAGCTCACTGTCTCCAGAGCTCTGGTTCTCTCTAGGCTGGACAACTGCAACAGCCTGTTTCTAAATCTGCCTGCTTCCACTCTGCACCCTCTGCAACTCATCCAGAACAGGACTGCGAGACTTGTCCTTGGCCTCAAGCCCTGGGATCATATCTCTACTAAAATGAAATCTCTGCACTGGCTCCCAGTGACTGCAAGGATTGAGTTCAAAACCCTCTGCATTGTCCAAAAGGCCTTCTGTGGCCTCAATATATTCAACTCTCTCTTCCTAAATATCTTCTCGAGCTCTTCGCTCATCTGTCTCCAAATCCCTCAGGGTCAGTCGCTTCTCCAAGCAGCTAGTTGGTGGTAGATCTCTCTCTTCGGCTGGGGCCTCCCTCTGGAACAGCCTCCCTGAAACTTGAGAAGAACCATCTTTGGTTCCAGAATCACCTCAAGACCTTCCTCTTTATTTCTGCTTTCTCTCCTCCTCTCCCATGCTGAACTCCTGACTGAAACTGCACTGGTCACCTGGCTACCCTCTGATCTCGGTTCCAGGTAAGCTCCCCACCAGCTGCACACCTGCATTGCCTCCCAGGCAACCCCTGCACTTGGGGGCTGTTTCTGTACCCCTACAGCCCCCACCAGCACGCAACACTTGTCTGCACTTACCCTTGCACTTGCCACTAGCTGGCCGCACTTTTACCTATTCTATTTATTTTATTTATTCTTACTGTTGATCCTATGTATTGCACTGCCTCTTCCCTCTACCACCGCACTTACCCTCTCCCCATTCCCTGCACTTACGCAATCTCAATGTCACCTGGCCTAGTAAGATCGTTGTCTTTGTCTTCCCTCTGTTCCCCCTCCCTTGCCTCGTTGCGCCTTGAAACACTTTTGTATAGGCGGGTTATAAATGCCATATCATATCATATATATCATACAAACCATCCACAATTTTACTGAAACACATGCTTTATTGAACCTGAACTCAGGGAAACAGACCTCTGATTATCTCTGAGCTCCAGACCCCTGAGCCAAATGACTGCTCTATTACTGTCATGCTGCACATTAAGCCTTTAGTACTTGGTGACAGTGTTGGGGTCCACCACCGTGGGTGCTCTACATATCTCCTGCTGGGAGACCAAATGAACATTAGCCCAGGATGCTGCCACACCTCTGGTCGAGCGATCTTGGTCTACTCCCAGACAGGACATGCCAACCTGATACATCTACTGATAGTTGCAAAAGAGGCCTTATGACCTGCCCCCGGGTGACCAAAAGCAACCAAGAGACTGTCAGTCTTTCTGATGAACTGCGTCGCTGGTAATCCAAGATAGTCCTCTGAACATCAAACAATGCAAGCCCACTTCCTCCGGGTAGGAAGGATACGGAAAGAAGGATGTCAAAATAACATCCTGGGACCTGTGAAACATGGACACAACTTTGGGAATAAAGGTTGGAGCATCAGCAAGACCTTAAGATATGGTTGGGAACAGAAAAGAGCCCCTCTCTTACCCATACTGTGAGACAAAGTAATGGCAATAAGAAAGATAGCCTTTGGAGTTAGGAACTTGATAGACATCAATCTCTTCCAAGGCTTTAACAGGGCCTGCCTAAAGAGAGGACTACACTAATGGAATTTCTCCACTTGGAGTCCCTGCACATGCCGGAGGACGTGAGATGGAAAAGCTCCTGAGCAGCTTTCCCAGCAGCCGCTCTCCCTTTTCCTCAGAGACTCAGTGTTCTCTAAAGGACCTGAGGGCAGCCCACTGAGCCCCGAGGGATGTCTCTGCCAACCCTTTGATTAACCCACCATGTAAAAACTGAAACATTAAGGGAAAACCACACTCCAATGCTGAAAATCCAAGTTGCTCACACCTGACCCTGAAATTACCTCAGTGCCTCTCATAACATTTGAGCGTAGCCGGCTGCTGGCATTTCTGACCAAACCACGTCATTGGAAATTCCCAGGTTCATTAACGCACTCCTCAATTTCCCGACCACCCTATTAATTGTATTCCCCTGCAGCACACCCTCCTGTCCTCTCAAAGAGGTAGGAGAAGAAGGAATCCTCCACACTGGTGACACTGCTAATTCCAACAGCACCGGAAACCAACCTGGTCTCATCCAAAACGCTACCATCTGAATTATGTCCATTAGGACCTGATCTTTACCAAAACCCTGGGAATCAGAGGAATCGGCGGGAATGCATACAAGAGTCCCTAAGGCCATTCCAAACTCAAAGCATCCACCCATCTACCCCCACGCCATTGGGGTGGAAACCTGGAGCAAAATGTCCCCAGCTGAGTTTCCTCTGGGGGGGCAAATAGTCCCAAACCTGCAGCATATTCTCTGGAAGATATCTGGTTGTAGAGTGGTTTCCTGGGAACATAGGAAAAACCTAGGGATATGGTATGCCACTGTGTTGTCCACACCCCGGATATGGGTTGCCTCTAGAGCTACTAGGTCACCGTCCGTCCACTGACAAATATACACTGCCAACTACATCAGGGACGTGGACCCTGTACCTCCCTCATGATTGGTGCATGTCACTGCTGCTGAATTGTCTCTTCTGATCAGAACAGCCATGTCAGTTGCCACCTCTGAAAACAACTGAAGGGCCCCGCCAATGGCCGCTAGTTCCCTCCATTTCGAGACATGAGATGTTTCCTTTGGACCCCACTGCTCATGGTGCACCAGATGTTGGAAAGTTGCTCTTGAGGTAGTGCCATGCTTTAAACAATAATATAAGGTTGCTCCCCATCCCAACCCGCTGACGTTGGTAGTACCTATGATCCTGTCTAACAGATCCAGGCTCATTCATTTCTCCTGATTGGAATCGACCAACCACCATCTGAGCTCGTTTTAGAACCCCACTGACTGTCGAAGGCTTGGGATGCCAGCTGCCTCCAGAATCTGACAATATGTGACTACAGAGGTTGTAGGTGCAGTGTTGTCATGGGAACCAGAAAATAAAAACAAGAAGCCATATGCCCTTGGACCTGCATGGGATCACTGGTAGAGGCCGACTCCCCCTGATGACCCTCTTCAGGCATCTCTGCAGATTCCTTGTTCTGACCTTTGGAAGAAACACCCCCCCCTCTCTCATAGAAAAGAGGGCCCCTATAAACATCAGAGACCACGATGGTTCCAGATGGGATTTTTTCAGATTTATCAGGAAACCAGATTCCTTCAGAATGTGAGAGGTCCTAATCACCTAAATTTGTGGTTGCCCTGTCTCCAGAACGGACAAGCCAGTCGTCTAAATAGGGGAACAACTGTATCCCCTCCAAATTTAGCCGGGCCACTGTGTTCAAGCCTTTTTGGTCCACAATTAGGCAGAATTTGGTCTTGTCCTCGAGTACCAGAAAGATTTTTGAGTAACACCCAATACCTTCTTATTATGGCCTTTTTCTCCAGCATTCCTTGATACCGCATTACAATGCCTCCTCTTGCTGCTTTACTGCAAGGTTGGTGTCCACACTGTCCCTGATGGTACTTTGCGGATGGCCAAATTCCAGCCTGTACCCCCATTTGACTGTCCTGATATCACAGACATCGCAGGCCAACTTCTCCCATATCTTTGAGAAATGCAATAGTCTGCCTCCCACCGGACCACAGAGGTTGTCAGACTGGAGGGTGTCCTGAGGGAATTTTCACTTACCATTGTTGAATCAGGTGCTGTCTGTGGTCTTATGACTTGATCTGGTCCTGAACACCTCTTTCATTTTTGCCTTGGGGTAACATGAGATTCTTGAGCCCCCTCATGCCTTCTCCTTTTTTCAGAGACTGTCAGCATGTTTGTCTGCCTTTGATGATTTATGGACTTTCTCCTCCAGGGTCTCCCCAAACAGCATACTGCCCTCAAAGGGAGGCCTCAGTGCCATAGCTTTCTGGAACCAATCCGTATACCAGTCCCTTATCTGCACATGGCTTCTCAGAGACATGGCTGATCCCACGGCCACTGCTGCTCCTCTGACCCATCATAGGAAATGTCAGAATGCAGTTCCACCGATATCTGTATCTCACCCAAAATATGAGCAAAATCCCTACCCTCTTCAATAGCCTTGTAAATCTTCTTTAACCTGTTCTCAAACTCTATGCTTTGCCAAAAGCATAGGTATTGGTTGTAAGAGTCAAAAAGGCCCCTGAATATGCCTTTTATAATCCTGAACCCATCTTTCTGTTCACAGGGTCCTGGAATGCAGCCTCCAGTGCTCTCATGGACGATCTTCCTGCAAGACTGGAGCGGATTGAGACTACCTCCTCCTTATGCAGCACTGACCTCTCCTCACCCCTTAGAGGGCAAAGTTTAGACATGAACCTCAGCATCAGAATGTACTCTGGATCACGGAGTCAAGCAGCAGAGTCTTTGGTCTGCCTTTCTTGCTTGGACTATTGCAGCATTTCGAAAACTGAGTCTGTCTTTACTGCCTACCTGCTACCACTTCCTGCTTCACTACAAAATCACAAGCACACCGCGAAGCGGGGCACAGTCAGGCAGCAGAGTCTTTGGTCTGCCTTTCTTGCTTGGACTCTTGGAGCCTTTGGAAAACTGTGTCCGTCTTTGCTGCCTACCTGCTACCACTTCCTGCTTCACTACAAAACCACCAGCACACCGTGGAGCGGGTCGCAGAGTCAGGCAGCAGAGTCTTTGGTCTTTGGCTCTGCGGCTCAGTGAAAATGCCAGTTTCAAGCACAGGTGGTGCCCCAGCCCTCTTGCACCACCCCACCCCTCAGTGTGCCGCAGGTGCATAGAAGATTTCAGCTATAAACATCATGCAGCTAATGAACGTTTACCCCAGAGGGTAAGCCTAACCCACTTGCTTTGAAGCTATGTTTGAAGTGCTGCGAGCGGGAGACTGTTGGGTTAACCCCTTTGATATTGTTTTGTACCTTTTACCTAACTGTGTGCAATATCTCCAGTTGAGCGATTCACTGCCTCGGTGCTGCACTGAGATATCGTCAGTGAAAGACCCACTTGTCTGTAACCTAGTGCTTGCAATCCGTGAGCGGGAGACTGCTGGGCCAGTCCCTTTGATCCCATTTTGCACTCCTTACCTATCTGTTCCTTATATCTTAAGTTGAGGGATTCCCTGCCTCGGTGCAGCACTGAGACACCACTCCGTGAAAAGACGCACCTAACTGTAACCCAGTGTCTGCAACTCTGCGAGCGGGAGACTGTTGGGCTAGAACCTTTGATCCTGCTCGTCATTTGCTGCCTACTGCGTCCTATACTTGCGATTATACACTTTGCTACAGAAGTACTTCCCTCCTGGGTGCGGACCGTCACCGTGTGAAAGTCCTATTTGACCTTATTCTCATGAGCGAGAGACTGCAGCGCTGGGCTGATTTCTACCAGTGCGCCCACACTTCACTTCCATCTGAATTCCCAGTGGTGCTCTCCAAACCCCAGCCCTCCCCTGTGTCACCCACCCCCGTCCGCTCATTTCTTGCCTTCACTGACCATCTTGTGCGATTTAAGATGGCAGAGGATTCTGGGCCTGCCACGCGACTGAGGAGTCGGCTGCCCGTCGCCACCCTACTCCTGCCTCTGGCATCAGTGGCGACAGCCGTGCCGGTTGTTCTCCCTCATACTGGGAGACGCGGGCGGTCCAAAGCTGCCTCCTGCGCAAGCTCTGCAGTTGCCGCGGCTGCAGCCCCACCTAGTGGCAGAGAGGAAAATCACACCCCATGCCGTATGCAAACAGAAAACTGACGTGTCCAAACCGTCTAGTACCAACATCCACGAGGATCTGTCTAAGAACCTAGGTTAACAACAAATGGATTCTAATAATCTTGCAAACTCTCCAGTTTCCGACACAACATCCATATTAAGAAAAAAACTTGTAGCAACTGGATTTCCAGTCAGCCAATCTAATTCTGATTCCAGATGCTGCAAGGGTACTTGAACAGGCTCCTCCCAACACTGACTTGAGCCAAGGAACAAACTCGGGGGGGCAGATTCACATTAGTATCCCTAAAAGAGGAAGCGGCTATCGCCAAAAAGAAATGGGACAAAAAATATGTGCTAGCTCTGAAACCTGCTGAAGAAGTCACATCCAGTCGAAACGCCGTTGAAGCAAGAAAAGAACGCCTATCTCTAGACATCACAGAGATAGAGGATTTGATAAATAGCCAAGGCAAACGAAATGAAGTGTTCTACACTTCTAATCAACATATCCACACCGACATGTGGAAGGCTTCTACCCCAAGACTCAATCATCCTCCTTTTCCTTTGACATCACAGCCTAATTTGACAGCTAACCTACCACATGATCATTGGCATGCAACCGCCAACATGAAAGAGGAGTTGCTCCAGTCAAAATACCAATGTCACAAAGGACTCCCCGAGAGACGAGAAGAGTCCATACCCACCACTATGGTAGACCTCCAAAATGTACTCCTAGCAGTGATTTCCCAAGCCTTCATTCCATACATGAAATTACAAGAAGCCACCGGAGAAGCACAAAAGGATCAAGCAACACTGCTTGCAGTGATAACATATTTATCTCAAGTCATTTGTTAATACCATCCTCGACCGACTCAACATAGAAGCAGAAACAAGTGCCCAATGGCAGACCTGCTTATTCGAAATTGCGAGTGAAGAAAAAGCTTCCATGACAACAGCCATACTAACTCTCCTCTCTAAAGAGAAGGCCATTTCGAATAATAAGGATCCATCGAAGCCCAATCTAGGTAAGAACAATACCTCAAACGCACCGATTGAAGTTGGGGGTTACAACAACAACAAATGACAGAGGATCAGAAAAAAGAACCAACCCTTGTGCCCACAGTAACAATTCGAACGACACACAAAGGCGCAACATCCAACATTGATGACACTGAACATTTCCCAATAATTGATGATGCTAAATCTAACAAGAAAACAACAAAACAACCAAATCTTGCCCCCAAAACAAAGACAAAAAAGTCAAATGGTTTGCGAGCCTTTCTAAGGAACCGTACCACGTCGAAACCTAATAAAAAACAGAAAGAGACAAGAAACCAAAAGCCATTCCTACGGATAAGCTAATTGACATTTTACTATAGGTTCACGAACACACGCAAAGAGATACAACCACAATTGTTCTGGATACGCAATGCTCAGCAGAGGAACAACATCCACAAGACATTCTGCTGAACCTATCCACTTACACAATTGAAAGTCACGAAAACGTCAAATAACTCTAGTCCTCTGACAACAATCAATCACTCATTATAAATCGACACATACAAAGAAGGCAACACCAGACAGTCTGAACACACCACCTTATCCTGTGTGGACATTTCAGACACTGAGATAGAATGCTCTCTTTCTGACGTTTCATCTTCTAGTGACTACTCCACAGTAAGTGATGACCAGTCAGCTTTTCTTTCCGATGATCCTTACTGGAACACAAATGAAGACCTTGGTAGACTCGCACCAATGACCCAAGACCACAAGCTAAAACGTCCAATGTTCATTGATCCCATGGAACAGGCACAAAAAACGAAAGTGATGATTGAACGTATGGACAGTGGGAAAGACTCATTCATTCTTAACAGAACTAACACTTTGCGCCTCTTAAAAGTTATCCCGACACTCAAATGGATCAACCCGGGCCATACCAAACTAGTAGAATTTACCAATGACAAGATCTCAATGAAAGGCTGGGACCGAGCACTGAGAAAACGGAACATCACCCCGGGGTTGGGTCCCTTCACCCAAATGGCACAAAACCAAAACTTCTCACTGGGCAAGCGGCCCAGTTTCTGGAAGAACTGGCGACAGGAACAAACACTATACTTGAAAGACTTCTTTCAGGAGGGAAACCCTTTACAGTTCGAAGAGTGCAAACAGAAATGTGGGGTTAGGGAAACAGACAGATATACCTACATTCAGATCCGGCACTGGATAACACAAGGAAATCAAGAAAGCAGCAACTAGAATGCCGGTGGGCCTGGAACTAACGCTACACGAAGGGGACGAGACAGGAGCGGTCTCCAAAATATACAAGCTGATGGACAGTGCACAAGAGAGTGACTCCTTCGGGGGGCGTGGCTTGAGCGGCCATGGAATAGGCTGCTCTTTTTTGGTGCTCCGAGATCCGGCAACTGATCCATGGAATCGCATACTTCCAGCCAGCCACTTTCAATGAGAAAGTCGGCAAGAAACAATATGAATGTGAGCCGAGACGGATGCATCGTCTTTCAAGGAGATCGAGTGCTGAGGAAGGATGTTTTGATACATTGTGGCCTCTGATGGTGGAAGAAAGGCTGCTGGCAAAGATGACGGCGGAGAACACAAAGGAACTCCCAGGAACCAGAATCGCGCCTGCCGCGATAAACATTGTAGCAGTGAAGGATGCGGGCAAACCCAATCCAAACACGAGCGCATGCACACGCTGTGCTATATAGTCTTGGGCCCCCTGAGAACTGTACAAAAAGTGCCCGGAAGAAAAGCTGGTACAGCCGACATTGGCGAGGAGCATAAAAACATTAAGGCAGACACACATAACGGGGGATGTGCGGGCATGCAGACGACCAGATGCACTGAGCAGGTGGCACGGAGGCATGCCGGAGGGCTGGATGAGGCAAGGCTGACTTTCGGTGGACGGAGGGGTACCTCACCTGCCGAGTGCTTCTGTTTTGGACAGTCTACCCCCGCACGGCATGACCCGAATGCCCTGAAGTTTCTTTTTAGCCTAAAATAACACACGCAGCGCATCAACGAATACAGTGCAGGAGCACCTGAACCAGAGAGATTGGATGGGAGAACCCGTGGATGCCAGTGGGCTGCATTCCGGCGCAAAGGTGGACATAGGCTGCGCAACATATTCCGGTGCCCCCCCTACACACGGATGCAGGGGACCTGGAAAGAAGGCTGACACGGCCGGTGCAGCCACCATAATACATAAAGTGGACCCGGAGGCAGAGGGACAGTCGTGTATCACGCCCAGCGCAGGTATATAGAAGAATAAACATGGGACTGTGCTGTTGAATGGGTGCCATGTGCAGGAGGCGCGGGTGCGTAATTAAGGAATGGCTGAGGTAGCAAGACCCCAATCTCACACAATGCTGTGCATGAACCATACAGAGCCCGGATGCAGAGGGCAAAGAGAAGGTTGATCTAAGTGGAATCTATGGTGCCTAACCAACTCCAGTGCTGGTAGGTAGAGACACCATCAAGGAGACACGGTACAAGACAAGAGCAGGGAAGTGACCCGCAAACCGGAAATAACAACATTGAGTCCTGGGGGGAAGAGGCAGAGCCCCAGGTGCACATGGGCATGAAGCCGCCAATGCACACAATGGTGCAGGGTACAGGAAGGCAAGTACCTGGCGTAGTGGAGAAGTGACCCCCCAGAGGGCAATGCGGGAATAAAGGTGGGACATACTACACAGACTCCCGACCGGGTGAGGGGCTGCGGAGGAACACAGACCGGAGCACGGCGGGGGCATCAGACCCAAGAGTCAATAACAAGACGAGAATGTCGGTGAGAGGGGGCAAAGCCAAGGGCAAGCAGCCCACAATGGATATTTTTGCTAAACCGCAGAAGTCTCCCACCGACCCCGACGCAGAGTGTGGCTATGGCATCCGCAGGAACGGCTACGCCAAGGGAAAATCAAGCGATTTAAACAGCCATAACGGAACTAAAAGCCTTGTAGGGGACGACAATAGCAGAATTGAGGACTGCATTAGAAACAAAAATAGATGCGGTGGGAGTGGAGGTCAATCTATTGAGGCAAAATGTGAGGGCATTGGGAGAGAGAACCAGCGGCTTGGAGAGTGCTGTGAAAATCAACACAGAAACGAGCACGGATAACGCCAAGGCAGTCCACGTACTGAAGCAGCAGGTAGCTAACTTGGAAAATCGAGCAGAGGAGGCAGAAGGATGAGTGAGACGCAACAATATACGCGTGGTCGGTCTTCCGGAAGGGGAAGAAGGTCAAGACCCCACAAATTGAAATGAATGAAAACATGATCATACAGGAGATGGGAGCAAATAAACTCTCCCAAGGGTTTGCGGTTGAACGTGCGCACATGATAAGGAAGCCGAAACCTGGAGCCCCTCCGAGAGCAATTATAGTGAAAATCCTGAACTACAGGGACAGGGAAAAGATCTTAGAATTCTTCAGGAAAGGAGGGGCAATAGAAAGGGTGTCTGCGAACATTCCAGCATATCCTGACTACACCATGCTCGTCCAGAGACAACGGTACAGCTATGTAGCTATCAAGAGAAGACTGCATGCTGCTGGATTTAAATACATGTTGCTGTACCCTGATTTCCACAAAGACAGAATGCACTTTGTTGACACCCCGAAGACGCAGCGATGTGGCTGGACGCACACGGCTGCCCGGAGCAGGACGACGTGCACAGGACGACGTGCAGGGGCGAGAGTGATACGATAAGTGACCTAACAGCTGTGAATGGTGAGAGGAGGGCGCGAGGTAATGGGTTACAGTGTTATGAGACATTCGAACAAACCGGACTGGAGTATAGAATGCATAATGTAAGAAGAATAGCGGATGGTGAGATTATCCAGATTTTTAAATAAGGAGCAAAGGGACAGAGACAGCCTACCCCCGGGAGTTAAATTAGGGGGGCCGCCACTAGTGCGACATCTCCCTGCTGAGCTGCAAGTAGGGCAAATGCCAGAAAGGGCTAGATGCAGGGGTGCCTGAGATCCAGGGATGGAGCTGGGCAACAGTTGGGGAGGTGGGGTGAGTTGGGGCAAGGGTGGGGTGGATGAGGAAGGGAAGTTGGGGGAGATTTGGGGTGTGTGATGGGGTTGGGAAGGGAGGGGTGTTGGGGAAGAGTTGGTAGTTAGGAGAAGTTCGTATTAGGGAACAAGCCTACAGGATAAAAGGGAAGAATTGAGATCTGGGCGGCATTCGAGGTGGAGAGACCTGGACAGTTATGGGAGACCTTAAAGTAGTCACCTGGAATGTGAGGGGGCTCAAAAGCTACATAAAAAAAAATAAAGTCATGATGTACCTGCGCAGGCAGAAAATAGATATAGCCTTGCTGCAAGAGACTCACCTAACGCAGGAAAAACTGGAAGTAGTACGCAAGAAGTGGAGAGGGACTGTTGTGGGGTGCAACATACTCAGCTTATGCCAGAGGAGTAATCACCTGGGTGGCACCACATGTACCGTTTTAGATATTGCACTCTACAGTGGAACCGGATGGGAGGATGGTAATTTTGAAGGCATTGGTGGAAAACAAGGAGATATGTATCAAACACATATGCCCCGAATCATGACACGGCAGCATATTTCAGAACCCTATATAGCAAACTCAGTGTGAGCCTGGGGGGGGGCGGTGATTTGGGGAGGGGACTTTAATTGGGTACTAAACCCAAAAATGGATAGATCGGACGCTAAAATAGATAGGCCGACCCCAGCAGCCAGAGTACTGCAGTCTCTGTTAACAAACATTGGGTTAGAAGATGCATGGAGATCTCATTATCTGCAAGATCTGCAATATTCGCATTATTCTGCCCCCCAGAACTTATACACTAGATTGGATTATGTGTTTATCATGCATGGACTGATAACAGAAATAGTGCAGACAGAGTACAAAGCGCCGCTGGTACTGATATGGCAATATCGACCCTCGAGAGTGAGAATACCGACATGGCGCCTCCGAGCGGAAGCGCTGAAGGACAGCATCTTCAGGGAGGATATGAGAGAGGAAATAAGCAGCTACTTTGAGACCAATACAGGCAGTGTGGAGTTGGCAGGGGTCCTTTGGGAAGCTTTTAAAGTAGTGGTGAGGGGGCTAGCTATAGCCAAGTCCAAGGGGCTACAAGGAGGGGTTTTGGCAGAAATACAGGAGGCAGAAACAGGGTTAGAAAAAGTACTGAAAAGGGGGGGGGGGCAGAGCCGCAAACGATAATTAAGTTACTTAGGCTGCAGCAGAAATGCGCGGGATGCTGAGAAAGACACTGCAGCCTAAACTATAGGAAATATAGAGAGAGACAGCACGCAGGAGGAGACAAACCGGGGAGAGTTCTGGCGTGGTTATACAAAAGCGAGACTCCCAGACCGGTAATCAGGACGATAGCGAAAGAGGATGGAAGTACAGCAGACACCCAGGAGGAGGTGAACCTAGAATTTGCAAATTATTACTGCATACTGTATGGGGATGTAGAGGGAAATAGGTGAGATTCTGGAGGATATAGGTTTGACGCAGATTAGTGCCGAAGAGCGCGAGGAGCTAGACGCGCCAATTACTTTAGAGGAGCTGGATGAGGTGGTGAGGCAACTACCCACTAGTAAGACCCCGGGGTCTGACGGACTCCCTAGTGAGTTTTATAAAATGTATAAAAAGGAGGTACTCCCACCACTTCTGGATATGCTCAACGAAGCATATGAAGTTGGAAGGTTACCAAAATCCCTGAGAGAAGCCATTATTATACCGCTTCCCAAACCCAACAAGTCTAGCAGCGATTGCAGCTCCTACAGACCCCTGTCGATGCTGAATCAGGACAGTAAAATACTGACAGCGGTCCTGGCAAATAAAATGAGGAGAGTCATTACCAAATTAATACACCCTGACCAAACTGGTTATGTCCCCAGCAGGAATATATCTAACAATCTTAGACGACTACACCGGGTAATCGAATATGCTAATGAAGAGACAAGTGAGATGGCAATAGTGTCGCTGGACGCGATAAAGGCCTTTGACTTGGTCAAATGGCCATGGTTGATCGCTACCCTGATAAACTACGGAATAGGACCAGGGTACCTCAAATGGGCCAAGTTATTATATAGTGAACCACTGGCCAGAGTGAAGACAGGTACAGTTATATCGGAGAGGTGGCAACTTAGTAGAGGTACCAGACAGGGATGTCTGTGGTCTCCCATGTTGTATATCCTGGCCCAAGAGCCATTGGCAATATACCTGAGGCAGCAGTATGACACAATAGGCATTGATATAAAAGGGGAATCACACTTAATTTCCTTGTATGGTGATGATATATTGCTGTATCTGCGCTACCCTGAAGAGAACCTCCATTATATCTTGGAAGTGATGGAGCGATTTGCAAGGCTTTCAGGCATAGCTGTGAACCCTAAAAAGTCTTGTGTATTTCCACTAGGGAGGTATAAGGGGATCCCGCTGGAGCAATTACCGGTCCTCCAGATACCATGGGAGGTTAGCACGTTTCGATATCTTGAGATAGATGTATACCATACGGTAGAAGCAGAGCACCGGCGTAATACTGAGAAAGCTGTCCTGAATATTGAAAACTGTATGAGGTTTTGGGTGAAGCTTCCCTTGGCGATGATGGGTAGAGGGGCAATGCTTAAAATGGTAGTCCTGCCAAGACTGTTGCACTACTTCGGGAATATCCCATACTTGATACCCAGGTGTTGTTTTGTTAAATTGAGCAGCATATGCAGGGAATTCCTCTGGAAAGGGACACGGAACAGGGTGGCCCTTTGGAAGCTGCAAAACCCACACGAGACAGGGGGCATACAACTGCCAAACTATGAGACCTACTATAAAGCGAGCCAACTGCAGTATGTGGCTAAATGGCTTTCTGAGGAGCAAACCTCTGAATCTAGGCTGTTCCAAAGGGATTGCGCCCCATTTTTCCTTAGAGAAATGATGTGGTTGCCTAAAGCGGACATGGAAGGGCGCCCGAGAATGATGGCACTCGGGTGGGAAATATGGCGGAGACCTTGCAAGATGGTAGATGACCCGTCCCCGTGCTCCCCGCAGGTGCCATTAGTTGCTCTGGCGGGAAGAGAAAAGCAATTAAGACTAATGATCAGGAAGCATTGGGAACCTGTGGGGATAGCAACGTTAGGAGATATGTGGCAAGAGGGGAATATAAGAGATTTTGAGGGGCTGGTGGAAGAAACGGGGTTACATGCAGGACAGTATATTACATACCATAGGGTGGTGCAGTGGATCAAAGAATCATGGCCTGAAGAAATACTAGCGAGTGAGCCGGATGCCACCATGAATACAATATATGACATAGCAGAGGGGGGGCACGAAAT
The DNA here is from genome assembly GCF_040938575.1 of Ambystoma mexicanum. NCBI lineage: Eukaryota > Metazoa > Chordata > Amphibia > Caudata > Ambystomatidae > Ambystoma > Ambystoma mexicanum. The sequence goes on from NC_090937.1 coordinate 493,098,386, forward strand.
ATCAAGAATATGCAAGTTGATGATGACCAAAGTGGGGAGCGGGGTGACACACTCAGACACGACTGGGAAGAAGAAGTGGGGGCCCCAATGAGCGACGGATGTGGGAGCGCGCCCAGGGATATCATAAAAAAGTGTCAAGAAATGCCAGATTGCAACAGATATAATTGTATATCACCCACAGGGCGTATATGATGCCCCAGAGGATAGCCAAGTTCAAAAATGCAAGGCGACAAGCATGCCCCAAATGTAACGAAGAGAATAGTGGAACGGTGCATATGTTTTGGTGATGCCCGATGATAGGAAGCTTTTGGGGTGAAGTAGCACATAGGTTGGAGGGCAAAGGGACAAAGGGATCAAAATAGAGGTGTATACAGCATGGGCTTGCCTATTGGGAGCGTTCCCTAGACCACATAAGCTAAAGCATGTGAGTAAACTGAAAGATCTGGTGTATCTACTGGCAAAGAGGAAAATTGCAATGGGATGGAAAGCTTGTCACAGACCAAGAATGGAAGCGTGGCGGAAACAGTAGTATGGCAAGAGGCGAGTAATGTGGGGGTGTGGGGGGGCAGAAACTCTGATGGCTTGGAGACAATTAATTGCCGAATTATTTGGGCCCATGCATGATGGGGCTAGCGACCAAGACCCACCGGAAACAACCGATGTGGAATCCCTATTACAAGATGAAGAAACAGAACAAGCAGAGTAGGCTTGGGGGGGAGGGGGTGGGAAGGGGTGATATGCAGTGGATAGAGATAAAATGATGTGTATTAACATTATTATGTGCACTGCAAGTTTAGTTTGTTTGGTTGTTGAAAATTAATAAAAATTGTTTATAAAAAAAAAGAAAAAAATAAAGAGAGCGACTCCTTCCCATACATGCACAACTGGGCAAAAGACATAGGCGACCCCATCACCGAGGAGGAGTGGGCCCAAATATGGAAAAGAGCACAGAAATCCTCCAGATGCACAGCCATTAGAGAGGCCGCACATAGGATTTGTTTCAGGTGGTACCTGACCCCCTAAGGATGCACAAGATGAACCCAAATTACCCACCCACGTGCTGGAGAAACTGCAGAGGCAAGGGAGACTTGTACCATATGTGGTGGTCCTGCCGCAAGGCGGCCATGTACTGGAAGGAAGTTCTGGGCCACAAAGGAAATCACGGGAAAACAACTGCCAGCAGCACCAAAAGTCATACTCCTGGGCCTTACGGTCGAAGATGTATATGCGGCAACTGGCAACAACGCAACACTTATCACCCACCTGCTAATGGCAGCTAAAATTACCCTGGCACAAGCATGGAAAAACCCAGAAAGCCCAGTAACAGCATGCTGGTGGGTGAAAACATGGAATGCCATGGAAAAGGTAGGGACCCTGAAAGATGGCAAGTACCTCAAATTTCGGGCAATCTGGAACCCCTTCTTCGACCATGTCAGAGACAGAGAAGCATATTTCTTTAGGCCAAACCTGTTAAGAGCGATCCAAAACTGAGCACTGACAAGCCAAGTTTAGAAACCCTAGTACTATGCAGAAACTAACTAGCCAGAACACAACAATCCCTTCGGAAAACAGATGGACCGATCCGTGCCCTCGGTCAACCGGGAGGGGGAGAGGGGAAAGGTTGTTGAACGATTGTAGTTAAAGTTAAGCTACTGCTCAAATTTACACCTAAAATCTGGAACACCAACGGTTAAGATGTGGCCTTAGCAAATGCTATGTGTTAAATTACTCAAATCATTGGCCAACACAGTACTTGAAAATGACTGTGTTTTGAATAAAGTTGGTTACAAAAAAAAAGAAGAATTTACCAATGAAAACATCATGGACTCAATATTAGTGGAATTCATTTCGGCAGACATCACAGAAAAAAATACTAGATGCCGCGCCATATCTCCTGAAATTAGGATTTAAATGTACCCTGACCCATACAGGAAATGGAAAACTCATCCGAGGTTCCTTTGATATAAAACAAGAAAACACTCACAAAATGATCAAAGAAATGCAGCTAGATTCTTCTATTGTGCCTAGTAAGAATCAACTCTCTCCTCAGAACAAAGCGAGAAACTCACCTACAGCATACCAACAAGTCCGAACTCAACAAGTAATGATGAACTACAGCAAACACTTTTTTTGGAGCGACCGAGACTGCAGCATCTTATCATGCAACTCTACGATCAATTCACAAAGATAACCACCAATACCTCCACATAATAAGGTTCTCTCACTCTGCTCATGGAATACTAGAGGGTCCAATCATTTATTCCACAATTCGATGTACAATCTTCTGACTCATCAATTCATATGCCTTCAAGAAACATGGCTCTCATCGTTGCCGGGGTGTGACGGTTACACCATCATGATCAATCCTGCCATACAACGCAAGAAAGGCCGTCCCTCTTCTGGCCAGCTCACTATGGTTAACAATCTTCCAGCCATACGAATAATTACAATTAATAACTTAAATCCTTGGGCGCAGTTTACCATATGCGAATATAACAGGTTTACTCAAATTATTGATCACACAAATGATATAATACCCCAAAAAGACACTCTTGGAACATTTAATATATTCTGGAACCTGGCAGCAATCAACTCCGATGTCTTCATTGATTCAGTATTCACTGCTATTGATGAGGTCTTGTTCGCGTATCCTAACATTCAACTCGTCATTTGTGGGGATCTTAATTTACATCTATTTGACAACAAAGGAAATCCGCTATCGGAATCCACTCTCTCATCGCGAGCTAACAATTGGTGCAATGAGATGAAGATCCGAAACTTAAACGCTCTATAACACACTATCACCACAAAAACGAACAACTAAGCCAACCTGGTCGAGCGGGATTTATGCAGCTACATTGGACTATATTTATACATCTCTAGCAATTAAAAAGAGAACATTAAACATTGGAAATGTAACATCCCAAAACAGTGATCATCACATTATTAGTATAGAATGGGACACCGCCTGGGCCGGCACAGATACTTTCTGAACTATTCAGATGGAAACAAACAAATCGGCGACTAGATTGCGCATTAATCCATCTCAAGTCAACCAGCTTGTGGAAAATTACATTGGCTTTAAAGGGCAGATGCTGAATAAAATAAACTATGAATGGATACTTAGTCCATTTCTTCAAAATATAAATCACACTCATGTAGCCAAGGAAACCCACACTCACTCCTATAATCCACTTATGGTTGAGAAAAAAAAAAACAGAAAGAACGTACTCGTCTTAAAAAATTAAAACTCCCGAACGGTACCATTCTGATGAAAAAGCTCAAACAAAAACATAGAAATTGGGTAAAGAATGCCAAAGCTCTGTTACTTCAAAAAGATGCCGAATCGATACTTAGCATGCTTAAATCGCATAAGACAAGAGGCCTATGGACTTTACTAAATGCACAGAAGTGCCATCAAGAAAAACTGTCACAGGTTATTCCAGAAGATATCTGGCTAGCCCATTTTTCAGCCATCTACACAGGAAAGCTGAGCAATAATAACCTTAAACCAGCAGCTCAAGTTGAAATCAAATGGCCAGCTATATGGGAACGAGAAACTATCCTGCTACCAATAAGGAAATTAAATGCCTCAAGAGCACCCGGCCCTGATGGACTCTGTAATGCCATCATTAAACGTAACCCGGTTGAATGGGCGAACTTATGCACACATCTATTTGCCAACATAGAAAAATGCAAACAAATACCGAATTCTTGGAAGTCTGCTATCTTGATCCCAATATACAAAAACGGTGACCGAAACAGTCCCACAAACTATCGGCAAATTGCTTTATTGGACCCCATCGGCAAAATATTCGCCACGTTACTGTTAAAAAAAAATATTAATATCTGGATCAAAGATAACAAGCGATTCGATATTCGTCAAACTAGCTTCATCAAAAATACAGGAACCAACGTCAATCTCTTGATATTAAACATCCTTAGACATGAAGCTCTTCTAAAAAACCAGCCTATTTACGCCGCTTTTATCGATTTACATGCAGCCTTTGACTTGGTCAACAGAGAAAAACTTTGGCAAAAATTGAGATTGTGGAACTGTCCATCAGCTATTATAGAGCCGATTAAACAACTATACACTAATAGAACCATCAAAATTAGGCTCTCCCGTGATGGAACGCTATCCCTGCCGATTGATGTTAAGAATGGCTTGAAGCAAGGCTATCCCTTGGCAGCAACCTTATTCAATCTATATACCTCAGATATTCCGGAGGAAGATCGCTTTCGTACAGCCAACCTGCCGAAACTTAACGCCATACCTGTGCCACATTTATTGTACGCAGCCGACATTGTGATCCTAGACCTTACCCCGCTAGGCTTACAAAGAAGCCTCTCCCGGATGGAGAACTATGTGAAGTAGAACGATCTAGAGATCAATTCAGCCAAAACCAAGACCATGTCTCTGACCAATAACAGGCAAACCAAACAGAAAATCACATCATTATTCATGGATAACAAAAAGATCAAATGGCAAAATTCAATCAAGTACTTGGGAATTCTATTGAATCATTCGGAGACAGAGAAAGATTGGATCTCACAGCTTCAAATTAAGACAGCCTCCCTGGCCCGGCAAGGTGCCACTATACACTTCAAATATGGGAAGTTTTCAATGAAACCAGTCATAATCCTTTACCGGCAAAAGGTGAGTGCTATTATCACGTATGGGAGTGAAACCCTGATTAACATCGATCAAGCTATTTGGGATACGTTAGAAGGAACCTTCTGGTGGAAAATCCTAAAACTGCCTAAATCTCTGGTAAGAATCTGGCATGAGATAGCCACTCAATTCCTCAGCTCCATCGTCACCCGGGAAAAAACTTTATTTATACAGAAAAATCATAAACGACAATATTCCGGCTCTCGACATCCTCCGGACCAGTGAGAACTCGACAGCTGAAACTGTGCTTAAGGCATGGAAAACCGCCATAGAGCAGCTAATGAGGGAAAACGACATAACCTTGGAGTCTCTTGTCAATCGTCCACAATCAGCAAAAAAACAACTGCTAAAAAAACCACTGGATAAAGACTTTGAAAAACAAAAACAAAATGATCATCAATTGCGATATAGACATTAGACCCATCAACCAGCTCCCTGCATATCTAGCCATCTTCCCAGATCAAAATATCAGAGATCGATTTCTCAGATTTCGTCTGAAACTCTTACCTACAAGCGAAGCTCTCACCAATTCCAGACAACTGCCAACATCGTGGCATTTTGCCACTTTTGCGAACAAGAGGACCCTGTTGAAACCCTATTCTGCATCATTATGCATTGCCCCAAACTTAAGGAAAAAAGAAACCTATTTAGAGAAAGACTCACAAATCATGCGCCCTTCAGAACACCACACAAGCGTTGGGCACAGATAATGGCAGGCACCAATAAAAACTTTGATAATCACCATTATTCATTTTTGGAACAACTTAACTGGAAACCAATAGTCAAAGCTACTCATTGATTGAAAGTCAATCTCTGCTGCTTTAGTCCCTTAACTTTAACTTGAGGAAGTACTTGAAATGCAAATTCCTTTGTGTTATTTCTTGTAGTTTTGTTTGTTTTTCCTTTTGTATAGTGATTGTAAACCATGTTGATAAAGCATAAATTAAAAGTTTTGTAATGAAACTATATCATTTTAAATAAATAAATATGTACTCTGGATCCTACCATCCATTCGGGATCTTGTCCCTGATGTCCGAAATCAGGGAAATCCCCAATTTAGGGAGATGCTTGTACTGGCGAGTCCCAGAATCTGAGGATGGTCCCGAAGTCAATGATTCCACGAACCCCTATGATTCTGATACCTAAAGTAGTACCTTGGCGACTTCTTCTCTGTCAAGGTACTTCTCCCTCTAGGGAGTCTTGATCATCCTCTGATGAAGAAGACAAAGTGGATGAAGAGGAACTTGTGCTCATACTGGATGAGAATGAAGACGTGGAAGAGGTATCCCTCCACCCTTCTCTTGGCATGCCTCTGGTCATGCAGAGCCTGTTTAACAACCAGTTTTTCCTCTTTTTTTGGGATACGCCCTTCATCTTCTTTCTGCCCTTTCTGCAATCTATTGCCTTTTCTGCTTTTTGGCGGCTGACCTTGCAGGAAAGAGGCCATCCTCCTCTTCCCCATTTTACCTCTTCTATTCCCTTTTCAATTGGCTCATTCTACCTTCAAATGGTTAATATGCCTATCGAAAGCTATCCCCCAAATTTGATATCCCTGCATGCTTTCACCTGTGCTGTATAATGGCCTTGCCCCAACAGAGATGGCCTCCATTATCTGCCACTAGGAGTAGGTCTACTTTCCAGGCCCACCGCCTTCTTCGCATCCTCTGCTGCTTCCAGCACACGCATTGGTAGACGGAGGGAGTTCTCTTTCGCTTCTCCCAACCCAAGCCCCACCTCCTTACCAACGGCAGAGCAGGTTGTTTGTTCCCGGCCAGTGACTTTGCTGTGTTGCTCCTCATTCCGGGTCCACCATGCCTGAAGCCTTTCCCATAGTGCCCAAGTAAGGCCTGCAGGAGCGCCAGGGCGTCTCCACCTCAGCTGCCTGGATCACCCATACCCGGGGCCAGCAACCGTTGCTCCCTGAATCCGAGCAGCAGGGGATTGAAGTGGAATTTTAGGTAAGTCCTGCTTACCTATAGCTCCTGTCGGGAGGACAGGAATTGAAAAAACTCAGAATTATGGGAAAGGAGGAGGTATTATACCTCCAGGAGGGGTGAGGACGGGAGTAAATAAGTTGGGAAAAGCAGCCTATTGGGGAGGCTGAAGCCTCACAGATAATACTGGAACGAGGAGTAGGGAACTGGCGGTAATTAAAAAATAAATGAAAGCAAGTAAGGAAATACGCAAGAACAAGAAAAGGCGAATTCAAAGTGCGAAACATAGTAAGAGACAAACAAAGCAAGATTAGGAAATAGAAAGCAGAAAAGAAGCTACAGTATAGAAAATAGCAAGTCCTTAATTGCACATCAGTGTATATCTAAAAGAAATACAGTCCATGAAAAAAGCAGGCAATCACCTCAAATCAATAATTCATGCAACCATAGTAAGGCATCTTTATTATGAGTAGCCAGTGGTTAATACACAGATTTAAAAAAACGAGGGTGGAAAATAGGTGCACTTCCCAGAGTGAAGTTAGAGAACAATAGTTTGGTTCAGGGTAACGACAAAGTGAAAAGTCATACAAAAGGACTAAATAACACACTAAAGAGAAAATGAACTAGAACAAACCTTCCTTGTATCTAGCCTGATCACAAGTCGAGTCAGTGCTGCTGTTTTCAGACACCACAACAATGTGTTCCTGTTCCAAGTGCTTCAAGCTTTCTAATGCTGTGCTGTGTTCACCAAGGGAACTCAGAAGGGTAATGCTGTTTTCTAGACTAGAAAGCCCTGGTGATACACTAGCACCTTCCAAGGTTTCACTGTTACAAAGGAAAGTATTTCCTCCATCCAAAGCCAGTTTGGATGTTGTTGAAAATGAAGGTGAATTGAAGGTTATGCCTGGCATCAAATTATTAATATTCTGACACACGCCATTGGAATCTTGAGATTTTTGTGCTTCTAAACATTCAGATGAAATGTTATTTCCGTCCCAGCAGTTCGACAAGGAATCCTCCAAGTGAATACTATCAGGTGAGCTATCCTCTCCCTCAGGGCCCTGGCCCATGGCGTACATGTTTTCTGAGGTTGAAGAAATTGAAATCAGCTCAGCAGCTTCCGAATTCTCCAAGAAATGTTGTTCAATCGGGCCTGTGTACAAAGAACCATGGCTTTCACTTACTGACAAGGAATTAGCAACACTAAGTATGGAGGAATCCTCAACATCCTCCTGGTCACCAGCAATATGAAAGGGGACCACATTTGTCTTCTGTGCAATGCGTTCCGCCCCTGAAAGTGTGAGGTCAACCAATGAAATTGATGTCTTGCTCTCTTTTTCACTTATGTCAAGCTCTGTAGAATTCTTAGCAGCATTGTGTGCGAAAGGCGATAAGTCTTTATTCATGGGGGCTCTAGAGATATTACCACCTGCTAGGTATTCAGAGAAAACTGAGCTCTTGGAGGAGCATTTTTCTCCCATGCTGCTTCTCATTTGGCCAGGAACTGTTTTGTCAGTAACGTCCTCATTTCTACCCAGTGCGAGTCTCTGCATACCTGCTGAACTCAACAGCCTGCTGGTTGCTTGTGATGATCCTTCCTCTTCTGAAGAATCAAAATCAAAATTATCCAGTAAATTAAAACTTATCTCACAAATTTCATCATCTGTACCATTGAAGACATCAGAAATAATACATTTGCCTTTCACTAATCCATCTGCACATTCAAAAGACAGCATTTTGCCACCACTTATGCTTTCGGAATCTGGACGAGGAGCGTGGCTACTTTCAGAATCTTCTTCCTTATCATAACCTTTAGAGGAAGTATAGGCTTTGGAATCTTCATTGTTTTTAAGTAGGTCAGAATTATGAAAATTCCGAGACATATCCACGGAGGTGCTGGATTGCTTTGGACTTTTTTCATCATGGCTGACAGTTTCTGAAGAGGAGAACATTGGTGTTTCAACTTGCATGTTCGATTCTGATCCGTGTGCCCTCTTCCCTTGGTGTTCATCAAATGCATAACCATCGCTGCAGTCTGACATTTTTCTTGCATCCCTGCCGTCCACTGAAGAAGCAGACAGCAGATTATTTATATTTGAAACTTTGCAGCTCTGCCTATCGTTAGGGTCCAACAATTGCTCATTGAAGTCAACAAAAGTCCTAACAGGCTGGGGTAGGTCGCTAGACTGCAGAACCTTTTCACCTGAACCACATGCTGTAAAATCCAAATCAAAGTTGCAGGCCTGTTTTTGGTCCGTTTCTTCTACAATCGTTGCATCAACATCTTTGCACTGCGGTTCTGTGATGCTCTGAGGTAGAAACATATCCCACTTGCTCTTAGATTTAATCAATAAACCAGGAGGTAGACTTTCTTGCTGCAGGTTTTCCTTACAATTCCCAGCAATATTGTCCCTGTGACAATACGCAGTTGTCTCTTTTAACTTGGAAAAGTGGCCATCAGTTTCAGAAGTACTCTCCTTCAAGGCCAACTTATCCGGTTTGCTTTTTAAAAGCGCTAGAATCTGAGCTTTGCTTCTGATCTGTTGCGAGACTGCCATCTCCCCACTAGGTCTTGACGACTTTGCCGTTTTCAGGGAAACTGCTGATTTTTCCTGTAGAGCATTACCATCAGAATCACAGTGTTTTCCATTCAGTGTCATTTCATCAATATTGGCAGGTGCGAGCAGGGAAGACAATGACAAACCCTGTCTATCATGTAGAGCAGGCAACTTCCCAACACAATCCTCATGTAAGATAGTTTTGGTATTATTCCCAAATGTAGCAGAGAATAAAGGAGAAGTATTGGAGAAAACGGATGGTAAGTCAGAGCAACGTCGCTTTGGCAGTGGGGACCCAGAGAAGACATTATCCTGCTCTGGTGCTTTAGATGGTATTGGGCGCGGTCCAAGAAAACCCTAAAGCAGAAAGAAAAAAAAGACATTCTGATCAATTACTTTTTTCAATTAACAGTAGTCCTTCAGAGGATACAAATTATCACTACCATGAAGTTGAAAAGCTGCTTTAATGTGTTTGTCAGGAAAAGAAAAAAGTAAAACAGAAGTAAGGATCTGAAAGCATTTTTCATTACTTATTCTATACTAGAGGCTAGGAAAGGTATGGGCTGTTTTAAAACAGACTGGTAGTATGATATGTGCATCATCTTGCCGCAACTTGAGAATTTGTGCACACATAATACTACCTATTCTAGCAGACAACAGAACATAGATGGTTAATTTCAAATGCATGCCTTCACAGACTTAGGGAAAGGGTCAGACAATAATTCAAGGAAAATTACTGATTCTAGTAAATGCATGCACAAATGTAAATCAATATAAATACATAGAAGTGAACTGATAGTATAGAATACGTAATCTGTTATTTATTTGTCCAGATACTAAGATGCCACATGGAGGAGCAGTTAACCTGGGTGTCCTTCTGGGTGATCAGAGTACGAACAATGGTAACCCCTACAGGTAAGCTGTGTACAAGCCACTTGTATGCTCCCCAAAAGCAGGCAGGTACTCCTCACCACCCCAGAAATGTTTTTAAAAATTCTTCCAATCAAACATAGAAAAAAACTGGCTAACGCGAGCCAGTAACATTGCTTCCAACGGAACAGTGACACAACATGGATCTCTACTATTACTACTTCCTGATTTGATGAGGAACTTTAAGGAAAACATGTATATTTAAGAATAATGTGTGAATTTTAAGTGCAATTTAGTACGCATTACAAATGAAAAACGGTATTAGGCATTAAATAGGTATTTACTTGCCAAAAAAATCCAACTGGGAAATGAGAATTTCTTTCTTATTCCCACTTAGAAAAAATACAGAGTAACATAATCCCATTTCAAAACCTTGCCTGGAGCCCCGACAGCAGAAATATAATGACTATGAATGGTGTTTCTAGAGAGGAGGTAGTTGGAGGTTCTCCAACTATCAATTAACATGCAACATCTGACCTTGGTCAATTTGGACGCAAAGCAAATTTTGCCGCAGCCAAAACGTCCCTAATAAAAAAAATTAAAAAATATCCGTCTACTTATCTTTTCGCCATTTGTGCATGTTTTTACCCTGTAGCGTCGGATCTGTCCCTCCTATGCGGGTCAGATCAGACGCTGCGGGGTCCGCTTTTCATTTTTTTTAAACATTTGTTTTTGGTCCCCCGCCATCAGGCCCTGCTGCTCATGTTTGGTAGCGATTACCCAAATTGGTTGTTTCAAAACAACCAAATGGTACTGGCTGATTTCGGACAGTTGTACCATATATTCAATTTGAAACAACCAATTTGGGTAATAACGAAAAGTCCTCAATTTGGAGATATGCATACTCTGACAAAGATTCCCTTCCAAAACTGAGGCTGGATGGTTGGGTCACTAATGGGGCCCTGTGACTCATCAAGCTGCCTGAGCCCAGAGCTGGCACAGAGGATCCCCCGATTACCCTCACCATGTCACCAAAAGGAGACACGGGATCAACCAAGGAGGACCCCTTTTGACGCTAACCCTTTAAGGGTTCAGGAGATGGTCAAATCTGCCTTATGTCCACAGTGACGGCATCACGAAGGAGACAGACAACAGATTCAAATGTTTATTTAACTTAAAATGGAGGATGTAGTAAGGCCTCACATGCTTTATGCTAAGGGGGGGATTTCCCTACATAAAGAAAACTAAGGATAGTCTGTGTCAGGATGTCCAAATGAAATGACTGTCTGGGTCCACAACCTATACGTGCCGTCACAACTAATTGCACACAATATGTAGGGATGTCAGACTCAAAATTAATAGTGCTCAAAAGTTCAAAAGAAAGTTCAGAGCTTCTTCCGGCTCTTAGTTTAGCTTCCCCTTTGCCACTTTCAAGACAGTTCACAAAAGATTGGGGTTCACTTCCCCAAGAGTTAAAATCTTACAGCTTTTTAAAAAATAAATACAGTTCTTTGGGACTTTTCCCAACTCTCTTGTCATTAGTACTCTTCACTGGTTCAAAGAGAAAAGTCTGTTCATATAAGCCGCTGTTCCACAACAGAAGCTTCTGTATGGATACTTTCTTTGGCTTTCTTCATAAAGGGCGCTCAGTTTAGTTGCAGTTGTCGGAGCACACAGTCCACCCATTACAGGTCACACAACTGATACCCATCTTATCTGCTTTCCATCAACAGTTGTCCACTGCTTTCCTTGAACAGTTAAACTAGTTCCTTTCATCAAGGTTACACTTTTCCAACACTTTACTGTGGCCTGGTTTGCCACCATGCACTTTGTTACACTTTGTGTATTCTTCTGGCTCTTGCCAATACAGGGTTTCCCATAACTTGCAGTTCCTTGAACTATTGTAACTTTACCCAACTGTTGGATTCTCTAATCATACCCTTCTTGGTATTATTTTGGCTTTGCCAAAACTTGTGCCCCAAACAATTCACTCTGTGGTATCTCTTACTTGCACCACCTCGTTTCCATTCCATTCACAAGTACTTCTCACTTGCTATTGCTTTATGCATATTCAAAATAGTTCACAATGTCTTTCAAATCAGTCACCATTCAAAATAGCTTTTTACTACTTCCAGTTCTTTCACTTTTCCAAAAGCACTTGCTTATGCATTCCTAAGTGCTTATAACAACTTTCAGTTCAGTCGGTAGTTAAGAGTGCTTATTTCAAGCTCCCTGAGCGCCTCAGTATGAGTGGTTCCCTTTTATCACTCACTGGCTCCACACGTCAGCCCCCTTCAGCTTCTCTCCTGTTCCTCGCACTGCTGTCTGGCTTCCTGTGTCTTTGCTCTTCCTTCGCAGAGACCGGAGAGAGCACTGTTCGCTCTCCTGGTGTTCTGCGCCCACTGGAGTGCCTCAGCGCCCCACAGCTCCTGCTGCGTACACCCAATGACGAGGGCTGGCAGGCCGTCCCACCCGTGGCAGACCTCTGCCACAGCGTCCCACATTCCTACCCGACACGGCTCTCAGCTCCTGTGTCTCCTGCTTCTCTCACTCTCCAGCCAGCTTCTCTCCAGCTCATGTTTGCAACCCGCTTCTGGGTTCCTTTCCACGCTCCTCTTCTTGCTGTGGAGCCAGGTTTCTTATACCTATTGGAATTGGTAAAGGCCCACAGGTGTGGGTCATTTAGTTCAGTTGCCTGACCTTCATGAAACCTTTTAGCAGGACATGCGTGGCTATGCCAACGGTACACTTCCATAGCCCTCTTATTCGTTTCAGTACCAAAGTGGTTTCTGGGCAGGTTTGAAGTAAAGGAAGTGTGCATTACTCTGTGCTGTCTCCTACTTGTCTTGGTACTTGACTGGTGTATGTCTGCATTAACAAGATAAGGTGAATAAGTGTTTATTTCACCTAAATGAGGATGCATCCTCCTAGTTGGTCTCGCCCCAGTGTTGAGGTGATGATTTTGGGGGACATTTCAGAGGGACGAAAAGGAAAAGGGCCGTCAGTAGCCTACAAAGGCTTGGGGGTTGGAATGTTTGTTTTGGAAAGGGAATGGGGGATACCATGTCTTACCCAAGGACGTCCTCTCCCCACTCCCGAAGTTCCCTCCACCCAGGTGATCCTCTGTTGCATATCCACTCCCAGGGTCGGGATCCAAAAGCAATGGCCTTTTCCTGGCCACCTGAGAGGAGGATTCCAGGGGGGGGGAAGAAGTGAGGATGCCCTCCGGTTCCTCAGACCACTGAATGGGCAAAGCGTTTTTAACTTTAGTCTTGTGTCATTTACCAGAACGCAGTGGCGCAATATAAAATTAAGGGGCCCCCTTGTGAGGCCTGCTGAGGGTCCACTCCGCCAGCTCTGTGAAGAAGTGTATTCTGTGCCACAGACTCTCGAGCCTATCTTGGCCATTACTCATGCCTAATGATTAAGATGGTGATGTTGTAACAGTTAATGTTAATGTTAAAGGACATTTGTACCGCACACTATCACCACCGGAGTGGTCCCCTGGCGCTCTGGCGGCTCTGAAAGAGGAGGGGAGGTTGAGTTACTGGGAGGAGGCAGGAAAAGTGCAAGAGAGCAGTGATGTGCTGTTGGCGGCCTCAGCCCGGTGGGTCCGTTGGCTGGGCCTGGGGTGTTTGCGGCCGGTCGTCGTCGTGTAATGTTGTGCAAGACTATGTGGGTTTTTGTTTTGTTGTTGAAATGTAGTGAAGTTTGTGCGGTTTGTTGTGCTGTAGATTTTGGTTGTGTTTCGTTTGGAGTTTGAGAGGTGTATGCAGAAAGGGAAATTGTTAGTAGGGTTGGTTAGTTTGTGTCTCTATCCTGAATTCAGGCGCTCGGCTTGCGCAGTCTCCCCTGGTGCGGCTCTGTCCTGATCTGGGTCCGACTGGCATACAAGGTTCCTTACTCCTCTGGCCCCCACCTCTAACATGCTCTCTCACAGCTCCCTTTATCCTCCCTTCATACTCCTGTGGCCAGTGCACCTGCCAATGTCAACCTCTCAGGTAGAGTGGTGATTGCCAATATCTCGACATTTCCACACCACTGTGGTACCTGGCGGTAACTAAGGGACGGGCGAAAGTGTTGGTGGGATTGTCTGGCGGAGTTGGCTCAGTCTTCGTGCGTGCCCCCTGTGTTCCAGTCTATCCGGTGTCACCCGTCCATGTGCAGTGGGAGCTAACTTCTCGGGTCAGGGATGTCCGTGTCCTTTCCGGATTAGTCATCCTTTTTCCGGTTTCGGTTTCCAGATTTAGTTTGTGGTGTTGAAGAGGCAGGTTTTTATTGATTTCCTGAATTTTAGGTGATCTTCAGTGTTTCTTATTTCTTTTGGGATGTTGTTCCAGGTTTTTGCGGCTAAGTGGTAGAAGGAGGTGCCTCCAAGTTTTTTCTTAAGGTATGGTTTGAGTTCCAAGCGGATTTCGTTGCTTTATCGGAGGGGTCTCGTTGGTTTGTAGGAATTCTGCTCCTTGTCCGCCGATTGCCCTGTGCGTTAATCACATTGTTTTGAAGGTGATACGATGTTTTACTAGGAGCCAGTGTAGTATTTTTAGGGCTGGAGTGATGTGGTCTCTTCTGGATAGTTTGAGGAGTAGGAGGAATGGAATGTTTAGGTTTTAAAGGGTTGGGTTGAAAGGAAAAATATTGACGATAGAGACACTTATTTTTCAAAAGAAACTCATTCAGTTTTATATTACAGGCAGGGAGAAAGAGAACCCTATATATACCCAGAGAATTGGTGGCACTCGAACCTATGAGCAGAGAGAAGGTTCAAGGGACCTAACCAGATGCCCATACACAAATGTGTCTGCTGTGCAGTTTTGACAGTGGACAAACTCCTGTGAAAACTCCCATATCGTTGAATGGACTAAGTGGCCTATGCAGTGAAAGTCCGAGGAACTTGCCGCAAAGCATGCCTAAAAAGAGGACAAATACGACCGGACAGACGATCTATGGAGTCCAAACCAAGATGATTCGGGTGGAAGAAATACACAATGAATAAAAGAGGGGAAAATCAACGTGTAATAATACAAATGGGGAACCAGGAAATGTTATGGGATGGGAGCAATGGAACAAATGTGGAGTATAAGCCAAACGTGAATAAAGTGTGACAAACGGGCTGATGGGTTATCTCAAAGCTTGATCTTCTTTCAAATTCTCATAGTGGCTGTAAAATTATCTGAGGCATATAGTTAGTTTAAAGTTAACTGGGTAATAGAGGTGGGATTTAGATAAAAGTAAACAAAGGTATTCTTTAGGGACACATACATGTTTAGACTAGAGAATATAATGTGTTAGTACTGGCATTGTAGAAATGTTGTAGGATACCTCCCATATTAAAATAATTATATCACAGAAAAGGGTGATTAGGTGATATATTTTTATAATATAAAAAAGATAAAAAACAAAACATAACATTTGTACGTTCAAATACAAATTACAAATGCATATGTCATCCATCATAAAAGTAAGAAAAATGACACCTAACCACAAAAATACAGTGATTCCAATGCATTTGTGTTTGATATCTGAACACCATGATTACAAGCTATTTCCTTAAACTGTATAAAGTATAAGACAGAGCACATAATTTCCCAACTGCAGCAGATCATGCCATTTTTCGCAATTTCAAAATTTCTAACAAAACATACTGATAGTTGTTTGGATCAATGAAACTGGGAGCCCATGATTTCAACCTAGTGGATCTTGCACATGTATAGGGAAAATGCAAATTATATCTACTTCAGTTCTAGTTCATTGGTGTTCTCCAAGGCCAGAGCCATCAAGAAGTTTGCAGTTGCAATTCTAATGCTAATGGAAGGTGAGGCACGCCTCAAGTGGAGGAAGCCTGAATGGTGGTGTCTTTTCCAAGACACAAGTAAATTGGGTGTTGCATGAATCGAGAGTCTATGGGTCACTTTGTAGGAAAGATGGGCATTTCAGGAAATCACTCGATCTCCCAATATTTTTTCTTTGTATGATACAAAGCAAAGCAAGTGGCCTGATGTGTACTGCACAATGTGAAAGATTGAGTCAAATCTTACATACCTAACATAGAAACAAGTGGGGTGTGTGATGAATCTGATGATTTCATCTCTTCTTTCTGTACCCGATCCTGACCCTGGGGGAGGGCTATATGAGCGAGGACAACCTGGGGGGAGGCAAACCTCAAGGGAGTGACAACATCATCGGATGAGCACGACTGGGCGGCAGAACAGAGAGTTGAAGGACGGAGAGGAGGGTGTAGAAGTTGAGGGAAGGGTCTCATCGCAAGAGAGAAGGATAGGGTGCCCTCTCGGTGTTGAGCCGTGATTTATATGGCATTTATAACGCGCCTACACACAAGCGTTTCAAGGAGCGACGAGGCAAGGGAGGGGGAACAGAGGGAAGACAGAGACAACGATCTTACTAGGCCAGGTGACATTGAGATCGCGCAAGTGCAATGGAGGAGGGGAAGGGGAGAAGTGCTGGTGTAAAGGAGGAGGGGGGAAGTGCAGTACAAAGGCTAACAGTAAAATAAAGACAATAAATAAAGACAATAAATAGAAAGTGCGGCCAGCTGGTGGCGAGTGCAGAAACAGTCCCCGAGTGCAAGGGTTGCCAAGGAGGCAGTGCAGGTGTGCAACTGGCAGGGAGGGGACGTGGGCCTGAGATCAGAGGGTAGCCAGTGCAATTTTAGTTTCAGGCAGGAAATTAGCAGGGGAGAGGAGGGGAGAAAGCAGAAGCAAAGAGGAAGGTCTTGAGGTGCTTCCGGAACCAGAGATGGTTCTCCACAAGTTTCAGAGAGGCAGGGAGACTGTTCCAGAGGGAGGCCCCAGCAGAAGAACGAAATCTACCACCAACTGGTTGCTTGGAGAAGCGACTGGCCCTGAGGGAGTTGGAGGCAGATGAGCGAAGAGATCAAGAAGGACGATATTTAGAAGAGAGTGTTGTAGGTATTTAGGCCGCAGAAGGCCCTGTGGACAATGCAGAGGGTTTTGAAATTTGAACTTAATCCTCGCCACCACTGGGAGCCAGTGCAGAGATTTTAGTCCTGGAGAGATACGATCCCTGGGCTTGAGGCCAAGGACAAGTCTCGCAGTCCTGTTTTGGATGAGTTGCAGAGGGCGGAGAGTAGCGGCAGGCAGATTTAGAAAGAGGCTGTTGCAGTAGTCCACTGGAGAGAGTGTGCTTCTGGGGGAAAGAGAGGTAAGGAAGAATGTCTCTGAGGAGGTACAGTTGGTAGTGTGACTTCTTAGAGACTTCAGATGTGAGGAGAGAAGGAGAGTGTGGAGTCGAAGATGACCCTGAGGTTTTTAGCCTCACAGGTGGGAGCAGGAAGAGGGCCAAGAGAGGTCGGCCAGAGAGTGACAGGAAAGGAGGGAGCCGGTGTGCCCAATGAGGAGAATCTCAGTCTTACTGGCATTAAAGCAGAGATCATTGGCGGCACACCACTCCTGGATAGCAGAAAGACAGTCAGCGATGAGAGAAGGAGAAGAGGTGGCGGAAGGGAGTCTGAAAATGAGGAGTGTCATCTGCATAGCACTGAAAGTTGGCGCAGAGAGTGGCAATGCGGTGGGTAAGAAGTGCAGGTATTGGTTGAAAAGCCAGGGAGCGAGGTTAGACCCCTGGGGAACACCATAGGTAGAGATGGAGATAGAGGAGAGGAAGGACCCATGATGGACCTGGGAGAATCGATTGAAGAGGAAAGAAGTCAGCCAAGCCATGGCCTGATCGGTGATACCCAGGTTATCACGGAGACGGTTGAGCAGGATGGCATGATTGACCGTATCAAAGGCAGAAGAGAGATCGAGTAAGATGAGTACACAGGGTATGTTGGAATCAAGGTTGGAGAGCAGGTCTTCACGGATGTTCAGGAGAGCAGTTTCCGTGCTTCTGGCAGCTCTGAAGCCAGACTGATGGTCATGGAGACCCAACAGATTCAGTGTGAAGATTAAGCTGGGAGATGGCCAGCTTTTCCAAGAGTTTGCCCAGTAAAGGAGTGATGAAGATTGGGTGATAGTTAGCCGGCCAGAAAGGGCCAGCAGAGGGTTTCTTAAGAAGGGGGTGCACAAGGTAGTGCCTCAGAGGGGAGGGGAAGACTCCAGTGGCGAAAGAGTGGTTGCAAAAGTCAGCTAGAGCAGGAGCCAGGGTGTCAATGTGGTCCTTGATGGTTTGAAGAACAGGGGTGAACCTGCTTTGACAAGAGTTTCATAGATCGGACTTGTCTAGAAACCTTGTCTGGGGAGAACAGGGGAAAGGCAGAGAAGGAGGGAGGAGAGGTGGCCGAAGAAGGGCCAGAGGAAGAGCAGGGAGTAGGGGGGAGGAAGAAATTGAGGACAGGATGTCCTGGGTTTTAGAGAGAAAATGAGAAGCCAGGGCCGTGCAGAGGGCCTGGGAGGGGACAGGAGAGGTAGAGACTGCAGCAGGATTGGCCAGCTCCTTGCAGATGTTAAAGAGTTTTTAGATGTCGCAGAGACGTGGGCTGGGATGTGGGCTTTCTTCTTGGTGTGGACAGAGAGCCGGTATTGCTTTTGGAGCAGGCGGCAGGCCAGTTTGTCAGAGGATGAACCGGAAGCACGCCATTTCCTTTCAGCCACCCTGCACTTGCGTTTAAGGGTGACGAGGTCCGAGTCGTACCAAGAATTGCACTTGGCTTTGGGCTTCAGGCGGATGCTCATAATAGGGGCAAGAACACGAGAGTATCAGATATAGCAGAGTGGAGCATGGAAAGGGCTGTGTCAGAGTTTGAGTCAGCCAAAGGGGCAGGGGGTTGAGAAAGTGGTGGTGAAAACTTCAACTGATACATGCTTCATGGGTCGGATAACTGAGAAGGTAGGTGGCAATGCTGGAGTTGGCTTGGCCTGAGGGGTAGAGAGGGTGAGCTGGGAGGAAAGGAGAATGTGATCACTCCAGGAGAGTGGTGTGGTGAGAGGGATCGATAGGGGAAGGTCAGTAGAGATAAGAACATCCAGAGTGTGCCCTGCGGAGTGAGTCGGGCTAGAGGGGAGAATAGAGAGCGAGAGAGTGTTGCAGAGGCTGTGAAAGAGTCCAGAAGAAGGACAAGAAGCATCCAGGTTGTTAACTGGTTAACAGCATCATGGTTAACTGTTCAGAGTTTGGTTAGGGTTCAAATGGAGGGTAGGGAGGCAATGGGCGCTAGAGGAGGGTTGGGAGGTTTACAAAAAAGAAAAGGGGAATATTAAATGTGATATGGCATATGTAATGTACAATGATTTGAAAAACCTAATAAACATAATAAATAAAAACAAAAAAAACACATCATCGGATGAGCTATTGTATCCCCCTTTTTCTTTTAGGGATACCCCCCTCCATTTCTCAAGACTTGATGACATATTGTGATGGCTCCCTTCAATAATTCATGGGAGCATCTGTTGACAGCTTCCAATATTCTGTACACAAAATACCAAGAACGGTCTATTGTTCCCAAACATGTGAAAGTACTGGGACGAGGAGGCTGAATAGAACAATGGGGATCAGTCAAAACGAGAAACACTGAACGCTCTATAGTGGTTGCGAGCGTTTGATAGGTGCCAGGACATTTAAAAACCTGATCAAGCATGAAGGAGACAAGCCGCAGGGAGGACCGTGGAGCCAGCCGGCTCAGGGAGAATGCCAAAGAAGGACTGCAGATGCTGGTCTGCCACGTGGAAACCGTCCGTGAGAGGAAGAGAACGAGAGACTTCCCAACAATCACGGGAACTGGAGAGCAGCATCTCCGCTGCCCAAACACGGATAAGCGTTTGGCAGTCAAGCCGGAACCGTGGAAAACGTGGAAGTAATTCAGCGAAGCCGGCGAGCCCGTAAAGTGGAAACAGGACACTGAAGCGCTCCTTCCAGTTTACCGCGAGGGAGCTGGAAAACGCCACGTGAAGCAGGTGAGTTCTCAGGAGTGATACTGGGACACCAGGGGGCTTTGGCAACATTACCAAATACAGATAAAAGTGGAGTGCATGAAAGGGAATACAAAACCCGATATTTCCAAAGGAAGAGCAATAGAGTGAATGCAGCAAAGTCAAGTTTGCAAGTGTGTAAAATGTATCACATGAGAAAGCCCTGGCATAAGAATATACCAGGCAAAGTCAAGTTGGCAAGTGTGTGAAGTGAATCGTACAAGAAAGTTCTGGCAGAAGTGTAGACCAGGTAAAGCAAAGCTTGTGAGTGAAGTTACGTTAAAGTGGAGAAAAACCTGGCTGGGGAATAAACCAGGTATCCTACAAAGTTGACACTTGCATCCAAGTTGTTTTGCATACAAGTTTTTTTTTATCGACCAGAAAAGACCAAGGAAGACTCACGTCCTTAAGAGTTTAAAGTATATTGAAGAGAAAACCAGAGGAAGGGAGCCATCCTCTGGAACTGTGAACTTTATCCATTGGGAACTTTAGTGTTGGAGTTAAATCTTTCTTTTGAAACTAATGTTTGTACACTTTCAAGGCTAAAGACATTACCCTTAACACCTTAGAGTTACTTTTAGAATGCGAGGGCTAGGATAGGATTTCAGACACAGAAAGTTTTTGCTTTGGACATCTCAACATAGGACATACCCAAAGTTTTGGTTGAGGTTGGGAAACACCTGTTATACTAGGGACAGTGAAGCATTTTCAAACCCCCTTTATTTTTTATTTTGAATAAAGGTTTATAGCACAAACTATGAGTGTCTCATTACTTGCTCCTCACAGGTGGCACTTGGACCACAAATGTTTTAGCCGCCATATTGTGCGGCCAGTAACGTTATTATGTACACGGCAGTAGCAGAGGCTGCTTTTGGTGCCAGGGGGAGAACTGGAACTGAAAATGATTCAGTGTCAGCAGGGCAGGTGAATATCTTTAGTGCAGGGACAGTAACGTCTTCCAGAAATTAGCACAAACACCCCTCCTAGTAAACAGCAAAAAAACAAAGCAAATGTTTCTTGGGTGATTGCTCTCTGCCCCCTGGATCTCCCTCTGCCAGGCTCAGATCCTTCTTGCAGCTTGAGCCTCCCTCTGTTGGGTTCACTACGGCCTTTCAAAAGCAGCTTGCAACTTCCCACTGCAAACAACCCTCGGCCTGGTTCACTCTCGTCTTCACAGTGTTCACGGATGTATTACTTTTCAACCCAACTCACAGGCATCCCTCAAATCGGGGTTTGCATTTGCCAGATATACAGTTCACTTGACATTCTCACGATGCGGGATTCACTTCCCTTAGCTTCCTCTTGTCAATGGGTCAGAGACTTTTGAGTGTACAAGGCATTTGATGTTACCCTTGTAGGACCACTCTGACACCTCCAGCCGCACTTTCCTAGGGCCTTCTGGTACTTGCAGTTCAACGAAAAAAGGGGCCAGCGAGAGTCCTTCGAATGAGCACTCCTGCGGCACCGGACCACTCTGCAGCTGGCCCTTCTCGGGCTCTCCCAAAAGTTCTAACACACACACAAGTTATTTGTTCTCAAGTTCTTGCATTAATCTCATGTTGCTGCTTGCAACCTTGGGCTTAATACAATTTGGTTTGCTATCAGCTTCCTCAGACTCACCGATTGTGTCGGGTACACTGGCTTGACTTGCTTCTGGAGTTAAGGACGGTACCGCAATTGCCAGGGTACCTCCCCGGCAGTGTGTTATCAATGAGGGAGGCCCCTGTGCACTGTTGATATTGGTTACTCCACATGTCAGCTCTACTTCCCGGTCTTGCAATTTCCTTTTTGGAGGTTTTGCAGGTCTGACTTTAAAAGGGCAAGGGCAGTTCCCCCTTCGTCGTCCTTCCAGGTCTCGCCACCATTCTCCTCCGTTTGAGCTGCCGGTTTGGTGTAGCTGTTTCCTCGTGCGTTCGGTCTTGCTCGTAGTGTGCTCTCGCGCTCCGCCTTTTATCCCTGTGGGGAAGGTAAAGGGCTGTCAGGTGCGTGTGAGCATTGTCAATTGCCTGACTCTGCCTGACCCGTGTGTTGGGACATGAAGGTAAACGGCTCTGTTAGTCCGTTGTCTGTTATGGTGTAAGAAAGTGTTCGTGTTGGAAAAGGGGGGGGTAGAGCTTCAAAATGTACAGGGTAGGATGGGGAAAGGTGTCATAAGGAAGGGGCAGGCTGGTTAACTCACAAAGGTGACTTTTGTAGGGTTGGTGAGATGAATAAAGGGTATTGTGCTAACGGTAGTGGTTTATAAAAGCAGATTGGGAATTGGAGAAATAATAATCAGAGGGACATGAAGAAGAATGATTGTGAATATTTGGATAGGAAACAGGAAAACGGGGATTCTGGGGAATGCGATTTCCAAATGCAAAACAGATTTTGGGCTTCTATGGGGTGTATTAGACAGGGAGGGGTCATTGCATAAGGGGGATTCTTTGGGGTAAGGGAGGTTCAGTTGGTACAGCCAATTAAATCTTTAAGGACCTCTTCTTCCTCGTCCCTTTCTTCAGTATAATACTGCGTCTCACCTGGTGCATTCCCCCCCCCCCCCCCGAGCATGACCCTGGGCTCCCCTACCCAGGTGATCCTTCCCCGCTTGTCTGCCCCCAGGGTTGGGATCCGAGAAAGCCATCTCCCCCCCTGCCACCTGAATAAGGGATTCTCAAGGTCTGCTTGGGAGAATACCCTCCGGTTTCTCACACATGACACCAACAGTACATAGGAGCATTTGACAACATTATCATGAGGCCTGAGTGCACAACATTTGCCAGCATTACCATTGTAAGTCATTTTTATGCAGCTGCCCCAACGATATAGCCGAGCATTGCCAGTGCAAATCATTTAAGGAAGCTGAGTCCATAATAAATGCCAGCATTCCTAGAGTAAATCACTTCGATTTTGTGGCCACAATCTATGCCATTATGGTCACTGAAAATTACTTCATTGAAGCATGTACAATCACAATCACAGGAAATCATTTTGATAAAGCTGCAGCGACAATCTACTCCAAAATTCTCAATATACCAAATGGGATGATGTTGCACAATACAATAAGCACACATTGCCACTATCAATAACTTACATGATGCAGCGCCCCTGCTACCAAACTCCTGGAGACATTACACACACAAACAATGAATAGGAAGCAAGGACATGGGCAGACATGAACTCTGCTAGAAGACAGGTTTTCTCTGTCTCCGCCACCAGACTCTGGAACTTCCTCCTCGGCTACACCAGATAAGCTCCATCGATGGAGTTTAAGACCCTCCTCCACAAGGAAAGATCTCTCCCTAGGTCCACACACCCTTCACCTAGCCTGAGACTGAGTGATAAGCTCCCCCTTATCCTCCCCTTGTTACTTAAAAATCTCTTGGTGCCACATTGCTCGCCATCCCTCTTACCCGGTGTTACCTCCCTGCTTCCTTGTACTGATCACTTGCGATCTGCTTCCCTCATTGTGTACTTTCCCCTATGACTTGTAAAGCACTCTGTTGCTTGCCGAAGGTAGGTCCACGCTCAATAGATCCCCTAATAATAATAAAACAAATGAGACAATGTAAACATGTATTCTGGGTCACTCAGCATAATCTCTCAAGGTCTTGCTTGCATCCAGTCTGCATATTATACATATTTATTTTCTGGCTCAGTTTGTTAATAAATTGCTGTTTATAAATAAACCAACATATACACAATTCAATAAGTGAATAAATCTACCTCATTCTGTAAATAAATCTCCTCTGGAGAAGCTTATGTCTCAATTTCTGGCTGCTTTTTTCAGAAAATCTGAGCTTTTGGGGGAACATAAAAATGGAGATAGATTTGTATGAGAGAAAACAGACCAACACCCGAGCAGTATACCTGCTATGTCCCAATAAAATGTTCAGGCGTTGTCAGGCAATTACTGACCATCAAACACACCTGACTTCCATTAAGCTTCCCCACACAGATAAAAGGCGGAGAACGAGAGCACACTCTGAGCGAGGCAAAGCACAAAAGGAAACAGCAGTTTCGAGACGGCAGCTAAACGAGAGAGGAAAGACGGTAAAATAGAAGAGGATCGCAAGGAGGGAAGTTCCCTTGAGCTTTTCGACAAGGAGCTGTTATTTTACTGAGCCCTCAAGAATAGAAAGCGTAAGAGCAGGAAACCAAGTGGAAGAATCCTGCATTGTGTGTCGTAGATACCAGGGGCCCTCCCGCGTCAATAATCAAGGCCGGGAGAATTACCGGCCGCCATGGTACCATCCTTGGCTCCAAGAACAAAGCAGCATCAGTGAAATCAACACAGCCGGTGAGTTGGGGAGACCGATACAAGGCTGGTCTGAATTTGAAGCCAAGGTTGCAAGAAGCAACATTGTATGGCGAGCGCTTGATTGAACATGGTTAAAATATGTGTGATAAGAAGAGTAAAGTTGAATTGCTGGTGAGTGACTGAATTTTAAAACCAAGATACCTTTGACAGAATGGTCCGGCACCGCGTGGGTGATCAATCGAAGGTCCCTGTAAGGTATCCAGCTGAGGAATGGCAAAAGTGAAAGTGAGAAAAGTTTATATCAAGAAGAGAACGGGTAATTGTGAAACAAAGTGGTCCTGCAACGGATAAAGCCGAATCATGCGCGCAATCGAAACTCTTCGATTTTGATGAAGTACAGAAATTTGGTCTGAGCCTGGCATAGGGAGGTCAATTGAAGGTTTTGTGTCAGAGTGGGTCTGAGTCCGGCGAAGGGGGATCCGGGGTGAACAGTAAATCACCCGAGAAGTTGTATATGCGAAATCCTGAGGAAGGAACTTTAATGTTTTTCGTGTTTTATCAGGCCCTCCGAAATAAGAGACTTCGAATGGTAAAGAGACTTTGGCACAGAAGGCCCTGATTTTGCGGTTTTGAACTGCATCCTCGTGCTTGACAAGCCAGAGAGTGTGCTAAGCTTGAGTGTGCCACCTTGTTCAGTGCTGAAAACGTAGGGAAGGGAGGCCAACGGCTTGAATATCCTGACATATCATTTCTTGAACACTTTTCATTTGCATAACATTGTTTCGTACACTATTTGTATTTAGAAGGATTGGAAATAGGTTTATTAGTATAGGCCCTTTTAATTTGACAGACTCGACTAGGACAGCGTTATTATTATTTGATGGTTGTAGCTTGCTCCCATCTTTAGATTTCGGTTTAGATAGGGGTTTTTCAAACCCTTTTTAAAGTTCAATAAACACCCTTGAACTGTGATCACTAGTGTCTGTTTTACTGTTTGATACCATGTCTTCCCTACATATGCTTTCCTTACTGCGCACAAGTGCATATAAAAATAAAATGGTGGTGTGAGTCTTTATCAACTCACACCACAAAAAGTGGTGAAAAAGGGAAGTGATCCCAGAGGGAGAGAGGATGTGCAAGGGGCCAACCAACCATGCTCCACAAACCACACATACATAAGACCCGTTTGCTGGAGAGAGGTTGCCTCAGAGCTCTATGTATGGGAGTGACTCCTCCAATGAGCGTGTGTGTTTGTAGAAGGGGGGCATAGAGGTTTGGAGGCAGTTGCGGGACAGAATTCCAGCAAGACAGGAGAGAAGAAGGAAAGGAAATGGAACATCAGGCACTAGAGGAGTGAGGGTGAGAAGGAATTTAGGAAGACAAGATGCTGGCGAAGGAATAGAAGGGTAAGAGGAGAGTTTGTATGGAAGCAGAAATAGGAAGAATGAGTAGGAGAGGTAGAACATTCAGAGTTGGAAAGAGAAGGGTAAGGAGAAAGAGGAGCTGGGGAAGAGACTGACAAGAGAAGGAGAGTAAAAGCAGGAAGAGGGGTATGTTATGCTGCAAGGGAGACACAGTAAAGAATCTGGAGACTCATAAGGGCAAGCCTGGAGTGGGTGCAGGAACACCCACATGGTGGGCCTTCGAGGAGGCGCATGCTAAGCCAGTGGCCGGAGAGGAGGAGTTGAAGGGAATAGAATAAGGCCCCATAGGTATCAGAACAAAGAGGGATTGGATTGGTCGGCCCAGGGGTAGAGGCCTAGAATAAAGTCAGTGGAAACCCAGGGGTTGCCTTCTGTTAAGGATTTCAATCAAGTGACACACACCTTGGTCTTGGCCTACTATGTAGCGCACAATTGAGATGCTTTTCTCCTTATTTGATGCAGATTCAATTTTGGGATGGTACACCACTCATATCACACCCCCTTTTCAAATACCCCGGGTAACAACTGAGCATGAACCAGGCTGGATGGTAAAATGCAATATTTATGTATTTATTTTAAAATTCAAAAGAAATCAGAATCTCTAATATGGGGCAGCAATCCCCCATGGGGTGATAATTACAATGAGAATGTGAGCAATGCACCGGGTTTAACCTTCCAGTGGAACATATACACAGCACAGCGGAATAAGAGCACTTTCTGATTTAGGAAAGATAGCACCCAAATAGAATTTCCCCCTGCAATGATCCCTCAACCCAGAAATAATTCTGAATGGATAAACTAAAGCAGCAGATAATCAGGAATAAGAAACAGGAAACGGAATACAAATCTGACCTTCCCTCCCCAAATAAGAGAGAAACCCCTTGCAATGTTAGGAAATGACACTCGGAAATGGACAAATAGATAATGAATGTGTGTTAAAAACCTTGAAGCAAATCTAATTCCTCACTAAAGCAACAATGCAAAGACACTAATAAGCACAAAGAATGGATTACCAAGAGCATACAGTTAAAAAATGAGAGGAAAGTTTAAAACAGATTGCAGCAAAATGACACGTGTAAAAGTTGCATTTTCTTAATTCCTGCCTTAATTTACCCTAACGTTTTTTTATATAAACGGGCGAAATACACTGATTTAGAGTGCGGGTTTTGGGCTGGGGAATAGAGGTATATCCCAGGCACAATATGGAAGTGAACGTAAGTCTCTAGCTGGTAAATTGGAGGAGTTATACAAGATATAAAAAGGTGCACTTTTAGTAAAATGAAGCCATGAAATAGGAAGGAAATCAGTTGGGACAAGAACAGTTTTTACTTTACACTAGAGTATTCAGGCTAGGCCACAAAAGATGGAGACAGTAAGATCCAAGGCTGATTCGCAAGTTCAACCCCATCACCCCAGCACCCAACCTTGGCGGAAACCAGTCCGATCACTCGAAATATGACTAATGCATAGGATTACACAAGACAAAACTGAAAAGAAAGATGCAGCTGGCACTAGAAATCAAGGGCAAGGTCGCACAGATAATTCTGACAGTTTTAACAAGTTACCAGGGTAAGGATAGGATGGCTTAGAGAGTGGGATAAGGACAAAAGCTAGACAAGGTATATTATGGGTTTCCATGGGGTTGCGATTTATACTCACAGTCCACTTTTAGTTTTGGGATTTTTGGACTGTCAACGGTTCTGGTCACTACACGGCGGCGCGCCTGGCAAACAGCTGGGCAGTTCGGGTCACTGGATACTAAAGGACAGCTGGATGTCAGAATGGCAGCGGGCATGCAGTTAGTGGGCAGCAAGACAGGCTGGTTCAGGATGCAAAAGGTACCACAGCTTCCCCTTTTTAATGGGAGATTAGTGGGTTTTCAGATTTGAGGCCTTGCTGGGAATGGGATCAGCACTGCTTTGGTTGTGCAGTGGGCCCTGGAGTAGGATCAGCAATGCTTTGGCCTTGTGGTGGGGTCTAGTGTCTGGATGATGAATGGAACAGGAAGAGTGTGTGTCTGGAGTCTTGTCAGGGACATCATCGAAGTATATGGCTGGGCAGGGTCTGTTAAACACGCCTCTACCAACTGGATTGGGCAATCAATGTTGGCTGCCTCCCCTAGGATGTGACTCAGTTTAGGAGGTTGCATTTTATGATGTAAAAGGACTTCCCTCAGACCTTTTTGCCAAAAAACAGTCATAACCGAATTTACACATTTGTACAGTTGTGGCATATTACCCAATGACATGAGCAGGTTACATAATTTATGCAGACCATTCCATTCCAAATCTGAACTCTGTGAGACATTGTTTCGCCCCTCTGATACATTTTGGCAATTTTGAGTATGAAAGATTCGGCCTAAAATTCCATAACTTTATACACATGTGTGGTTTATCATAAGGGATGTAAGCATACAAATTTGCATTGGTATGATTGATACTTTTCTTATAATACCCAACACTTTGCCATTTCTATTCCCAAGGTGTCAGTGACTTCTACAATGTCTTAAATTATAAAACACAAAATCAAATTTAAACTGCGAGATGTTTACATTTTTACAAAGTCTTGCTGCAGAGATAAAAGTCTTTAAAGTTTATTTATAAAATAGTCTTTGGAAGCAAATGGCAGTCCTTTGTCCTGCACTGGACCATTTTTTTCCTTTTTCAGCTACCACCAACTATCACTTCCCCCAAAGGGAGGATGGGTTTTTCCAGCTTGATTGAAGGTGTAATGCCCCTTATCCACTTCGCACTTTGATTTCCCAGAATTTCTATTGAAAGAGGTCCCTGCCCAGACTGAAGTCTGATTAGTATGTGAAGTTTCTTTGTCCTGGCCAGTCACAGTTTTCCAACCTAGCAATTATCACTTTCGTGTCCTGGAAGTTTTTGGTGGCTCCCTTCCTTGGGGGAGGCCTTAGCTCTGCCAACTAAAATAACTTGTTTTTGGAAGCTTGCAAAATGTAGCCCAGTCGGTTTAAAACCTTTATTTTCTTTTATTTGGTCCTGAATAAAAACGTTTTTAAAAAAACAAGCCTATGGAATAAAAATAGCCCATGTGTGTTTCCAAGAAGCCACCCCCTTCTCATTGATAGGCACAGCCAAGTTTTCATTCACCATATTACTTTTCCTTTAAAATAGGCATTTATTTTTCTTTGGTTTGCAAAGCCCATTTTACACATGTGGTGAAAATTGCTAGCATTTCCATTCAAATTCGATTTTGCCATATGACTTCCCAATACTGTCTTGCAGCCATAGTTAGTTTCTTGTACACAACAGTCTGTACAAAGCAAAGGTCTCCTGGAATGGACATGTGCACAGAGCTATGATTTCTTTTGCAGGGTTCATTCCTTTGACACTTTGTAGCACGAATTAAAGCGTTTCCCATGCACGGCAGAAAGTGAAGTTTCTTGTTGATTTTTCATACAGTTGTTTTGACAGGGCCTGTCATTCAGGAATCTTGCCTGGTTTTGCTGAAGCACAATGAGATATTCTGGGCATGGCTGGGCCTTATTGATCACGGTGGTTTCAGAAAGAACAGATGGAATTAGCGTCAAAGTAGCATTTTTTAAAGGTGAAAAAGTTTCCTTTTTAATGGGGATTTTGGGGTTTGCAGCAAAGCAACGCTGCCTTTTCACTTTCTTCCTTTTGTATATGTCAGAACACACTGGCACGCTCGCTCAGGGTGTTCCCTGGTTCCATCCTGCCTTATGTGTGCTTTGCAGAACTGTGCAGCCATTTTTCTTTGTCGCTTCAAAATGCAGTTTTGAGGCCATGGCACTCATAGGAGCCAGCACAGCCATTTTGCTGTATCTGCGCAAATCCAGCTTGGTGATGTGGGAAATACTATTGAGCGGGTCAATATATCCCACACTGTCTGGCTAGGACTGGGCGTTTGTAAAAGATCCTCTCCAACCCAACATTTGTGCACAGAACCGTAAAATGAGCCTCACTCTGGCATGGAGGGATGGGGAAATTTCCCCATCATACGTAAGCCAAATACCGATACCAAAAAGAAAGCTGGAAGCTCAAGAAACACACACAGTGCCCAAAGACTGAGGGATTGGCAAGCCTTAGAAAAATCTCAAATGGTGGGGGACAGGGGAAGGTATACGAGAGACATTCTAGCTTAAGTTTTCATCTCTTTACCACTCGGCTTTATGATAGTACACATGTGTAAACAGTTGTACACACATAATTAAAATCAGAACATAAATGTTTTAATTATCTGAAAAGCATAAAGCAAAAACAAAGTCAAACACCAACAATGAAATAAAGGGGAAACTGGAGGCTCAGACTAATGAGAAGAACTTTAAAAAAACTCACAAATTTAACAGGCTACAATTCCAAGATACAACTCCAAGAAGATCACTTTTACGGGGTGCCTCTTGGAATGTGGAGTTCAAAAGATGGCAAAGCCAAACTGATGCAGCTGCAGGGTGGCCCACTGTGAATGACCATCTGAGGGGAACTGGCAGATACCCAGCCCAATGAAACAGCCCAAAACTTTACTTACTGGGAAGGAGCAGCCAGCGGGACTGACGCAGAGGAGGGATGCACTGCTGGGAACTGCAGCAGGTGCCGCACTGGAGTGGAGGGTCTCTGTGGCAGGAACACAGAAGCAGCCTTTGCGGCAGAAGACCACTGCAGCCGTCGTGCTCACCGGAGCCTGGACTTCGAGGAGTATGGCAACTACAGACTTGGCCCCAGTGGCGTACTGCCCTCCATCGGCGGGGATCGGTTCAGCACCACCCTAAAACATAATGGACACCCGCAGTGACTGGAGCAGAGAGTTACAATCAGTTAGGAAGGGGACAGGACTTCCATACAATGAGCCACAATCACCTTGATCCAAGATTGAATGACACAGGAAGGGGGCAAGTTTTGACTCTTTGTCTTCTGGCCACAGGCTCATTAGCCAACGTGAAAAGGATAGGGAGAGCGGGCATCCCTGCCGGGTCCCTGTTCCCAAAGTCAGCTGTTGCGATGGGGAGGGATTTATTTTAATTCTAGCTTTCGGTTCTGTATATATATATACAGAATATATATATATATATCTGAGTGCTGCTCATTGCCCACGGCGTGTGGTGCTCATTTATCGACCTCAGAAGGATGAAAGGCTGAGTTTGGCCCTGCCGGGATTCAAACCTGCATCAGAAGCCTCTGCACGGATGTCAAAGCGAGCGCTCTACTCGCATAGAAGGCAAAGATCCAACAAATAATGTTCTCTCCAAATCCGAATTCTTCTAAAACCTTTTTGAAGAACCTCCAGTCTAGTGTGATAAATCTGATGGTGTCATCAGTCCTTTCCCGGCAGTGACCTCCCCCCATGTGGCCAAGGGATAGCAACTGCTACCTGATCCTGACATTGGAACCAGCTATATGAGGCAGGATCACATGGGGGGGGACAACCTCCGGGAGAATATCTTAGCGCCATCAGATGAGACATGGTATCCCCCTTCTTCTTTTGAGGATCCCCATCACTGCCTAATGCCTTAATGGCAAACTGTGCCACTTCCCCTCATCAACCTAGGAAGGGTACTAAAGACCACTTGACAAGATCCATGTGTAGTCATCAAAATCTGACGTACCCTCTAAGAGCAATGAAAACACTTTTAGCCTCTACCTACAAATCATACACAGCTGACTTGCCTTTAAAGAACAATTACCTGGACTTTCCAGACTTTACGTGTAAAACATCAAGAATGGGTTCCATTCCCATAACTACCAGAAGACTGCAATGAAGAAGATGAATAGAGTAATGCAGATCAAGGAAGGCCAGGAGCACAGGCTGCGCTCTAGTTATTGCAGGCACATACCTGTGCCCGGGAGATTTAAACAAGCGAAGCAGCTGACTGGAGCGTGCTGCTGAAGGGAGAAAGCTGCTTCTCTCGGTATGGACAAAGAGACCGTGAGGCGGGAGAGAGCTGTGGAGCCGACGGACTCGGGAACCAAAGAAGGGGAAGCTGACAGCGTGAGGATCCACGTTGTGGCAACGCCAAAAGCCAATGGAGGGCTCCTGGCCGTTTACAGATGTTTGGAGGCAGCCTTTGCCTTACCGGAGACTGAAGACACGAAGCAGAAGAGAAGCCGAGAAACGGATGTGGTAGCAGAGAAGGAAACACGGAACAACAGCTACCAGTTTACTGCAGGAGAAGTAGAATACACCAGCCAAAGCCAGTGAGTCCACCCAAGGGAAGCAGGGATGCCGGGGTGTATTGGCAGCAATGCCAAAACCAAATGCGTATTAATGAAGCATATGAGAAAGAGCAATGGAGCATTTCTTTGAAAGGAAGAACGGAAGGAAAACACAAGTCTTTCAAGTTTGTGAGTGTTTGCAATACACATGTAAAAAGAGTCCTGGCAGAACAATATACCAGGCATATATAATAACAGAAAAAGCAAATACAAGAGATTATCAAGTTTGAAGGGGTGCACAGAGCCCACATAAGAAAAGCCCTGGCAGGGAAGTATACCAGACAGTTGCAAGTATTTGCATAAATGAAAGCCCTGGTAGGGAAGTACACCAGGCAAAGATAAGGTGAACATTGTATAGGAAAAACATGATTTAAGGAGGTCCTGAGAAAGACATATCAGGATTAGCAAAAAGGCTGTGCTGATCACAAGAAGAGGAGTGAAACCTTGGCAGGAGAGTACACCAGGTATCCTAACAAGACAAAGACACTAAGCCAAGTTATTTTGATCAAGAGAAAACCAAGGAACTGACATTGTTGAATAATCAACCAAGGGAAGAGAAATCCAGGGCAAGGGAACCACCCTCTGGAACAAGGAACACTATGCTGTTGGAGCTTTTGTGGAGTTGAGCATTCTCTGTTTTTAAGACATTTATAAACCATTCAAGGACAAAGACATTACCCTTTCACTTTAGAGTTTAGTTTGTTAGAATGTGAGCACCAGAATAGTACTTTGGACACAGGACGGTTTTGCTTTGGACATTTGGATGTTGACAGACCCTTAGTTTTGGTTTTAGGTAGGTAAACACCTCTTAGAGCTGGGACAGAGAGGCATTTCCCTACCCCCTTTTATTTCAATAAATGTCTTTGACCACAACCATGACTCCCTTGTGTCCGAGTCTCATTTCTGGCTCCTCATACTACCCTATCAAAGACCTTTCAGCATTAAGTACCAATAGCATTGCAGGGTCTCCATGAAATCTTTTGGTGTCATCTATTAGATGCATTATTTTCCTGATATTATCAAAGACATGTCTCCCAGTAACAAAGCCTGGTGGATCAGAATGGATAAATTGCAGGAAAAGGGGTTCTAGTCTGAGGGTCAAAATCTTTGCAAATGTTTTTTCATCTAGATTCAGCAGCGCAATAGGTCTGTTGCTTAGGGTCTTCATCCAGTTTTGTTGTCACATTTATCGTGGCCTGACTCACTGATTCTGTAATTCTGCAGGGGGTTCAAAAAGAATTTAATAATTCCTTTACGGGTCTCAGCAGTTGCCTCCCAAATTCTTTATAAAAATGGCAAGCAAGGCCATCTGGACCCGGTGCCTTATTGATCTTGGTGGATTTTATTGCTACTAGGACCTCCTAAATCATTATAGGGGAGCCCAGTAGGGCTCTCTACTAAGGAGTCATTTGCGTTAGTGAGGCTTCTTGTACAAATTGCAAGCTTTTAACCCGAACATGTAAGTCTGGAGTGTATAATTTCACTTCTGCTAGAACTTTTTTGTTTCATTTTACTGGAAATGTTTTTTCCATATAGTTTTTAAAAAAAAATCAAATTTATCAGGCACAATCCGAATAACAGCTAAAACTCCTGCTTCACTGGATAAGCAAATTCCCCCTAAGTAACATTTGAACGTTTCCCAAAATATCGATCGAGATACCATAGATCCTGTATTCATCTCAAACTACTTGGCGATTTCTTTTAGGAGCTCTGACCAGAAGGCCACATCATTGAGGGCATCTGCCTAGTATCTCCAACCCATTGTCCTTGACACAGAGGGAATACAAATCTAAGTGACTAGTGGGGCATGATCAGAGAGTGTACAAGCATAAATTGTACAGTTTTCAATCCATTGATTTCCCGTCCCTGAGAGCCGAACTAAATTTATTTGAGAAGTGGCCTCAAGTACTGACAAATAGAAAGTATACCCCGTGTCAGTGGATGCCTATTCCTCCAAATGTCTATTAAATCATAAAGACATCATAACTGTTTTTACTTCTGCACCACCTTAGATAATGGACAGACATCACTAGCTGACCTATCTAAGCCTGTGTCTAATACTGTATTGAAGTCTCCACCCATACGATTACAGTATCTTTATGTTTGAGCAATTGATGTGCGATTCAATCAGAATATTCAGGAATAACCAGTTTTCCTGTATAGCTATTTATTAGTGTAATTTCACACCTGTTCATAATCCCTGCTAATACTAGGGTACTGCCTTCCAGATCCTTTGTTATTTTAAAACTCAGGGAAAGATGAATCAATATTGCAACCCCCTGGCGCAGGAGCAATATGAATACAAATATCGGACACACCCATTTATTTAGCAACTTTAGCTTCCTCGTAGGGCACAAGTGTGTTTTCCTTTAAAAAAGCTATATTGATTCAGTGCCTAGCCCGATACAGCATCATTTTCCTAGTCTAGCTTTAATGCATTGATTAATTCCTCTGACATTCCAGGTAAGTTTACTGATATGTTTCCAATTCTAGTCAAAGCGTATTATTAATATTCAGATCCTTTGAAGCCTTATATATTCCCCCTCTCATATGCGGATATAAATGTATAATTGGCCCTTTGACCCAATAATTAACCAATGTGTCATATATGGTTATCTGTATCTACTGCACATTATTTCCCCATCTCCAACTTTAATTCTAAATAAAACAACCACTTTGGTGAATAGACCCACACTGAACTAATCCTTGCAGCTTATCGCATTCCTGCGAAATGCCATGAAAACTGCAGTTTTTAAAAAAGCATGCAAACTACTGTTTTTGCAAAAACAGTTGTTTAAGAAGAAAAAAATAAAGGCCAAGTTCTCAACACTTTTTTGGCACAAGTAATAAAATGCACTTGCACTTCTCATTACATGCCCAAAAAAAAGGAGCTGCACAATACAATTGGACATCTGAATGGGTGCATTACATATATGCACATTCAGATGGCCTTTTTTTACCTCTTTGCGCATTTGCACAAATCTGGGGGCATTTCTGCACATTCAAAAGCACATCCCGAATATAGCTGCTGTCTCAATTGCATTGTTGTACCTCGAACAGGATAGAAATATATATCTTTTTTGGATCACATTTTAAAGTGACATAGCCTTTAAGGGCCCGTCACAGTGATATGCGCTGGAACCTTTAGAACATCAGCCTCGGGAGAGTGCTCCTGACACAAATGTATACAAGGTGGCTGGCCAGCGCATCATTTGCGCTGCAGTTCAGCCCCCTGGCAATGCTCAGTTCATCTTTGAGGTGAACTGCTCATTTCCAGAAATGGGACATCTAAAAACATCACATCCCCTGCCCTATTTTTAGATGCTCCATTTTTTGAGGATCTGGCACAACTACTACATTAAAAATTAAAAAAGTCACAATATGAGGGCAAAGGGAGATATAGGGGGAGTGGTGGGCCACATGGGGAGTGATGAGCAAAAAGGCAGAGGGAGAGCAGATCAATGATGTGCCCTTCTGGTCAGAACTCCTGAAAAAAATCAAGTATTTTGAGATAAATACAGGATCTATGGTATCCCCATCGATATTTTGGGAAACTTTGAAATGTTACTTATGGGGAAATTGTTTATCCAGTAAAGCAGGAGTTTTGGCTGTTATTCGGATTGTGCCCGATAAAATTGAATTTTTTTAAACGATATGGAAAATAAATATCCAGTAAAATGGGACAAAAAAGGTCTAGCAGAAATGAGGGGAAAGGGAGAGTGAGAGAGGGGGAGCGATGGTCCAAATGGGGAGGGTCAAGCAAGAAAGCAGAGGGAGAGCAATGGGCCAGAGAGTGAAGCAGTGGGCAAGAGAGCAAAGAGGGAGCAGTTGGCCAGAGGTGGGATGGTGGGCCAGAAAGCTGAGAGGGAGTAGCGAGCCCAAAAGCAGAGAGGGAGCAGTGGTCCAGAAAGCAGACATAGCGACGGGGTACAGGGGTAGGGGCGGGCCAGAAAACAGAAAGGGAGCAGTTGGCCAGAAAGAGGCAGTGAGCTGCAGATTGGGAGAAAGGACAGCAGAAGGGTGTAATAGAATGGGGGAAAGGATGCAAGAGGCAGAAAGAGCAGGAAATAATGAAGGACTTTAGACTGCAGGAGGAAGTGGAGAGTGTAAGGTCTGAGTTGGAAGAATGGTCTTGAGTGTGGTAGGTACTGAGGAGTACAGGTTGTGGCTTGGCAGTGTTATAGAACACATGAGTATGTGCATGACTGGCAGAGTGAGATGTTTCGGAGTGTATGTTGTGATATGGATGGGTGAATGTGAGGGGTGTTGGTGAGTGGGGTCTATGGGTGCTTGGAGAATGGAGAAGGGGAATATTTTCACAATAACTGATAATGATCAATTAGATTAATAATATTAAATAGGCACCCACATTAAACCAAAAAAGTAGAGTAAAATAAACATTCCTCCGTCAGGCCTGGGACTCTTCCTATTAGACTGATACGAAAGGTAGAAATAATGATAATCTGGCTCCCGTGTAGCCTCATAGACTTCCTCTTTCTTGCAGCCTGCCAAACTTACACCCAGCTGTAAATAAAAAGTTTGCCACAAAAATGCTGCTGTAAATATGGTTTGAACAGCAAAATGTGTTTTTTTATGCCCCAAACATTTACATTTCATGCCGCCATATCCTGGAGAGTTTTCCCAATGGTCAGTTATATGCCCTACCCTAAATTCCAAGTTACCCAATTTATGGTGGAATACACTCAAGGAGTCGATTAGGCTGCCCACTCTAACATCCTTCCTATTATGAGGAGTCAGAAATGCGAGACAGACACAAAGGTAACGTTTTCTCAAGTTTAACACTTATTCAAAATAAAAAGGGGTTTGATGAACTTTCCCTAACCTAATAGAGAGATTCCTACCTAGCAAATTAAAACTATTTAATTCAACAAAACAGTTTTGTAATTCAAACTCAAATGTTCTTGGAAGCGCTCCTTGCAACCAGTGTTGTATTCCCTTCCCCTGGATCAATTCAGGAATACTCAGATTCTAGTTCTGTCTCAACAAAGTTCTGTTCAAAGAAATAGAAAAGTATTTTTCAACCAAAGAGTCTTTCTTGAACAAACAACAAATGTCCTTTTCACCACAGACAGCTGGTTGACAGTTTAAACAACTCAATGTCTTCCACAATATCCCTCTTGCAAGGACGATTGACTTACTCCCAAAACACAGGTTGCAGAACCAATAACAATTTTTCTGTTCTCATATAACACCTTCTTCAAAAGAAACTTTGTCTTGTCAAGATAGCACGTTACTCTTTGTCAATACTTCTTCTGGCAATAAAACTCTTTTGTCAGGATAGCAAACAAGTTTCCTCAGTGATGCCACTGCTTGTCAACAAATGATAAACCACATACGTTCTTTTCAGTCAACAAAAGTTATTTCCACAAATCCTTCTGCCACAAAGATATCAAACCATAATCTTCTTTCCTGGTTCACTCGCCTGTCAGGACTAACCAGTAGCGCTGGTATATTTGTTTGATCAATCAATTCGTCACTCAGGACGTATACAGACGCAACCAAGAATCGTTGCGACCGCGTGTCTGGCTCAATTTGCCTCGTTTCCAGGACCCTCGTCTTGATGCTCTTTGTGCGCTGCTCGCCGATCAGGGATCGGCTGTGTACAGATCTGCAGAGGAGTCTCTCATCACTTCTACAGGTGCGCCCCGAACACCTTCTGACACCCGGTCCGACGGCTTCATCCTCGACTCGTTTTTGCCTTCCTTCAACTTCAACGTATGTGATGGAGCATTAATGGGAGGGTCCCTATTGTGGGCACCATATTTGCTAGGCCATAAAGACCGCATATGGAAACTAAGGCACAATAACCATACACTATAATGACACGTCAGACGCAAGGTTCATTTTCCAAACAAGTCTGGTTTTATACAAAGTTTCTCAGTCGGCCGACTGGGTCTCAACGCCTCACAACATGTGTTCCAAGACACCGTGAGATGCGAGAGAGAGCGAACAGTGCTCAAGTAGCAATATATATACATTATCTTTCGTTAAGGCAATTCGACCGCCCCCATACATGTCATACAGGCTAGGGTTCAGTGATTGACAATTATGACACGTTACGACAAGTCTTCATTCAGTCTAAACATAGTTATTCTAGCAAAGGCAGCAGAGACAGCTTTCTGTTATGGGGAACATGGAGCTCTGGCTCGGTAAGGATATCTTGTTCTTAGCAGAGAAACATTCCATACAAAGTTATTTGTGTGTTACGGCTCATGAGCTAAGGGTAAGATAGTTCTGAAGCAGAGAATACCATTCTCCGCGAAGGAGCACCACTAGGAGAATATAATTCATGTTTAACTGCCTTTTACAACAGTGCTTGCAAGATAAACTGACACCTGGACTACTGATTAGAAGCAGCTTCTGCTCGACTTCAAAGACTTAGTGAAAGAGAAAAGCAATGTATTTCTGCACAGATCAACATTCCTGTCTGCATTAGTATTTCAGCGTTCAAGCCGTGGCCTCGCACTGTGTGCGAATCTAAAGCATAGAATATATCTGCAAAGCGTTTAACAAAAAGGAAAAAAAGCAAATGGCCGACATTTCACAAAATGGACGCCCTTTGGTTACAGTGATGATTCTTGGAGACGTAATGTTTTTCATATGATGCGATTTGCTTCTGGCCAACATACTATACGTATCATTTGATTATGGGATTACTTTTCTGGTCTAACAAACCCTCCTTTTGGCCTCAAGCCAATAGCATCATCCGTACATCGCGTCTTCATCGGACCACGTGTCCAATTCTGAACTACCCATGTCGCTATAATCGTCATCAGAAATATTAATCGCCATAAATTCTTTCATTATTTCGTTTTCGTGTTGTGTACCATCACTTATCATGTGAAGAGGAGGTTTTGTACTGATTGCATGTACACACTCAGTTGTAATTTGGGAGCAGAGGACTGGCAGGCATTGTATACAACAACAGCAGAATATGAGGATTCCAACTATCATAACCAAGATTGCAATTAGTTTCCATCCCCATGATCGTAGCAGTTCCCAAAACCATGAATTTATATTCAGACTCCAACCACCTGTGGGGACATGAATTTCAGAGCTTAGGACATGCAATTTCTTAATTGCTTCAAATATCGTAGGGGAGGAACTACTTACGAATACACAGCACGCTGACCCCACTAATTTGCATACTCCCCCACGATCAACCAAAATAATATCAAGCACCATTCTATTTTGAAGTGCAACTAGTCTAATTGCTTTTTGTTCCAATGTCATATTATAGAGTATATTGGTTGTCCCATTTATTGTTTTCTCTCACCCTGGATAGTTTTCTTATATTCCATGAGTTTATTGCTTGTCCCCAAAAAGGTATAAATGATTTCGCTATATCCCCAGCAATCTGCCCTGTAGTAAAGAAATATAACAGGTTAAACGTATCTCTAGGTAACAGGTCCCTTCCCGAGTTCTAGGTAACCATGGATAGGCCTGATCTCCACATATAAAACAAACAGCACCTCCTTTATATAATGGATTTTCAACTTGTTCAAGCACAGCAATATTCATGCATCTGGTGAATGTTCTCACTGGGTGGGAACCCGTTTTTCGTAAGCAAAATAGGACAGAATGTGGACTATGATTAATAGTATAGGAGGGAGGCACAGCATCTTTGTTTCCAACTGAAGCCATTTTAAAAGTGATTAGGGACTGGTAAGGCTTAGAGAGTCTATCTACTGGACTTGTTGTTACCAGTTTTATTCTGCTTCTGCTTGTAAATACGGAACAACCCAACGGTTCCAATGCCGATCTTTCGAATTTGTTTATATTTGTTCCATCAAACTGTCCAGTGACACTATCATTCCATTTTCCGAAAAATAGCACTCTTAATGATGCATAACAGGCAGTATTAAGCGGCAAAGGATGTACATACCAACCCATTCCTCTTTCCCCGTGCTGGGGTAAATGGGAACAAACCCAACAATTGGACCTATTCAAGATAGCATGGGTCATATTCATAATCAGCAGTAATGTGTTATTATCATATCCTTTTCTATATTTCACTTCTTGTGATGGAAGAGTTTAGGAGAGCACATGTACCGGGCTTCTCATTGTAGGAGCATTGGTAGCAGACAAGAGAGAGTTTGAGAGAGGCACAATCTCCAGATACCAAAACACTGGGAACAGTGTAATCAAAATGCAAAGCGGTATCATAATCAAAAGCATATCATTCTTTCTAAACCAAGTCTTTCTTGGAGTAAGCTTAATGTCAATCTTTGTATCATCAACAGCATTGGTGCAGACGGGAGCAGGAGTGAATATAGGCATCTTCTATAATGTTTATTTCAGGAAAAGTTTTTAAGTGTTCGTCTGAAAAATTCTCCACAGCAACACACATTAGCAACAAAATTTCAGGCCAATCCAGGTTAGCCTGCTTAGATGACAGCAAACTGATGTTAATCTTCACACAGCTCCAAAAAGGCAGGAGCAAGTATCAATTTTATAGTGTCGGTATCATTTGCCCCCACTTGTCCGTGCCAGGTTGCAATGACCTTCACTTTCAATGGTAGCACCGGGAAGCCGCTTGTCCGAGCTCTCAACTGATACAGCTCATACGCTCCTTTTCCCTAGGCCTCCGTTCCCAGCTCCATCCGTGAGCTAGAAACAAAGGCGAAACAAAAGCTGATCACTTCCGATTTCGTGAACGCAGATTGTACCTTCCAGCTCCAGGTACAGTATGATCAATGAACAATGCACTCTCATTTCTGGATGCAGGATCAGTGCCAATTTGTGATGCAATGAGTGATGATGAGGCAGCAGTCGGACAATGTTGAGTCAACTTTGGCCTTTCGATTTTCGTTGCAATCTCCCCAGGCCCTTTCTCGGGCTTAGGAAGTACTTCTGACGGGGATTCGGCGATGATATTTTTGTCATCAGGTACAGCTGTCTTGCTTTCGACGCCACGATCATCAATCTCTTTCTCTTGTGGCAAAGGAAACAGAACTCTTTTCGTGTGTGTTACGTGGATCCAATGTTTACGGCCATTCACTCGGACTGCAGTCTGCGTGGCCAGTAGCACCTGGAAGGGTCCTGTCCAGCGCGGTGCAAGTGAAGACTTTCTTTCAAAAATGTTCACCAGAGTCCAGTCACCTGGCTGCAGACAATGTCCTGGACCTGTATATCTGACAGGAAGATCCTCTTGCACCTGCTGATTAATCAAACACAAGTTTTGAGTCAACTGTTGGCAGTAATCAATAAGTAATGGATACTCAATATCCTTCAAACGTTTTGGATGGGGCACATTCCAGACATTGGCTGCTCTCCCCATAACAATTTCATATGGGGAGAGACTAGTCCTCGCCTGCACAGCCGTTCGCATGCACAGCAAAGCTAATGGCAATGTATCGCGCCATTTCAAATTGCTCCCTGCGCAAATTTTGCTCAGCTTGTTTTTCAAGATACCGTTTTGGCGTTCTACCAAACCAGCACTCATCAGGTGTCTGGCCGAATGGAATTGCTTATCAATTTGAAGACCTGCGCAAATTTGCAATATCACGGCCACAATAAAAAGCGTTCCATTATCTGACCATATGACACAGGGTATTCCAAATCGGGAAAAGTATTCTTTTAGCATGGACATAGCTGTACAATCTTTCAGGGGATAGGCCTCTACCCATTTGCTGAATGCGCAGACCACTACGAGGACATACTTATTGTTTTGGCACCTCTCCATTTCTATGAAATCAAAATGGATGACTTCAAATGGCATAGACGGTGGGCCAAAACTTCCTACTTGTGTCAATGTTCCTTTCCCAATGTTAGGTTGTAAACAAGTCATGCAATTCTGAACCAATCTTCCAGCAGTTTTTCTGATGTGAGCCATAGTAACCATTGCCTTTACATAGGCATTTGGCTACATCCATCGGTTATTTTGTTTGTCCAACCAACAACCCTCAGAATCTAATTCTGCTGGACCCTCAGACCATTTTTTTTTAATTTCATCTAGTGTAGCTTTTGCTTGTATCTCTTTAACTGTTTCAATTCCATTTTCTATCATGCAGGACACTCCTCCTGTTTTTTCAACATACATTTTGTGTGCAAATCAGTGGCAGTTTGTTTCGCAATTTTGTCTGCAAATGCGTTTCCCTTTCCTACATTACATGTTACTTTTTTATGTGCTTCACATTCCATTATTGCTAATTGCTTAGGAAGCGCAAGTGATGACAACAGTCTCACTATCAAAGTGCCATGTTGGATTTTGGTTCCATGTGATGTCAGGAAACGCCTTTCAGCCCATAATCGACCAAAATTGTGTACCATCCCAAAGGCATACTGACTGTCAGTATATATGTTTACATTGAGGTTTGCATAAATTTCACATGCTCTTGTTAACACTATTATTTCCACAGCTTGTGCTGAATTATATGCGATTCGCTTGCTCTCTATAATAGTTTTCAGTGTCGTGATGGCATAAGCAGCAGTTGATGGGCCTTCTTGTAATTTAAAACAAGAACCGTCACAAAACAGTTCTCCATGTGGCTCTTTCTGTGGAGTGTCAGTTAGGTCAATTCTTCCTTTCGTCTCTTGTTCAGTAACCATTAAACAATCATGTGGGAATTGTTTTTCACCCCATTTTTCGCTGGGTGGAGGCATTAACTCGGCCGGATTAAGCGCAGCATCTCTTAATTTGAATATGCGGTGCAAATAGGACAATTTCGTACCTTGTTAATCTGGCTGATGTGAAATGTTGCGTCTGTGTTCTATTTAAAAAAAAGAATGTCCACATTATAGTTAAAGTGTGACCTAGAACCATTCGGTCAGTTTGTTTTACTGACGCAGCGTCTGCAGCAACAGCTCGCAAGCAACGCAGCAAAGCACATGCAACAGGATCCAACGTGGAAGAGAAGTAGCCGCATGGTCTATTTCTCCCCCAGTGTTCCTGAGTCAAAACAGCCAAAGCACATTCATTGTTTTCATGAACAAATAACTTAAAACTCTTGTCGTAATTTGGCGCGCCCAAAACTTGAGCTGAACACAATGCAGCTTTGAGCAGGTCAAATGCTTCTTGGCATTCCATGTTCTATGGCAAAAGTAAGGTAACATCCTTCCTTGTCAATGCCACTATTGCTTTCACAATCATTGAAAAGTTAGCGATCTACTGCCTACAATATGAAGCCATGCCAATTCTTTCTGCATATTTGGAATAGGCATATCGGAGATGCTTTCGATTCTTTCTTGGTTTCAAACTTCTTCCCTCCTTCAAAAGATGGTAGCCTAAATAGGCCACTTCCTTTCGACAACACTGATTTTTTTTAGCGAAGCCTTGTGTCCATGTGCCACTAAATGTGTCAATAATGCAACAGTGCTTTCTTTATAAATATCTCCTGTGTCTGCTGCTATTAGCAAGTCATCAATGTATTGTAACAATACACATCCTGTCGGTAATTCAAGCATATCTAGTTGTTCCTTCAATGCTCTACTATAAATACCTGGACTTTCAGTGAACCCTGTGGAATACGTGTGAATG
This sequence comes from Ambystoma mexicanum, assembly GCF_040938575.1. NCBI lineage: Eukaryota > Metazoa > Chordata > Amphibia > Caudata > Ambystomatidae > Ambystoma > Ambystoma mexicanum. The sequence continues at coordinate 493,141,668 of NC_090937.1, forward strand.
TAAATAAACATTCTCCTAGTGTAAAAGCAAACAAATATCTACTATCTCGATTCACTGGGATACTAAAAAATGCATTTTTCAGATTAATTAGACTAAAATGCGATGCAGAGGCTGGAATCATAGTCAAAATTGTAGTCACATCTGGGACTAATGGAAATTGCAGATCAACCACTTTAGTCACTCCTCGTAAATCAATTACAAAACGATACGGTATAACATTGCCTCATTTCTTGTAAACCGGCAGAATCGGGCTATTGCAAATACTACTAGCAGTTTCTTCCACTAAGTTTTTTGTAATTAAATCTGATACAATGCACTTCAACGCTTTTTCTCCCTCAGCCGAAATTTTATATTGCGGAATACGCGGCAATGTGATTCCTTTTTTCAAAACCATTTTCACCGGTTCTACTTTCAAACAACCAACATCATTGTCGTTCACTGCCCATATACAAGCCGGTACTTTACTGAATTCAGTCGGTAGTGGCATAGATACAAACTGTGAGGCAGGAGTCTTTTGTGGCGAAATTGTCAAATACACTCCATCAAGAGAACAATAAATGACCGCATTCAATTTTTTCAACAAATTCAATCCCAACAAATTTTCGCCGCAATTTTTCATCAAAAGAAATGGGCAAGACTCTGTAAATGGACCTATTGTTATAGGTAGTGGTTGTGAAACTGGACTAATTACTGGTGTACCTGAGAACCCTACTGAGACACTTCTATGCCCTGACAGTGGTATTTCTGGAACCTGCTCATGGTCAATTGAACATTTTTTGTGCACCTGTGTCCACAAAAAAAAATGTGTTCCCTATTCCTAACCTTAATTTCTACGTAGGGCCCTTTCTGGTCAACGGGAATAGGTACTGGTTCCAACCCTTGTTTCAGGCTGTCATAGTAGAAAAGTACTAGGTCAGATGTAAAGTCGCCAGAGTAATATGTGTTTGACTGATTGTCAAAAACATTTTCGCCATTCGTATTGTTTCGTTGTTGATTCTGATTACCCCGATTATGCTGAAATTGCAACACGTTTTTGTTTCGATTCTGCCCTAATGTTCCTGGACAACCTCTATTCTGTCTCCTCGGAATAGTCCCATTTCTGTTCTGTATCTGCGGGCACTGTGCTCGCCAATGGCCTTCTTGTCTATAATAGGCATATTGATTACTCCATATTGGACCCCCTTCCATGTTGGAAGTTAATGCAAATTGGACTCTAGATGGTGCGTTCCCACCACCTCTATTATTGTTCGCTACTTGCTATAACAATACTCTTGTTTTCAAATCTCCTTTATTCCTTAGTTCCTCATCCTTTTCTGAATTTACTCTGTTTTGATAATATTGGGCCATATGTAATAACAATATTGGGCCATATTCACTTTGTGATTTCGCTTGCCATGCACTTTCAGATGTCATTATTAAAGTTTGAATTTTCGGTAACAACCCTTGCACACAATTAAAAAAGAATCTCTTCCCAGGTTCGGTACTTAGATCTTGACCACTAAAATCTGCAAATACCTCTTCAAACCGATTAAAATAATCTGTCGCTCCTTCCTCTTTTCCTTGTAAACAAGCAGTCAATTTATCCCAAACTATTCTTTTTTCGGGCACTAAAGTTTTCAATTACTCTACTATCTGCGATGGCAGGGCCAACATTACTTGTGGTGGCTTTTCTCCAGCCTTTCTCTCACTATCAATTTTAATCAAATTCTCCCATGTATCACCCAACATCGGCGCGTCATTTATATTTCTGACCGGTTTCCATATATCTACAGGAACAATCACGGGAAACAGTAAATCAATGTCACTCAGTGTAAAAACAGATGAATTTAAAACAGATTAAATTTCCTTATAGAATCATGCCGGGTTTTTCCTAATATCAGGGACCGTCTGCTTTATAGTATTTACTTCTTGCCTAGAAAAAGGGACATATACAAACTGTGCAATATAATGAGCTTCTATCGTTCGCGCTGGAGTAGCTTCATCGGCAGAAACCTCTACTTTCGGAACAAACATGGGAGGCACCTCCCTCATGGGTAATTGCAAACTAGGGGTTTCTACATTCGTTCGTCTATTAAGCAACAAAGCTAGATCAAGTGAAAAAGCAGTCGTTCCAGTTTCAGGCAAAAATGCTCTTTTATTGATTGTCATTAAATCAGCGGGACAACGGGCCTCATTACGACCCTGGCGGTCCGGAAATAACGGTGGCGGTAAACCCGCCGCCACCGTTGTTTCCGGACCGCCTGATCCTGACCCCTGCAGGCGGGAGGTGATGTTCCCGCCAGGTCTGACCTGGCGGGTTTAACACCTCCGGCATGCAGGCGGACGAGGAAACACCGGCAGCATTACGAGATGCTGCCGGTGTTTCCATGATCCCGATTCCCATTGAGTCCCATAGGACTCAATGGGAATGGGGATTTACACCATTCCGCCTCCGTTATTCCCGGAAAACCGGGGTTGTAATGCCCCGGTAATTCCGGGAATCACAGAGGCGGAATGGTAATACGAGTCCGGCGGTAACCAGGCGGTTTTACCGCCGCAGTTACCGCCGGACTCGTAATGAGGCCCAACATATCTTATTCTTCATACATTCATCCTGTAAATATTGCACCATAACTTATACCTTTCTCTGCATTTCTAGTGTATACGGACTAAACATATTATGCACTTCAATTGGAGAAATCGCAGCATCCATAATCCATCTAAGCGCATCTCGCGTACAAATTTGCATCTCTTCACTAATGGGTTTCAGTGGCGGTAAAAACCGTTTCTGAACATACGACATATGCGGTTCATCTTTTTTCAATAATTCTTTATGCAATTGATCAAGTTCTCGCTTAAACACAAATATTCGGCCTACATGTTCTCGTATTTTTGCCGCATTATCTCGCATGTTCGAAAGAACAACCAAATCACGGAACTCTTGCGGTACCACTGTATCAGTCAAATCACGGGTTGGGCTGGTGATATATAATGTAGTATTAATTAATACCTTCCCATTCGGTAAAACAATCACACATATATACAAAACATTTTTGTTTTGGAACTACCAAATACAGTGGACTACCACATGTTATTCACACAAGAGAAGAACAAGTTACTTTCTTACCTGGTAACGTTCTTTCGATGGGATGGTCCGACGACGTATTCCATATCTATGACAGTAATCACCACAGCTGTGCTGCTTCGGAAACTTTTTCGGCGTCTGCGTCCTGCGTCGATGACGTCGATGCGCCGCCGTCGAGGACCTCCTCCGACGTCCGACGTCATCCGATGTGATAAGTAGGACGCACGACGCCAGTAGCCTCAGTTGTAGTTTTTTCCCCCCAGAACGTGTGACAATAGTCAACTGCCAGTCCGACACAAAGCCTTGCGGAACGTAAGCTGCAAACGCAACAGAAATTCTGCAGCGGGGAAGGCAGGGCGGGAGCGATATGGAATACGTCGTCGGACCATCCCATCGAAAGAACGTTACCAGGTAAGAAAGTAACTTGTTCTTCGAGGGGATTGGGTCCTCCGACGTATTCCATATCTATGACAGACTCCCAAAGCAGTACCAAATCAAGGAGGAGGGAAAGAATTTAGAAACAAAATTTAGAATAGCCAATCAAATAGCAGAGCAAAGGACCGCCTTGCCAAAGGCCAGATCCTGCCCTCTGATGGAATCGAGGGAATAATGCCGCACAAATGTATGCACTGAAGCCCAGGTGGCAGCATAACAGATGTTGCGAATAGGAACACCCCTCTGCAGGGCAGTAGATGCAGCCAAGCCCCTGGTAGAATGGGCCCGCAAGCCAGCCGGAGGGTCCTTGCCCGCCAAGCGGTAACACTCCGAGATGGCCAAAATAATCCAGCGGGACAAAGTCTGTTTCGTCACAGCTTGCCCCAAGCGCTTACCAGCGTAACCAATAAAGAGTTGATCGTCCACTCTGACCCGGGACATGCGAGAAACATAAAAGCTCAAAGCTCTCCTAGGATCAAGCCTATGGAGCCTCTCCTCTTCCTTACCAGGATGCGGAGGAGGATAGAATGCCGGAAGAACAATCTTCTGGGCCAAATGAAATTCCGTCACTACCTTCGGAAGAAAAGAAGGACGAACTCGAAGGACAACCCTGTCCTTGTGAAATACAGTGAAGGGTGGCTTAACAGAAAGTGCCTGTAACTCACTCACTCTGCGAGCGGAAGTAACCGCAACTAAAAACACAGTTTTCAAAGTCAACAGCCTCAAAGGGCAAGAATGTAACGGCTCAAACGGAGCACCCATAAGAAACCTAAGAACAAGGTTCAAATCCCAACCGGGCACCAGGAAAGGCGACGGAGGGAACACATTAGTGAGCCCTTTCAGAAACTGTGAAATTAAAGGGATTTTAAAGTAAGAACATTCTTCAGAAGAGCGCTTAAAGATGGACAGCGCCGCCAGGTAACCCTTAACGGTACCCACTTGCAAGCCCCTGTGGGCCAAAGAAAGCAAAAAGGACAGAACCATGGGGATGTCACATGCAAAAGGATCCACATTCTGAACTCTGCACCAGTCGCAGAACTTACGCCAACGGCAACGGTACAGAGACTTAGTTGCGGGCCTTCGGGCCGAAAGCAACACCTCCATCACGTCTTCAGGGAGGTCCCAATCCTTATACCTCAACCTTTCAGAAGCCAAGCGTGAAGGTTGAGGGATCCGACCTCTGGATGGAGAACCTGACCCCCCTCCCGTGAGAGCAGATCGTCTCGGTAGGGAAGACGACGTGGAGGGCAGATGGACAAGTCGAGAAGGTCCGGGTACCACGTCCTCCGAGCCCACGCCGGAGCAATGAGGATCATCCGGGAACCGAACTTCCGTAACCTCCGCAGCACTTGCGGGATGACGGGGACCGGAGGAAACGCGTACAGCAGCGGGAACGACCACTCCACCACGAACGCGTCTCCTAAGGCTCCTTTTGGAGGAAATTCCCGCGAGCAAAACCTTTCGCACTTCCGGTTGACACTGGAGGCAAAGAGATCCACTTGAGGGGTCCCCCAAAGGGCGAAGATCTCCAGGAGAATCTCCTGAGCCAACTCCCACTCGTGAGAGATCGTGCACTGCCTGCTCAGAGCGTCCGCCGTCACGTTCTCGACTCCGGCCAGATGAACTGCCGAGATCGAAACTTCCTGCTGGATGGCCCAGAACTCGAGCTGCATCGCCTCCCTGCACAGAGGAAGTGACCCTGCCCCCCCCTTTTTGTTGAGGTAGTGCATGGCCACTGTGTTGTCCGTCAGGATCAGGACATTCTTCCCTCGCACAGTCGGCAGAAAAGCCCTCAGGGCTAGCCTGACGGCCCTCAGCTCCAACAGATTGATATGGAGTCTGGACTCCGACGGAGACCAACGACCGCTGACTGTCAGCCCGTTGGCATGAGCTCCCCATCCCGTGAGGGATGCATCCGACACGATCGTCACCTCCGGCCAGGGAAGCCAAAACGGAGCCCCCTTCATCAAGTTGCCTTCGACGGCCCACCACAGAAGGTCCCGGGCGACCGAGGGCGGCACCTGAATCGGGTCCGACATCCTGCCGGAGGACTGCGACCATTGCATCTTGAGTGCCCACTGCAAAGATCTCATTCGCAGGCGAGCCTCTGGCACCAGAAGAATGCAGGACGCCATGAGGCCGAGCAACCTCAAGAACTCGAACGCTGGGAGCGTCTGGGCATGCTGAAACTTGCGCACCATCTGCTGAATGTGAAGAGCCCTCACCTGGGGAGGAAAACACTGCCCCAGGGAAGTGTCGAGCACTGCTCCGATGTACTGGAGCCTCTGCGTTGGCGTCAAATGGGACTTCTTTAAATAGAGGGAGAAGCCCAGCCTGTGAAGGGAGTGGCAGGCGACGGACAGATGATCCAGGACCTGCTCGGGAGAGCTCCCCCTGATCAACCAATCGTCCAGGTAGGGGTAGACGTGAATCCCCCCTTGCCTGAGATGCGCTGCCACCACCACCATGAGCTTGGTGAAAACCCTCGGGGCGGAGGTCAAACCGAACGGCAGGACCCGAAACTGAAAGTGCGAGTCGCCAACCGCGAACCTCAGGTACTTCTTGTGCTTGGGATGGATCGGCACATGGAAGTAAGCATCCTTGAGGTCGAGTGACACCAACCAGTCCTGAAGCTGAAGGGCCTGGAGGACTTGAGAGAGAGTAACCATCTTGAACTTGTCCTTCCTGAGGAGTTTGTTCAAACCGCGCAAGTCCATGATGGGTCTCAATCCCCCGTCTTTCTTGGAAATCAAAAAATAAGGGGAATACCATCCCTTGTTCCTCTCCGCTACAGGCACCAGTTCTATGGCGCCTTTCTCCAGCAGGGCTTGAATTTCCTGCGCAAGGAGCGGATCCGGACACTTCAAAGAGAGGTTCCCCGGTGGATTGTCGCGAGGCCTGTGCCGAAAGGGAAGACAGTAGCCGTGGGTTATGATCTCCAGAACCCACACATCCGAAGTAATGGCACGCCACTCTACAAGATGCTGCGCCAGCCTTCCCCCAACCGGCGAACCATGGGACAAGGCCTCATGACTGAGTAGGAGCGGCTGCGGCGTTACCTGAGGGCAAAGAGGCAACTGCCCGAGCGGCCTTGGCACCACGGGTACCCTGTCGTCCACCTCTGGTACCCCTGCGTTGGCCCCTTTGACTGCCAGCTCCTCTCGCTCTACCAAAGGACGAGTAATAGCGAAAGGAGCCACCCCTCCACTGCTGTCCCCTAGGACGAAAAGGCGGAGGTTGGCGAACTGCAGCGCCCAACGACTTCGCTGCAGCTTTTGAGGTCTGCAACCTCTCAAGGCTCTCGTCAGCCTTGCTGCCAAAAAGATGTTCACCATCAAAGGGCATGTTGAGGAGCCGGGACTGCACATCAGGAGCAAACCCCGACTTCCGCAACCACGCAAACCTGCGTATCACGGTGCTCGCCGCCATGGACCTACTGACGCATTCAGCTAAGTCCAAACCCGACTGAACGGACTCACACATGGCATCCTTACCATCCTGGACCAAAGCAAGGAAACCATCCCGTTCGTCCCCTTCGGGAATATGTTCAGCCGCTAACGCAACACAGTTCCACAGAGTGTGCGTGAAACGTGACAAGGCACAAATGGAGTTGGCCGCCTGAAGCGCCATACCACCAGAAGAAAACACCTTCTTCGCCCAGCCATCAAAACGTTTGTCGTCCCTATCAGGAGGGATGGTAGGGTACGACGCCTGCTTTGCCGGGGCCGTGGCCGCCTGCACCACCAAACTTTCCGGAGTGGGGTGCCTGGTCAAGTAGCAGGGGTCGCCACTGGCTGGACGGTATTTCCGCGACAAGGATCTGCCCACTGCCGGGAGACTCTCCGGAGCAGTCCAAGCCGCCGCCACCCTACGCTGTAAAGCCATATGGAATGGCAGAACCGGGTCAGATGGGGGACCAACATCAAGGATGTCCGTCAGATCATCCTGCACAAACTCCCCTGGGGGAGCAGACCATCCCAGATACTCAGACACCCTAGCCATAAGGCGCCGGTATGAGGAATCGGCATGGGAGCCAGGCTCAGGCCGACCAAATTCCACCTCCGGAGAGGTGTCCAGACCACTAGCATCATGCAGCGACTGCCTCAATTCGTCAAATTGACCATGGCCCGAGACAATGTCATCCGGCACCTGACCAGGAACCAGGCCAACCGAATCCTCATCCGCCTCCGAAATACAATCCAAGTGGTGGAAAGGCACCTGAGAGTGCCTGCTCTTAGCCAGAGCCTTCCTAGGGGGTACACCCGAGACACGGGGCACCTCCGACACGAAAGGCGTCGATGGCGTCGAGCGAATCGGCGCGCCGTCGAGAAAACCGGCAACGGCGCCGAGAGGATCGGCGTCGACGTCGAGGAAATCGGCGTCGACGTCAGATGCAGCGCCTCCAATATCGGCGGCGTCGACACAGCCCTCGAAGCCGGAGCCCCGAGCGTGTCCCTCGACGACCTGAACGTCGACGGCTTCGACGACTTCCTCGGAGCCGGAGCCTCGAGAAAGCCTGTCGACGCCCTCGACGCCTCAGACGTCGATGTCTTCCTCGAAGACATCACAGGTGCACACGGTCTCGATCGCGTCGAGGACCGGGACCTGGAACGGGTACGGCGAGAACGAGCCTCCTTGTCCGAACGGGACCTCTCCCGTGACTCGTGCCGACCACTCTTGCGAGCGGCGTCTCTCGACCTCACACGGCCGACCCCACTCGGGGGCGCGGACGGTTGAGTACCCTGCGACTCAAGAATCGCCAACATTTTCTTCCCGAAGAAAGCCCATTCCTCCGGCGTCGCACGGCTGGTGGGATAACCGACGTGCCGGGCAGAGTCCTCGGAAGAGGACCTGGAAGGCGACCGGTGACGGCGCTTCCGAGAACGCCTCGAAGAGGCAGAGGAGTGGCGAGACCGACTCCTAGAAGAAGACCGACGAGACCTCCGACGATGACGCGGAGAGTCACCCCTCGAATCATCCGTCGAAAGCCCCGCCGACTTCGACTTCCGGGGCTTGGACACCCGACCTACCGACAATTTCTTCTTACGTTCGCGTAAGGCCTTGGAAGTGAGCGACAGGCAGTCGACACAGTCATCCGTGTCGTGGGCCTCCCCGAGGCACCAGAGGCAGGCGTCGTGCGAGTCAGTCACCGACATCTTGGACCCACACACCCCGCACTTCTTGAAGCCCGGACGCGGGGTTGAAGACGAAGTGGAAGACATCGCTGCGAAGGAATATTCACAAACGAACAGGCTCGAAGAACCAGAAAGAACAGAACTCCAAAGAGTCGAGGCTAGAACCGAGAAACACGAAGCAACACGTTCGCGGAAAAAACGGAACTGAGGCTACTGGCGTCGTGCGTCCTACTTATCACATCGGATGACGTCGGACGTCGGAGGAGGTCCTCGACGGCGGCGCATCGACGTCATCGACGCAGGACGCAGACGCCGAAAAAGTTTCCGAAGCAGCACAGCTGTGGTGATTACTGTCATAGATATGGAATACGTCGGAGGACCCAATCCCCTCGAAACCACATCGCTTATACATACTCGAGCACACACTGAAAATCATCATTCATAAATGAGTCCATTATAAATTTATTGTTAAGACAAATTTAGAAAAAATTAAAACAAGGAGAAAAGCAGAGCATACAAATGTAAATTACAATTCATCACTGCATGATCAGCTTAGTCCATTTCTAAAAACAGTATCATCTGTATGGGGTTAGTTAAATAAATGAAGTGACTTAATTCACTTAAGCAGTATAACGATACGCGACTTTTTAGTGAGTTCGTTGTCAAATGTCGACATATTTCGGTCCTTCTGGAGATTAAGGCACTATCTCTAGTGTCTCTACACCCAATGATTTTTCTGCCTTCTTCAGGACAATTTCTTTTAGAGCAGATGGAAAACCTCTTTCATATACCCCAACAGCTTAGCACAATCTAAAAACAAACATACACAGTTGAGAGCGACAATGGTTCTCTAGTTGCAAAAATACATAGCTTCTATCACATACATTATACTTCTCCTAGTAATCACAAGTTCATTCCAAAACATGTTTATCAACGATGGGATTCCTGTTTAACATCTTTCTAGACAGCATATGACATTATACCCCAAAAGTAGGGCACAGCAGACAATCTGTAAATAATTGAGATTAAGTAACCAATTTTTAAAAAAACTACCATGAATTTGATAAAAAAGGAATTTAATGATATGTCGCCAATTGAGTTAAAATATGTAATAAGGAAATTGTTTTCCTTAATGTATATAGGTTCATAATATAGGTTGGGTGCTGTGAATGAACAAGGGTTGACCTGTGAACACCCGGCGCAAAGAAATAAGAATATAAGAAAATATGACCTGTCACGGCTATGATTGAGCCGGTTTTGGAGCTCATGTCCATCCAGGGTGTAAGTGTTACGCTCACCTGGACCCGACAGGGGTGTCGATCGGACCCGGACAGCTGCAGTCTCCTTCAACGTGATGCGTAGTGCAGAGATGACTGTCTGGACTGGCCCGCCTAGTCTTGTCTGCTGGACCCGAAGAAGTATTTTCCTGCAAGTGGAGACAGGGATTAAGCACCTGTGGGTTTTAGTGATGGCCTCCCAACTGTTCTCGCTCTCCCCCACTAATCACCTCGGATATGCCCTTAGTAACCTCACCTTATGTTCGTAAAAGATGAGCTCTCCATCCTGCGTGTCTTGCAGGGGCGCGTAGATACCAGTTACTTCACTGGTTTGAAGCCGTTGGGAGAGTTCCGGTAAGTATTGACTCTGAAGTCCCTGGCGGGATTGGTAAGTATTAAGTTCAAAGAGTTCAATGTGCCCGATGTTCACTCTTGTCCCCTTCCTTCCTTAAGTTGCAACTGAGTTTGTGAGAAGGTGGTCTCGTAGCTGCTGCTGGCGTTCAGGTAAGAGTCTGTGTTACCCAACACTGTCCGGTAACTGTTGCATGCGTTAACGTGTTGTTTTTCTCTCTCTTTACAGATGCGGCATATGAAAATGTGGAGAGTTATGGAATAATACCGCCGGTGGTAAATCAGGCAAGTCTATGATGGTAAGAGCTTGTATTTGTTGATTCCCTTGGCTCACCTTGTTTTTTCTTGTGTCCCCTAGGTGCCGGATTACGGCGAAGAAATGATGGAGACAGTGCCGGATCGAAAGATGCTGTGAGAACTGGCGAGTATGGCGCCGTGCTGGAGCTGGCAAAGTGACGCGTGCAGGACTGATGTACTTTCCAGGTCCAGAGATGAAATGGTTCCGGAATTAGGTGAGGAATTTGAAATAAGTTCGTTTTCTAACCTTGTCCTTTTCTTCGTCTTTATTCTAGGAGCTCCGGATTCGAGGCGGGCGTGGCAGAAGACTGGATGCTGGCTGCAAGCACCGTGAGCGTCACGCTGCTGGATGCAGAATAACGCGACGCATGTGCTGCTGTTCGGGTGTGGTTTAAATAGCCTCCAAAGTAGTTCCAGGTCAGCAGTTCCCTAGAGCCACGCCCGAGTAAAAAATAGCCCCTGTAACAAAATAGTCCCATCCAGGCCTCATGTAGGCTTGGACTCTTTTGCAGCATGGTCTGCATCAGGTAAGTAAAGTCTGAGCCTGGCGCCTATGGCGCCAGGACTGAACCCAGACAGCCCGTAGCCGGGGCTGCTGAGGTTCAAACAAATGTCTGGATGCCTGCTCCCGGAACTGAGGGCCTTGGTCATGTAGGCATCATGACAGTAAGTTTAGGCTTGGTGGTGTATATTATCTGCTGTGCCCTACTTTTGGGGTATAAATGTCATATGCTGTCTAGAAAGATGTTAAACAGGAATCCCATTGTTGATAAAAATGTTTTGGAATGAACTTGTGATTACTAGGAGAAGTATAATGTATGTGATAGAAGCTATGTATTTTTGCAACTAGAGAACCATTGTTGCTCACAACTGTGTATGTTTGTTTTTAGATTGTGCTAACCTGTTGGGGTATATGAAAGAGGTTTTCCATCTGCTCTAAAAGAAATTGTCTGTCCTGAAGAAGGCCGAAAAATCATTGGGTGTAGAGACACTAGAGATAGGGCCTTAATCTCCAGAAGGGCCGAAACATGTCGACATTTGACAACCGACTCACTAAAAATTGAAGTTGCGTATCGTTATACTGCTTAAGTGAATTAAATCAGTTAATTTATTTAACTAACCCCGTACAGATGATACTGTTCTTAGAAATGGACTAAGCTGATCATGCAGTGATGAATTGTAATTTACATTTGTATGCTCTGCTTTTCTCCTTGTTTTAATTTTTTCTAAATTTGTCTTAACAATAAATTTATAATGGACTCATTTATGAATGATGATTTTCAGTGTGTGCTCGAGTATGTGTAAGCGATGTGGTTTCTCTCGTGTGAATAACATGTGATAGTCCACTGTATTTGGTAGTTCCAAAACAAAAATGTTTTGTATATATGTGTGATTGTTTTACCGAATGGGAAGGTATTAATTAATACGACATTATATATCACCAGCCCAACCTGTTTTGACAATGAGTGGGGTAGTCAGGAGTCTCATCTTTGTATAGTGTATTGAACTGTGTTCTCCCGTTCCGAGACTCTGACCCTCCGTTAACAAAAATTGAGGGAGATTCCCTTTTCCGAGGTAACTCAGTCTAATCACTCCATATTTTCACAAGATAATCCCCCATACATTCTAACAATACCTGCTGTTCACCAAGGCCTCTATGATCAAATATGGAACTTCGCACAGCCACTTCATTGTCATCATCAATATACGTTTCGGCCCATTCTTTCAGTTCTTCTTTCCTGATTTTGCTAATCATACTACGAGTCTGTCTAATACTTTCTTGCACAGGCCCCATCTCTGTAGAACTGCCTGCTAAAGCAGCTAACTCATGCTCTAAAGGCGGTGGAGGAAATTATGTCACAGGCACAGGGGGGGGGGGAGGAACTGCTTACTGCAGGTGCGGGTGGAATCACGGGAATAGGAGGTACATAGGGAGGAGTTGCAACTGGGTCAGTACTTTGATGTTCATTTCTTCGCTCATTTAATATTTTGTTTATTAGCTCATCTGACGTATGCAAATCTTGTGAAGGATATATTTTCTGTACATCTAATTGGAAGGCCCTATCCATGTTCCAAGTGGCTTCTGTCTGCTGATGCTGATCATGCTCTAGCGCTTTCTCTACATTTGTTTTATGTCTACGTGCATGTTTCTCCCTACTTCTCAAACGGAGATTAGCTTCCTTCCTCCAGTCTCTTACAACGTCGAACGCTGCAGGTCTATCCTTTTTGCGTAGCAATACTGATTCTAAGTGTTCTATACGTGCTCATTCAAAGCTCCCATTATTAGGCCACTGAAGGTCTAATACACGTCAGGTCTGCCTATGCCAAACCGCATTAAACAATATTGCCACTATACCATACTTGATATATATTTCATGTGCCGTGGAACCCTTCGGGTGGCGCGACCTGGCCAGTTTCCAAAGATTGTCTACCGCAGTGAAAAAATGTTACTAACACAAAGACAATTTCCCAGGCATGGTTAATTCTTGCCCTGGGCGTTTGAACTTGCAAGTGCAACACTCGACCAATATCTGGACGTTTAAGAATCAGGGCAGCACTCACCTGATCAATCAATTCGTCACTCAGGACGCAATTCGCCTGTATACATACGCAACTAAGAATCGTCGCGACCGCATGTCTGGCTCAATCTGACTCGTTTCCAGGACCCTCGCCTTGATGCTCTCTGGGCGCTGCTCGTCGATCATGGATCGGCTTTGTACAGATCTGCGGAGGAGTCTCATCACTTCTACAAGGACGCCCCAAACATCTTCTGATCCCGGTCCGACGGTTTCGTCCTCGACTCATTTTTGCCTTTCTTCAACTTCAACGTATGCGATGGAGCTTTAATGGGAGGGTCCCTATTTGGCGCCATATTTGCTAGGCCATAAAGACTGCATATGAAAACTAAGGCACAAAAACCATATACTATAATGACACGTCAGACGCGAGGTTCGTTTTCCAAACAAGTCTGGTTTTATTCAAAGTTTCTCAGTCGGCCGACTGGGTCTCAACGCCTCACGACGTATGTTCCCAGACACCGTGAGATACGAGAGAGAGCGAACAGCGCTCAAGCAGCAATATATATACATTACCTTTCGTTAAGGCAATTCGACCCGCCCTCATACATGTCATACAGGCTAGGGTTCAGTGATGGACAATTATGACAAGTCTTCGTTCAGTCTAAACATAGTTATTCGAGCAAAGGCAGCAGAGACAGCTTTCTGTTATGGGAACATGGAGCTCTGGCTCGGTAAGGATATCTTGTTCTTAGCAGAGAAACATTCCATACAACGTTATCTGTGTGTTACGGCTCATAAGCTAAGGGACAGATAGTTCTGAAGCAGAGAATACCATTCTCCGCGAAGGAGCACCGCTTGGAGAATATAATTCATGTTTAACTGCCTTTTACAACAGTGCTTGCAAGACAAACCGGCACCAGGACTACTGATTAGATGCGGCTTCTGCTCGACTTCAAGGACTTAGTGAGAGAAAAACAATGCATTTCTGCACAGTTCGACATTCCTGTCTGCATTAGTATTTCAGCGCTCAAGCCTTGGACTTGCACTGTGTGCGAATCTAAAGCATAGAATATATTTGCAAAGCGTTTAACAAAAAGGAAAAAAAGCAAATGGCTGACATTTCACAAAATGGACACCCTTTGGTTATAGTGACGATTCGTGGAGACGCAATGTTTTTCACATGATGCGATTTGCTTCTTGCCAACTTCCTATACGTATCATTCGATAATGTGATTACTTTTCTGGTCTAACACAGGGGTTGCCTTGATCTCGTCTGCCAGTAGCCTCTTGGCTGTAGGTAAGAATACTAAGAGACTTTCCCCACTGGTAGTTAGCTTAAAGTCTTTTGACAGCCTCTTGGCTGTAGGTAGCACTGGTTACGAACTTTCCCCTCTTGGAGTTTGCCCAAAGTCTGTCTTCTTTGCCACTTAGCTCAGTTTTCTTTAATTAATTGGTATTCATGAAATATGTTCGGCTTAGATTTATTAATTGTTCGGTATTCAAAATCATCAGGTTGTGACAGCTTCATGCACACAGCGCCCGGCGTCAGCATTCACTCTCTGCCAACTCGCTGGTTCTTCGTGGGATCTGCCTCTAGCTGTCGGGCCTCACGGTTGGGGTTCAGCAGTCAGCCTGCCTTCTCTCCCGCTTCTGCGAGCCTCCAGTAAGTTGCACGGCGGTCTCTGAGAGAATGGCAGCTCTGTTGATCTTCACGGCTTCCCCAGTCTGTTTCAAGCTGCTTGGGTAGCACGTCTCCTGCACAGCTGGGCTTCTTCTTAGTATGCCAACTTCCACTGGGCATACTCTGCATTTCTTCTGGTTTTCACCTGTAGGGGTGACTGCTGCTGGCGGGCTTCTCTCCGTGGCTGCTCCTGCATCTAGGATGGCTTGAGCTCCCTCTGCTACGCCTCCGCACGGCCATGAACTGCTTCTTCCTCTGCTTCATCGTCACACCACAGCTGGGCCTCATCCTGTGTTTTAAATATCCCACTCAGGTGCTCTAATTGGAAATGACTAGACCGCACTTTTTAATATTCACTATTCTGAGGCCCCATTACCTCCGAGTTCCTCTTCTTTGTCTCAGTATCTTTAGCATTATGGGAATCGAAGTCCGTAGGAAAGTGTGCATTATTAAGTTCCATTTTATTCTCAATTAATTCAGATTGTCCTATAAACAGAGGTATCAGAGTAAGGGAAGCTTGGATAAAGAGTCTGCAATTTCACATTAGTGTGAAGATTTCTTATTAAGACAGAATCATGATGAGTCATGGGTTTCATCTTCGATTCCCGAGTGTCTGAGGCACCAACCTCGTTCTGTTTAACTGGCTTTTTAGAACAGATTCTTTGAACATTGATATTAGAGAGCTTGGTACATTGATAGTATGCCATTAAATATCTGGGAATTATTTCCTCCTTATCCTCAGAAGATGAATACTGCGTCCCTCGTGGTGGAGTCATCACTTCTCTTGAAAGCTGACTCCTCCCATGTGATACCACCCCCAGGATTAGGATCAGGTAGCGGCAGCCTTCCCCTAGTCACATTGGAGACTTTAGGCTGGGGTTTGGTAAGAACACCACAGGATTCATCACAGCCCCCAACAAAACAGATGGCCACCTTGTATTCAAGTGTTAAACTTAAACTAATTTTAATGAATCCAATGATATCCTTACTCCCTTTCTGGCGGTGACCTCCCCCCATGTGACCAGGCGAAGGCAGCTGCTACCTGATCCTAACCCGGGGGGTTGCTATATGAATGAGGATCACATGGGGAGACGACCTCCGGGAGGGAGAGGTGGTATCAAAGAATGAGACAGGTTATCTGCATTTCCCCTTTCCGGATGAATCTCCCATTACTAACACTCTAACAGCCTATTGTGATTCTTCCCCTACTCCCTCAAAAGGTAGTATTGAATCTCTCTCATTCCAATTTACAAACCAAGTTTCAAACAAAGACTTGCCCTCAAAACCTTTTAGCAACATTCTGTCAATATTTTGCATGCAAGTTAACTCAAAAGAACTACTATTCCCAGAAACACCTCAACATTGAGAGGAGGAATAGGAGTGTAGGAATTCAGAGCAAGAAAAGCCCTGAGCGGAGGTAACGCTCTAGTTGTTGTGAGCTGTAATGAAGGCATAGTATCAAACAGTAAGACAGACACAAGTGATAACAGCTCACGGGTGTTTATTGAACTCCAGTTGGGTTTGAAAAAACGCCTATCTAATACTAAATCTAAAGATGGGAGCAAGCTAGGACCATCAAATAATAACGCAGTCATAGTGGTGTCTTGTCAAAGTAAAAGGGCCTATACTAATAAAACTAATGCCAATCTTTACTTCTAAATACAAATAGTGTGGTAAACTATGTTTATGCAAAAGAAAAGTACTCAAGAAATGATATGTCAGGTTATTCAAGCCATTGGCTTCCCCTCCCCACATTTTAAGCACGGGACAAGGTGGCACACTCGAGCTTAGCACAGTCTCTGGCTTCTCTAGCAGAAGGATGCAGTCAAAACATCAACGTCAGGGTCTTCTGTGCCAAAGTCTCTTTGCCATTCAAAGTCTCTTATTTCAGAGGCCCTGACGCAACATGACAAACATCAAATTTCCTTTCTTCTTAGGATTTCACATGTACAAATTCTCGGGTGATTTTCTGTTCACCCTGGGTCCCCCTCCGCTGAGGTAAGACCTACTTTAACACAAAACCTTCAAATTGGTCTACCTCTACTGGGCTCGGACCAAATTCACATACTTTTCCAAACTTTCTCTATTTCATCAAAATCAAAGAATTTAAACTGTGCGCAGGATTGTGCTTGGCCCCTCGCGGGACCACTTCAACTCACATTTATTTGTTCTCTTTCAATTGGTCTCCCTCCGCCGGGCTCGGACCAAATGTATCCACTAATTTTACTTCTAAGCTGTATACCTTACAGAGCCCTTCGATTGAGCACCCACGATGTGCCACTCCATCAAAGGTATTGTATTTTGCTTTAAAGTTCAATCACTCATCAACAGTTTAACTTCACTCGCGTTTCTTAACACACGAATTGTAACAATGTTCGTTCCAGTGCTCACCATACAATGTTGCTGCTTGGAACCTTGGTTTCAACACAGAACGGTCTTGTATAGGTTTCCCCAACTCACCGCCTATGTTGACTTCACTGATTCTCCCCGCTTTGATTACTGACGCGGGAGGGCCCCAGGTATCTTTGACACACAATGCAGGATTGTTCAGCCTGGTTTCCTGGTCTTACGCTTTCTATTCTTGAGGTCTCTGGAAAGTAATGGTTCCTTGTCGAAAAGGTCAAGGGAATTTTCCTCCTTGCGATTCCCTTGGGTTTTGCCGTCTTTCCCCTCTTGCTCAGCAGCCGTCTCAAAACTGCTGTTTCCTCGTGTGCTTTGCCTCTCTCAGAGTGTGCTCTCGTGCTCTGCCTTTTATCCGTGTGGGGAAGTGTAAGTGAAGTCAGGGGCGAGTGATTGTCGATAACTGCCTGACCTCGCCGGATCATAGTATTGGAACATGTCAGGTACACGGCTCAGATGTTCCGTTTTCCCTTATAGCAGGGTGTCAGCGAGAAAGTTTTTGTGTTGACAATGGGGGGTGAGGGGCATACAGTTCCTAAATATCCTACCGTGTAGGATGGGGTAAAGATTTTACAGGGAAGGGGATATTGCGTCTCACCATTCAGTGTCCCACTCCCACTCCCCAAAGATCCCTCACCCAGGTAATCCTCCCACAGTGGTCCAACCCCAGGAACTGGATCCAAAAGCGATGGGCGTGTCCTGGCCACCTTGATGACAGATCCCCGAGGGCTAGTTGGTGAGACACATTCTGGTTTCTCACAGAGCGCGCACCTGTACCCGGGACATTTAGAAGAGGACAGACAAACTATGAGACACAGCTGGTGGCAGCAGGCGGCTCCTTTCTATGCGGCCGACTGAGTAAGAGGGACGGTGGAGCCAACCAGCTCAAGTGCTGAGAAGAAGAAAGCTTCACAACAAAGACATCATCCGCCAGGAATGCCAGAAACCAGCGCAGGGTTTCTGGGCATTCGCCGGTAGAAGGCAGCAAGGCACTTCCTGGAAAAACCGTGCAGAGAAGCCCATTTGGAACCATGGGAAGCAGCGAAGGCAGAAAGCCGCGCTGCGCAAGAATGAACTCATCTGAAGACTGCTGTTGGCAAGCGGTGAGAAAGATGTGGAACGCTGGGATGAAGGGAGCAGGAGCACCGGGGCGTATTGGTGAGCAAGCTGCATGCAAATAATTGAGTAAAATAGAATGAATAATGAAAGAAAGCCGTTTTCTGAAAGTGAAAGTGCATATGCAAAATAAAAGAACCTTCGAAGTTTATCCATATGTTCAAAAAGTACATATAAGGAACAGTATCAAGTCAGCATATAACAGACAAGGTGAAATACCAAATAAGGTGGTGAATTACCAAAAGTGGGAGTGAGCGCAAAACACCAACAAGGTAATAAACCATGAACAGACTGAATTGACCAAAAGGGATAATGTGGTTTATTGTCAAGAGTATGAGTGCAGAAAAAAAGCATATGAATACACGAAGCCATGGAAGGAGCATATACCAGGTATCTCGACAATTTAAACAAAGACCAGAAATGTCATGTATAAAAAATAAATAAAATAAACATGAAGAAGAATCCAGGGGAAGGGAGATACCTTCTGGATAGGGAGCAATATCATTGAGAGACTTTTTGCTGGAATTATCCTTTTCCTAAATCGTCATTCTTCTCACTGAGATTTTTTCGGGAGCTTCTGCATAGCAGTGAGATTGGAAGACATTGTCGATGTGTTGTCTTCGTAGTGTATAGACGCCCTTCCAGTGGGTCAAAGCTAGTGTCATGCTTAACCAAGCACATGGTCCACCTTGCATGTGAGTGAATCTAGTTTTGTTTCCAATCTGCTGATACCCGATTTCAGCTGCAAAAACACATTTCCTTTATTGCATTGCTGTAGTTTCATTTGACTCTGCCCCATCTGGACCATAAGCTTTCTGTGATTCTTTAGCCACTAACCCCAGAGTCTTGTTTTTTGCTGTTTGCAGCAGGATCAAAAGAAAACTTGGGCTGAAGTTTATCAAGTTTTTCCCATTGTGAATTGCTGCTAATATTCACAGCAATGTCCAACAGCAGTTACCTCTCACCCTCGCCACATCTCACCGACAGAAACCTGTTCCTTTGTATCACCTGGATTGCCATCATATGAACTACCTTCCCCTTTTTGTTCCATGTCACGAAATAAGCTCCTTTAACTTCCTCCCCTGGATAGGATGCAGGGATTCAGGTTTGTTGACTCTTCCCCACCCGGGCCCTGATAAGGCACCACGACCATAGACTTTTTTCTCAAGTGTCTCTAGCGATGTCAGGGGAGCGCCACCAGACCGAGCATCACTGGTAGCATGCCTGGTAGGCTTATGCGCTGACACGGAGCAGCTCACCCGCTGTGCCCTCCTCACTCTGCAGCGACCCCACACCTGCTCCGTTGCTCCACTCAGCTCTTTACAGTTCAGTGGTTTTAATCGCTGGGAGCTCGGGCGGTACCCGGGTAACTCCACCTGACCAATCCTTGCCACGGCTCAAACCTAGAAGCTTCCGTGACTAAACTATAAACATTTCATCCTCTGTGTCCTTCTAGCCTGCAACAATCCAGTGCCCGCCATACCAATCCACCCAGCCGCTCTTGCCTCACTAACTCAGGATATGGATGTGCCTCAAAGCTGCCCATGCTGGTCTTCATCACTCTGCCATCGAAGCAATGTATATTTTAAAGGATTTTTGCAGTATATTTTTGTTAAAATAGCAGGTTGTCTGCTGAGCTCAGAAGTGAGACGCCATCTCAGTTGGGCTCTCTAGCCACTACTTTATTGCTAATCTTCATAACTGTATATTGTTTGACTGTACTATTCTTAATGCTCATCTATTATCTCTAGAATAGAATAAATATATATATAAAAGCTAAACAAAGAGAATGATATTATTCTTATTGTGTTTCTATTTAGGAGTATGCAAGACATTGGTTTAGTGATAAACCTATTTAGGGAAGATATTGATAACATCCAAAGTTTATCATACATGCAAGGGTAATACAAATTGGTTCTTAGATACTCTAGTGGTAGACCCACGACAACATTGCTGTCCAATAGTAAGCCTGTCAAGTGCTCAGGGGTAGATGTTTCTCCTGCACCACGTGCAGCGATGCAACTCTTTCCACAGCCTTGCTCTGAAACAGCACTATTCTGTGCTGCGAAATCTGCCCCAGACCCAGGTGGGCATTTAGACTGTTATTTGGAGTGGAGGTTAGGCTCTGGAATACAGGGAATGATGAAAATCATGAAAGCATCTCTAAGGAAAATAAATGCCTTATTGAAGTTCCGATCTACAGCAATGAACCCTCTCTCAATGGCACGGGGCAGAATTTCAAGTATCAAGCTGCTAGCCAGCCATAAAAAGTGACTCACCACCTCAATAGTATACATACACACAGCATACCATTTCTTACTTACCAAGAGGCAAATTTCACTAGCCACTGGCAAGTGGAAAGTGCACATTTTGCACCTTGCGCTATGATATGCTCTTCTAGACGCTGTATTACTTGTAAAGCATGTTTCCAGGATTGTAAAGACTCTGCTCGCTGGAACACTTGTCTCTTGGCTTCCCAGGTTGTGTATCTATACGGTGTTATTGCAGTCCAATTACCGGACAAGCCTATCTGTGTCTTTTTAATGTATGAAAGACTTAAACTTTGCATGCTTAGCCTTTGACAGGCATAGCTTTCTACTAGCCATTGCCAAGGTTAAGTCCAGGGTCTATAAGGACGTATACTGGTTCCAAAACATCCTCTACTTTTTAGCCCAGAACTTGCCTTCTTTGGCTTTCCTGTCTGGATTAAATTATATGGTTTATATTGCTGCAGGGTTTCTGAACAATTGGTCAAAAAAAGAAAAATATGAGATGAGGAAACCTGCATGTTTGGTCTAAGGCAGCATCTCCATGTGCTTGGCAAGAATTCTGTGTGTAGTCTAATGCGCCTGATTCTTGCCAGGAACACTGTCATGTTCGTATAAAACATTAATTCAAACACTCCAGTGTTGGCAGACAGAGAAGCTATCTTCCTTTGGTTGCACAGTAGAATTATATATGTTTTCATAATTGTGTATAACCCTTTGATTGAGTAGTGGTGTTATATAGAGAAAATGTGCTTTAGATTAGGAGATGATATTTTGCTTATCCACTGTAATGAAGCAAGCTTGTAAAGCATTGTGTCAAAATAGCTAACAAATCAAACATGATCAGCCATGTCCTTCACTTCTATCTTATCTTCAGGAATTAGCAAAGCCACCTGGTAAGTCTAGACTTAATATAACTGAATATGCTTCTTAAACAGAACACTAGTGGAACATTGACTAATCTATCACTGAGTGTGTGTGACTGAAGTCGCTAAGAAGGCCCACTATATGTTCTGTACTGATTTATACAGAAATTACCCAAAGGAAGTGGGTGATATAGTTGCAAGGACTCTATTGTGCACATAACTTGTATGTAGTGTGGCAAGGTTGGTGATAACGAAGTTACTAGACTACTAACAGGATGTGTTGCTACTGGAATACAAAATGTTCCAGTTGTCAGAAATATATCAATAATGATGTGACTCATCCATAGCAAAATGTAAACCAAGCTCTAGTCCCAAACAACTGCTTCCATTTTCTATTTCTCAACTTGCTCCCGATGATATATGAAAATCTTACGCCTTTGCCTAGTTCAGAAAAAGCCGGGTTGTCTAAAAATCAGACGATTCCTCTTTTCTACCCTGCACCATTAAGATTGCAACCTCTCCTATATGCCGCCCAGCTTGTTCAAGAGGAATTGACCTCTCCCTTGTTCCTTTTTCTGGGCAGATCTGTCAGGGCTACTGCTGTTTTACCAACAAGCTTATGGAATTGCACTGTGGTTTAGAGCCAAATGTTTCTGCTTCATGCCGTTTTTCAAGAACCTAGCTACTCTGCTCTATTATATGCATCATATATGAAAATAACTAGTGCTGGTTACCCCAATACACAGATATTTTCACACACTAATCAAAGGGCATATGTGCTTTAAACTATTGGAACATTCATTACATAAAAGACATATACAAGAACATTTTAGGCTTTAATTTCAACAATACTACTACAGTGTTGCAGTACAGTGAAGAGTATGTAATCCAAATCTCTAGGGGATTTTACTACAGAACACTCCTACACTGTTAACAACGGTATCAAATAGTGACAATGTATAATAAATCCAGGAATTAGGAATGCAAGCGTTTGGTCCCGTCTGCCATTTTCTTCAGGGCGGGTTCAGTTTCCCTCTAATAATCAATACAAATATAGAGACATAAATACGTGTGCCCATGTTGGCGGTAAAGACATTGTCTTATTTTCTGGTTCTCTTCATGTTGGCACTAACTTTTGTTGTAGATTGTTCCCTTTTCTTTTTTTTAAATAAACTTTTTACTGATTGTATGGAATAATCACCACATTGAACATACAGTCCAAACAGCTCATCGAAGCAATGGCTGTATAACCACTGCCCCCCCACCCCCCTTCGTAAGCAACACATTGTACATCAAAAGGGAACTTTATTATAGGTGTAGTCACCAATAAATTAAACTTCTCTTACTGGTCACAGCAATTCTATTAATTTCAAAGCTCGAAGTCTAACGGGCAAGGTGAGCAGATTACAGTCTCTCTTCATGTATTCAGAAAAGGTGGCTCAAGCATTCGTAAATGTCAATGCAGTATCTCGGATAATTGACAAAATTTTCTCCATTGCTATGATATGCCAGGATTTATTCAGCCAAAAGTCGACCGATGGAGGTGTTGCTTATTTCCAATTCCTCACAATATCTAATTTCACCCATAGTAGGAGATGAGCGACGAGTTTGATCATCCTTGAATTTTTCAAATGAATGAAGGTCTTTTGGGCTTCCAAGCAAAACATAGGGTCAGATGGTATATCAATATTCAACATGGCCATAATTCTGGATCCAATTTCCAATCAAAAGCTTTGAATGATTGGGAATCCCCACAGACTATGCAGCAGAATATCTTTTTGTCCATAGCCCCTACAACAGCGGTCAGGCATGCCAGGGTTGACCGTGTGCAGTCTGGCCGGTGTCTGGTACCATCTTATGAGAATTCTTATTTGAGTTTCGGCTAAGTGTGAGCATAGATAAGCATTGGTTTTGTTGTATACCTCGTCATACTTTCTAGTTTCAATAGGCATGCCTATCCCCCTGTCCCATCCCTCACAAGAGGACCTGCGTTCAGTGTATTCAGTACTCTCTAAAGTTTGGATACCAGGCCCTTAGAGACTGTGGAGGGTTGAAATATTGATTCTAATGGTGTGGGTGGCCTTGTCTGTACCCAATGCCTTGTCTGTAAGTACCAAAATCTATGTTCGAAGGAGTGGATCTCACCCTTCAAGAATTTTGTCGTCAGACTTCCCAAGGCCTCTAGAAGCCAATTTATTGTAAGTCACGTCCACACTTCCTGGAGTTTTTAATTAAAGGGCAAAGGGGGGATGGGAAGGTGGTGGAGCACTTGAGTTTAGTTACCCCATCCCAGGTGTCCAGGGTCGCTTTCGTAATCAGATTAATGTTCAGGCCTATTGCTCTCAGGGTTCTGGATAGCCAGGGTTGCGTCCAAAGATATCGACCGGCTATCGCCTGTTCCATGAATAGCCATATCTTGCTCGAGACCATGAGCAGCTTGATAGTAATTCAATAATCTCAGAAAGGCAAGCCCACACCCCTGTCTTTGAATATGTATAAGGTGTGTATACATTTGAGAAACAGGGTTTACCATTCCTTAATAGTTTTGTTAGGGTTGGTGTAAGAGACAGAATATTCATTTTAATTACCGCCAAGAGTTCCAGTCATTCAGGTCTTTCCGAATTGCCTGCATTAGTGGAGGATAATTAGCCCTACACAGGTCCCTGAGGTTAGGAGTCACCTTAATTCTGAGATACTGTATGGCTCTACGTGCCCAGGCGTAAGGAAATTAAAATCCCATCTTGGTTCTGAGATCTGAGGGAATATTGAGGCTCAGAATTTCTTACTTCGAGTGGTTGATGGTGGTTTTTAGGGAGAATTCTCATTTATGGCTAATTTCCCTCACCTAGTGAGTGCCGCAGCAGCTTTGCTGGATTTCTGGGATTTATTTTTTCCACCTGTAAGTGTGTGAGCCTTTTTCCCTTTTTCCCACTTTTACATGTGTTTTGCCATGTGTATTTCTACTGTTTGTGTGATCTTGGGTTCTGGAGCACACCACTCCATGAGCCCCACTTTTTGTGTGCGTTACACAGCATCTTCAGTGCAGTGACACAGGGTTGTCTTTTAGACTTCCCACTGACTCCATTTATCTGGTGCTGACTACTGTCCCCCAGAAACATGTAAAGTTGCCATTAACTTTATATAGTCACTTTAAAAACTACAGACCAAGTACACCCCATCTTACATGGAATATTGGAAAGGGTTAATTCCTACCCCTTTTTGTCTGTGCCTCTCTGAGCTTTCTTTTGCTCTTTTAACATTTAGACTTGGCTGGTGGCAGTGGTATCTACCCTTACTTTTCTACCGCAATTATACTACATAAACGTGGTATTGTTCCAGGCTATTGTGGTAGCCTCGAACTTAAACCGCCTTGCCCAAATACTTTTTATTTCGGCTCTGGTCAGGTTTAGTCGCCATTTCCTTTTGTTAAAGTCCTTCTTGTGTTTTACTTTGCGCAGCAAACCAGGTTTGCCTTCTTTGTTCACCGTCTTTTGGCTAGCTTTAACGAAGCAGCCCTCCTTTAGGCGCCTGGGTGTCTAGGTGGGCTGAATGTGAGGGAGGGGGTGTAGTCACCCCCTGCACAGGGTCTCCATGGAGAACCAGGTCGCACTTTGTCATGATTGGCTGAGGTGGTTGTCTGGGCCAGACAACCCTCCTGCTGGGTGATTGACAGCCAGTCTGCGTGAATGGGGAATTTTCGCATAAAAGGCAGGACTCTTGGGCTGGAAGTCAGAGTCGCCACTGGAACTGCAAGGAACCGAAGAGAAGCGGAGATGAAGACGGCTGCTGCAACCTCGAGTCCCGGTGAAGTCCTTCTGCAGTCCTGAGCTATCTACCCTTCAACGACCAGAGAAGATCCAGTCCGTAGTCGTCTTCCCTTGAGCCTGGTGGGGCCAACCAGCTCATCTTCCACAGCCAGAGGACCCTCCTTGTGGTCGAAATCGCTGCACATTCTGTAGTGGTCCGGATAGCCTTCTGAAGAACCTCTCCTGTTTTAAAGGAGCGCACCTTTTATTCACCGTCGCTGCTGCTGGCCTCATACCTGGGTAGTGCAGATCGCTCCAGACGTCCTCCTTGTCTCCAAGACTGATGCTCGAGGAACCATGAGTCTGCAGGAAACTACCAGCAAAAACTGCCGTGGCACCAGCTTCTTCAAAGAATAAGGTACTGTGTCCGACTTCGAGGAACTAGGGGGAACCCTTTTCTCCTCACTAAAGGCTTGTCCTTTTCTTCCTTCCCTCTTATAACTTTTGCCTCCTCTTCTGACAATATCCAAGTACTCCTGGCAACCTTGAATCGTGAACTGTCTGACTGTGTGATCCTCGGCAACAGGAACCCTGTACCACTTCACACTGGCGCAGGCCTATTGACTTATCTTCTTGTTAGAAAGTGTTCTCTGATTATGTCTGCCTTGACAAAAGTATTGCCTATGATTTTTATCCCCAACTCAGGTGCTAAGTGTGTTTTAACTCCGGTAACATTGCCTCCCGCGGGTATGCGTATCTTTAGTAAGACCGAACTGTCATTACTGTCAAAAAAAGTGATCACATATGTATTCCCGGTAACGTCTTTGTTTCACAACACCGCTCTGTCAAATCCTAAGGTACTTACCTCGAGTTGTCCTGCACAAGGGGAATTGGTTGTGTGTAGTGTATTTGAAGTGTGGTTTTATTTTTCTAGAACTGAAGTGTTTTTTGAACAGATGGTTTAAAAATAAATGTACTTATATTTTTTAACCAGAAACCTTGAGTCAGTGTTTGCTCACAGTAATTGTGCTCCTTTGTGTAATCTCTACTACTGCTCATTTGCTCTTGAGATAGGTCTCGCTGCTCAGTCACTTCTACCACTCTGTGTAGTACGGGCTTGTACCAAAGGTGAACTTGTATTACCACTTGTAGTCTTAATTCTGTGCAGTGGTCCCTAAGGGCACTGCATAGGATTCTGCCTAACAGTGGTTGCCCCCAAACGCTATACCCAAGATTTCTCCATTAGATCTTATATGTGCGGTGAGGGGCTCCATTACCAAAGCAAACAGAATCAGTGATAGGGGATATCCCTGCCTAATACCTCTGGCCAGCCCAATTGTTGCAGTACTATCCCTGGTAATTAGGTGCAAATTTGGCTGTTTATAGTTAGCTAATATCATGTTCTGCATTCTGGTTCCATCTAACTTGTCTAGGGTGGCTTTCAAGAATTCCCAGTCCACTCTGTCGAATGCTATCTTAGAAGCGCTCGGAGCTTAAAG
The DNA here is from genome assembly GCF_040938575.1 of Ambystoma mexicanum. Taxonomy (NCBI): domain Eukaryota; kingdom Metazoa; phylum Chordata; class Amphibia; order Caudata; family Ambystomatidae; genus Ambystoma; species Ambystoma mexicanum. Next base: position 493,168,321 of record NC_090937.1, read on the forward strand.
TGGGACGGATTCTTCGAGGTCAGTCTGATCAATGCAAAGAAGGCAACTCTTTTCTCATCCCCGACACATAGGCGCCCCCATCGTACCTCCCCGTCGTAATCTTATAAAACTTGGCATGACCCTTTGCTCTCCCTGGCACAAATCACTGACCCTGTTGTAGTCAACTTCCACCTTTATCAGCTACTCCTTTGCGGGATGGACCTAGGGTCCTACTAATCCATCCAATTCATGTAGGATTTAAGAGCAGTATTCCTGTGCATCTGGTAGTTCAAATAGAATTACCATTCTTCTGGGGGGTGCTAGTGGCCTAAATCTCAATTCCTGTTTTGTAACTCAAGACCTCTGCCCCAGCTCCCAAGAGTGTGGCCTTTGTGCTGGGCTGCAGCCCATCTCCCATTCACCTGCCTTATTGTTGTTCAAAGCACTAACTCGCTACAGTTATATGTGGGTGTACGTGCAGGTTTCTTGCCACGCCTGAAATTTGGAATGTGATAATAGATGAGGACTTTTAGTTCTGCGTCTTGACATGGCCTGCGAGGATTCAGGCCTAATCTCAAATACAGCCCTAGTTCATGCTGGGGATGTTGCACACATGCAATTTAGTCTGACACTATCGTGATGTAATGTTTAATATTCCCCTACATAAGTCTCTAAAATAGCGGGACGTGGCTGACTGCCATGTAGGAAGACGTGCTTCACAGTAGCTCCTGCCTGATCCTTAAAAGATCCGTAGAAACGAAAGTCATCCCGAGGGGTAAAACGGATAGTGGCAAGAGACTGTAATGGTGTGCTGAAACTGGGGTCCTAGAGCAGCAGGAACAAGATACAAGTATCACCCGAGCTGCGGTGGAACGCAGAGGCAACCAAAATGGCGACCGGTGCTGCATAACTTGAAGAGTAACGCCTTGGAAAGAAGAGCGCAGTAAACTGCAGGTCAGTGTGGGGATAAAGCAGCGGGCAGGCATACCCACGGAACAGCGAGGGCGGCACACAAGTGCTTACAGATAGCATGTGGTACGGATAGGATCCCCTGCGTCCAGGCGTTTGCAGTTGGATGACCGGAGTAGTGCGGATGCGGCGAACGGAGATGAGCAGCGATGTTCCTTGAAAGCTGTGAGCAGACACCAGCGTTCACAGCCCGGTGTGTTGTGAGCCTAAGCGGGCGGCCTGTAAAATGGTAGAGTGAAAAAAAAGCAAACACAGACACATATTTAACGAGGCACAGCATTGCGCAAGCAGTTTAAGGGCACACCCATTTGCTGCAACAAAAGAGACGACAAGGCACCGACCACCGGCAGTCACATACCAGCAAAACAGCAAGCAAGCGGTGCAGACCCATAAAATTGGGACAAAAGTTGTGCAACCAGCACTGGGACACAGCACAAAACAGGAGGTGAGGGTGACAAAGGGCCCCACTCGCAAGTAACACAGCCAAAGCCAAGCCACACAATAATACCCCGTTGCAGGGGGGACGCCAAGAGTGGGTAGTCCCGTAGGGTATGGAGTGAGCAGCACTTTTGTAAATTGGTCATAGCAATCAAGTAGCAGAAAGTAGTGGATACCCCAGCTAAGAGGCCCAGACTGTCAATTAAAGGAGCAGAAAAGTTAAGGACATAAGCTGAACAGCACCGGCAAAGCAAATGGAAACCAGACTATCAACTGCACTTAGTTGTACTTAACTGTGCCCCTTTCAAATGCATGCCATTATCTACCCCACTCCAACACTTGTATCCTTGTACTCAAATATATGCCACATTTGCAGCAGACCAACCTATAACCCGTCCTGCCACAACCTACTGTGCCCCTTTTTTCAGATCATTCTATAACCTGCTTCCTTTCATTGTACTGTATCATACTTGCCCGACACTGTATGTGCAATCTTCTGTAACCATTGCTGATCCTAAAGATAAAGCGCCGAGTTATCCTAGGGTTCGATTGCGCTATACAAATAAACAAACTAAACTAAACCAAAGGTGGCAAGGCAAAGGGAAAACAGACCATTATGGAAGCGTTCACCAAAGGCCAAAATAGCCCAAGTGGAAGTACATTTGAGGACCCAGTTGATAACACGGAAGATGCGCTGGGTAAAGGACACCAACAGACACCAGCTGCCATAGCATCATTGAAGACAGCTCTAGAGGGGAAAATAAACACAGTAATGGTGGACGTAGGCATGCTGCGACAAGATATAAGGGCACTAGCGGAATGCAGTGGTCAGCTAGAAGCACAGGTGAAAGGCAACACCAAGGAGGTCTCTCATGCGACAACGGATGTCAGAATACTGCAGCAAAGAGTACAATTGCTTGAGGATAGAGCAGAAGATGTAGAAGGACGGGTTAGAAGGAATAAAAACAGGAGTCTCGCTCTGCCTGAAGGTATGGAAGGCTCCAACCCCACTAACTATGTAGAGAATTTACTGTTACAAGAACTCGCCCCAGGGAATTTAACGCAATGATTCACAGTGAAACGTGCACACCGATCTCTAACCAGGAAACCACCACCGGGAATACCCCCCAGGCCTATCATAGCAAAATCCTAAACTACAAGGACAGAGAGAAGATGATGGCATTCTCGACAACAGGCGGAATCATACAAAGGGCCTCAGCTAAACTAGCAACATACCCAGATTATACTTTTCACATCCAGAAGCGCAGAGCCCACTTTATAGCTACAAAGGAAAAATTGAGGAAAGCTGGGATGAAAGACATGCTAATCTATCCAGCCAGACTGAAGATACTAACCAACAGACGCGCTTTCTTTTTCGACAACCCGGAAGAAGCACAAGACTGGCTGGACAGTGTGAAAGCACCGTCACCAAACAATGAATGACACTACAGGTGGTTGGGTAAGAGCAAACCTTGCGGTAAGTCTATTCGCAAAGGCATAAGGCCTAGATAATTATACACTTCCGAAAGTCCCATGTGCCGTGTCAGGAAATATTAATTGGAATCAAATTGTAACTGACCCTGTCAAAGGAAGTGGCAAAGCCGTAACTGAACAAAGGCCAATGAGAAGGAAAACAAGCAGTGTGGACACAGACTCTAAAGGCGGGGTGGCATTGGAAACGGAGACGCCCTACCTTCCCCAAAAATGTTCGTTAGGGTATGCTATTAGTACCCACCTGTTGGGCACCAAACGCCTGGTCGAAAGGCTAGATAGGAAGGGAGCAAGATCGTCTGAGCTTGCATTGCATAGCTGGGCTGTCTAAGTTACGGATGGAACAGTTGGGGAGGGCCGGATGGTGGGGAGTTGACACCGGGGAAAAAAGGGAATCCAAATCGTATACTTTGTAGATGCACCATATCAGCAAGCATAACCACAAAGAATAAAGGCCTACAATTGTGGCATCAACTAAAGACAATTAAGTACACACATTATGGAAGGTACTATTGAAGTGGTGATATGGAACATTTGTGGCCTGAACAGTTATGGGAAAAGGCACAGAACAAGGATGTACTTGCGTAGGAAAAAAATAGGAGTAGCCTTATTACAGGAGACACACCTCAATAAAGCCAGACAAGAGAAATTAGCATAACGGTGGGGTGGGGTGGTGTGGTGTGGTAGCAGGGTCGACGTACTCAACTTACTCAAGGGGTGTCCTAATATGGGTGGCTACTACAGTCCCACTGAAAATACTACATACCAGAACAATCAATGGAGGCAGGGTGGTACTGGTACATGGCACTTTGGAAAACAGGGAAATTTGATTTGTGAACACATACGCACCAATCCACGACGCAACAACATTCTTTCGCTCACTCTACGCAAGATTAGGCCAGTACAGAAACAAAGTACTATTGTGGGGAGGAGATTTCAATTGTACACTCAACCAGAGAATTGACAGTTCCGGTGACAAATTCAGAAGACCGGCACCACCGGCGAAAGTTCTAAATACCCTTCTACAGTCCTTTAGTCTGGTAGACATCTGGAGAACCTTACACCCAACAGACAGACTATTCGTATTACTCCCCCAAGCACAAAGTTTACACAAGGTTAGACTACTTATTTACGGGGAGGAACACATGAGGGAATTTGAGGAAGCAGAATACAAAGCTAGAGTACTGTCAGATCACACCGCATTAGTACTTAAATGGGTAGTAACGGCGCCCAGACCAGCTATCCAAATCTGGCGACTAAGTAGCAAAACACTGTTAGACACAGCGTTCAAAGAGCATATGCGTAAACACAGAGAGGAATTTTTCAAGATAAATGTGGGCAGAGTTGGGTCAATAGGAACAGTATGCAAAATGCACAAAGTGGTAAACAGAGGAGAGATGATAGCCCAAGCAGGAGGAGTGTGCAAGACCATCACCACAGAACTGCACAAAATAGAACTAAAACTTGCAGAGGTAGAGAAAAAGAATAGCGTGGGTGAGGGTGATCAGCGGGAGGAAATCTGATTAAGAGAGGAGTGCATAAAACAATGGGACAGGCTGGGCACATTTAGTTACGTAAAGTATTTAGGGAAAACGCATGCAGGAGGGGACACATCAGACAAACTGCTAGCATGTTTATGCAAGAATGATCGGAAAAAAATATTTATTCACTCCATCCAGAGCAAAGAGGGCACAAAACATTATACACAAAGAGCTGAACACCACATTTCAGGAATATTAGGAAGAGCTGTATGAAGACACTAGAGAGGAAAGTAGTAGTGCGATACAAGAGGCAACAGAACACATAGCCTTACCGCACCTAGAGTCCGAGAAAGCACAGATGCTGGAAGAACCCATAACGACAGAAGAGGAATTGGCCATAATCAGAACGTTACCCTCTTGGAAAACTCCAGGCATGGACATGCTGCAGGCGAATTCTATAAAGAGTACGCGGACACCCTTGCGCCGATCCTGATGAGGGTATACATGGAGGCGTTTAAAACAGACAAGCTCCCAGGAAGCATGCGTGAAGCTGTGATAATGCCCCTCCCAAAACCTAATAAGGTAGCGACAGACTGCGGCTCCTACATGCCATTGTCTCTATTAAATCAGGACAATAAAATCCTCACAGCACTACTGGCGAGCAGGCTGGGGAGAGTGATAGCTGAACCAATACATCCAGATCAAACTGTTTACGTGCTAGGTAGAAACATTCCCGGGAACCTATGTAGATTACATCACATAATCTCCAGCACAAACGATAGCAACAAGTATTGTGCAGTGGCTTCACTAGACCCAACACAAGTGTTTGACACAATCCATTGGGATTGGCTATACACCACAATGGTGAAACTAGGAGTGCTGTGTATATGCTGTGGATTAAGCTGGTTTACACTTAACCACTGGCAAGGGTAAACATGGGTGGCATCTACTCTGAAAGATGGGAACTACAGAAAGAAACCAGACAGGGTTGCCCCCTGTCTCCAAAGCTCTACATAATTGCAATGGAACCAATGGCAGCATTCCTGAGGCAAGAATATCAAGATGCAGGGATCAGGATAGATGGAGGAGGGCATGTGATATCTATGTATGCTGACAATACTCTGCTGTACTTGCAAAACCCAGGGAATAATCTCTAACAAATACTCAAAGTACTAGACAATTTCAGCATGCTTACAGGAATTACGATCAATAAGAACAAATCCTGCCTATTCCCGCGAGCTAAACTAGCTACAGAGGACAGTGGAAGCCTACCAAAATTGGCACTCCAGTGGAAAACAGACTTCAGATATCTAGGTTTAGACATATATCACACCCCAAAGAAAGAACACACATTTTAAACGGTAAATGCATTAGAGGAACTGGTAAATATGATGACATTCTGGGGAAGCTACCTTTGTCAGCAATGGGAAGAACAGCACTACTGAAAATAGTGGGGCTACCTATAATCCTACATTGCTTCGGGAATATCCCCTAAAATATCCCTAAACTATTCTTTACCAAACTCAAAAAAGAGTGCAGAAATTTCCTATGGAAAGGAGGAAGACACAGAGTTGCGCTTATCACCCTCCGAAGGCCCTATGAAAGAGGAGGATTGAGAATCCCGAATTTCGAACTATATCACCTGGCAGGACAGATGCAGCACGTGTTTGGCTGGCTTGCGGAAGAACCCACAATGGACACAGGATTCCTACAGCCAGCAATACAACACCTAAAAGAGGTACTGTGGGTGCCCACAACACTATTACAAGAATACCCACATTTAGTAAAATTAGTCATACAGATATGGCACAGAACCTGTAAAAAACTTAAGATAAAAGACCCGATATCACCACAAATACCCCTAGCAGCAGTGATAACAAATAATAGAGGCCCGAGGGCCAATGTGAGAACCAATTGGGAGACATGTGGGGTAATAACTATAGGAGACTTGCGAAAGGAAGGTACATGGTTAAGCTTCAATGAATTACAGGACATAACAGACATACAGGAGGGACAATACCTCCTATACCAATCCATTGTGAACACAAACAAGAGGAGGTGGCATGGGATAGGTGAGGACACGATAGAATGTGACTTAATAGAAACAATGCTTAATGTCTCAGAAGGGGGGGCCACGTGATATCACGGTTGTATAATATACTCCTAAACAAGCTAGGAAACAGAACTCGGCAAGAACTTCACAGACAAGGAATGGCAAACAATAGTAAACTATCACAACAAGTTCTCCAGTAGTGCTATATTTCAATGAATACAAATGTACATAACGCTAAGAGTGTACTTAACACTGAGAACAATAGCATGATTTAAAGGAGCAAGTAAGCAAACCTGTCCAAAACGTAGGGAGGAAAATGCAGGAATACTTCACATGTTTTGGGAATGTCCAGTCATGGCGAAGGGAGAGACATTGCACAAAAAGTATCCATAGGGCACATTGAACTGAATGTCCGATCACCGGAGTCATGCATACTGAGGGGAAAAAATGGAAAGGCGCTAGAAAAATTGAAAGACCGAGCATATATATACTGGCAAAACACTGTATAGCAATGGAATGGAAATCGCACAAAGGCACGTCAGTATCAAGTTGGTGGAAGGAACTACAAAAATGGACAATGATCGAGATGGAGGTGTGGAAGCAAGCGACAAAGGGACAAACACAGGACCCTGTTGGAGACCTGACACAATGGTCAGAGCTAACATTAACCCTGTTCATAACAGAATAAGATGAGACGTGAACGAAACACTCAAATTGGACATGGAGGACAATGCGAGATAAACACAGCTCAGTACAACATTGTTACTAGATATTACAATTTGGCTAAGTGAAGGGGAGCGGGTGGGGGTGGGAACAGTTTAGAGTTAAGATAAAAGAACATAGCAGATAATATGATGGTAGTGTGTTTTGATACAACATTGGGATATTTGCAAATCTGTATGCAAATGTTACACAAAGTAATACAAAATATATATATATATATTTTTAAAGTTCCTAAAATACATGAATTCTCCACCAACTACTTCCACCTCTATGTTCCCTGCTCCCCCCAAACCACCATCTAGACAATCTCTGTAGTTTAATATATTTTCTGAAATCTAAATCATTGGGGAGGGGTGGTAAACTGAATGTGCATCCCTACATTCCCCCTTTAGTTAATCCTTTATTAACTAACTCAGCTAATTCCCTTCTTTTATAATTATCCTTGGGCACCCATACTTTACATGCCGAAGCTTCCCCCATCTTGGCCATATTTATCTGGGATACATGTGAGATAAAGAGAGTCCCTATCCCCTGACAAATCGACACAGTGCTCTATATAATTCTCTGGGTCCAGTGGAAGTCAAAACACTGTTCCTGGGGTGTCTATTGGTCTTTCAATCCTTGTTAAGATGGATTTCTGAACTCTGACCTGGTGGGCAGAGGTTCAGGAGGCCAGCCTAGTTTCTTGGAACAGGGTAATCCTCTGGACAAGCTGTACCAATCAAGGCAGCATTGGCAGCATTCAAGGCTAGGTCTCAGAAGGGGTGAGGGTGATCGAAAGCCCACAATGAGCACACACAGTAAACGACAGCACAAATTACTCTGTTGGGTGTATATATCAAAAATACATATACATTTATTAAAGGCCTTTTAATAAAACACACAGTAATTCTCTGCACTATTAACAAAACCAACACAACACTAACTATGAAACATGTGTACAGTAACCAATGGCCTAAAGGGATATTACACAATACAGATCAACAACCTGCAGAGAAAGGGGTCACACATTGCAAATATCTTTTATGCAGTCCTTCACAATTCAAACTCTAGCTAAGAGGCAGTCCAGTCCCTAAAATGAGTGGAGCCATGAGCTCAAAAGTACATTCGGTGCTGGTGCACGCAGTTGTGTGGTTAAGTTCAAAACGTGGTCTCTTAAAGGGGCTGTAGCGACTCAGGAAGGTGGGTGAGGCAGTGAAGTTCCCACTATCCGAGGAAGGTCTCCCCAAGAGGGCAGAACAGGATCCAAGAGTTGGGAATAGCTTGGTAGCGCAAGCTACCTCGATAAAGAAGAGTGGCCCTTAGGGGACACCTGTGCGTAAAAGTCTAAGGATGTGCCAGGGGCCACCGGTAAGGGATGCAAGTACTTACCGACCCTCAGCATACTCCGGACCAAACTTCGCCAGTCAAGATCGTTTGCAGGTTCAAATCCTGCAGATGTGCAGCTCTGCGGCTTTCAGGGGCTGCGTTCCAGGAATGATTCAGTGGTGGGACAGTGGTAATTTCTCAGCTCCTGGTGTAGGGATCAGACCAGTTCCACTGAAGCGAGTCTTAGGGCACAGGGGGGAACAGCATCAAGGCACCCACGAAGATCGTCACCACATCTGGGCGACACAGTGACTGCGTATTCTCAGGTTCAGGGGTGCTCTCCTAATACCAGACCTAGGAATGCTAGGTGTACGAAACTCGGCGGGAGAGTGCCTTATACCCAGAGCTTACAGTCTCCACAGGTTCAAGTTGGAACTCGAGATGGTGACGGTTCCAGGGAAAAGGTCCCTTACGAGCTTGTCATTTCAATGGGCAGTCCAGAATACTTCCGAGCAGGCTCGTTTGCAGGCTAAGCAGGAGGTGCCGAGAATAGTTGGTCCCAATGGGTCGAAGCGCCCTTGCAGGCCTTCTATGATCAATGCGAAACGGGAGCTCTGACGGGACAACAGCGGTTCCATGGATCTGCTTCAGCACGTCAGGATACTTGGCTCCTTTATGAAGTTTGGTGTGCACTCAGAAGATCGACCTGTAATTGGTGTAAGGTGCCTTCTCTTATCCAGAATATCGTTTGTGACAAAACGAAGAGAAACCAATAGGAGATCTGCTCACATTCAGCCATCCGAGACGTGGAGCAAACATGGACCACTGTGGTCCCAGTCCTCCCAGCACACCAGACATCCTGGCACCCAGGATGTGTATTAGAACTAGACAGCTCCAGCCCACATCCTGGGTACACACACACAGAAGGCATGCACAAGCCTGCAAAAGCTTCGGTTTGAGCAGGGTTCTGCATGACCAAATAAGGAATTTCCCGGGTTGGCTCGACCTGGGGAAAGGAAAGGGACAAGATGGCCAAGGAACAGAACAAAGGACCTTGTGGCATGGCCGTTTTGGTCACTGGCCACTGTCCTGGGCCAAACACGGTAAACACAGTTTGGACCATAGAAAAGGATTAAAAAAAGCTTTAAAAGTAACTGCTGCCACCAGCTCTGAGCTGGGCACACTGGTACATTCACGAAAAATCCTTCGAGCGTCTCTAGGGACTTAGAAATGAAAAAGGGACGTCGGCACTGTCATGTAAGGTACATTGTGCAATGATAAAATGTTACTAAGAACTAGCAACAAAGTGAAAGACTAATGGAAACAAAGTTTCCCTGTACTGACATTCTTAAGGGCATGTCAGTTTCCCCATAACAAAATGAGCAAAAGCCCAACGGAGTACAGCAGAATGCTGGGCTCCACTGGTAAAAGTCCGGCTAGGATGGTCACACAACAGCAAAAGGTGGGGGTGAGGGGGGTGGCTTCAGAACTGGACGGAGAATTACCCATCAATGGACATCTTTCCTAACAATCCTCACCATTTGTGGTTTATTTGGGTTCTCTGTTTGAACCTGCCCAAATTTTGTACCTGGGAGAGTCATGCATGCCCCAATAGTAACCATCAGCATTTCACTGTCCGGAATAGTCTTTGCACAACATCGAAGTATCATCAGGCACGTGGAGAACACCACCAGCAGGAGCACCGCGATCAAAACCAATATCTTCACCACTGCCCAAGCCAAGAAAAGCCAAGATGGTCCCCATGAAAATAGAGTGTCGAACCAATCTTTGGCCTGCACACCTGCTTCAGTTGTCATATCAGCCTTTAATTTGTGCAGGGCCCCCATGGAACAAGTTCTCTGCATTATTTAGAGGTATGTAAGTACAACAGGATAATCCTATTTTTTGCACACGCCGCCTTCCATAGCCGTCAGAAGATTCAGGACATACCAGTTTTGAAGAGTCATTAACTGGATCACCCTCAGCTCACTCTTGATAGCATTCAATCCCTGCTCAGTGTAATTTGCCAACTGGAACACTTCCCACCAAACAAGCTGCAACCATTTAGCGTTTGCTGCAGCCTGGATGCCTGGAAGCAAGAGTGACACAAAAAATACCTCTGACTTGGTGTACAGCCTGTATTGATCTGTTATTGCTTTAAGCAGTTTAGACAAATCTTCCAGCAGATAGTTCGACCTCTTCCTTCACTGTTTCACTGACTGCTTCTTCTTTATTTCGGTAGGGGGAGGGGAGAGGGGGTCGGGGGAGTTGGGTGGTTGGATGGAGGCTGAAACAACTTGTGACATTCCTTGCTTGGATGCTATTGTCAGATGAGCTTCAGGCACCACTACGATAGCTGAATGCAATGCACTCGTGCCTCACCAGGAAGAAGGAAGATATAGGTATGCTTGCCCAGTACAAGTCCATTAAGGCCGCAGTTCCTTTTTCTTTTCAAGATCTGGAATGAACATTGTCTTGTTGCACTTACCGTTAGTGCCTACAGGAACAGTTCCATGCCCTTGAAAACGGAACTGCTGTTCAGCTGATTGAACTTTGACTGGTGTTTCACATGCTTCTGTCCAAGTTAGATTTGGTATGTATGCAGTCCATATTGCGAGAAAGTTCTTGTGGACATTCCATATCACTTCTTCTCTGAACCCTGCCAACACCGCCATCTGATAGGCTCACCACCGCCTTCTCCCATGTATTCGACACAAACAATACTCCATACAATTGTGTACCCCTGAAACAGACTACAAACCCGACACAGCGTTAAATGCACCAAACACTGGGCTTCCAAGGGCAATATTTCATGGGGTACTAACATTTTGGGTGCCTCAGATGCATGGGGAACGAGGGAGCAGGCATAACTCCCATTATACCTCTGTTTCCCCACTGAGTTCCTATGACTGTACCACATATTACTAAATTCTGGGTGGTGTACATCAGACATTGGGCCTCATTACGAGGTCAGCATTAACCCGCTGTGCTAACGGCGGGTTGCCACTGACTTTGTAACACTGTTCCTGGCACCTGATATCCCAGTGCCACCAGGATATTACAAGTCCCGGCAGCCCGGTGTTAGGCAGAAACCTGTGCAGTTCCCTCTGGGACCACTGCAAAAGATTTAGGACTACAGGTGTTTGGCAGTAAACCCACTTGGTAGCAGTCTGGATCACACAGATTCACTTGGTAGCTGTGGCTGAGCAGTCAGACTTCCCTCAAGAAGAGTTAGGCAGTATAGAGGGTATTCACAATAGGTCAAGAGAACACAATAGAACAAGTAAACACTGACCAGGGCTTGGTGTAAAAAAGATATAATTATTTATTTAAAACCACATCTAGAAAAACACACAGGCACTAATAGTAAGCAATTCAAAAACACGGTCACTAAAAGATATACACTCCCTTAAAAGAATAATAGACACGTCTTAAGTAAAGCCCCACTTATTTTCAGACAGCGGTGAGCGCTTAATGTAGATGGCACTCTAATAATTTGTTTTAAAAAGGGAGAGAAAAGCAGAGAATAAATTGAAACAGATCCCAACACTTTTTCACGAACACAAGAGAGGAAGGCAAAGTAACACCGTGAATTCAGAGTCAGTAGGCCGGATCCGCTTTAAGAGGATCAAAACGAAATGTGTCCAAGGTCACACGGTTGCAGTGCACAAAAGTCTTGTAACGGTTCAAAAAGGAGTTGGACCAAAGAAAGGGACCAGTTGGAGGGTCAAGGCGGCCAGCCCAGTCCAGAAGGTTAAGGGTTTATTATTACCTTGTAGCAATCTTTAGAAAGGGAGGCCTGGCGGACACGGTACCTTAAAGTGGTGAGAACACTCCAGCGGGGGCAGTTGTTCCTGGCAGCTGATGCAAGTTGGTGCTTCGTCCGGGGGAAGAGAGGATCTCGTCGGGGAGGAAGACAGGAGTCCGTTGCCCTGCCAGGGAAGAAACCAGCGCGGAGTTTCTCAGGTACAAGGAGCGGTCCGTTGATTCGCGGTTCAGTGATAAGTGGCTATCCGGCTGCTGGGGTGCTTGGCACGGGCAGTTCGACCACAAACCGGTCTGGGGTGCGAAGAGAAGAAGGTAAACGGGTTGTGCCCACCAGTCAGGGGAAGAAGCCTCTCCAGCCGGGAGATCTTCTCTGTCGTCGGGAAGTGGTGAGTCGGTTCCGCAGGGCTCCACCGGTGGTGTCGTCGTGGTAGGTCGGCTCAGCTTCTCCCTCGTCAGTTTCTCAGGTCCTGTGGCGACTTCTGAAGTTCCAGTCCCAAAATGGGGGTATGCTTTTATGCAGCATACCCCCATTCACTCAGCCTAGCTGTCAATCAAACATGCTAAGTGACTTGGGCCAATCACACAAGAGTGCGACTTGAGTTACCAAGGTAACTCAGTCCAGGGTGCCTAAACCCCCTCCCACACCCCCTGTGGTACCCAGAGTGGCACCACTTTTGGAGGCTTCTGTGGAGAAGCCCGCCAAAAAGTGGAGCAAAGGGCTCGACTTGGGTTGGAGTCACAGAAGAGAACACAAACGCCATTTTAGAATGGAGTCCTGGCAAAAAATACCAACCGGCGAATTAATATTAATTAAATAAACCGGCAGTATGTTCGAGGCTATGAGAATTAAATAATTAAAGTTGGTAGCCTCGAACAATGGGAAAATCCCATAGGGAAATATTCGCGGTCGAATATAAAAAGTAGTATCCACTGCCACCAGCCAAAACTTGATCAGGGGGGACGGAGACGTGCCCCCTCGACTAACAGACCCCGGGGCAATCGAATTGCCCCGACCAGTACGTCCACAATATGATGGTTTGTACTGGTTTCTGTTAATAATTTGGGACTAGTAAAGCCAATGGTGACTTTACATGCCCTGGGAGACAGTAGTCAGTCCCAGGGTATGGAGTCTATGGTGGGGTGTCACTATGACACCCCTGTGTTACTGCACGGAGGGTGCTGTGTAACACACATAGTAAAAACACATGAGACCCTATGGAGTAAAGGACCCCATAGCCCATAAATCACATTAACAGTCAAAGGAACACCATCAATCATGTCCAAGAGTGGGAGACAAAGAGTCTCACTCTTGGCAGGAGAAAAAAACTCCAGAAATCCAGCAAAGCTGCTGGGGGACTCACTAGGTTAGGAAATTCAGCCTAAAGAGAGAATTCTCCCTAACACCCGGGATGTCAGGCGACGAGAACTTTAATTCCCCATTCCTGCGGAGTCTCGTAGGACTCCATGGGAACAGGGACACGGAAGCACCAGCAACGTTACAGTGAAAACCATGCCTACAGGCCCTGCAGGCATTCTCGTAGTCTGGCATTCCGGAAAGGGTGCCGGTACGTTGCTACCGGCACCCTTATTTCCGGACCGCCAGATTTATAATGAGGCCCAATGTATCAAACACTACGTCTTTGTATTAATTATACATTTTCCTCATCTATACTGCTCTTAACCCGCAAATGTAACTTCCATACTATTGTGTCATGTATCTTCATACGTTTAAAGTCCATTTCAGATTTCAGTGGTCATATACTCATCATTTGGTGTTGTAGTATGAACAAATTGCGTAGTTTCACATCCCCTTACATTACACCCCCACCCACCCTTTATATGACCTAACGATATACCTTCAGCAGAAAAATATAGGAATAATCCATAGAAAAACCAGCACATAAGAGAAGAAAACATCCTTCTATAAAAAAACAGGAACACTTATTATGTTAAGACCCTTAAAAAATGCAAGAACTGATAAATGCATAGTCTCAAAATATTGTGCAAATAAATCACTGAAAGCACAAGCTCGAACAACATCTAATCAATAGACCACAAAAACTCAAAGCACATGGATGTCACAGAAAAAGTACTATGTGCACATAAAAAGAAAAATACTAATTCAAAAACACTCTGATAAAATGTTGGCTGGGGGAGGCAACGTTTGCAGTGCCTTCCAAACATCTGACAAATGCACCAAGTATCGTAATTACTTCATTTTGACTACTAGTGGAGTAGCGTACACCACAGTGTATGGACCGTTATATCGAGGCTCACTCCACCTGCAGACAAAGTTTTTAACAAAAGCCCTGTCCCCAGGTAACAGTAATGGTGGCAAGCTCGTAGTCTCTGGTGCAGCACTGGTTTCACCTTCTTCCATTCAACATGGAGAAATTGGTTGAGAAAGGTATTTAATACACATTGTTAACTGAGTCAAGTACGAATTGAACTCATTCCCCAAAAATGACACATCCCTGTGAACATCAGATGCAGTGCGTGCAGGTGATAGTGGCATGTGCATTCGTCTCCCTGTCACTATTTTGTGGGGGGAGAGGTGATGATCCTTACAGAGCTGCTTCTTCAAACTGAACAAGGCCAGGAGTGGGGGGGACAATGTACCCAGTTCTGTTTTAATGTGGTACAAAGCTTAGATTGCTTTGTCTTCAATAAACCGTTCAACCGTTCCACAACGCTGTTGGCCTGGGTACAATCAATGGGGCACATCTTGTGTTTAATTCCCAAAAGAGCAGTCATTTCCTTTAACAGCTTGTTAAAGAAGTGTGTGCCATTGTCACTTTTAATTGAGTCGCACCCCTCCGCCCCCCACTGAGGGAACACTAATCTTACTAAACTTGGCAGCCAACTTGGCATAATGATTTGCACATGGACCAGCCTCAATCCAACAGGAGAATGAACAAACTAAACTATAAGGTAGCACAGGTTTTGCATCTATCCCCATGTCTACGAAGTCTATGTGCAGATCTCGAAAGTGACCAATTGGACGTGGCAAAGTTCCTCTCAGTGTTTTTAATGTCTGTCCAGTGCTATATGTCTGGCAAACCAAAAAATTTGATGTAAACATAGACAACTATTGTATATTGGGCACATAGCAATCTCCTTGAATGTCTGCAGTAATATGCTGTTTGGACACATGAGCGGGATAGCAAAGCAGATCAAATGCTACTAAAGATAAATCCTGAGGCACCATCACCTTCCCTGTACTCATCTCCCTCCACATCAAATCAGCTGGGTAATGCACACACTCCCCCGTTTGAGCCATACCAATTTCTCAATTTGTGGTGCCTGATCTTGTATTTCAATTATTTTGTTGACTGGGAGTGCAATATATGGAACCTGCAATTGTAGTTGCTTTTTTGCGAATGCTGGATGCCCATGAATTTCTGGCACTGACAAATACACTGTCAATTGTTCTGCCATGTCTGCTGCTTCATTCCTGATGGACACAAAATCTGCACCACTTGTGTGGGCGGCACATTTGACAATGGTGGCATATGAGGGTTATGATGGGGAGTCCACCAATATATCTAACAACGCCACATGCTGCACCAGGGAGACGTCCGTTCTCTGAAACCCCCTCCTCATCCACCTCGACAACCATGAATGAACAGTGGTGGTCACATAAGCTGAATCAGAATAAATTGTGACCCGACAACCTTGCACTTGCTCAAGCGCTTCAATAAGAACGCTTCAAAAAGAGCAATCAGCTCTGCTGCCTGTGCTGAATAGTGACCTGGCAACCTGCACTGCAGGAGAACCTCATACTCTCCATCCACTAATCATACCACTGCTGCCCCACTATGTCTCTGGCATGTTTCCTGGTCAACAGTGGAAGACCCGTCAACAAAGAACACCTCTCCATCATCTAAAGCATAGTCATGTGATTTGGGGATACCATCCTCAGGTCCTCTCGTACGTAGCGTGGTTGTGCACTTTGTCATCTTCAGTAACGGGCTCAGTCAAAAACGTGGCCGGGTTTACAGTTTTACAACGAAGAAAGCAGAAGCCCTCTGTGTGGTCAATGTGGAATTGGACCTTTCTAGTATTGCAAAGATGGCGTGCTCGACGTAAAACGTCAATGAACACCCCATGACAATAGTTGCAGACTTCTCAATGGCAAACACAGCAGCAGCCAGCACATGTTAGCACGGGAACTGGTCTTGCATAACGGAATCTAACATACCACTATAATAAGCTTGGGGCTTGTGACCCATGGTGCTCTGCTGTGCCAATACTGCAGTCATCATCTGACTGTCGCAAAAAAGATAAAACTCCTTAGTGCAGTCATGGGTTGCCAAGACAGGAGCCGTAGAGATGTTTTTCAGTTCCTGAAAGCTGTTGACCAATCTCGTCACCAGTCCAAACAATTGTGTTTTACGTTCGCTGTGCTTCCTTCAGCGCTTGAAGCAAGGGTTGAGTGTAGGACGTGTAATGGACGATCCACGGTCTGCAATAATCCAACAACCCAAGACATTTTTGCATATCCTTAAATGTCACTGGCTGCGGGGTAGCGTGCACTGCTGATGCATGTTCTGCTGTCACTTTCTTACCATTTACTGATATTAATTGGGCCAATTAACACACCTCACGCTGACAGTACTGCAGTTTAGCTCTGTCCATCTTATATCCTTTGTGAGCAGTAGTTGTAACAAAGCGATGGAATCCTGTGAGAAACCTAAAGGTGTCTCACCTGCTAGTCCCCAGGTATCTGTCATTCAGGTGGCCATTACAGAGCCCTCTCTTTTTTTGATCCCGTTCCTGGGGGTGGACCAGTGTGGGAGGATCACCTGGATGAGGGGTCTTTGGGGAGTGGAAGTGGGGCACTGCAGGGAGAGACGTGTTATCCTCTTCACTTTAACACCTTTTCCCCATCCTACCAGGTGTGAGGAACCTGAAGGTGCCTCCCTAGCTAGTCCCTGGGGATCTGTCATCCAGGTGGCTAGGACACAGCCATCGCTATTGGATCCAGTTCCTGGGGGTGGACCAGTGAGGGAGGATCACCTTGATGGGGGGTCCTCGGGGAGTGGGAATGGGACACCGACAGGTGAGATGCAGCATCCCCCTTCTTTCAACACTTTTTCCCCATCCTACCATGTAGGACATTAAAAACCACTACCCCCGCTTTTTCGACACAAACACTTTTGCACGACAAACTAGAGGATGGACCGTTTACCTGATATGTCCCAATACAAGGTTCAGGCAAAGTCAGGCAATTGATCAGAATCTCACACACACACCTGATGGCCCTTTTCCTTCCCCACAGGGATAAAAGGTGGAGTAAGAGAGCACAGTACGAGCAAGGCAGATCGCACGAGACAGCTATCCATGTCCAGAAGTCCAAGAAGAGGAGAAAGGCTGCGAATATCGAGAGGCTGACAAGGAAAGACATGACCTTGCCCTTTTCAATGCAGACCTGCGAAACCTCTGCAGAGGAAATCGTAAGATCGAGGACAATAGCCCAAGTGTGCTGCAACAGAGGTCAAAGGTACACGGAGCGTGTCGACGCTGATAAGCCGGACCAGGGAAAACTTCTGCTACCGTGGTACCGGCCTTGACTCCAGTTACGAGGAACGCCAAGCGGATCATCACAGCCGGTGAGTCGAGGGGAGAGGCAATAAGAGCCAGGCTGCGGTGAATGAAAGACACAAACTGGCAAATTAAACCGTGAAAGTGTTGAGGTGAGACAAGCTCTAGAGGGAACCGGCACCACGTGGGTGCTAACTCGAGAGACTCTGGTGGATCCCTGTATGAGTGAAACTACAGAAAACAGGAGGCCATAGGAGAGCCGCCAGGATAGGTCAAAGTGGTCATGCAGGAGGTCAAGCAAAATCCCTGTACAGTCTAAAGACATTTATCTACAAACTATAAAGAAAGCAAGGGAAGTGAATCCTGCCACATGAGAAAGCAAGGGAAGTGAATGTGAAGTTGGCAAGAGTGAACCCGACCGAGGGATGCTGACGAGAAGGGGGCAAATCTCAAGAAACAGTGTGTTGACAGGAGTGAGCCCTGGGGGATGTGAAAGAAGGATCTACGCCCGGAAGAGCCAAGAAACAAACTTTCATTTAGATGAAGGACCTTTTGTTTTGTTATTTGAACACGTCGGGCCCTTGAAGGCAAGAGACTTTCTAGGGAAACGAGACTTGGTCATCGAGGCTCCTGATAAGCTGGAACAGAACTGCCGACTCATGCCGAGGAAGCTCGAGTGTGTGCTGTGCTCCAAGATCCCACCTTCCCCGTGCTCAAAACGTGGGGAAGGGAGACGCACGCTGCTGCATCCTGACACATTATTTGAGAGCACTTCTTTCTTTTCTTGAAAACTATCCTGCACCGCTTTTTGTATTAGCTGTGAGGTTTGGCAATATGTTTCTTAGTATAGGCCCTTTTATTTTGACAACGGCACTAGGACTGGCTTATTTTAATTTGAAGGTTAAAGCTTGATCCTATCTTATATCTAGGTGTTTTCCCACCCTACAAACATTGTTCAATAAACACCCTTGAACTGTGATCACTAGTGTCTGACTTTACTGTTGCCACCAAGAGTTCCTCACACAGGTAGGATACCTAGAAACTCAACTCCCAACTCCTTTCCCGACACAAACATTTTCCCACGGACATTTCACGGTATGCGACAACGGACTAACACCAGAGCCGTATACCTGGTATGTCCCAATACCATGGTAAGGCAATTACTGATCATTACACACACCTAACTCCTATCACACTTCACCACACGGATAAAAGGCAGAGCATGAAAGCACACTCTGAGCGAGGAAAAGCACACAAGGAAACAGCAGTTCCAAGATACCCGTTTAATACAAGGAGAAAGACGGCAAGACCAGAGAGGGTTGCAAGGAGGGAAGTGCCGTTGACCTTTAAAGATTGTTACTTTCACGGACCTTGGAATGTAAGAAGCCTAAGGCCAGGAACTAAAGCTAAACAAACCTACACTGTGCACCGAAGGTACCCGGGGCTCTCACGCGGCGGTAACCAAGTCAGCAAGGAGCGATTGCTGTCGTGGTACTATCCTTGGATTCTACAACAAAGCAGTTCCAGTAAAGACAGCACAGCCGGTGAGTCGGAGAGACTGATACCAGACCAGCTTGTGCTTGAACCAAGGTTGCAAGCGACCACATTGTATGAAGAAATCCAAAGAGGACAGTGTGTGAAAAGCATGTGATGAGCGACACAAATAGAATTGGAAAGCAAAAGGAGTGAATTAAATTTGGGAGGCCAAGTGAGATACTGTAAACAGAGTGGTCCGGCAGCACGCGGATGCTCATTCAAAGGTCTCCGTTAGGTAGCCAATTGAATAGGAACTGTATTGTAAAACAGAGGTTTGTATCGAAGTGGTCCTGCAACGGGTCAAGCTAAATCCTGTGCACATTTGAAAGTCTTTGATAAACCAAGTTGAACTATAATTGGTCTGAGCACAGCTGAGCGGGATCCGGCATGAACCGCGAGTCACTCGAGAAAACAAATCTTTTCTGAACTTTGTATTATCAGGGATATGAGTCCGGAAGAGCGGGATCCAGGGTGGAGAACCCGAGTTAAATATTTCTTTTTTTTTTAAATTGTATTTATTGTTTTCGAATACAAACATAAAACTTGGAATTAAACAATGCCCCTAGCCCCCACCTCCCTCGTTTGAACAGATCGGGTCAGTTTTGGAATGTTTGTCCACAGGTCCAACCATTGATGTTTTGGGATATCCTCCCCCGGTGTCTTCAACCACTTGACCATGTAAGCCCACTTAACTTCCTCATCTTGGGAGTTTATAAAGGTGTATAGTGTCGAGACCAGATTCCTAGACCCCGAGTTGGTTAGAACATATTGTTCGAACGGAGTGAGGTCTCTTGTTGCTGCCCTTTTGACTTCTGGTGTTGCCAGCCAGTGCTTGAGCTGGTCGTAGGGATTTACAAGCCTTGAACCTTCCGATTTCTTTTTCCTGATACATTTCCCCAATTTTCGTACACCCTGCGGCTTCCCACTTCTCGAAGGCCCCCCGCTCCATACCTGGCAGGAATTGGGGGTTCTGACAAATGGGTGTGAAGGGGGCTTCTACCGTGGTCATGACCTTCATGTTTGATCATTCCAGGCCTCCAGAGTGGTCCTCATGACTATGCTGATGTGGAGGTTGGGGGGCCTGTGTTGTTTTGCTTTCCACAGGAGTTCCCTTAAAGGGGATCTGGCAACTGCCCTGTCTTGTGTCACCCAGATTGTTTATGGGTCTTCTCCCAGCTATTCCTGCAGCACCCTTAGTTGCGCCGCCTGGAAGTATTTTTGAAAGTGGGGGAAGGGACATCCCCCCCATTCTGGTGGGTGCTGTGAGGACCGCCCTTGCGAACCTCGGGGGCTTCCTTTTCCAGATGTAGGAAAAGGAGTGCCTTTGAAAGCGCCTTGAAGAACGATCTGGGAACCTTGATTGGGAGTGCCTGAAAGTAGTATAATAGCCTAGGCAGGATGTTCATTTTAGCTGACTTTATTCTGCCCCACCATGAGACCATCAGGGGGTTCCAGCACTCCAGATCCCTTCTTATGTGTTCTAGGAGTGGGGGAAAGTTGCCTTTGTGTAGTTGCCCTACCCTGTGTGTCGTGTTATTCCAAGGTACTTAATCCCCGTTTCTGCAATTTTGAGGTCTAATGCTGCTGCTTCCCTTTCTACCTCCTCTCGTTCGCCTGCCAGGATCAATATCTCCGATTTTCTCCTATTCATTTTAAGGTCAGAGATTGCCCCGAATGACTCAAGCTCTCTAACTATTGCCGCCAGTGTCCTCCCCGGGTCTTCTAGGGCAATCAGCATGTCATCAGCGTATGCTATCACTTTGTGTTGTCTGCCTGCCATTTCTATCCCATTGATGTGTATGGATTCTCTGATTTTAATTAGGAATGGTTCCAGAAAAATGGCATATAGGAGTGGGGATCCCACGGCCAAGGGGCACCATCCAAGCATCTCAGGCCAAAGATGGAACAACTGGCTCTATGCGATGTATGGAGGGAAATGAAGGGTGACCAGAGGGGGTATACATATTTCTCGCATGTACACAACACTATGTCGAGAATTGACTACTTCTGGGTATCAGTGGGACTAGTGGGCAAAATACAGGGAATGGAAATGGGGTCAATCTCATTGTCAGACCACGCTCCGCTATGGATGGAGGTGAAAACCCCTGGAACGTGTGGAGAGCTCTGGCGGTGGAAGCTCCCCCAGGACCTTCTCCAGGACCCTGTAATGGGAGAGACGATAAGGGATATGGTAATCGAATATTTTACCCAAAACAACACAGGAGACGTCCCACTGGGAACGGTCTGGGAGGCTTTCAAGGCAGTGATCCGCGGAAAACTGATAGCTCTGAAGGTCTCCAGGGATAAACAGAGGTACAGTTGGGAGAGAGAACTGAAAAGCAAAATAGCGGACACCGAGGAGAAACTTCTGACACACCCCACGCGTAGCTTACAAAAGGCATTGAGACACGCACACAAGGGCAACTAGAAATGCTCCGCACCAAAAAAGCTGAGAGATCACTTTTATATCTCAAACAACGCTACTATATTAGGGCCAACAAGGCCGACAGATACTTAGCCCGACAACTCAGCGAAAACACAGGGCAAGGATGATTAAGAACATCCAAAACTCACACAGTGAGATATTAACGTGCACCCATGACATGGAGAGGCATTTAGGGAGTTCTATCAAAGGCTGTATACCACAGAACGTCTGGATAGTAGTGCCCAATACGCTTAATTACAGTCCCTCCCCAGCCCACAAATAACCGAAGAAGATAGAGCGGCACTTGAGAGCCCGATAAGGGAAGAGGAAGTGAAAAAGGCAATAGCAGACCTCCCAAACAAGGGTCCCGGCCCAGATGGCTTTACAGCCCCATTTTATAAAAAATATGCAGGCATTATAGCCCCATTCCTAACCAGACTCCTAAATTCATTCAAAGAAAGCCGGAATGTGACCCCAACAATGAATGAAGCAAAAGGTACTACTCTTCCATAAAACAGGAAAAGACCCCTCATACAGTGCTTTCTAACGCCCCATAGCCCTGATAAATTTGGACGCCAAGATCTATACAAAAATCCTGGCAGCAAGATTGTCCCCACTCCTGCCCAACCTGATTAACCTACACCAATCAGGTTTTATACCGGGTCGACAAACGCACGATAACCTTAATCGGCTTATACACCTAGTGGAAAAGACGGGCATCACTCACACTCCGGCAATTCTACTTTCAGTAGACGCTGAGAAGGCATTCGAAAGGGTGGAGTGGTCACTTCTGTTCAAAACACTAAAACGTATGGGATTTGTGGATCAGTATATAGCCATGATTAGAGCCAACTATAACACTCCATCAATTAGGATAGCCATCAACGGGGAGGTCTCAGAAAGGGTAGACATCTCAAGGGGTACAAAACAGGGATGCCCGAGTTAAATATTTTAAGAATAAAATAACTGTCTATCTTATTTTTTTGTACATCAGGCTCTCTAAATCAAGAGACTTTGATGAGAAAAGCGACTTGGGTACAGAAGGCCCTGTTGGGGAAATCAAACTATATCCTCATGTCAAAGAAGCCAGAGTGTGGTGCTTTGCTCGAGGGAACCATCTTGCCCCGTGCTGAAAACGTGATGAAGGGAGGCCAATGGTCCAAACATCCTGACATATCATTTTGTGAACCCTTCTTTCTTTTTCATGAACATTACCCTACACTAAATGTAAATTAGCGGTAAGAATTGGCAATCTTTTTTTAGTATAGGTCCTTTTATTTTGACAAGACTTCACTAGGACTGCATTATTATTATTTGATAGTCGTAGCTTGCTCCCATCTGTAGATTTAGGTTTATATAGGCGTTTATCACACCCTTGTGAAAGTTCAGAAAACACCCTTGAACTGTGGTGTGGGATATATTTACCCACTCAGCAGTACTTCCCCACATCACCAAGCTGCGCAGCTGCAGTCAACAGCAAAATGGCTGCGCTAGCTCCTGTGCGTACTATGGCCTCAAAACTACATTTTGCCGCGACAAAGGGGTGGCTGCACCATCTTGCCAAACACGAAATGGGCGAGTTGGAACAAGGAGCGCACAGAGAAAGGTGCCTGTGTGTGCTCTTGCGTGCACCCAAAAAGAAACAAATCAAAGCAGCACTGCTCTACTGGTTGCAAAAAGTCCTATTGAAAAGGGGATATTTTACCTTGAAGAAAATGCTGATCTGGTGCTAGTTTCATCTGATTCCTCATCAAACTACTGTTATTAATAAGGCCCTGCCATGCCCATTCATATCCCCACGGTGCTTCAGCAGAAGAAAGCACATCCCCTGAAGGTCAGGTTGTGTCAGACCAAGGCTGGGAAAATAAAAGCATGCCTTCAGCCACACAGGAAACACTTACATTTTGCTACAAAATGTCAAAAATCACTGCTGGAAAAGAAAATCATAGCTTTCTGTGCACATGCCAATTTCAGGAGACCTTTGCCTTGTACAGACTGTTGTGTAAAATAAGCTGGCTGCAGCTACAGAACAACATTGGGAAGTAGATGGAAGAGAAATCCAAGCAACATTTCCACATGGAAAAATGGGCTTTTACAAACCAAAAGAAAATGCCTGTTTTAAAAAGTGCCATGTTGAACAAAAACTTGTCTGTGCCTAGCAATATAAAGGGGTTTGTCGCTGCGGAATATATAGGGGATGTTTTATCCAACAGGTGTGTTTTGATCCAGGACAAAATAAAAGAAAATAAAACTGTTAAACTGCATGGGCTGGATTTTGCAAGCTACACAAACAGGTTTTTCCTGTTGGTCAAAGCTAAGGCTTCCCTCAAATGGAGCCACCAAAAACGTCCAGGACACGACAGTGATCATTGCTAAGTTGGAAAACTTTAACTGACCAGGACAAAGAAACTTCACATACTAATCAGAATTGGGTCTGGGCTGAGCCATTTTACAATGGAACTTCCAGGACACGGATGTGTGAAGTGAAAAAAAAAATCACACCTACTTGTGACTTCTACAGGAAGCGTCAACAAAATCTCTGCGACAACCCTGGATTGAGGGGGTAGCTTGGAAGCTATGCCCGTATATGGGGAACAATACTGAACATTTGTTTCCAAAGACTATTTTATAAATAAAACTTGTAAGATGTTTATCTTTGCAACGGACTTTGCAGAAATGTAAAAAATAACAGCTGTAATGTAATTTTGTGGGTTTTCATTTAAGACGTCATAGACTTCACTGACACATGGGGAATAGAAATGGCAGAGAATTGGGTATTATAAGGAAAGTATCTATGATGCCATTGCAAATTTTAATACTTACATGTCTAATGATAATCCACATGCATGTATAAAGTTATAGAATTTTAAGTAATATAATTCTCACTGAAAAGTGTGAAAAACTGGTAGAAGGGCGAAACAAGGTCCCACAACCGTGAGGATTGGACTGCTATTTTCTACCTACGATATATAATCTGCCCATGTGATTGGTTAAAGTGCCACGAATGTATAAATGTGTAAATTAGGTTATGACTCATTTTTGGCAAAAAGGACTGTGGGATGGCTTTTTACCTCATAAAATTGAACCTCAATCTGGGACTCCTCCTTGAGGAGGCAACCAACATTGATTGTCCTATCGGCTTCTTGGAGGTAGGCCTAGCTTAGTCCTGCCCACCAATAATTCTGTGATGTCACCATGCTCTATAAATAAGAGTGGTCAACAGAACTCCAGAACAGACTCTCTCCTGAATTTCCTGCACTGACGTTCCTGATCTGCTCCATTCATGTTGCTGATTCCAAATTTTCACTACAAGGCCAACGCATTGCTGATCCTGTCTCAGCAAGGCCATTGATCCAGAAAAATCCACTAAATCCCAATAAAAAGGGAACAAGCTGTGGTATTCTTTTGGGAAGCATCCTGAACCAGCCTGGCTTGCTGCCCACTAACTGCATCCAGCGGTACTTGTGCCATCCAGTGATCCGAATTGCCCAGCTGTCCTTGCCATCCGCTGACCAGAACTGCCCAACTGTCTTTTGCCAGGCACGTCCGCCATATGGTGACGAGACCCATTGACTGTCCAAAATCCCAGATTCAAAAGTGACTGAGTATCCTGCATCCCATCACCAATAGTCTACCCCATCTTGATTTTTCTTTATTCCACTCTCAAAGCAATCCTATCCATACCCTGATAATGTGTTCAACTGCCAGAATTCTTTGTGCATCTTGTCCGTGATTTCCTAGTGTTGGCGCCAATCTTATATTCACCCCATCTTGTAACTCCTTCACTGTGTGAAGGGTTACAACTGCAGTGTAACTTTTATATTCACGGGTGGTGTTCCTCTTTTCTAAGCCATTAAAACTAGTATAAGCAAAAACTGTCTTTTGCTTCAAAATCTATTTTCTCACTTTTAAGTGCTCTATTTTCCGAAAACTGAACCTCATTTCTTCCTGAAAATATCATCCAAATCTTCAACTACCACTATCCTTTCACTTTTATATTGCTCCTGTAATATACCTATTTCCTCCAGCCCAAACACCGCATTGCAAATCAGAGTATTTCACCCGTTTTTCATAGAAACTGTTTATGGCATTTTAAACGGGAATTAGGTAAATTGCAAGTTTTCCAACATGTCATTTGGCTGCAGCATGCTCTAAACGTTCCACTCGTTTTTGAATTGTATGCCTTTTGCTGATCCATTGCCTTGTGATTGCAAGGGATATAACAAATGCTATTGTGATAAAACATAATTTAACCACACATTAATTAATTATTTGTAAAATTTGAGTGTTATGTTAGGCCTTTGCAAAGGGTTTTGCCTCTTATTTTATGAGGGAAGCTGGGATTTTGATTCTCTTTACTGCTTCTTATTCATGATTACCTGCAGCTTCTTTCTAGCCACTCAGATCTATTAATTGTGAGTTGAGGGAACATTGCAGGGGGAAATCCTAACTTCGGTTCCATCTATCCTAATTCTAAAAGTGCTCCTTCTCACTAGTGCTTTGTATGTGTTCTAGGAGAAGGTTAATTACATGCATTGCTTACATTTGCATTGTAATTATCACCCCACTGGTGATTTCTGCCCCATTTTAAATTGTATGATTTCTTTGAATTTCAAAAATAAATAAAATATTGTATTTTCACCAACCGGCCTTGTTCCTGGTCCATCGTGACCCGGAGTATTTGAAAACGGGGGTGTGATACAAGGTGTGTACCATCTCAAATTAAATCTGCATAAAATAAAGAGAACGGCATCTCAGTTGTGCGCTACATACTAGGCTGAGACCAAGGTGTGTGTCGCCTGATTGAAATCCTTAACAAATTTGGGGGCTTGTGCCAGGGATTGTGTTTGGTTGCCACCCGTGGCAGTCTAACGCAGCAGACTAACCTGCAAGGTAGCAATACTTTGTGTAGTTGGAATACTGTGTTACACTGTAGAAGCGCCTCCCCAAAAACAAATACTCCAAGTACCAGGCCTGTGTCTAAAGGTAAAACTAAATCAACCCCAAAATAGACAGAAAACAACAGAATACAGGTTACCCGTACATAAATAAATAAATTAATAAAGAAAGAACACATCCCAAAATGGCCACAGTAGAGATCAACATAGCTATGGAGCACCTTTTGCACAAACTATTTGTCAAGGGGGAATGGCCAGAAGAAGATGAAAAAGTCTGGCTAGAAGCAATAACACAACAGGTCACAGCCATAGACATGGATTCATGGCAGGATGGTGGCCTATTACACCAAGCATTGAGTGAGTTCTATATGAACCCAAAAATGAAAGAGGAGCAAATCACAATTTTCAGAATCGCGGCCTACATGTAACTCCACATGGTAGTGATGCTGGAAAAGCATGAGAAAGATGAAACTCTAGCGCAGAATCAATCTGAACTATTAAATAAAGTTTGGACGGAAGTAAAATTAGCAGAACAAAAATTATAAAAGAGCCAAGATTTGGAGGTAGAATCTGGAAATTACATCATAAAATTAAAAGAGGACTTGGCTCTCCAACAGCAGAATAAAGTAGACATAGAGGCCCAACTAGAAGCAGTAAAAATAGAGTGTCAGGAAAAGGTTCACTCTCTAGAAGAGCGTCAACAGCAGCTGACTCAACAATTAACGTATAACATGAGCTGCTCAGGTCAAATCACCATGCTGCAAGATCAGGTCGAAAGGTTGAAAGAGAAAAATAAATTAATTATGATACGTCCACGCTCAAGCAGAATTTGATCAAGAACACCAGAAATGAAATACCATCAAGAAACAAAGGGATGACCTGGTTGAACAGAAGGGCACCCTAAATCAGGAGAAAGACGCCCTATGCCAGGAAGTAAGCAATTTAAAAACAGAGTGACAGGGAAGTGAGTTAGGCCTCTAGAAACTAAATGAACTCCAAACAGAATATGGAAATCTACTGGAGCATGCCAGACGGGTAGAAGGTGCTCTGGAAGAGAACACCCAAACCAAAAATGCACAAACTCAGGTGAGTCTCCTACAACAAAAATTGTCTCAGGGTGCCCAAACTATAAAGGCAGCACAAAGAGATAACAAGGCCCTCTGTGAAGAGAATGATGGGCTCCACAAACAAGAGGCAGCGCAAGAGCGGGTCATAGAGGCCAGTAAAACCCTGATAGCCGAACAAAAAGCTCAGATCTTTGCATATCATCAAGGGATAGGGGTTGAGAAAGAACTAGCGAGGTTGGAAAAGGAGTATCCTAGATTTAATACAAACTGGAGGGACCCCAAACAGGTAGAGAGGGACAGGGCAACCCCTGATCATAGTATGATGCGCTCTATACTAAGGGACTCGCACCCATTTAATCCTTTGCGCACTGCTGACTTCATGGCTACCAGTTCACATGAGCCGGAAACCATGAGGCCATCAGAATTTAATAGGCAAGCATAATGGAGCTGACAGGTCAGCGCCCCCCAGAAATGGATAGAAGGGCGTCCCTATGCAGGCACAAAAATAGAAAGGCTGATGTCTCTGACAAGGAAACCTCCTATGAGGAGAGTGTCAGGGAATCGGATCTGCAGGAGCACTACCTCCAAATGGACCAGTTTGTTCAATTTGCTCAGGAACAACAAGAAAAGAGGCACCATAAGAGCATCCTGAAGACCACCACCCAATCAGGCCAGTGGGGGGGGGAATACTCTGCCAACCATGGGAGCAGGGAGGAGTCAGAAGCCTACTCTCCTGTGCGCCGCAGGAGTGAAGAAACTAGGCCCCACCATTCGGCAAGCCCCTCTAAAACTCAGAGAATCAGGGAGCGCCTAAATGATCAGGAGGGGACCTCAAGTAGCAGTGCCTGCGAGTCTGAGGGCGAGTGGGCTCGGGTGACTAAGCCTAAGAAGGCAAATAAACTCAAGAGTTATGACAAAAGACCCCATTAGGCAGATTGAGGCCATTAAGAGTTTCATAACCCCATACAACAAAAACACAAAATATTCTGTCTAGGAACACTTGGAAATCTATGAACAGATGATTGACACTTTCGACCTGAAAGACAACAAGAACTGCATAGAGTATGTTAAATGGACGTTCTCTCCTGAGTACTCCAGCTTCTTTGCTGGACTGGAGGACTAGAACCATTCAAGATGGTCCACCTACAAGGCAGCCATCTTGAAACACTTTTCCGCCCACAGAAGCCCCCAAGAGGCTCGCAAAGCGGCCTACAATCTGCAGTGCGGGGAAGATCAGGCCCCACGAGAATTTGTGCAGGAGCTAAAACGCAACTTCGCACAAACCACTAGGAGGGTGCGCACGGATAGCAGGGAGTTTATAACTACCTTCTTTCATGCACTCCCCAAGTATATCATGACCCAGCTGGTGAGGGACTTCCACAATAAAAGATCTCTGGACATGGTCATAGAGCAGACGACCCGCTTATATGAAGTCCAAAAACCTGCAGAAAACAAAAATCAGATCAAAAACCCCAAGCCAGCCAACACCCCCGCTGCTGCTAAGGTAGCGGAGATGAAGGTTTCCCCCATTTTAGACTTAGAGATGGGGGAGCCTAAAAATGTACCTACACAAAATCAGCAAAATCAGAGACCGAAAAGGCCTTCAGGCCAATCACAAACAGGTGGCGGTTAGGGAGGTAATCCCACCAATGGGACCCCTAACTCCCCTTATTATATAAGTCCCAGATACAAGGGCAACCGACCAATCTTGGGGTATGTACGGACTCCCCCAGCCTAAGGGGGGGATCCAATCAGTTAAGTACCGCCCCGGGAAACTTCCCTCCTAACTTCCCACAGGAGGGCAGTAATCACCCAAATGCTGGGTTAAGTTTCTTTCCCCAGTACCCACAAAACCCCAACCTGCAGTATAACCCTCCTTTATTTCCCCGCTTTCAGGAGCCCAGACAACCCAATATGGCAGAGGGGAGGTGAAGGGTTACCAAAATTCACAATATCCAGGGTCCTACGGGAGAAGGGATAGTTAGCCTTCCTGTGATCCACCTAGATTTAAACAGGGATCCCCGTACTAGCCGGAAAAGGTGTCCCAACTGGAGCGCCAGGTTCAGAACCTTAACCAGGATCTGGGTCGCATGTTGAGGGCTCAACAGAACCTCAGGTGAACATGGCGGCTCAGAACCCCACAAAACAAGGGTCTGGCACCCCAGAACAATGACTGGGAGAGAACCCTGACAACTTAACGGTTCCAGAGGAGGAGGCATTGGGTTAAGGGGGGTATAAAACCTTAGGGGAAGCTTCCTTCCTCACTTGTGAAAATCCCCTGGATACCCAGGAACCGGAACAAAAATCTCCTGCCCCTGAAAATCTGCAACCCAGGGAACAGAGGGTGGGTAGGAGAAATAAAGACCTTAAAAAGGCCCATTTCGTGGAGGAAGTTAGTGTCCTCCAGTTTGAAGGGGAAAAATCCTTAGAGGATTGTGGGAAAAAGATCTCATTCAGGGATGGGGGAACTCCTCCCAAAGAAAAATGGGTCCCAGGAGATCTAAATGAAGACAGGACGGTTGTGGGGACTGATTCAGAATCGCCCATCCTTGAACCCCAGAATGAGAATCCAGAGAATCAAATATTGAAAGAGGCTTTCCAAACTTCCCGAATCAATTCTAGTGACTGCCTCCAAGAAGGGGGGTGGGGCGGGAGCCCAGAATCAGAAAAGAAGGAGTCAGACACTCCCCAAATATTAGAATGTAAAATTTTGCTTTTAGATCCCCAAACTCCAACACAGAATTATGCCCAAACTACCCCAGTGTTGGAGTGCAGAATAAAGAAAATGACCACCCAGCTTGCCCAAAATGCACATTACCTTTGCCCACTTGAGGAGAAGGATGGTAGATTTTATGCCCCGGTCCAAGTGCAAAGGCAATGTACATTTCCAGCAGTGGTGGACACTGGATCCCAAGCCACTCTTCTGTCAAAAAGGGTCTTTGATCAGCTAAATTCAGGAAGGTGGGGAGAGATACCAGATCCCTCTCACCCCTCTCCCTGGACAACTCCAGAACCTCGACAGAAATGAAATTCCTGTTGAGGGGAGAGCGGATTTGGAAATAAAAATTGGGCGACATAAGGTGAAACACCCTGTCATAGCCGTGACTCCAGAGGGCACACCCTGTCTACTAGGGAATGAGCAGGTTGTCCCCAATAATAGGCATGTACAAGGTCCGCTGGACTCAGACTAACAGGCCAATAAAATTGAAACAGAGTGTCAACCATGTTAGTTTAAATGGCACATGCCACATGGTTGAATAAAAACCTGATCATATTGAGTTTAATTTCCAGAACAATCAAATACCTGACGGGACAGTAATAGCCGTAGGACAACAAACTGGTGAAGGGAACTCCTCTCCATTCCTGAAAATCCACCTTCCCTCCAGTTTTAAGTGGCATTCCACACTGGAAGGAAATACTTTGAAATTTTATACTGATTCACAATCTGAAGATCCTAATTATATAGTCAAAAGTGATGAGAAACCAGCTCAAAGTTTAGCTGATATTCAGAAAATTAGAGAACAGTTGTTCATCCCTATTCAGTTAAATGAGGGGAAGGAGTCGTCTCGCCAGAGTGTGCGTGAACAACGGTAAGAGTTTCATCAGCCAAGCCATGTTCCGAAAGCTCCCAAAGAATCCAGCCATCCCCACATTTAAATTGATCAATAAGTAGGAAATAGGCCTGGAAACTCCCAATTCCAAACATCTCCTGCCTAGCAGGTGTATGCTCAAATTTCTATAGGGAACAAAAGCATAGAACATAATTGTTGGGTCATGCTAGATGTTCCTGCTGCATTCTATTTAGGCAGTGATATTCTCAATCGTTTTACCATTAATTTGGCCCTGAGAAATTACAAAGCCTGGTCCCGACTAGGGGACAATCCCATGGACCGTGATGATTCAGAAAAAGCATTTCTGTCAGGCCAATTGCTGCCATATGCAGTTGAAGTTCAAATTGGAGGGGAGGTCACCGTCCCAGGACGGACCAGACTATTCCCCCTTGAATTGAAAATTAAAAGAGGACAGAAACTGCAAAATCCTGACGCATATGTACACCTCAACACCCATCTCCAACAGCAGGGGTTGGGGTTAAACCCAACACCAGTAGTCAATGTACAACACAACACATTCCAATATTGATGGATAACAGCGACCCTAAGAGTATCACTCTGGGCGCAGGCACCATTATTGGAATGGCGGTTGATGACCAACATTTTTCCATGAATCTAGGAAATGAACTGATAGGACCAATCCCCAATGACTGTTTTGACAATGACAGTGACAATGACTTACCACCAGACAGGATCTTCACCCGGCAAGGGGGGGATTTCCTGGTGTATTATTCCTGCCCTTATGGGGAGGAAGAGGTGACCTGTGACATTAGGCAGGATGAGGTAATATTCCAGGTCCACAAAGACGGCCTCTCCTACCTGAAACCCTCTGTCCAGGTCAATACTCTAACCAGAGACCTCTCCACCTAGCTGGAGGACGCCGCTGAGATAGCAAAACCAGAAGTCTTTCCAGGCTTCAGGCAAATGGTTGAAGAGCAGGTCAACCCAGGTGATGCCTGTGAGGCTCCGGAGCAAAAGCAAAAGTTGAAACAGTTGTTCTTAGATTTTCAAGATCTCTTTGCGGTGGACTCGTACGACTGTGGTCGCACCGAAATCCATACAGCAACTATTCCCACGGACAACGTTCCCTGTAAGGTGCGCGCCTGTGCGGCCGCGCACCTTTGATTTGGGAGCCGCGCATATACCGCGCCCTTGCTCATTTTGCTACAAATAATATATATTTTTTGTTTGCAATTCTTTTTTATAAAACATTTTTTTTTTGTTTAGGGACCCGTTGGCTGGGCTGGTAATGTGCCGAACGAACTAGGGTCCGACTAGGAGGAGGATGGCCCTGTCAGCAGCACTCAGCATGAGTCTGCTTCGGTTTCTAGGGCTTCCGGAAGGGGCCTGCTGGGTGGAGGAGGTGGAGTTTGCCAGGGCCTAGGAGGTGGAGTTTGCCTGGGCCCCGCGTGGGCTGGGCTGCTTCACCATGCTTGGAGGAGGTGGAGTTTGCAGCTCGGAGGAGGTGGAGTTTGCCCGGCCCAGCCAGACTGGAACATTCCAGAATTGATTGTTGGCGAAGGCACGTGAAACCACCTCACTGTCAGAGACAGTTGAGCAGCACTCCATTCGGGCACCATTAAAAATACTGTTGCCAGTGCTGTGCCAAGGATTTTAAAAGGTGAGTGAGCACTGAGCAGCCCCCCCCCCACGCTATACTGTATTTCTTCTTCCCTTCCGTTCTTTCTTTCCCTCTGTCTGACTCCGTTCTGTCACGCAGGCCGCTTCCCCCTTTGGATGCTCACTCTGCTCTGGTGCGGTGCCGGTGACGTGAGTGACCCCGTTCTTTCTTTCCCTCTTTCTGGTTCCTTTCTGTCACGCAGGCCGCTTCCCCCTTTGGATGCTCACTCTGCTCTGGTGCCGTGCCGGTGACGTGAGTGACCCCGTTCTTGCTTTCCCTCTTTCTGGTTCCTTTCTGTTACGCAGGCCGCTTCCCCCTTTGGATGCTCACTCTGCTCTGGTGCGGTGCCGGTGACGTGAGTGACCCCGTTCTTTCTTTCCCTCTTTCTGGTTCCTTTCTGTCACGCAGGCCGCTTCCCCCTTTGGATGCTGACTCTGCTCTGGTGCGGTGCCGGTGCAATGCCTCTGAATCTGAGCCAGTGCATTTTCACATTGGCGAGAACAAGTCCAATTTCCTCCCAATGGCATCCCTGATGTGTAAAAATATTTTGAGGTTGGGAGGGCCCGAAGGGGGCAAATGCAAGTTTGGCTTATCTGGGCTTCTGATGCCCTTTTGCCCCTAAATAACCTCCAATATCGTACGTATGACAAAGTGAGCATTCAGTCTCGGCTGTATTTATTATTTGTTGATATTGGCCTACGATGAGAGACCTGCAATTTCAATTAGGCACCACCCCATAGGAATACGTGGCTTGTTGATGAGGGGCCTCTGGAAGCGAGGGAGGCAGTTTCAAGCGCGAGTAACAGCCAAGTGGTGCAATGTCGTACCAGGAGGGGATAGTATTGCAGCACCGGCAGGTCTGCCAGAAATGATACAGCAATAACCAAGCAGTGTCCCTGCTGTGGCTCTTGGCATTAGACCCTCCCTATTCTTGGATTTCTGCAGAGCTACATCCTGGTTCAATATTTGTCTGTTCTTTCAGAAATTACCTGTAGCATTAGAGACCCTAAGCCCTTCATAGTTCCGACAGTTTGTGGTTATTTTTTTTTTAATGGGAGTCTTGGCAGCAGCAATGATCCCAGAGAACCTCTAGCAGCTCAAAGGTTGTTTGACATTCTGATAGCACAGAGACCTTTGTCTACTTACTGCCATTTGGCTAGAGGCAAATTAGCTTTCAAAGTACATGCGATCTCATCAGCCTTCCCCCTAATGCCAATAAAACGGCAGCCTTACTCTTCGGTTACTCTAAAAGCAATAATTTCTTAAGGGTACTGCTGTGCCCCGAACGACCCATATGTCATAAATCAGCTAAATTGTAGTCCATCTCAAAATGTATGCAGTGCTCTACCTACAAAGCCAGAGGAGCAAATTTGGTAGTTTACAACGTCTGTTATATTTTAAAGACTGGTCCAGCTCTGTGAATTTTGAAGTGCGAGTGATAATAATGGATTGGCTGGTGACGTGAGTGACCTCGTTCTTCCTTTCCCTCTTTCTGGTTCCTTTCTGTCACGCAGGCCGCTTCCCCCTTTGGATGCTTACTCTGCTCTGGTGCAGTGCCGGTGACGTGAGTGACCCCGTTCTTTCTTTCCCTCTTTCTGGTTCCTTTCTGTCACGCAGGCCGCTTCCCCCTTTGGATGCTTACTCTGTTCTGGTGCGGTGCCGGTGACGTGAGTGACCCCATTCTTTCTTTCCCTCTTTCTGGTTCCTTTCTGTCATGCAGGCCGCTTCCCCCTTTGGATGCTCACTCTGCTCTGGTGCCAGTGACGTTAGTGACCCCGTTATTTCTTTCCCTCTTTCTGGTTCCTTTCAGTCACGCAGGCCGCTTCCCCCTTTTGATGCTCACTCTGCTCTGGTGCGGTGCGTCTTTCATTTGGAAAATGCTAAGTTGCGTTTTCAGTTTTGGTTATTAGCCAGCACTTTAGCGACACTGTAGGAAAGCCTAGAGTCCTTCACACCAGAAAAAAATACAACCCCGGATTGGGGCTAAACACGTTTTGTGCCTTTATCTAGTAGGCAAGCAGCAGATTGATTCTAACTTTGCTCTGTACCAAATCTGAGCATGCTGTTCTACTGAATTTTTACTTTTGCCCTGGCCCTCTTCATTGCATATAGTGATCTACAAGGAGGAAGGGGTGTACCCAAGTCAAAATGTTGGGGGGGGGCAGTAGGTCTAACCCTTTAAATGTGGAAGAGGTACTAACTTCATAGACTGTGGGGTGGTCAGAGCAAGCTTACTTGTGTGGGGTCCTCTAACTTCTTCACAAATTCTAATGAGACTATTCTAGTGCAGCTTCAATGTTACTAGCAGTTAACTCTCTCCTTCACATCTGAAACCACACAGTAAAGGAGTGCTGTGTGTGTGACTGAGCTGTCTCCTGCCCCTTAGTACCCTTCTAATAACTCCCACCCAGTCCCTGCCCTGACATGCAAGTACTAACCCCATCAATTGCCTAAAAACGTATGCATATGAATAAAGGATCTGTAGTGTACGTCAGACAGGTAATGTCAACAGACTCTGACTCACCATAACCCAACATTTCAGGGGGGGCTGAATATCAACCTGGCCACTTGACATGGGTGTGGTGGTGGACTGATGGTGGTCTCACTGGTCTGGGAGGACAACGAACATTACACATGTTCAAGTGCAACAGGCAGTGGTACTGGAGTTCTAGCCAGCCTTGTTGTAACACATACCACAGTGCTTCCCTAGACCAGCTTGTTATGGGCAGTCAGTCAAGTCCAACTGAGAGGTGCAAGCTGCTCATTTAGTCATCAAGTGTTCTGTAGATCATATTAGATAAGCATTTTGCTACTTGTACTTGTGTGGCTGCCTGTGGTAAACAATTGAAGATGCAAGTGAATAGCCAGGCATAAAAGCATCTGCTCTTGGCCTGGGGTGTGATGAATACATGTTCTCCACTTGCACAGAAGCACAGTACTTTGGTTCCATGCAAATAAATGCTATTTCTTTTTTAACCAGAAAATGGATAAACTCTTCAACTTCAGAAGATCCAAGTCTTCTTCATCAAAGGAAGGGGAAGGGAGTGCTGCAGCAACTGCTGCACCAGCACCACCTAAGAAGAAATGTTGCGCTGCTTTCAAAGAAGATTGGTTAAAGGAAATAGTCGAAACAGAGTCCCAGAAATCACAAGATAAGGTACATGTGCGACTTGGAGAGATTTTTCAGTACAATGCTGATGTGGGCCTGATTTGCATAGTATGTGCGGAAGCTAAAGTTACTGGAGAATTTTCTACAGGAAAGAAATGGGTCGATGGTTGGAAATTGGACTACATGAAACGCCATTTAGTTGGAAAAGTTCATGGCTCTGCTGTACAGGCTCTCAGGCGCAAGAATTCAGCAGAGAAACTGGGGTTTGGATTGCGTAGTATGCTGGCACAAACGTCAACCGAGAGAGGTAATAGATTGGCCATGGTTGAGCGACAACGGTCCAAGCCTGAAGAGGTAAAAGTTCTACTGCACAATGTTTTGCTAGCTGTAAAATTAAACTCTTCCATGCTATTTGTGCAAGAAATCCACAATCACATAGCACAGTACACCAAAATACCAGATAGCTGGAGAAGTAAAAATTATGCGTTTGAATTCCTGGAGTCCATCAGCAGCGTAATAAAATCAGAAATCTTGGCAGAGGTTCGCAATGCTCCATTTCACACTCTGATTGTTGATGAAAGCACTGACATTTCAGTCAGCAAAATGCTAGTTATTTACTTTAAAATCAGATCTCTTGCACCAACACCACCACATTCAATGTACAAAACTGTGTTCGGTGGGATTGTCAATTGAACGTCTTGCAATGCAGAAGCTGTCACTTCAGTAATTACTGAATTTTACTCTGCCCATGGTCTGAGTCTGCAGAACATGGTGATGTTCACATCAGATGGTGCATCTGTTATGCTTGGCAAAAACAACAGTGTTGCTACAAGGCTTAAACAATCTGTTCCACATTTAATTGAGCAACACTGTGTAGCTCACCATGAAGAATTGGGCATCGGGGATGCTTGGAAGAAGGTGCCAATGATTAGGTAAGTAGAAACCTTATTCTGTGTTTTGCAGATCTCCATTGAGAAAATCTAAATTTGAAGAAATGGCATCCGTCATTGAATGTGATGCTTTGTCATTTCGACCCCTCAATGAAGTGAGGTGGTTATCAAGGCATTTTGCAGTGAATGCATTAATGCGAAATTATGAGGTGTTGCTAAAATACTTTGATCAGGAAATGAAGGAGGAAAATTATCCTATAGCGAAATACTGTTTCAAGAAACTGTCTGACCCCACTTATCACATTTCTTTGGCAGTGTTAAATGATATTCTTCGCGATCTAGCGGGCTTGTCCAAGTTACTCCAAAAAAGCATTCTTACCCCAATTGAAGCCATGCAGTTTGCACGCGGCAAGATCAATCAGATCAGGGGACAGTACCTTGGTGAGGAAGTGTATGGAGCAGCACAGTTAGTGATCTGATCTCAACATACTCTGACAATGAGAAGGACTTCAGTTCTGCATCTATTCTGAGTTTTATTGGCTTAGTGTGTGAGCATATGGAGAAAAGGTTTCCTGAAAACGAACTGAAGGACTGGGCCAGTTTTGATTTTGATTCACTAGCCACTCAACAATGCAGCTTTGACTTTGGAATAGAAAATGTTAAGCATCTTGTTGAAAAATACAAAGACATTTTAGATTGTAAGGAGGTGGACTGTTTAGAATCAGACCCTACCATGCTTGCAGTGGATTCCATCGTTACACAGTATAATGCCTTAAAGTACGTGGTAGCAGAGAGGAACAAGTGTGGTTCTTTAAAATGTTTCAAGACATGGTGAATTTCACACTTCAACATGCTATGGAGTACAATGTAGTGGCACAGCTCATGGACATCTGCGCCACATTTCAAGCCTCAAGCGCAGAGTGTGAGCGAGGGTTCAGTCTCATGAACAGCATTAAGACAAAATCAAGGAATCGACTGGAAGAAAGTCACCTTGACATGCTCATGCGAACAAAGGTGTACCTATTACACAATGAAGTAAATCTTGATGATGTGTATCAGCACTGGAAGAGCGGCAAAGACAGGCGAGAGAAGCATGTGAATCAGGGGGAGTCTGACAGGAGGTCAAAAGTTTCAGTAGTGCTACGGCGGGCAGTGCACTGCCATTGGCGAGTGGTAGCACCACTGAAGTGTAGATAACTACAGACAGACACCGTCAACTTCTCATCAATGCCATTGCTGAAACTTTGTTTGGCCCGTCTTCTCACTTTGTGGCTTTTAGAGCTTATTGATGCTTTGCTCACCAGAGAGAACTTTGACATTTAAAAACAAAAGCATATTAGAAAGAAGCTTTCAATGGAAACTTCTTTATGCTGTTGAAATGTTCCAACTTTAACAAACAGCAATTGGTATGTATGCCATTCACATATCCCTTCATTTAAATGAAAATGTTTAGATTTGTATTTTTTCTTGTATTAACATGTCATCAGCTTACAATATGTGGCAAAACTGGTGGTGCTCTCTGTCCTGTTGTGTGATTACATTTGTTTTCTGTGTTATTTATAGAATAGTTTAATTTATTTTCTTTATTGATTGT
This sequence comes from Ambystoma mexicanum, assembly GCF_040938575.1. Classification (NCBI taxonomy): domain Eukaryota; kingdom Metazoa; phylum Chordata; class Amphibia; order Caudata; family Ambystomatidae; genus Ambystoma; species Ambystoma mexicanum. Next base: position 493,206,826 of record NC_090937.1, read on the forward strand.
AAAACAATTTATTTTGTTATGTGCTACCTGGCTGCTAGTGCACTGTACCAGTCCCAGAGTCCCCCATGAATCCGATCCCCCAGTTCCTTAATCTTTATATGTATTGTTCATGTTGAATAAAATAGTAAACATAATATAAACCTTTCCTTTTTAGAGTGTTGCCTCTTGCTGGACCTCTGATTTGGTTGCAGACAGTCCTCTTATGATGCTGTACTAGTAGTCTTAGGCACCCTTTTCTTTGAAGACTTGCTGAGACTGTCGGGTTAACTAGTTCCAGGACAATCATCTGAGATTACATGATTCAGTGCTTTTTATTTAACTGTCACAGTCCAATGTCCATTCATACCGCCCCTTCTATTAAGTCGTCTTTGTCATTAATCATATTCATGTACTGTTTATTTCATTAAACCAATAGAAAGCATTTCTTTATATTCCATACATTTAGTAAATTTGCGAGGCAGAATCTGTGTTGCACTACAACAACCCCTCTGTACTTGTACCAACCCATCATAAAACAAAAGATCTTGCTAATCTTAAGAGATGTAAAAGGACACAATTTCAGATGAGCTAAATTCTTGGGAGGAGAATAGAGCACCCAAATGTCCCTTGAAGTAGAGCTTTTTGTGCCGCAAATTTGCATTCCTCGCTTGCACACTGTGGAATCTGATCACTAAGCCTTGCTCACTGGTGGGGCGCTGCGCCGCCGCGGCCGCCGCGCCACTGCTGACCGCCCCCGGTCTGGCAGCGCATCACTCAGTTGCGCACATGACTGAAAAACAGCCCGCACGCAACTATTCTTTGGCGCACACAGCCCAAAAGAATTAGAGGGAACATTGCCCACGGACCCTGGAATGACTCCAGTGTTTGTGAAGCAATATCGCTTGCCTCTCACATCCATGGAGTCCCTGACAGAAATCATCAAAAACCTTCAGTCCTGTGGGATAAATCGTCCAGTCCACAGCACCTTTAATAATCTGGTGCTGGGGATTTTAAAACCGAACGGCCAGTGGACTTAGTGAGCTAAATAAACAGGTCCACATGTCCTGATGGCCTCTGCCATACACTGACCAAGGACTGACCCAGATCCAGGGGTCAAAGGTATACACTGTCATTGACCTGACCAATGGGTACTGGACCGTACCTGTCAGTAGGGAGCACCAACACATGCTGGTCTTTACCTTTGGGGGCAGCAGTACACATGGACCCAGACTCCCTTCATATACATCAACTCCAACAACAAATTCAACATCTTCCTACATAAGGCCATGCCCGACTTGGGTGAAAGGGGTAACCTGGCCTATGTGGATGATGTCCTGATAAAAAGCTCAACTGTGGAGGAACATATAGCGGAAATCTGGTATGTTCTGACCCAGTCGAGGGTTGCCGGAGCAAAATTATCCTTCCAAAAGGCACAGTGGTGCAGGACCCGTGTCAACTTCTTGTGGCATGAGGTAACTCCTGAGGGTCTCTGTCCCCAGGAAAAGAAAGTGGAAGCACTCCTAAAACTGAAAGACCCCACAACTCTGCGCGAGCTAAGAAGCCTCCTTGCACTGACTAATTACAGTAAGAAATTCATTGAGGATTACGTAGAGATCACCAAACCCCTGATCCATCTGTTCAAGGGGGGGAGGGGGGCTAAGTGGGAGTGTGGTCCCGAACAAGCCGAGGCAGTAAAGCAACTCAAAAGAAGCCTCTCACAAGCACCTTGTCTAGCTTACCCTGTCAGAAGCAAGGAGTTCTTCTTGGAGACAGGGTTCTCGAATACATTCTTGATGGTATCCCGTTAAATTCTCAAAAACATATTTTTGAAATACCATTTTGTCGAAATAAAATGTTGAAAAAATAATCCCGAATGTATTATTTTTTATTTTATGTTTTATTTTTGTCGTATAAGTAAAAAAAAAAAGTGTAAAAAAACAGGGGGTTGGGAGAAACCCCCCCCCCCCCATTTAAAAAAACAACCTTTTTTTTCTGGCAATTTTGTGTCGACAAAATGGCATTTCAAAAATATGGCGTTCGAAAATGTCACTCATGCTTGACAGCAGTATTGAATCAAAAGCATGACAAGGTCAATAAATTAATCTCCTATGCAAGCAAGACTTTATCCTCTGTGGAGGAAAAATGCAACGAGAAGGCACTCCTGGCAACAGTTAGGCATTGAAGAATTACCGCCCGTTCATCCAGGGGGCACACATCATAGTGGAGACTCCACACCAGCCTTTGCAATACCTCCAAAGTGACAGAATCTGGGCCGGAAATGTGAGTAATTCCCGAATTACTTCCTGGATTCTGTCAATGCAAGGCTTTCCTGTGGAGGTCAGATATGGCCAAAACAAGAAGAGTCCCCTTGCGCAATGTCTGGCTGACTTGTATGATTGTGCCAGAGAAAACTGTCTCGAGCACGAAAGTCTTAAAATCCAGGACAACATGGAGGCGTACCAGAATTCCACGCACAAAGTCTATGAAGAAGACAAGTGTGAGGGAATGCCCACAGTTTATGTGGATGGGTGCTAATACCATGTTAACAACGGGGAAAAGGAACTGGTGGCTGGGGTTGGGAATACCTGGGTGAATGAAGCCCTGCAACCCTCTGCTGGGTACAAAATCGGTCCCTGCAGTAGTCAGGTGGTGGAGTTGATGGCAGTTCACCAGGCCATACTCACTGCCGTCCAACACCAACTCCACGGACTGGTCATAATTACTGATTCAGATTATGTCCAGAACGGGTTCATGGAGCACCTGGTTAATTGGAAAACCAGAGGCATGCTATGTGCTAATAATAGACCGCTTAAACATGGCAAGTTCATCCAAAATATTGATGATCTGGTCACCTCTAGTGGGATGATCATCTATTGGAAGAAGATCAAGGGTCATTCCAGGATAGAGGGGCCAGACAAAACTGGAAATGACCAAGATGATCAGCTGCCAAAACTGGAGCCATCCAGGGGGATCTCCTTGAGATGAGTCGCTGTTGGGGGAAATCCAGGTCACTGCCATCACTAGGTCCCAGACAAATTCTCACAATGAACTCTCAACTACCCAGTGGAGTAAGGAGACCCCAGATGCTGATTTAATCACGGGACACAAAGGGGATCCGATTATTGGTATATTTTATCAACATATTGAGGACCCGGAGAACTTTCCCCTGACTTATACCGATTACATTGGGAAAGAGGACCTCAGAGTGTTGATGAAATGTCCAAAAATGTTCCAAATCCAAGACGGTTTGTTGGTAAGGAGATCCATATCTGGCTGTGACCAGTGAATGGTCCCTACCTCATTCCGAAGCCTGATGCTAAGTCACGCCCATGATGCGGCCACAGCCGGTCATCTGGGTTTTTACACTACTTTAGAAATCTTGAGAGAGGTTGCATACTGGCCACACATGGGGGCAGGACCTCGACCAATACTTGAAGGGATGTCTTGTGTGTGCACAATTTCAGGCAACTTCACTCACACACCAAGCTCCCCTCCAGAAGAGGGGGATGACGCTGCCTTGGTCAGATTTACAAGTAGATTTCATCTGGCCCATGATTCGCTCCTCTAGGGGCAACAAGTACATGTTAACAGTAACATGCTTGTTTACCAAATGGGTGGAATGTCTCCCGGCCCCAAATTGCAAGGCAGAAACAAAATCTGCCCTGATGATCAACCACATCTTCTTGCATTGTGGCCTACCCCAAAGGGTTGAGTCAGACCGAGGTAGTCACTTCACCAGCAAAGTGATGACAAAGATGTGGAAGATATTTTGGGTAAAAAGGAAACTTCACATTGCATACCGCCAGTACTCTAGTAGGGGAGTTGAGAGGTACAATAAAACCATTGTGAGCATTTAAAAAAAGTTTGTGACAGACTCTGGGCCAAGTTGGGACATCCGATTACCGCTTGTCCTGATGGCCATCAGATCTACACCTTCTTCTGCAACCAAGATGTCTCCATTTGAGCTGATGGTTGTACGAAAGATTGTGCTACCTCAGCATCTGCTCTATAGAGCACAAGAGCAGATGCCGATAAACGCCTCCACAACTCATAAGTATGTTGAGAATCTAAGAAAACACCTTCAACATGCTTTTGCGTACGGTCAGCGGACTCTGGAAAGATCTGCAGAGGTTATGAAGACTCAATATGATTTTAAAACAACCAAAAAGGAATACCAAGTAGGAGACAGGGTCTACTTGTACAATTTCCAAAGGAACCAGACCAAAGAGCATACATTTTTACCAAGCTGCGGGGTCCTTCTGAAATTGTAGATAAAATTTCACCTGTCGCCTACAGAATCCACATCCCCAAAAGTGAACTGACAGAAGAGAAATGGGTCCATATTAATCAGCTAAAGATTTGTCACCCTAGGCATAATTTGCAGCAAATTGAGGAGCCCAACAAAAACCAAATAGGGGAGACATCTGAAGTATGAGAATAAGAAAAAGAAGAACTAGCCGGGAACAGAAAGATTTATAGGTATAATTATGTAACAGGGAGTATTTTTCTTCATTGCCAATTGTCATTATTGAATGCATGTGTGTCCCACTGCTGTCATCCTTCTGGGGGGGGGGATGGTTAGTGGGAAAATGTAGTAACCGGTTTGTGTTTATTTCATAGACTCGTACTGGTTCTGCCCATTCATCAACAAGGAGGACCTCCCCGGGGACCGGGAAAGGAAAGAACAAAGGAAAAGCCGGGGTGTCGCTCCACACCATAAAGAAAAACCTAAGGGGAAGCTGCGGGTGTTGCTCAGCACTACAACGTGAGACAACGGGAGGATCGTGGAAGTACCACTCCCTGATGATGGAGGACTCCACCTGATGAGCCCCGTTTTGCCCACCTAATGAATCCCACTTTCCCCTACACTCCCTTGACAAGGAATCTGAGTAGAGTGGGGGGGGGAATTTGTGTGATATATTTACCCACTCAGCAGTACTTCCCCACATCACCAAGCTGCACAGCTGCAGTCAACAGCAAAATGGCTGTGCGCTGGCTCCTGTGAGCACCATGGCTCAAAACTGCGTTTTTTTAGCCACAAAGGGGTGGCTGCACCATCTTGCCAAACACGAAATGGGCGAGTTGGAATAAGGAGTGCACAGAGAAAGGTGCCTGTGTGTGCTCTTGTGTGCACCCAAAAAGAAGCAACTCAAAACAGCATTGCTCTACTGGTTGCAAAAAGTCCCATTGAAAAGGGGATATTTTACCTTGAAGAAAATGCTGCTCTGACGCTAGTTTCATCCGATTCCTCATCAAACTACTGTTATTAATAAGGCCCTGCCATGCCCATTCATATCCCCACGGTGCTTCAGCAGAAGAAAGCATGGCCCCTGAAGGTCAGGTTGTGTCAGACCAAGGATGGGAAAATAACCAAAGCTTGCCTTCAGCCACACGGGAAATTCTTACATTTTGCTACAAAATGTCAAAAATCACTGCTTGAAAAGAAAATCATAACTTTCTGTGCACATGTCAATTTCAGGAGACCTTTGCCTTGTACAGACTGTTGTGCAAAATAAGCTGGCTACAGCTACAGAACAACATTGGGAAGTAGATGGAAGATAAATCCCAGCAACATTTACACATTGAAAAATGGTCTTTTGCAAACCAAACAAAAATAAAATGCCGGTTTTAAAAAGTGCCATGTTCAATAAAAACGTGTCTGTGCCTAGCAATATAAAGGGGTTTGTTGCTGTGGAATAAATAGGGGATGTTTTATCCAACAGGTGTGTTTTGATCCAGAACAAAATAAAAGAAAATTAAACTGTTAAACTGCAGGGGCTGGATTTTGCAAGCTACACAAACAGGTTTTTCTTGTTGGTCAGAGCTAAGGCTTCCCCCAAATGGAGCCACCATAAACTTCCAGGACACGAAAGTGATAATTGCTAGGTTGGAAAACTTTAACTGACCAGGACAAAGAAACTTCACATATTAATCAGAATTGGGCCTGGGCTGAGCGATCTTACAATGCAACTTCCAGGACACGGATGTGCGAAGTGAAAAATCACACCTACTTGTGACTTCTACAGGAAGCTTCAGAGGAAATCTCTGTGACAACCCTGGATTGAGGGGTAGCTTGGAAGCTATGCCCGTATATGGGGAAAAATACTGAACATTTTTTTCCAAAGACTATTTTATAAATAAAACTTGTAAGATTTTTATCTTTGCAACGGACTTTGCAGGAATGTAAAAAATTAACAGCTTTAATGTAATTTTGTGGGTTTTCATTTAAGATGTCATAGACTTCACTGACACATGGGGAATAGAAATGGCAGAGAATTGGGTATTATAAGGAAAGTATCCATGACGCCATTGCGGATTTTAATACTTACATGCCTAATGATAATCCACACCCATTTATAAAGTTATAGAATTTTAGGTAATATAATTCTCACTGAAAAGCGCGAAAAACTGGTAGAAGGGCGAAACAATGTCCCACAACCGTGAGGATTGGACTGCTATGCTCTACCTACAATATATAATCTGCCCATGTGATTGGTTAAAGTGCCACAAATGTATAAATGTGTACATTAAGTTATGACTGATTTTTGGCAAAAAGAACAGTGGGATGGCTTTTTACCTCATAAAATGCAACCTCAAACTGGGACTCCTCCTCGAGGAGGCAACCAACATTGATTGTTCTATCGGCTTCTTGGAGGTAGGCCTAGCTCAGTCCTGCCCACCAATAATTCTGTGATGTCACCATGCTCTATACATAAGAGTGGTTGACAGAGCTCCAGAACAGACTCTCCTGAATTTCCTGCGCCAGCGTTCCTGATCTGCTCCATTCATGTTGCTGATCCCAGATTTTCACTACAAGGCCAAAGCATTGCTGATCCTGTCCCAGCAAGGCCATTGATCTGGAAAAACCCACTAAATCCCATTAAAAAGGGAACAAGCTTTGGTATTCTTTTGGGAAGCATCCTGAAGCAGCCTGGCTTGCTGCCCACTAACTACTTGCCCACCAACTGCATCCAGCTGTACATGTGCCATCCAGTGATCCGAATTGCCGAGCTGTCTTTGCCATCCGGTGACCAGAACTGCCCAGCGGTCTTTTGGCAGGCGTGCCCACCGTGTGGTGACCAGACCGGTTGACTGTCCAAAATCCCAGATTCAAAAGTGGACTGCAAGTATCCTGCATCCCATCACCCATAGTCTACCCCATCTTGATTTTTCTTTATTCCATTCTCAAATAAACCCTATCCATACCCTGATAATTTGTCAAACTGCCAGAATTCTTTGTGCATCTTGTCCGTGACTTACTAGTGTTAGCGCCAATCTTTTATTCACCACACCTTGTAACTCCTTAGCAATGTTTTGATTAAATAAATTAATTTCCCCTAAAGAACGAAGGTACACTGCGTGAAGGGTTACAACTGCATCGTAACTTTTATATACACGGGTGGTGTTCCTCTTTTCTAAGCCATTAAAACTAGCATAATCAAAAACTGTCTTTTCCTTTCAAAACCGGTTTTCTCACTTTTAACTGCTCTATTTTCCGAAAACTGAACCTCATTCCACCCTGAAAATCTCATCCAAATCTTCAACTACCACTATCCTTTCACTTTTATATTGTCCCTGTGATATACCTCTTTCCCCAGCCCAAAAACCGCATTACAAATCATAGTATTCCACCTGTTTTTCATAGAAACCATTTATGGCATTTTAAATGGGAATTAGGTAAATTGCAAGTTTTCCAACATGTCTTTTGGCTGCAGCACGTTCTAAACTTTCCAATCGTTTTCGAATTGTATGCCTTTTGCTGATCCATTGCCTTGTTATTGGCAGGGATCTAACATACATGCCATTGTGATAAAACATATGTACATTATAATTTAACCACACATTTATTATTTGTAAAATTCAAGTGTTACGTTAGGCCTTTGCAAAGGTTTTTGCCTCTTATTTTATGAGGGAAGATCGGATTTTGATTCTGTTTACTGCCGCTTATTACTGATTACCTGCTGCTTCTTTCTATCCACTCAGATTAATTAATTGTGGGTTAAGGGAACATTGCAGGGGGAAATCCTAATGTGGGTGCTATCTATCCTAATTCTAAAAGTGCTCCTATTCACTGGTGCTTTGTACATGTTCTAGGAGAAGGTTAATTACATGCATTGCTTACATTTTCATTGTAATTATCACCCCATTGGTGACTGCTGCCCCATATTAAAATTTTAAGATTTCTTTGAATTTTAAAAATAAATAAAATGTTTTATTTTCACCAACCGCTCTGGTTCCTGGTCTATCGTGACCCAGGGTATTCAAAAACAGGGGTGTGATACGAGGTGTGTAGCATCTCAAATTGAATCTGCATAAAATAAAAAGAAAAGCATCTCAGTTGTGCGCTACATACTAGGCTGAGACGAAGGTGTGTGTGGCCTGATTGAAATCCTTAACAGTGGTCACTTGTGTCTGTCTTACTGTCAATACCATGCCTTCCTTACAAATCCTCCCTGCACCGTTGTTCAGTGGTACTACATACCAACAGATGGTCCACATACTGAATAATTGTGGTAGGTATGCCAATGGTTCCCAAATCTTCATGAAGAACCCGGTTAAAAATACTCTGGGATTCACAGTAGCCGAATATGCTGAAATCAACTCCTGGCAAATGTAAACGTTGTGAGATACTGCGAGTCTGGCTGCAAGGGCACTGAGAAAAAAGCATTTTTTCAAATCCACCATAGTGAAATACGTTGCCTTAACAGGTATATTACACAATATAGTGGCAGGGTTTGGAACCACTAGGAACTCTGCCAGCACCACATCATTAAGGGGGCGCAGATCCTGAATCATTCTCCAACTAGCCCCCTTTGATTTCTTCATTTGGTAAATAGCCGAACTACACAGGGAGTTAGATAGTTCTATGATGCCCTGATGCAGTAGGGCCATAATGGTGTCATAAATCCCTTCTTCTGCTACCTGCAACAGGGAATACTGCTTCACCCTGGGCAACACAACGCCAGGTTTCAATGTAATGCGCACTGGTGCAACACTCTGTAAGAGCCTTACGTCGTGCGGGTTACTTTTACATAACGTGTCGGGTACCACAGACGAATCTTCTGAAGCAAAAGAGGGGGTGGTCCCTACCTGGGACATAGAACCGACCATATGTCTATATTGAATAGCCGAACTACACAGGGAGTTAGATGGTACTATGATGCCCTGATGCAGTAGGGCCATAATGGTGTCATAAATCCCTTCTGCTACCTTCAACAGGGAATACTGCTTCACCCTGGGCAACACAACGCCAGGTTTCAATGTAATGCACACTGGTGCAACACTCTGTAAGACCCTTACGTCGTGCGGGTTACTTTTACATAACGTGTCAGGTACCACAGACAAATCTTCTGAAGCAAAAGAGGGGGTGGTCCCTACATGGGACATAGAACAGACCATATGTCTATATTGAATAATTATCCTACATGGGACGCATACTTGTAATATTATCTTGCCCTAGTTTTCTTTGTCTTAATAAGATCCTCATCTGAAAATATTTCCATTGGTATTGTGGGGTTGATGCAAAACACTGTGCGTCACTCCCCTTTTTCAGAATCCAAAGTGATTAACACAATTCTGTCTTTTGACACTTGAACTCCTATGTCAAGCGTGATAATTGTCCCGCAACTACCTCCTGGGGTTCGGCCGACCCAAACAAGAATTGAGAAGGCAACTGCCAGTATTGATTGGCCTCCTGTGGTATTGCTCTGAGCAGTATCGTGATAGCGTATATGAACAAATCAGGAGCTACTGGTATTCCTCTTGCTGTGGATTTAATGCCCAATGAATGTAAAGTCAACATCATCCTCACAGAACATATACCGAGCGTTGAACACACCACGCCCCTTTCAGTGAACGAGATGGTCATGTTGAGCTTACTCAAGATGTCCCTTCCCAATACGCTAATTGGAGTTGCAGTAGAATATAACAAGGGGGCCCACACTTCCCGGCCATGCAGCTCTTCGTAAAAGGAACCGATTGAATTGCCCCATAGAAGCCCTGCATATCCATAATCACCTGCCAATGGGAATCTTCCCGAACTAATGCCTGATTTATACGCACCTGGATCCACCATAAAAATAAATGGTTTATTCCCTATCTCCACGCCCACCAAGGGTTCCTCTTCTGGTTCGGCAGTGACTGATAGAATCGTACACGCTAAAGCTCTCTCTGTGCTGTCCTAATCTGGATATGTGTTTGTCCCCGGAAAGATGAAGGGATTACCCCCGGCCACTGTAGTCGCTTGGTAATGTGTCACTGTGCCATTCTGCATGGCATTACGGTTCGGTTTGTGAGTGTTCTGCTGTTGCCCTTGATGCACTCCTACAGCGGGATGTTACTGGAGCCTCGAGCTGGCAACTGCAGAGATGATGGTGGAGGAGCAGGCGGGGCAACTGGCACACCATAAGTAATTGCCGGGGGAAGTGGGCCATACGACTGAGGGTACAGGGCCGGAGCTCCCTGGGAATAAGGATTAATTTGTTGATGGGGGTATGAAAACTATTGCTCATTTCTGCACTCTCTTGAAAAGTGATCCATACGGGAACATGTCAAGGGCACATGCCTCCAAAACCTCCTCGCCCTCCCCGGGGCCCAGAAAACCCCCCTCTTCCTCGCAGAACACCCCCCCCGGTACCGAGGCTGATACCCACCTGCCCACTCGTTTTCACCTCCCCAACCTGCGGTCAATCGCACATCGGCCTGGACAGCTCTAAGCTCTAGAGCTCCTTCAAACACAACCTTTGCTAACTTCTTTTGAACCAGTTTCGTTTCTTACGCTTGTGCTTGCTGTGCCACTTCCTTCTCCTCTTCTTTCAACCGTTTACAACGGTGGATAATAGACTGGATCTCTGCCCACCCCTTTGCTTCGATCGCCACTATCTTGCCAAGTGCTTTCTGTACCTCTTTCGGAAGTCCCCCTTTCACAACAAATTAAAAGAATGGAATCGACTCGTCCCAAGAGTCGCCTGTTTTTGCCCTCCACATTTCCTGAATGTGCAAAATATACTGAGCGGGGTCCACCTCATCCTGCTTTGTTCTTTGCATAATCAACTGCAGATTGGGTGTATCTGGATATGTGCGTCGCAACACCCACACACTTGAGGTCTAATAGCGTTCAAGTGCGTCGCATCATGGCCACAGGGTTGAGACACCACCGTGGAACCGTGACCCAGAAGGAGGGGGCGGTGGCGTATAAGTGACACATCAGCAGAAACTGAGGCAGCATGACAACCAGGACAGAAATGGCATCCAAACGGGCAAACCCAAAGGGAAACATCCAACGCTAAAAGACTTTGCTAAAGCATCCCCAACCACAGAAGTTTTGAGACCCAAAAAGCAAGACACACCAGGAGAAGTGCCCTTGTCACGAAATTACCAATGGATTCTGGATGCCATAGAGTTACAAGACATCGTGGGCATGCAAAATGGACACAGCCATCGCGGAACAGAAAACTTCTTTGGAACAGAAAATAGACGCTGTTAGCTTAGATGTAAACCTCCTAAAACAGGATGTTAGGAAGCTGGCAGAGCGCACGCGCACGTTAGAAAAGGATGTGAAAGTGAAAACAGACACTTGCACTGCGAACGCTAAGGAGGTCTCGGCGCTACAACACGTGCGCAATCTTGAAAACAGATCCGAGGAGACGGAGGGGAGGGCGCGAAGAAATAATATTCGCATCATAGGTCTCCCGGAAGGGGTTGAGGGCTCGGACCCGACCAACTATGTTGAGACCATGATGCTGCAAGAGATAGATGGGGGTGCACTCACCCAGGGATTCACTGTAGAATGGGCACATAGGGCTTTGATCAGACGGCCGCAGCCAGGGGCTCCCCCGACCACTTACTGCCAAGATACTTAACTATAAAGACAGGGAGAGGATACTGGAACACTTCCGTAAAGGAGGGACGATAAGTAGGGGATCCGCGACCATCACAGCGTACCCGGACTAAACTTTTTTGGTGCAGGGACAGCGAATGAACTATGTATCCATCAAGAGGAGACTGTGTGAGGCGGGATATAAATATATGCTGCTGTATCCGGCAAAGTTGAAAGTGATGCACAACAACAAGGTGCATTTCTTCGAAACCCCTGAGGAGGCGACAGCATGGATGGACGCACGGAACAACCAAGCAGCAGCAGATGACCAGACACAGAAGATCGGATAAGTGAACCAGGGGTATTTCAGAGAAACATTGTAAACTGAGTATGGGGGAGGAGGTTGTACTCATCACTGACATTGACTTTGACTAAGAATGAGAATTATAATGGGGAGTCTGGAGCGAACTGCGCATAAATAGTCCTTGAGCTGTAAGTATAGTTTAAGGCAGGAGACGGAACACATTACTACCCCTAGTAGGTAGTTTAGTCGGGATACTAGTGGTACAGTATCCCCCTGCCGAGTCCTGAGTAGTAGCAGAGGCAACGAAAAGGCTAGATGCGGGGTAGCCTGAGATCCAGGGATGGACCTGGGCGACAGTTGGGGTTGCGGGGGGGAGGGGGAGTTGAGAGGGACGTTGGACAGTTTAGGCACCTGTTGGGGAAGGGTAGGGTGGGGGGGTGGCTGAGGGGGAGTTGCAGGAGGGCAGAGGGAATAGTCTACAACCACAACTCAGTCTAAACTGGAGGAAGGTGGGGGCAATGATAGGTGGGATAGGGTACAGCTGAAATGGGAGACCTAAGAATAGTGACCTGGAATGTACGGAGTTTGAACAGCTATATCAAACGGAATAAGATCATGATGTACTTGAGAAGACAAAAATAGATATAGCACAGTTACAAGAAACCCACTTGACCAAAGAGAAACTAGAAGTGATAAAGAAGCAATGGAAGAGGACCACGGTGGGAGCTACATGCTCGGTATATGCTAGAGGGGTTCTCATATGGATAGCACCTCACATCCCTTTAAAATTGATACAAGAGGTGGAGACATATGGGAGAATGGTATTGTTGAAGGAGTAAGTGGGTAACGAAGAGGTAAACATTATTAACGTTTACGCTCCAAATAATGACACTGCAATGTATTTTAGGAACCTGTATACCAAGATCAGCCTGTATATTGATGAAGCAGTTATAATGGGGGGGAGATTTTAACTGTATACTGGACCCCAGGTTTGAGAGATCAGATAAGGTAACCAAGCCGAACCTGGGCGCAAAATCCCTAGCTACACTTGTACAGGATTTTCATTTGAATGCGATATGGAGAAGGCTACACTCAACACAGAGGGTGCTCACATTACTCAGCCCCACATGACTTGCATACCAGGTTGGATTACATATTCATGGCCAGTACCTTGGTAGAGGAAATAAAAAGTGCAGAGTACAAGGCAGAGGTCCTATCGGACCATGCGCCGCTGGTCGTAACGTGGAAGGTCTCTCCACCCAGGCCGAAGATACCGTTGTGGAAGCTTAGAGCTGAAGCGTTAAAAGACACCATATTTAGAGACGACTTGCAGAAGTCCATTAAGGAATACTTTGAATTAAACACAGGAAGTGTGAAGTCGGCCGGCACTCTATGGGAAGCATTTAAGGTGGTGATGAGAGGGCAAGCAATCTCGAGGTCGAAAGGGTTACATGAAGGAGGTATAATGATGGAACTGCAAGACACAGAAAGGGAGATTGAGGATAAAATGCAAGAGGGGTGGATTCCCCAGGGGGGGGACTGAGGCTATAACACAATTACATGAAAAATGCAAAGTCTACTGGGAAAGGTTAAGCAACTTAAACTACAGGAGATACATAGAAAGACAGCATGCAGAAGGCGATAAACCGGGTAGACTGCTGGTCTGGCTGTGTAAGAGTGAGGCCCCGAAACAGGTGATTCGAGAGATACATAGGGGTGAAGGCATAGTAGAGGACACAGGAAGGGGTGAACAAATGCTTCTATAGATACTATCAGGAATTATACGCAGACAAGATTGAGGAAGAGGAAATTGATATATGGGAAACACTGGAAGAGATCAATCTGCCTGGGCTTGAGGAAGCAGATAGAGAGAGATTAGATACATCACTCACACTGGAAGACTTGGAACACGTAATCCGGCCCTTACCCACTAATAAGGCCCCGGGAGCAGATGGTCTTCCGAGCAAGTTTTATAAAACGTATATGACTGACCTACTCCTGACAATGTTGGCCATGTTGAACTAAGAGTTTGACAAAGGTAGGCTGCCAGAGACCATCATGGAGGCGATCACCATCCCACTCCTTAAGCCAGACAAACCAAGTACTGATTGCGGATCCTATAGACCGCTGTCGATGTTAAATCAGGATAGCAAGATCCTCACCGCTGTAATGGCAAATAGATTGTGGCCGATGATTAACACCCTAGCACATCATGACCAAACGGGATATGTCCCCCGGAGGTGCATCTCCGATAATCTCCGGAGGGTACATCATATTATAGACCAGACGGAGGGGAGCACCCAAGAAATAGCGATAGTCTCACTAGATGCAGTTAGGGCCTTCGACTTGGTCAAATGGCCAAGGTTGATGGTGGTTTTGGGAAGCTGCGGGATGGGACTAGCATACCTGAAGTGGGTTGAATTATTGTACAGTGAACCGGTAGCCCGAGTCTGGACGGGATCAGAACGATGGACACTGGGCAGAGGTACCAGGCAGGGATGCCCCTTGTCCCTGATGCCATTTATCTTGGCGCTGGAACCTTTGGCGATATACCTATATGCTGAGGACATGTTTCTGTATCTGCAATATCCCGAAGAAAATCTGCAGTATATCCTGGATGTATTAGAACAATATGCCATACTATCAGGCATAATGGTTAACCCGCGGAAGTCCATTGTGTTCCCCCAAGGCAGATATGTAGGAGTGCCACAAAACGAGTTACCAATGTTACAGATTGGGTGGGCAATAGACACCTTTAGATATCTGGGAGTGGATATATATCACAATGCAAAGGATGAACACAAGAATAACACGGAGAAGGCAGTAAGGAGGATCGAACGGAGCATAGAATTTTGGACGCGGTTGCCTCTGATGGGAAGGGTGGCACTGCTTAAGATGATAGCATTACCTAGGCTGCTGCACAATTTCGCAAATGTTCCAAACATGATACCAAAACAATTTTTCACCAGAGTGCAGAGTATACATAGGGAGTTCATCTGGCACAACTCCAGGTATAGGATAGCCCTGTGGAAATTGCAGAATCCACACGACCAAGCAGGGGATCAAACTACCCAATTTCGAGGTGTACTACCTGGCTGGCCAGGTTCAATATGTAGCAAGATGGCTATCCGAGGACACCACATCAGAATCTAGATTGCTGAGAGCGGCATGTGCATCTTATTTTCTGAATGAGTGGATATGGGTGGCCTACCCCCCGAAGGGGAAGAGGTCGACGTTGTTGACCCTGGGGAGGAAGTTCTGGCATAGAGCCTGTAGAATGATGGGGAGCCCTTTGCCGTGCTCCCTGCAGGTCCCATTAGTAACACTGAAAGGTGTAGACGAACAATTGAGGAAGACTATCAGGGACTACTGGGAACCAGTGGGAGTAACAATGATAGGAGATGTATGGCAAGAGGGATAAAGGTTAGAGTTTGATATATTGAGGGAAGACACTGGCTTACTCAGTGGGCAATATATTACATATACTAGGCTGATGACGTTAGTGGGGAAGACATGGTCGGAGATGGAACTGACCCAGAAACCGGATGTTGATATAGACACATTTCAGGCAGTATCAGAAGGTGGCCATGAGATCTCTCGAACTTATGAAAGAATGATGTCCAAGGTAGGAAAAGAGGTGGTTCAGATAAGGCGTAACTGGGAAGAGGAAGGTGGGGAGATTATAAGTGATGGCTTATGGGTGAGGATGCAGAGATACCATAAGAAAGTGTCAAGGAATGTCAGACTACAGCAGATTCAGCTATATATTACCCACAGAGCATACATGACCCGCATGAAAATGGCCAAGTTCGCAAATGCAGCTACACAGAATTCCCCGAAATGTGGGGAGGAGGATGCTGGGATGATACACATGATCGGGGCATGCCCAGAAATAGCAAGCTACTGGGTAGAAGTGGTGAACCAGCTGGCTAACAAGGGGATCAGATTAGAACTGGACTCTCTGTGGGCGTGTATGGTGGGGGGATTCCCAAGACCACACAAACTTAAGTATGTGAGCTAACTCAAAGATCTGGCTTATATTTTAGCAAAGCGCAGGATAGCAATGGGCTGGACGGCAAAAGAGACCAAGTGTGGAAGCCTGGTGGCGGGATCTCTTGAAATGGGCTGATGTCGAAACGGTGGTACGGAGGGATGCAGTGTGTAGAGGGGGTGAAGGGTAAGCTGAGACACTGACAGCTTGGCTACACCTGGTTGCTTCATTAATGGGCTCAGGTCTTGAGGAACCGGAAACAAATAGCTCCCTAAATAGCGTAGGAGATGCGACGGTCATAAATTAGAAGAAGGATGTTGTGGATGGCGAGGATCTAGAGGGGTGAGGAGGGAGGGGGTAAGTTAGTAATTTGTTTTGTTTTATGCACCATGTTGAGGTGCACAGTATGTTGTTTGCTGTGAAAACCAATAAAATACTTTTAAAAAAAAGAAAAAAACTTTCACACATCGTACTGGACATGTTCTGCTAATCGGGTCAGGCAAAGTCAGGCACTTGATTCTAAGTGCATACACCTGGTACCAATTAGCTTTCCTCACACAAATAAAAGGCAGAACCCAAAGACACACTGAGCAAGGGGGAACACGAGTACGAGCAGAACTTCCGGGACGAAGGCAAACCTACTGGAGCAGAGCGACGGACCAAAGGGCAAGAGCAGCGAAAACCCTAAGAGTTCCCTACCGAAAGTCGTTGCCTCCGACAGGCCGCGGAAAACACGTGGAGAAGGCCAGATCCCACAAGTGAAGACTGCATTGTGTGTCAAGGACCGCAGCGACCATCCCGAGTGAACGGAAGAGTTGGGGAGGCGAGGCCAAGCCTAAGGTGATAACCTTGACTGATGAATTGGATATCACAAAACCAAGAAAAATACACACACAGCTGGTGAGTTGGCCAGCAACCTGAAAGACTGGTGTGAGTTAAAGTTTGAAATAGCAACATTTTATCACAAGTGAAGGCAGCACGTGTGTGAGTGAGACGCGAGGAAAGGCAGACCAGTGAATGAGCTTTAAAGTAAAAGACAGCTGCAAAATCAACGATATTAAGCAGCGAGTGGTCCGACGAAAGGAAGTAGCCCACTCGAAAGTCTCAGTGAAAAGTATATGTTTCACAGCGATAAAGCGAAAGAACAGCAAAAGTGAAATAACAAGGTTTAACTCCTAGAGAAGGGGAGAGTAAAAGTTGAACTGTAAACCGTGAGTCGAATTGATCCTGCAGTGGTCTGAAAAGTAAACCACGCACATTCGAAAGACTCCGACATCCGAAAGTGTTCCGAGCCCGACAGTGGGAGACCCCAAGTGAAATAAGCTTGGGGAAGGGAGCCCTCCCTGGCATGTTTGTGTTGAACTTTATCGTGAGAGGTCTGAGCCCAGCTGAGGGGGACCTTTTTATTTTAAACCGTTTTTATTGGGGGACCTTTTTGAACTTTTTGGTTAAAACATTATTTTGAAGTCAAGAAAAGAGACTTACGCATGGAAGGCCAGACGGGCCTCGATCCACGTTCCAGAACTGTTTATTGTATTGGAAGCCGAGCCAGAGTGTGTCATCCTGCCTACAGGAACAGCCTTACTTTGTGAGGACTAATGTGCGAGGAGAGCTGGTTCAACCACATTTTCATTTGAACACTGAGTTTCCCTTTTGCATACATTTCTCCTTTACACTTTTTTGGACAAGAGATAGGGCAGGCATTAGGTTTTGTTAGCATAGGCCATTTTGATTTGACAGACTCCACTAAGACTGCGTTATTTATTATTTGCTGGTCTAGACTACTCCCATCTTCGTTATAGGGCAGAATACGTTTCTTCAACCCCAACCATTTCAATAAAGGTTTTACAAATAGTACCCATTATGTCAGTGGCATACTTGTCATACCATACCTCCCCTACATCTACAGCCAAAGTTGTGCCAGCTGTTAGTTGTTTTTTTAAAAGCATAAGGGACAGGAGTGCTTTTACGATATTGTTTTTATCCATGTGAGCCCATGGTATATATTGCGCTCTCCCAGGTCACTTGTGTAACAATGGAAACTGTGCTCCTACCATCTTTACCACTTTCCTTTTTCCTGCCACCGATCTCCTAGCCAGTGCCATGCAACCATACCCATTTCATAACCTACGTTCCCATAAGCGTTCCACTCGCGGAGAAATGGCAGGTGGCCAGTCGTCCTATTCCAACTCATCTACAGTGTCCCCACTCTCCCCCCCCTCTCGTGTACAATCATACTGATCATCCGATCGTACGGTACCCTATTCCAAACTCTCACGTGGTCTCATCCTTTCTTCTCTGTCGTCTTCCATATGCACATCCTTCATAGCAGTGTTGTATATTGGAAACAAAATATCTACGGCCCTCCAATCATCTGTTCCTACCGGTGCGCGCTGTCCGTCGCTCCTATCCAATTTTAACCATGCTAGTTCACCTTACGCTATCTTTAGTGCGTCTACCAACTCCTTCTGTGGCTCTACATGAGTTATTTCTGATGGTATTGTACCCCATGCGGCAGCAGATGCCACAAGGTTAGGATGATTGATATTGGGACGGCGTGTGCGGCGGGGAGCTTTAGTGGGCAACAGAACATATGGGGGATTCATATACCCTGAGGCAGCATGCATAGGATACATCCTACCGGGGGACGCTGGACAACCTCAATCGGGGATGTGGGGGCGCTTGGGATGGTGGGCATGGTTGTTGCCGGGACACAATAACTCGCTGTTTTAGGAGTTTCTACAGACACATCTTCGAAATCATCCACCATCTTCCATAATCCTAAATCTTCCTTTGTTTTTCAATTTTCTCCCCTAATGTTTAGCTGCCAAGGTCGATTTCAAGATGGCTGCTGCACCCTAAAGACGTTCGAGCGGTGCACTCCACCAACTCCAACAAAGATCACAGCACCATCTCATCCAGGCTTTATTTTGGACATGCAAGTAAGCTCTGGAGAAGCCCCCAGGTATCCAGGCATCCTTGAAGCCTGACTTCTCAGAGAGGACCCGGTGCTGTCCCGCAAGAAAGACCGGAAAGAAATCACTCCTGCTGGGGTGTGGCCTGACGGACTCACAGGCCAGCAGAGAATCGAGGGAAAAGCGTGGACAGTCTCCCCCAGCGAGAGACGGCTATTAGGCAAGTAAACGCCTACAGGGACCATTGATCTCAATAGCACAGACTCGGGGCTGGCACAGTATTGAGGGATAAGCGTGGATTTGCTTCCCAGGTGAGGGACAGCAGTTAGGCAAGTAAACGCCCGCGTGTCGAAGGCCCCACCACCGGGGACAATTGATCCGGGGAGTATCCGTACTCTCAGTCACTATGAGCCTCATTCAGAGCGCTTGGAGAACCTGCTACGTGGGCCGGTGCTTCACAATAGTACCTTTGAGACCAAGTTCAATCACCTTTCTAAACAGCTGGTGGTCATGTGAGTAGTAGTGCTGCGGTCTCCGCCAGACAGCGGCCGAATATATAGCGGGCAGTTAAACGTGGTGAAATTAATGCGGCACGCGCCCAGAAAGACGAACTTTAGAAAGCAAGACACAATTGGGCAGCTTCTCCCAATTAAAACCATTTCCACAGACCAAACATTGGATTATAAAGCTTAGCTCCTGCATTATCACATGCCAAGGGGGGAAAGGAAGCCCATCCTAGCGGGACCTACTAAAGACCATCGGAGCAAATCGGACCCATTACAAAAATTGTGGACAGTGGCCCAGGTGACAATTCTAGCAGGAAATACACTGATACCTACCTTCGAAGAGGAGGCAAGTAACCTCAATTCAGTAATGGCGGCTTCCGAAGAGGACTTTGCATCGAGCATTCAGGAAAATGTCCTGTCCTCATTTCAATTGCATTTTACTAATGTTACCACTGAAATCAGGCAGTCACTTTCGGACATTGGCAAAGACATTAGTTCCCTAGGGGAACATGTAGATAACAACGAGAGGGCAATCCAGGAACTAACACGGGAGTGCAAACAATCCGACATGGCCCTTGAAGATCTGGCCAGACTGACTCTCAATCTCAAAATACAATGCACAGATCTGGAGAAAAGATTGAAACTCTCTAACATACGCATTAGAAATCTGCTGGAGTCAATTATGGATGTTGATTTGAAGGACACAGTTGCTCATATCTTTGCCGATCTGATTGCGGGTGAAGAAATCGCTTCAGTCTCGCTGGACTGTCTTCATAGGACAGGCCCGAAAAGATCTGATCCGGGTGTCCGCCCCCGCAATGTCCTGGCGGAATGCACCTAATACCCACAAAAAAAAACGATCTTAAGGAAAGCAGGGGAAGCATCCACCATTACCTACAATGGGAATGAGATCCAACTTTTTCAAGACCTCTCAAAGACTACCCTCCAAAAATGAAGAGAGATGCAACTGGTGGTCTCAAACGAGAGGGATTAAATATAAGTAGACTTTCCATTTTGGCTTGATGTTTTCCATAGAGGGAAGACAGCATAGAATCACCTCACGAGAAGCAGGCATGGCCTTACTCCAGATCGAAGACGAAGTGACGGAAGGTTTAACTGAGACCGAGGATAGGTGTCTGTCCCAACAACTTAAACTTTGGGAGTGGTCGATTGCAACTCGCTGAGACAGGAAAGAAAGGGCGAAACAACAAGAAGACTGCAAGGCCCGACTCAGAGGTCCCATGACAAAACCACCAACAAAATAAAGTGGCCTGAAATCCAAGTGATTCTTTTTTTCTCTGCAGATGGATTAAGAATTGACATATGGTGTCCGAGAGATGGAGAATCGGAGCGCACCATCTTGGAATGTATCTGTTCAGGTAACAGATGGGGGTACTAGGATGCCCTGCACGTTGCTCTGGGGTTAGAGTTGACTCACGGCTGGGGTCTTGTACCCCAGATTATGTTAGGTACCGTGGCTCACACTGGGGAACTTTGTTAGGGGACTAAGTTGGGATAGAAGGGGTGAGGGGGTAACTTTAGGTAACGGGTGGATAATTAAAGGGAGGGGGTGGATATTTTGCATGGTACTCAAAAGGATACAGGATTGCGTTGTTTGAATGATCCTATGCAGATAGAGTTGTTGTTACGATATAAAGATAATTCAAGGTTTAAAGCCTAACATAAGGGGGCTGAATACCCCAGCGAAACACAGGAAATTAGAGGCACTCTTGGGGCATTACCAACCGGATTTGGTGGCGCTCCAAGAGACACATATAAGCCGGATAGATAGACACAAATTTCGTCTGCGTAGATACCCTGTGGTGACACAGTCAAATGTGGAGGGGAAAACTGCAAGGGTGCTAATAGCAATGGGATTTGCTCTTCAAATCAAGGTACTTCGAACATAATTACAAAAAGAGGGTTGCTATCTCTAAACAGTATTGGCCATACGTTCAAAGACGCTTACAGTGGCATCAATTTATGCCCGTAATACGGGGCAAGAAGGTTTCTTAAAATCAACTATTTCCTTATTGGAAGCTTTTGGGGAGGGGGGAATTAATCCTTATGGGGAATTTTAATTTGGCTTGAACCCTCTACAGGATCATAGTGCGTCTACTCCGTCGATAGAAGTGGCTCCCTCCAAAACCTTAAAACAAAAGTTTGCAAGCCTAATCAGAAATTGTGGGGGACGTAGTAGTGAAGGATAAAACTGAAGGAAAGATAGGCGAGTTCTTTGAGCTTAATTTGATGCAAGATACCTCAGCAAATATAACCTGGGATGCTTTTAAAGTGACGCTCCTTGGAGTGTTCATAGCAGAAGAGGTGTACAGACATTAAAAACAAAATAGCTTTAGAGATGGAGCTGGAGCTAGAGCTCAAATAAATAATGGGGAAAATGGAAACGCAAACGGGTGCAACTACTCAAAGAGCTCATAGAACGGTGGTGGGTAAACTAAATCAACTCCAAGCAAAAAATGCAGAAAAGTCCTTACTATATCTCAGGCAGAAATATTATGTCAAAGCTAATAGGGCAGACCATTTATTAGCCAGACAACTATGCCAAAGAATAGCTTCACAAACAATTCAGTCAACCCAATTACCCACCACTGAGGATATTCTTACGGAAACATCCCAAATCCCCTAGCAATTTCATATTTTTTATTCAAGGTTATATCGGTCAGATTCCCCAGATCAAAAAACTCAGGCGACTTACCTAGAGACAGTCACCCTCCCCCGAATTCCTACAAAGGACCGGGAATGTTTAGAGAGGGATATCACTATTGAAGAGGTACTTGGAGCCATAAACTCTATTCCTCCAAATAAATCCCCAGGCCCAGATATCTGATACATATTTTATTTTATAAAACGTATCAGATATTTAGCTGCCAAAAATGTATACATGTGACTTAGTATGTCCCTGTTATATGCCCCCTTTTCTGGCCATTGTTTGTACATTCATCCCTTTGTTTCTGCAAGCCATTCCTTATGATACTCGAGAATCTTTTCTCGATACAAAGGAAGGGCCTTGCACATGTATTCCAATGGAGTTGCCGGCTCCATCATAGCCGCCTGTCTCACTATTTTATGATGCCCCCAACCCAACAACCAAAATCCGCCTGTTAGGGAGAATTCTCTGTTAAGGCTAATTTCCCAAACCTAGTGAGTCCCCCAGCAGCTTTGCTGGATTTTTGGTGTTTATTTTTTTCTCCTGCTAAGAGTGAGACCCTTTTTCTCCCACTCTTAGACATGATTTGAGATATCCTTTGACTTTGTAATGTGTTTTATGGGCTATGGGGTCTTTTACTCCATAGGGTTTCATGTGGTTTTCGTAAGTGTGTTACACAGCACCCTCAGTGCAGTAACACAGGGGTGTCATAGTGACCCCCAAACATAGACTCCATACCCTGGGACTGACTACCATCTCCCAGGGCATGTAAAGTCACCATTGACTTTACTAGTCTTAAATTGTGAACAGAACCAGTACAAACCATCATATTGTGGAAGTACTGGTAGGGGTAATTAGATTACCCCTGGGTCTGTTTTTGGAGGGGGCACTGTGCAGCCCCCCCTCGTCGAGTTTCTGGCTGGTGGCAGTGGTTACCACGGGAAATATTCCAGCGGAATATTTCCTATGGGATTTTCCCATTCATTTTAAACGCACCACTTTTTTGGTGCAATGTTAAAGATACCGCTGGGTTAATTATTTAATATTTATTTTGCCAGGACTCGGTTTTAAAATGGCGTTTGTGTTCGCCTCTGTAACTCCAACCCAAGTCGAGCCCTTTGTTCCACTTTTTGGCGGGCTTCTGCACAGAAGCCTCCAAAAGTGGTGCCACTCTGTCTGGGTCTACAGGATGTGTGGGAGGTGGGTTTAGGCACCCTGGACTGAGTTGTCTCGGCAACTCAAGTCACACTCTTGTGTGATTGGCCCAGTGGTGAGCCGCCCGGCTCACCACTTAGCATGTGTGAGTGACAGCTAGGACTGATGAATGGGGGTTTTCTGCATAAAAGCAGGGCTTTGGGGACTGGAACTTCAGAAGTCGCCACAGGACCAAAGAATCCAAAGAGGGAGAAGCTGAGCCGACCTGCAACGATGACACCACCGGTGGAGCCCTGCTGAACTGTCTCACCACTTCCCAACGACCGAGAAGATCTTCATCCCGGAGAGTCTTCTTCCTCTGAACTGGTGGGGGATAACCAGTTCACCCTCTTTTCGCCTTCCTGGATCGTCTCGTGGTCGAATCGCCGTGCCAAGCACCCCAGCGGCCGGAAAGCCATGCTTCACCACTACCGCGAATAAAAGGGTAGTACCTTTTAACCGGGAAACTCCACGGCTGGTTTCTTCCCTGGCAGTGCAACGACCTCCAGCTTTCCTCCACGTCAAGATCTTCTCTTCCCCTGGACGAAGCACCGACTTGCATCCGCTGCCAGGAACAACTGCCCCCGCTGGAGCTTTCTCACCATTTCAGGTACTGTATCCCGCCTGGTCTCCCTTGCAACAGACTGATCAAGGTGTCGCGTAAATCCTTGACTCTCTATCCTGGGGTGACTTGGGACCTGCTAACTAACTTTTTCTGAACTGATCCAACCCTTTTTGAACTATCGGCAAAGACGTTTTAAAGTATCATTCAACTGTGTGATCTTGGACACATTCCACCTTGCTCTCTCCAAGAGTGGGCCTGGCCTATGAACTTTCTTGCTCTAACAGTAGACTCTGCCTTTCTGACTTGCTGTGGTTCTCCTAAAGTGTTGGTATTGTGTACTTTTGTAATTCTGCCTTTTCCATCCCTTTTTAACTAACTTATTGGAGTGCCATCTTAGGTTAGGCGCTCACCTCTGTCTGAAAATAAGTGGTGTTTTAACTAAGACTTGTTCAATAAGTAATCAGGGATGTATATATATTGATAGTGACTGTTTTAACTTGCTTGCCATATTAGTGTTAGTGTATTTTACAAATGTGTTTTTAAATAAATAATCATATACTTTTATGCCCAAGCTCTGGTCAGTGTTTGCTTGTGCTACTGTATCTCTGTACCTATTTTGTATACTCTATATACTGTCTAACTCTTCTTGAGAGAAGTCTGGCTGCTCAGCCACAGCTACCAGGTAAATCTGGGTGTACAGACTGCTACCAATTGGGTTTACTGCCAACACCTGTAGTCCTAAGCCTTTTGCAGTGGGCCCTAAGGGAACTGCACAGGTTTCTGCCTAACACCACCCCCTCCCAATGCTCCTCAATGCTCATTCCCCTGCACCCTCTCCACACACAGCACACACCCACAACAACTCACTCCTCTCAATACTCCTATAATACATCACAACAGGCTGGTCCATGGCCTCAGCTAACGTCAACAAATAGTCAACAATTAAAAAAAAAAGAAAAAAATCACTAAATGTTTTAACTTTCTGTTCCAATTCCAACACCCCCTGTATATTGAGTGAGGAGATTGTCTCTAATATCATAGGAAAGGTTCGCGTTACGCCACAATCCTCAATATATACATAAAAACAAAACCAACTTAACATAGATCCAATACCACATGGTTTCCTGGCATACCAATACACACAGTCACACTACTCTTTACATTCTCAAACACTCATCTTCCCTCTCCACATCCCACTTGTTGTTCTCCAAAGGCGGTGCACATATGTCTGCAGGTCCACCCGAAATCCTCTGTCACGGGGTCCTGTTAACGGCCTGCACAATCCAAGGACATGAACCCGCTCCAAAGAACAGACAGGAATTCTGATAACACAGCTCCTGGGACTGGTCGCTGCAGGTGGCCGTGGTCCCTCTAGATGTGCGGCCAGGAATCCTCAGTCTTCGCGGGGGAGTCTAGGATAACGTCGGGTCACCAATAATGTAGGGCATGGGTGCACAACATACGGCCCGCGGGCCAGTTGCGGCCCGCCATGCCCTTTTGACCGGCCCGCGAGGCACAAAGACTTTCCTAATGGAGGGCGGCCCGCGGCCGCCCTCCATTATGAAAGTCTTTGTTGTCTTCCGGGCCGGTGAAAACACTGGCCCTCATTGGCTAGCACACACACGCATCACGTCGCTCCTACGAGCCACGTAATGCGTGTGTGCTGCACCAATGGAGGGCCAGCAGCACTACGGCTGGCGTGGCCCATAAGGCTTGATGCCGGAAGGCATTTCAGCCTTGGACCATGCCAGCCGTAGTGCGATTCCAGCTTACCTGCCTGCCTTCCAGCACGTCTCCGGTAAGTGGTCTGTTTGTGTGTCGGGTTTGTTTTGCTTTATGTTTGTGTGTATGAATGTTTGTGTTTTAATGTATTTTGAGTGTATGTTGAGATGCGGGGGTGGGGGGGTGTGTCGGATGTGTTTGAATGTTTGTGTTTTAATGTATTTTGAGTGTATGTTGAGATGCGGGGGTGGGGGGGTGTGTCGGATGTGTTTGAATGTTTGTGTTTTAATGTATTTTGAGTGCATGTTGAGATGCGGGGGTGGGGGGGTGTGTCGGATGTGTTTGAATGTTTGTGTTTTAATGTATTTTGAGTGCATGTTGAGATGCGGGGGTGGGGGGTGTGTCGGATGTGTTTGAATGTTTGTGTTTTAATATATTTTGAGTGCATGTTGAGATGCGGGGGTGGGGGGGGTGTCGGATGTGTTTGAATGTTTGTGTTTTAATGTATTTTGAGTGCATGTTGAGATGCGGGGGTGGGGGGGGTGTCGGATGTGTTTGAATGTTTGTGTTTTAATGTATTTTGAGTGCATGTTGAGATGCGGGGGTGGGGGGGTGTGTCGGATGTGTTTGAATGTTTGTGTTTTAATGTATTTTGAGTGTATGTTGAGATGCGGGGGTGCGGGGGTGAGGGGGTGTGTCGGATGTGTTTGAATGTTTGTGTTTTAATGTATTTTGAGTGCATGTTGAGATGCGGGGGTGGGGGGGTGTGTCGGATGTTTTTGAATGTTTGTGTTTTAATGTATTTTGAGTGCATGTTGAGATGCGGGGGTGGGGGGGTGTCGGATGTGTTTGAATGTTTGTGTTTTAATGTATTTTGAGTGCATGTTGAGATGCGGGTGTGGGGGGGTGTGTCGGATGTGTTTGAATGTTTGTGTTTTAATGTATTTTGAGTGCATGTTGAGATGCGGGGGTGGGGGGGTGTCGGATGTGTTTGAATGTTTGTGTTTTAATGTATTTTGAGTGCATGTTGAGATGCGGGGGTGGGGGGGTGTGTCGGATGTGTTTGAATGTTTGTGTTTTAATGTATTTTGAGTGTATGTTGAGATGCGGGGGTGGGGGTGTGTGTCGGATTTGTTTGAATGTTTGTGTTTTAATGTATTTTGAGTTCATGTTGAGATGCGGGGGTGGGGTGGGGGGGTGTCGGATGTGTTTGAATGTTTGTGTTTTAATGTATTTTGAGTGCATGTTGAGATGCGGGTGTGGGGGGTGTGTCGGATGTGTTTGAATGTTTGTGTTTTAATGTATTTTGAGTGCATGTTGAGATGCGGGGGTGGGGGGGTGTGTCGGATGTGTTTGAATGTTTGTGTTTTAATGTATTTTGAGTGTATGTTGAGATGCGGGGGTGGGGGGGGTGTGTCGGATGTGTTTGAATGTTTGTGTTTTAATGTATTTTGAGTGCATGTTGAGATGCGGGGGTGGGGGGGTGTGTCGGATGTGTTTGAATGTTTGTGTTTTAATGTATTTTGAGTGCATGTTGAGATGCGGGGGTGGGGGGCTGTGTCGGATGTGTTTGAATGTTTGTGTTTTAATGTATTTTGAGTGCATGTTGAGATGCGGGGGTGGGGGGGGGTGTTGGATGTTTGTGGGGGTTCGGGTCTGTATGGGTGCATGTTTGTGTGTGTGCTGAGTTGGGGGGTGGGGGATTTGGGTCTGTATGGGTGCATGTTTGTGTGTGTGCTGATTTGGGGGTGGGGGGTTTGGGTCTGTATGGGTGCATGTTTGTGTGTGTGCTGATTTGGGGTGGTGGGGGGTTCGGGTCTGTATGGGTGCATGTTTGTATGTGTGTTGATTTGGGGGGTGGGGGGTTTGGGTCTGTATGGGTGCATGTTTGTGTGTGTGCTGATTTGGGGGGTGGGGGGTTCGGGTCTGTATGGGTGCATGTTTGTGTGTGTGCTGATTTGGGGGGTGGGGGTTCAGGTCTGTATGGGTGCATGCTTGAGTGTGTTTGGGGCATAGTGTTTGGTTGGGGTGGGAGCCATGGGGCATAGTGTTTGGTTGGGGGTGAGGGGCCCATGGGGCATAGTGTTTGGTTGGGGTGAGGGGCCCATGGGGCATAGTGTTTGGTGGGGGCCATGGGGCATAGTGTTTGGTTGGGGTGGGAGCCATGGGGCATAGTGTTTGGTTGGGGGTGAGGGGCCCATGGGGCATAGTGTTTGTTTGGGGTGGGAGCCATGGGGCATAGTGTTTGGTTGGGGGTGAGGGGCCCATGGGGCATAGTGTTTGGTGGGGGCCATGGGGCATAGTGTTTGGTTGGGGTGGGAGCCATGGGGCATAGTGTTTGGTTGGGGGTGAGGGGCCCATGGGGCATAGTGTTTGGTTGGGGGTGAGGGGCCCATGGGGCATAGTGTTTGGTGGGGGCCATGGGGCATAGTGTTTGGTGGGGGTGGGAGCCATGGGGCATAGTGTTTGGTTGGGGGTGAGGGGCCCATGGGGCATAGTGTTTGGTTGGGGGTGAGGGGCCCATGGGGCATAGTGTTTGGTTGGGGGTAGGGGGCCATGGGGCATAGTGTTTGGTTGAGGGTGCCATGGGGCATAGTGTTTGGTTGGGGGTGAGGGGGCCATGGGGCATAGTGTTTGGTTGGGGATGGGAGCCATGGGGCATAGTGTTGCACTCCAAGAGTGAACTCAATAATAAAGCTAAAACAGGCACAGTTAGGAGATGTACATCCTTTGCTTTTTTGAGGAAACCTGACTCAACGAAGGCCATACTCCTCTTGGGTAACCCAAACAGCAAACTATAGCAGTCCAAAATAACGGAATGTCCAATCAAGGGTCAATAAAATATATATACTTTAATTAAACAGACGATATACAATAACTAAATCGAAATAAATGATAGCAATGGAAAATGTGTAGTACAAAATGTAAGTTTGAAATGCAATAAAAATCGTTACCCCTCAAAAACATATCTTTTTCAATGTGTTTAATACAAATTGGGGGTTGAAAAAGCCTCCTGACATGTCCCGCCTACCGCCCCGCCCACTTTTACTTTTCGGCCCACTATAGCCCTCATGTAAGGTACTTTCGGCCCTCTGTCAAAATCAGTTGTGCACCCCTGATGTAGGGTAACTCCTCGGAAACAAGACATAGACAAAACAACCTGCTCTGGGTGGGGGGGGGGGGGTCTAGTGTACTCTTTTTCGAGAAGAACAAGAGCATTATTTTGTATACAAAAAGGAAAATGGTGACAATGGTATTATCGATCCACTGCCACAGAGCTCTCTGCCTCGTCAAAATGAGTCATCATAAGCACTAAAATCGCCATTCATGATGCACTCGATATACAGTGTTAATTCTCCACTCGCACTGGCTGCCACCTATATACATGGTAATAATTACATAGGACCCCTGTGCCGATTGGTGGTGTTGTTTTCTTTCCACGTGGGTAAGAGGCTCTTCGCTTTGAAGTACTGCAAGGTAATTGGTTAAACTCAAAAAGATAACATCCCATCTTCACTCCTAACCATGTGATGTGCACCTGGTCGTCAACATGAACTCAGCAGATAACTTCGAGGTCAGTCTGATCCTTGCAAACAAGGAAACTCTTTTCTCTTCCCAGACACATAGGCGCCCACATCGTGCCTCCCTGTCGTAATCGTATAACTTGGCATCAACCTTTGCTCTCCCTGGCATAAATCATAGACTGTGTTGTAGTCAACTCCTCCCTGTATCAGGTTAAGATCTTGATGGTCGTGCAGATTAATAATGCCTCCGTCCCCAAGTACCACACAGACAATTGGTATAGAATGCCTGTGCAGTCTTTGAGGCCACAGGTTTTTTGTGAGCCGTCAGGTCTGGAACCGGGAACTGCCAGAAGGACCCCTTGAGCGCTGTAAGGCAATGAGTGGTTATCAGATAATGTGCGATTATTACAAGGTATACCCAGCAAGGAGACAAAGCACCTCTTACCTAGAAATACGGGAAGTGGCACCCTGATGGAAAAGGCAGTGAAACCCGGGACAGAGGGCTTGGTGAGCTTCTCGGTGTGGAAGGTGGGCGTCTGGTCTCCAAACCCTGGATAGCGGCACACAAGAGGCTTGTGGTAATGTAGGTCAGGCAAACGCCTAGCAGGAGGCCAATGGCCAAAGTCACTGAATCCAAAAACGAAATTCGTAAGACAGTCCAATTCCAAAAAACCAAGGTCGGGTAACAAATGCCAGGGGTTGACAGAACAATCCAGTAAACAGAGTCCAAGGTCTAGTAACGTGTAAGAAGCAAGAAGTAGACAAAGCAATCCAGTAGACAAGGCAATCCAGTAGACAATATCCGAGGTCGTAGTAACGAGATTCAAGCATGCGAACAAGCGCCGTAAAGTCCAGAAGGTAAACAGCTGTGAAGCAACGCTATCGATTTCAGGACACCTTATGAGCCAATAGGGAAGGTCACCTGATGCTGGAATGGTCATATGACGTGCGTCAGGTGATGCAGTCACGTGAGGTGTTGTCGTCACGTGACGTTTGGCCCGATCACGTGACGTGTAGACCTTCATTGACAATATGGAACGTTGCGGGCCAGCAGATGTTTCCATTGTAGACGCCAGCGATGCGAAGGCCGGTAAACACCTGATCCAAAAAACAATGTTCTGGCATAACGGGTGAGAGGCCGCAACCTCCGTATGCCGGAATGTGTGCGTGGGATACCCTTGTTTTGAAGTGTAGAGGGGTTAGTACGTGTGCCTGTGGGTTGTCTGGCAGGAACAGGGCGTGTCGTGGGAAACGTAACACAGGTACCCCTCACACGGGATGGACCTAGGGTTCTACTAATCTATCCAATTCATGAAGGATTTAAGAGCAATATTCCTGTGCATCTGGTAGTTCAAATAGAATGACCATTCTTCTTGGGGGCGCTAGTGTCCTAAATCTCAATTCCTGTTTTGGCAACTCAAGACCTCTGCCCCGCTCCCATGAGTGTGGCCTTCGTGCTGGGCCGCAGCCTGTCTCCCATTCACCTTACAACGTTCTGTGTCTCTGACATGGCCTGCAAGGATTCAGCCTGTTCTTGCATACAGCCCTAGTTCGTGCTGGGCATGTCACACACATGCAATGTAGTCCACTTGACACTATTGCAAAGCAATGTTTAATATTCCCCTACATAAGTTCCTAAAATACATAAATTCCACACCAAGTACTTCCCCCTGTCCTCTATACCACCCTCTAGACAACCTCCGTAATTTAGTATATGTTCGCAATCTAAATATTTTGGGAGGGGCGGTAATCTGAACGTGCAGCTCTACAGTATATATATTGGTTCTTTCTCCCTCAGTATGCTTATTGCTAAATAAGCTATGGTGTTACCTCCCTCACTACTTTTGTTCCTCGCCTAGACCCTTGGATGTCAATACTTTCTGCTGTCAGCACTTCCTCCTTCTATACTCTACTCCTCTTCTCCCACTCTACTACTCCACCCTCCTCTGTACTCCCTCAACCTCCACTCTACTACTCCCCTTCCTCCCCACTATTAATACTCAGATATTCTCCTTTGACTCAGTACCATACACTTCATAATCATTCCTTACACCATCTATTCTAATAACACTTGCTATGCTAACACACACACTCACACGGAAGAACCGCTTGCACTCACTAACCAATACCTCACCTTCTCCAGAAATCAGCTCTACAATTTGGTGCTCCTTCCTGCCTCCTAGTTATATCTTGGTCCACCACCTCCACCACCTCTGACCCCACCCAAAAAAACACACACACTTCCTCTGGTCTTTTTTTTTATATCCCTGCCCCTCTTTGTAATTATAATTGGTTATTTATAACACGCTAAATACCCAGAGGTTTCTAAGCATGCACCCAGGGACCAAACCTGCGTTGCTCCGCATCGTCTTGCTTCCAAGGAGAGTGCGTTGCACCCGATCTATCCTCCTGAGACAAAAATGTCTACTTTTCGTTCCAACACCCCCTGTATATTGGGTGATATCTTCCCTAATGTAATAGGAAAGGGTCCCGTTACACCACAATCCATATATTGTGTATATATATATATATATACACACACACACACAAAACCAATTTACCATATATCCAATACCACATGGTTTTCTGACATACCAATCAGACATATTAACACTGGTTGCTCTCTGTTCCTGGTCAATATTGCCCTATCTTCCCCACCCTTGATGCGTTGTATGCTGCCAAGATTACAAATGGTGGGGGCTAAGCCATGCCCACTTCTCCCACATGGGCCCGCCGTGTAACAATAATGGTGGGCAAAAAAGCTGAGCGTTCGTGCTTTGTTTTTTCTGCCCCAAAGGCAAGTCCCATGTTTGGTGGGGTTTGTATCCCCTGCTTTAGCCCCTGGTGGTCTGAGTACTTGCCTTGCCACAAGTTCTTGAGCATGATGTGGTTTTCCGCTGGAATAGTGGGGTATTTAGGTGCATAGTTTAATTAGCTGGCAGGCTCCTTTCATTCTGGGCTATAACCTGCTCTGCTTTTAGTAGGTTTTCTAGTAGAGTGAACGTCTGTTTCAGTAAAAAGTATGCATGTGAACGATCCTCTAACTCTACTGCCTTGGTCACATCAACATTACAAACTGTGCATGTAAACACATTCTGACCCGGAAGCAATGTGACTTCTATATCTTTATCATTGCTCCTGTCTTGAAGATGATCGCTCCAAGTCATTTGATTGTAAAATTGTTGCAGAATGTGGATGCATTCCGCTTCCCAGTCTGATAGAAGGAAATTCACTTTTACCAATGCATATGGTGGTTTTATCAATGCTGCATAGTTTGCTATATATGTACAACCATAGTTTAACAAACCCTGTAATGTGTGAAGCGGTCTGTGTGTGCAAGGATTCTGCATGTTCACCATCGTTTTATTTGTTTTATGAATTAACTACCACAAATAAGTGAATGAGAGACATCAACAAGAATTCCTCCCGACCCCATAACCGTCACCCTTTCCCCTCCCTAAAAACTGCACGCCTAGCCCTAGCGAGAACCGAAGCTGCCTCCCGCTCCCCCTCTGACCCTCCTACCCTCTCTCTCACACCAGTTGCAGCAAAGACACTAAAGAAGAAATGTTCCTGGTCCCCCTCAACCTCTCTGCTCTCATCGCCTCCCTTGTCTCGACCCTTGTCTCGACCCTCCACCTCTCTCCCACAATCTCCCCCCTCCCCCATGGCCTCTACCTTCCTGAAACCCCTCTCCCTCGATTTCTCTTCAACTGCAACTGAAACTCCCAACCGCCCACTCCCCATCCTCAAATTCCCCACCCCAAACCCGATCATCCTATCACACACAGCCACCCAACCCCACCCGAAGCCTGCAAAACTTTCGGCTCGCCCACTCTTCCCTAGCATCACCAACCGTACCCCTCTCCCTCCACTCTCTCTCCCCCTCCGCCCAATCCCGCTCCAGCACCAAAACCAACCTTCCCTGCCGATGTGAACTGTATCCTATTTAACGCCCGTTCTGTAGCAAAAAACAGACATTGCATCTTTGAACTCCTCGCCTCCGCCAAACCAGACCTAGCTTTCATCACTGAAACCTGGCTCTCTGATGATTTCAGCCCAATCGCAAATGAAGCCTTTCCGCCCGACTACTGCCTCATCCCACTGAACCGTCCGTCCAGAGGAGGGGGGGTAGCATTCGTCTTCAAATCTCTCTTCCGCGCCTCAATCATGGACAACTAACCCTCCATTCCATCCTGCGAATCTCTCCTCGTTAAACTATCCC
This sequence comes from Ambystoma mexicanum, assembly GCF_040938575.1. Classification (NCBI taxonomy): domain Eukaryota; kingdom Metazoa; phylum Chordata; class Amphibia; order Caudata; family Ambystomatidae; genus Ambystoma; species Ambystoma mexicanum. The sequence continues at coordinate 493,240,237 of NC_090937.1, forward strand.
TCTCCCCGTCACTCTCACACACCCTCCTAATAATCTACAGGCCCCCTGGCTACGATAGACATTTCGCAAATGACCTTTGCGACTCTATTGCCACCCTCCAAATAAACCATCCCAACCTCACCCTTCTCGGAGACTTCAACATATGGCTCGACATCCCCACCAACCCTATGACACACGCCCTGGTTGATGGTCTGGATGCAATTAATCTCCAACCCCACATAAACGGCCCGACTCATTTTAAAGGACACACTCTCGATACCATCTTTAGCTTCAACACCCTGATTCAGTTAAAACCCCCCACCCCTATCATCTGGTCCGATCACTTCATTCTCTCGTTCACCATCCCCTCTCCCGGCCCCCTTCCCGTACTCGCATTGGAACCTCCGAACCTACACAAATGCTGGAAAAAACAAATAATCTCCCCGGACCTAGCCGAGGCACTCCTCCAGTCTCCACCGCCTACCTGCCGCCCCAACAACCAACTAACACCTGAGGCCTTTGACACATGGCTCAACGCATCTCTGATGCGACTCACCCCCCCGTGCAAACCATCAACCGGCCGTGGCCCTTTCCCCAGATGGTTCACTCCTGAGCTGAAGACCACTAAACGACACTACAAATACCTAGAGCGCAATTGGCAGAAAGAGAAAACCCACGAGAGCAGGACCACCTTAGCCCGACACTTGTACCGGTACAAGGCCGAAATCCGGAAAGCTAAAAAAGCCCACTACAACACCCGAATCCTAAACTGCAAAAACCCAAGCAAAGAACTCCACAAAATCATTTCCGAATTCACCAATCCAGCTTGTAATACAACCGTCCCGACCCCGTCACAATCACTGTGTGACTCACTCTCCCTCCACTTTTACACCACAGCAATTGAAAGGACAAAAACTCTAAACACCAAACTGGCTCTCTTACAGCCAATTGACAATCCTCCACCCGTACCGGCCAGCCCGTCACCTACAACCTCTACCCAACCTACGTTCGAATCCTTTAGTCCAAGATCACCATAACAATTTCTCAAACTTCTATCAGCCCGCAAACCATCTGGATCCCCTCTGGACCCCTGCCCAGCCACAACCCTTAAAGAAATGTTTGCTTCCACCTGCGCTGGAGAACACGCAAGATCTATCATAAACGCCTCCCTGTCCACCGGTATTTTTCCCGAAGCATTCAAAATGGTACATGTCAAACCACTAATTAAAAAATCTTCACTCGACCCTCTCGAGCCCAATAACTACCGCCCAATCTCAAACACCAGATTCCTTGCCAAACTCATTGACCGAACCGCCTACTCTCAACTAAATGCCTTTGTCGAATCCAACAATCTCCTTGACCCCGCCCAATCAGGCTTCAGAACACGTCACGGAACTGAAACCACCCTAACCTCGATCTGGGACGACCTTAAAATGACAGCAGACTCCGCAGGATGTGCCGCTCTAATCCTTCTCGACCTATCCGCTGCCTTTGACACGATCAATCACTCAATCCTCCTAGACCGCCTCCACTCCCTAGGAATTCGTGGAACCGCTCTTAAATGGATAGCTTCATTCCTCAAAGACAGGCACCAAATAACGGTACTCTCAAGCTTTACCTCCCAAGCTCGACCAGTCGACACGGGAGTCCCTCAAGGAGCATGTCTATCCGCCCTCCTATTCAATCTCTACCTGATCACCCTCCCACCAATAATTCGTTCACACACCATCCTATGTTACAACTACGCCGACGACACGCAACTAATTCTAAAATTCCTGAACTCAAAACCCAACTCCCGACCCGACCTCGCATCCTGCCTCCTTAACATAGAACGCTGGATGACCCAAAGTCACCTCTTGTTAAACCCCTCCAAAACAGAAATCATGGTTTGCGGCAACCCCGATCTTCTTCCGCACCCACTACCCTGGCCACCCGCCATGGGCAATCACCGACACCATCCAACACAGTGAAAAATCTTGGATGCACCCTGGACTCCGACCTAACACTCTTGCGCCAAGTCAACAATGTCTCAAAGTCCTGCCACTACTACCTTAAAACCCTTAGACGCATCTTTCCATACCTCTCATTTCCCAACAGAGTCTCCGCTGTCCAATCAATTGTCATATACAGACTCGACTACGGAAACCCCCTATACCTCGGAATCCATGCCTACCAACTGAATAAACTCCAAAGAGCACAAAACGCGGCAGCCAAAATGATACTTGCGCTCGGTCCAAGAGACCACGTATCCCCAGCCCTTAAAACACTGCACTGGCTCCCAATAGCCCGTAGGGTGGCTTTCAAAACCTTATGCCTCTCCCATCGAGCACTGCATAAAACTGGACCTCAATATCTTCAAGACAAACTAATACCTTATCATCCCACTCGCACCCTAAGATCAAGCTCAGCCGGCCTCCTAGTAATTCCCAAGACAAACTCAGTCAGGCTAGGCGGATCATCATTCTCAGCTCTGGCTCCAACCCTGTGGAACTCGCTCCCACCCCACATACGCCTAACTGAGGACTTAACGTCCTTCCGCAAACAACTGAAAACCTGGCTCTTCCCATAAAACCAAACCAGCATCATCACAATAATACCGATCCATCAAACTACCTGAAGCGAGAAATGACAGCTAAATACTAGAAAGACAAACATACCTAAGCGAGTAAAGTAGATCAAAACAGTAAAACGGATAATAGGAATAAATCATTGAGAAGCTTAGGAGATCTGAACCGATGAAAGGGACATAATGAATGAGGAAGGAACACAGTGAATAACATAAACGAAATAGTTAGAATAGATGAAGCGTATAGAACAAACGAATACACTAAGTGGAAGCGAGCATGAGTGGAAGAACAGATGACTAGAAAGATCAAATAAGTATGGTGACTGGATGAATTACATGAACATAATAATGCCAATGAGTAGGAAGAATGGTTGGGTGCGTAGAGCGGTAGAGCGTATTGAGTCGATGAGTATGTGTAGAATTAACGAGCACGCAAATGCAGAGAAGCGAACAAAACGCAAGAGCGCATAGAACTCAGCTGGAAAGAGCAAGAAGGCATGAAGAGCGGATGAGCGTGGAAAACGGATGAGCGTAAAGAACGGACGAATGTTGAGAGCGGATAAGCGTAGAGTGCGGATGAGCGCGAAGATGGAATGTGCACTGAGATCCGATGAGCATGGAGAGCGGATGTGCATGGAGAGTGGAGAGCGGATGATAGTGGAGAGCGGATGAGTGTGGAGAGCGGATGAGTGTGGAGAGCGGATGAGTGTGGAGAGCAGATGAGTGTGGAGAGCAGATGAGTGTGGAGAGCAGATGAGTGTGGAGAGCAGATGAGTGTGGAGAGCAGATGAGTGTGGAGAGCGGATGAGTGTGGAGAGCGGATGAGTGTGGAGAGCGGATGAGTGTGGAGAGCGGATGAGTGTGGAGAGCGGATGAGTGTGGAGAGCGGATGAGTGTGGAGAGCGGGTGAGTGTGGAGAGCGGGTGAGTGTGGAGAGCGGGTGAGTGTGGAGAGCGGGTGAGCAGTTGAGAGTGAACAACGTCTGAATGTGGAAAGCGACTGGAGAGCAGATGAGTGTGGAGAGCGGATGAGTGTGGAGAGCGGATGAGTGTGGAGAGCGGATGAGTGTCGAGAGCGGATGAGTGTCGAGAGCGGATGAGTGTCGAGAGCGGATGAGTGTCGAGAGCGGATGAGTGTCGAGAGCGGATGAGTGTCGAGAGCGGATGAGTGTCGAGAGCGGATGAATGTGTAGTGTGGATGAGGGTATGGAGCGGAAGTGTATGTGGAGCGAATGAGTGTTTGGTGCGGATGAATATGTGGAGCGGATGAGTGTGTCAAGCGGCTGAATGTGTGGTGCTGATGAGTGTGCGTAACAGATGAATGCATGGAGCGGACAAATATATAGACCAGATGAGTGTGTGGAATGGATCGATACGCAGAACAGACGAGTAGTACTGTCAAGCCAACGAGTAGTATGTTGTGCCGATGAGTGGGTGGACCGGATGAGTGCTGTGTACTGGACGAGTGTCTAATCTGGACGAGTATGAAGACTGGACGAGTGTGCTGACTGGACGAGTGTGCTGACTGGACGAGTGTGCCGACTGGACGAGTGTGCCGACTGGACGAGTGCGTCGACTGGACGAGTGCGTGGACTGGACGAGTGCGTGGACTGGACGAGTGCGTGGACTGAACGAATGTGTGGAGCAGATAAGTGTATATGGAGCAGACGAGTTTGTGAAACGGACAAATATGTGCAACGGATGAGTATGTGCAACGGACGGACATATTATGTATGTGCACGGAACTGCGTGACATAGATATTATGCTTTGGAATGAAGGGAACATTTGAAAAACATACATCATACCACACCCCACGCTTACTCTCTCCCTTACACCACCACTCAACTAGAACACAGAGATACTATGACACCATTCGGTATAACTGTTCTCATATCTACATCTCCCGCTCACTCCACATCACTCTAAGTAAACATTGCTGGTTTCACACCCCCAGCCAGGCGTTCTCCTCAGGCCTAACGCAGCCACACTCGTTCTGGATAAAGCCGGCCAGAGCGAACACATATTCCTGATATCTCAACCACCACACCTACCGCTAAGAAGAAGCTACCACTCGAACTCTGCACCAGCTGCACACATACCTGGTGCGCACACGCACTTTTTTGACTCTCCCTACTCTCTCTACTGACCCGAACTTCGGTTCCCAAGGGCGTTCAACCTACCAGCGCCTTCAGACCATACCAATGGTATATAAGGCGCTATATAAATGCAAAATAACATAACATAACCCTCCTTCCTTTCCCCCTCCGGTAATATTTGCACAATTGAAGCACCACAACAAATAGACCTCTATGTAGCACTTGGCACCTAAAATCAGATAAGTCAAACCAGAAAAGTACAGTTCTACATTTCTAATTCATGAGGGTCCACTTTCTAACGTCGACAATCACCACACCCAATTAGCATTAAATATAACCAGATTTAGCCGCAAACATGCAACACACCATACATTTTTGCATAAACCGATTCAGCATAAAGTCTCTGTGGGGCGTAGAATACAATGTCATACTTAGTTAGAAAATGTATAATTAGACCCCCACTTCTTTAAAGGTTCATTAGATGTTGCACCAGTTAAATACGTTATCCGTTCCATAACTATTATGTCTGAGAGCCTATGGATACACAACAAAAGAAGGTGGCTCTGGCCTTTTACGCATCTGAGCAAACATTAATTTCACCACTGAGAACAAGATCCACATTATCCGAGATGCAACCAAACTATCATCTATTTCTTGTAGGCTGGAACCTATTCGAAACCAGTCTTGCTGCAACGCAACTGAAAAGCCCAAAAACGCTTTGATGGCAGCCAGAACATCCTTCCACAATAGGTTAAGGTTTGGGTAGGTGTCATGAACTTGCCATCACACCGGCTCCATGCTCACGCTCCTCCTTTGCGCTCTTTGCCGCTCCAGGTCTGGGTCTCCTTTCCTCCAGTGGCGACCCACTTTACAGAAGCTAGACACAATATAGCTCAGTTGAAGTGTGTGATCCTTGAACAAGTCTTACAATCTAATAGAGGGGGTGATCTGCAGAGAGAACTACTTAAAAGAGAGATTGCATCGATAGAACAGCTGGACTCCCTCACCCCTCGGGGAATGAACTGTGAATGGGACCTTATGTGTAATTTGTAGATCAGACATGTTGAAAAGTGATGATTACAGATAAGGAGAAGTTAAAGATGCTTGGAATTAATAACATGCACTACAACCATAGGGAGAATGAAAACTACTACAGACTGAACAGGTTTCTCCTGGTAGAGCACTTGGCCATACAGAGAAATCAGGAAATGGGGTAACATTAGGTCAGTTTTAGGATTGTTGACCCAACATATACAATGTGAGAGTAATTGTGAATTCGATTCGATAGGCTGTGCTATGGAATACAGGTTAACTATAATGTGTGCTAGTATGTGAGCAGACAGGTTCTGCCAGTGTAGTTATGAGGCAACAGCACAGGTGGTGGTCTTTTTGGGGGGTGTCCTCCAGTAGCAATTAAGAGAATTTAAACCTGTTCCACGACAAAGCTAATTTACTTGTTGGAAGGCTTTACAGAATAGATCTTACAACACCCTATTGACGTTGAGGCAATTAAGGAAATTTGAACGTACTTCACGAAAGAGCCATTTTGCTCGTTGGAGGGCATCATGTGTTACAATTTACAAGACTACACTTGTGTTTGGGTAAGAATTTCTGTAGTCCTTTGTTATGCTGACCCCATAAGGGAGTATTGAATTCAACTTGTTTCCCGGTCCAAAATGACAGCGCCGTAGCCTTTCTGCGCATGAGCTAGCCTGCGGCGCGTTGCCATGGAGATTAGAATCACATATGACGGTCACGGGGTGCCCGACCGGTAATGCTGGTCCGCTGCCCCACGATCTGTCTTAGAAAGACTGCCACAGTAAGTACCAGTGAGTTCTTGGGAATGCACTGGGTGGAGCACATTGTGTCTGTACTGTACCTAGGTACCTATTCCCTTTACTCACACTTTATATGAATGAGAGGTTGGATGCCACTTGGCACAAAAGCCCTGAAACGGAGCAGCGCAAGTCTAATCAACTATACTCCTGCTCCCGAAGTACTACGATGGGCGAAGGGAAGTAGAAATCCTTATGACATATCAGACACACCTTAACATGGGGATAGTTGGTCACCCTAAACTACAGCACATATTGTGTTTATCCTTTTGGTACTAGGATCACTGGCGTAACAGGGGCCCCCGCAGCCCCTGCGGTGCGGGGGGGCCCATGGGGTGGGGGGCCCCGCCAGCACATGTCCTGGGAGGGGGCCCCAGTTAAAAAAAAAATACAAAAATAAACATTTTTCTAAAAAAAAAAAAGTTTCTTTTGAAATTCACTCTGCATTCATAAAGAATATTTCTGTAACAGAAATCATTTCTTTATGAAGGCAGAGTGACTGCAAAAATAAACTTTCTTTTTGAAGTCCGAGGTCCCCCGTACTCCATGACATGGAAGACCCTAGGATGGAGGGCTCCATGTCATGGGGAGGGGGGGAGCCCTATGCCTTCAAAAAGAAATTGTTTGTTTTTGAAGTCACTCAGCCATCATAAAGAAATTATTTTGGTTAAGATTCGGTCCTTAACTGAAATAATTTCTTAATGAAGTTATAGTGACTTAAAAAAGAAACATTGGGGCTCATTCTGACCATGCCGGTCCAGAAACAATGGTGCTGGTAAGCTTACAGGCACTGTTGTTTCCGGACCGGCATATTACAGGTCTGCCTGGTGGGGCTGCCGTGCCCGACAGGTCTGACCCTGCCAGGCACAGCAGCCACGGTAGGCAGACCTGTCATGGAAGCACCGGCACCGTTAACAATGGTGCAGGTGCTTCGGTGTCCCCATTCCCGTGGAGTCTGGGGATTAACGAAATTACTGGCACCTGATTTCCCAGCCGCCGGACTTGAAATAGCACGGTGGCACCAGGAAGTCGGGCGCTAGTAATTTTTTACGGGTCCGGCGGCAACCCGCTGGTAGCACCGGCACGGTTACTGCTGGACCTGTAATGAGCCCCAATTTCTTTTTGAAGTAATAGGGCTCCCCTCAACTCCATGACGTGTGCGTGTGTGAGTCTATGGGGAAAGGGTGCATACTCAAATGTATAGCTGGCTGCCTGTGTGTGTATGGTGAAAGGGTGCACACTTAAATGTATAGGTGGCTGCCTGTGTGAGTGTATGGTAAAAGGGTGCACACTTAAATGTATGGATGACTGGGTGTGTATATGGTGAATGGTGTGTGTGCTTGTGTACAGGGGCACAACAAAACCTTCATTTCGGGGGGCTAACCCTTCAAATGTTGGGAGAGGCGCTAACCTCACATGCGGTGGGGAGGGGGAAACTTATTTGTGTGGGCGCATCAAATTATTTACGCATTTTAATGAGGTTATTCTAGTGCAGATTCAATGTTACAATCAGTTAACTCTCTCCTTTCAGTCTCCTGTTCCCTCTCTACCCTTCCAATCACTCCCCTGGCATGCAAGTACTAAACCCACATCACAATTTCAATTGCCTAAACAATGTGGCATTTGAATGCAGGTACTAACAGTGAAATGCTTTAAGTTGGTAATTGCTGGGTTCTGGTTAACAGCAAAAACCAGGTGCTGTTTAACATCTGTGTCCTGTTCGGTCCGGCAACTGCTCTAAAGGTTAGCCAGGTTGAGTCAATATAGCCCAAAATGTCAGGGGGGGTAGTGCTGAAGCCCAGTCAACTCAATGGTGTTGCGCTACTACTTGTGTTTAATGCCTTGCTTACTCCTAGCCCTATTCTTCCTCGTCCCAGTACTTATGTATGAGGCAGTACCTGTGTGTGAGACACTCTGCCTCATACACAAGTACTGGGAAGAGGTAGAGGTACATGGAGGTAATGCCTGATTTAGCTACCTGTAATCTTCATCACTTCTAGTCCCACTGTTCCTCATCTCAGTACTTACCTATGAGACAAGGAGCCTCATACGTAAGCTCTGGGACAAGGAAGAGGGACGCAGAGGTAATTCTGGGCCAAGGAGCTGATTGTGGAGGTTGGGGTAGTGGGTGGGAGGGAGAGGGGATGTGTGGGGGGGCGGTATTGTGTGATAAATCATAATGGTTGTGCATATCCAGGCTAAGCAGACATGATATGTGGCATTAGTGGCTAGAGAGCCATTTTGATGCAGCCAGTCTAGTCATTCCTCAGTTTGGTATGACTTTCTTTTAACTGGACATTTCTGATAAAGCAGTCCTGCTAACTTTAATTACCTGGCTAGATTGGCATTTGGGTGCTGCCAGTCTAGCCATTTCTTACTGCGGCATTGTATATTTTTCTGGGCATCTGTGATAAAATGATATGATGTGATTCAAGTCATTTATAACGCGCCTGTACACAAGTGTACACAAGGGAGGGATGATAGAGGGAGGACAAGACAAACGATCTCACTAGGCCTTGTGTCATTGCGAGAACGAGAAGTGCAAGGGAAAAGGGAGGGGGGAAGTGCAAGTGAGAGGGGAGGGGAAAACAGGGCAGCAATGCTCTGAGTAAGTGCAGCCAAGGCAGAGCGGCTATTGGTTGTGCAAGGAGAACAAGGGACTGCAGGGTTACAGTTACAGCCCGTAAGTGCATGGTAGGCCCGGAGGCAGTGCAAGGGTGACTGATCAAGAAAGAGCCTGGACTCAAAGAGAATCTGAGGGTAGCCAAGCAGCCAGTGGGTACAGCAGACAGGTAGGTCAGCAGGGGGGGAGAGAGAGCGAAAGCAGAGGGGAAGAGGAAAGTTTTTAGCTGCTTCCGAAACTTCAGGTTGTCCGCCTTAAGTTTGAGATTGGGGCATTGAGGCCATTCCAGAGGGAGGCACCAGCAGAGGAGAGAGGTCTACTCCTACTCTCTGCCTGGAGAAATGTCTAAGCCTTAGAGAGTTGGAGGTAGCTGAGTGAAGGGCTAGAGAAAGAACGTATTTTGGAAGAGCGCATTGGATTTAGTGTGGGCACTGGCCCCAGAAAGCCTTGTGGGCAATGCAAAGGTTCTTGAACTTGATCCTTGCGTCCAGTGGAGAGATTTCAGGGCTGGAGAAATACAATCCCAGGGCTTGAGGCCAAGGCTAAATCTTGCAGTCCTGTTCTGGATTATTTGCAGATGACGGAGACTAGAGGAAGACAGATTGAGAAAGTGGCTATTGCAGTAGTCCAGCCTAGAGACAGTGGGCTTCTGGTGGAGAGTGAGAAAGGGAAGATTGCCTTTGAGGAGGAGCAGCTGGTAGTGGGACTTCTTGGTGATGTTCGAGATGTTAGGAGAGAGAGTGTGGCGTTGAAGATGACACCAATGTTTTTTGCCTCGCAGGAAGGCAAAGGAAGAGGGCCCAAGGTGGTCTGCTATAGTGAGAGAGGAACCGCAGAGGCAAGGGTCCCAATGAGAAGGATCTCTGTCTTACTGGCATTAAGGCAGAGATCGTTGGAGGTGCACCAATCCTGAATCGTGGATAGACAGTCAGGAATGAACAAGAGAGGAGAGGAGGCTGAGGGGAGCCTGAAGGAAAGCCGAGTCATCCGCAGAACACTGAAAGTTAGAGGAGAAGGTAGATATCAGGGAGGCCAAAGTGGCCAAGTAGAGGTTGAAAAACTAGCGTGAGAGGATAGAGCCCTGGGGAATGCCACAGGTAGAGAGAGGTGGCAGAGAGAATGGGACCACAATGGACCTGGGAGCGGAGTGGCGGTCCAAGTGGAAGTAGGTCAGTCACTCTAGGGTCTGATCCGTGATTCCCAGGTTCTCAGAGTCGATTGATCAGGATGGCGAAGTTGACCCTGTCGAAAGCAGAGGAAAGATGAAGGATGAGAACAGAAGGAATGCTGGAATCAAGGTTAGAGAGCAGCACGGGTGTTAAGGAGTGCAGTTTCCATGCCTCTAGCAGCTCTGAAGCCAGACTGATGGTCATGGAGACAACCAACAGATTCAGTGTGGAGAGTAAGCTGGGAGATGGCAAGCTTTTCCAAGAGTTTGCTCAGGAAAGGGGTGATGGAGATTGAGCGATAGTTTTCCAGGCAGGTAGGATCAGCAGACGGCTTCTTGAGGAGTGGGTGCACAAGGGAGTGCTTAAAGGGAGAGGGGAACATTGCAGTGGCGAAAGAGTGATTACAGAAATCGACCAAGGCTGGAGCGAAGGTGTCAATATGGGCTTTGATGGTTCTGGAGGAGCAGCGGAGCACCTGTTTGGATGACACTTTCATAGATCGGACTTGTCTAGAAACCTCGTCAGGTGTTGTCAGAGAGAAAGAGGAAAAAGGAGGAGGAGAGGTAGAGATGCCAAAAGGGGCCGAGAGAGGAAGAGGACATAGAGGACAGGATGTCCTGAGATTTAGCAGAGAAATGAGAGGCCAGAACTGTAAGAGGGCCTGGGAGGGAACAGGAGAGGTATAGACCACAACAGAATTGACCAGTTCCTTGCAGATTTTAAAGAGTTTGGCCGTGTTGTTCGAGGCTGCAGAGACGCATGCTTTAATGTGTGCTCTCTTCTTGATGAGTGTTTTTGCTTTGACTGGCATTTTGCTGCAACCAGTCTAGGTATGTCTAAATGTGGCCTGGCATGCTTTACTATAATGTTATTACGTGTATACACTGGTCTACATTGTGCAGCCAGTTGGACATGTTTTCATTGTGGCATGGCATTCTTAATAGCAAAGCATTAATGTTCCTGTGCACTGTTGGTGACTTGCATGTATTGGATTGTGTTACCCTACAAAACAATTGCAGACACTCTGGCTTTATAGCCAATTTATCTCAGAAAGTGTGCTGTATATTGCATTAAAACACATATATATATTTTTCCTAGTGCAGGGTGCGGCATACCCCTTCAGCAGCACGTTCATGCGTATTGCGCAAGCGTGACAATCTAGCCTGGCCCAGAGTGTGGCGTGACAGGTGATTTGTTGCCGAGTTGGGGGGGGCCCTCAGCATGGTTCGCAGGGGGGCTCCCACATTTTGTGTTACGCCACTGACTAGGATACAATGATAGTGACTCAATCCCAAGAGAACGAACACTCTGCAATGCCCAGCCTACCAGTTTGGACAGGAGCTGGGTCAGACATTAGCACAGTGAATCAACGTTTGTGGTTAGTTTCACTTATTACTATGGTACACCAATTAGCATTGAGATTACTACACATGAGAAGTTACAGAAATGTACAATAATGTATTAGTTGTTGTAGTTTACAGATGGAAATTCAAGTTTGATCAACGACTTTGAAAGCAGTTTGTTGCCCTGAGGATGGATAGGATGACATATCCGAAACGCGTTGGACTTTAAAAAATGAAATTTCAGACCTCGTTTTTTATAATTAAGCTGTACTGATTGCTTGAATTGTGTTTACAATTAAGCAGTAGTTTTGACTTTGAATTAGTTACATTAACCTTAAACTAGCTGTTGCTCCTCCACTCCATTTTTCTTTGCGATCCATTTTCCTCCTCCTCACGTCACCCGCTGGCTATGTCGGGGTGCCGCGGGGTTCCTGCTCCGCCTTCCCGTTGTGGCGGTCGTTCCCTCTGCCCTCCTGCACAGCGTCCTCTACACGCTTGGAGCTTGCCATGTCACCACCGGGACGCTAAAGCGTGAGAACGCTGCACCGCTCCCTTGACACATACCAGTCACTTGATCCCAATAAAGAAGCACAGTATAAAAGACTCGGAACACTGACTCAACGCTTTTCAACGCTCCTGTGAGTGGCGTGGTGCTTCATTCTCTCTTACTGAATCTGTTACTCTGTTTCTTGTGTTTTTGACCGTTGGCTTTGTAATACTTGGTTTACCCTTGGATTTTGGAGACTTGGCTTCGTGACTTTCTATCTTTGACTTTTCAACCTCAGCTTCCAATATTTTGGATTTGGCTTGGATCGCACCCCTGTGTTTTGGCACCTTGGATTTCTTCCTGGATACTTTGGACACATTGAACTTGGTACTTTTTGTGGGGTTTTCCTGGAAGACTTGTTCTTGACAAACATTGACTTTGAACATTTTTCTACCATTTTCGATGTTATGGGATTGTATGCACTAAGGAACTGTGGTCTTTAACTCTTCCCTCCTTCGTCAGCAGGGTTTCTCTTTGGTCTACTGCTGGTGTCACCACTAGGAAGGTTTTAAGCCTAACTCCTTATTGTCCATAATATGTTTAACGTTGGGGTTAACATTGTCTTTTTTTCTTTCTTTAGCTACTTAGAATCAGCCGCTGCAGTTCCAGTCCCACCTGTGGCCCCAATAACGGGTTAAGGAGTCCTGTTCTTCCTCTCTGACTGGTGCTTGGGGTCGGAAGTAGAGCCCACCCGGAGGTTCTCATCTTAACAGTTTTTGACAGTAGGTCATGCAGATATTGGCTGCATCCCGGTCTCCCACAAACTTGCCAGCAACTATCAGTTTGTGTCGGGAACCTCTTGTGAAGCATTGAAGGTACTGGATAACCGTGGAACACCACCTTGTACCATATTTCCCTCATTTGCACAGAGATGTTAAGTCTTCTATCCTGTCAAAGCTGTTCCCATTTTTCCCTACCGCATTGTTTGTCTAACTGTTTCTCCAAAGTCTATAACATAACGCCACTGTGCTCGAGTTTTACAGAATACAGAGACTAGTTTTTGCAAGCCAAAATGTGTGAGAATAAGATGTTCGAATTCTGTTGGAGCAAGAGTTACCCACGAGAATTGGCTTTATATTACACCCAGTACTGAATTTTCAGATGTCGTAACCAATCTGTTTTTCAAATCTCAAAATCCATGTTGTATTGCTCAAATAACTATCTTTGCACCCCTGAACATGTCACTACGTGTGCAGCATCCTCTCTCCCTCACCCACACGTGGCATCCTTAAGGAGCAGCGCTGGAGTAACCTGTGGGTTTTGGGGAATGGGAGTCATGGGCAAGTGGAAGGATGTACGTTTTTATTTATTAGGAAGAAAATCCCACATCCGCAGTAGTGCTCTGGTAATTACCAAGAAAATACATGTTTTTATGGTCTGCCCTATTTTTTCAGATAGAGGACATCCAGTAGTGACTGGCCCACCACAGCGTGGTCCATCAAGGTCCATGTAGATGAGTGGAACCCGTAAGGCCAATGGGGAAAAACCAGAGGGTGTTTCACTGCCTAAACCCTGGGGATCCCTTGGTCAGGTGGCCAGGTGAGGGCCATCGCGCTTGGATCCCAGCCCTCGAGGTGGACAAGCGAGGGAGGATCACCTGGGTAGTGGGTCCTTGGGATTGCAGGAGGAACACCCCTGGGAGAGACATTCCCTCCTTTCCAACACACCCCTACCCGACACTTGCTCCAGCTTCATAGGTTGTTGCAAGTCCTGCTCCGTTGCCCCCTTCCCAATTCCAACAGGTACCAAGACAAAAGGGAGGCGTAGAAAAAACAAACACCCCATATTTTACAACAACATTTTTCTCCTTCTCCCGACAATATTTTTTCTCTTTTTTCTACCACCACTCAGGAATACTACAACTCCCATAATTACTCCCCACTGTTATCCCCCAAAACCACTGGGACGAGGAAGAGACAGACTGGAGCTATGTAGATAACTCATAAGAACCAGTGCACCATGTATTCCTATGGGCAGTCTGCATTTTGTCCCAGTAATGAGGCCAGGCAAGATCAGGCCTCCCGTTCTAATCATCCCACCCTGAGACCTGTTAACTTCCCCACCTGGGATAAAAGGCAGAGCACACAGGCACAAAGGCATATTTAGAGCGAGCTGGGGATGCTGGAGGAAGCACAGAGGCCAAGAGGAAGAAGCCTGAGCTTGAGAGACCCTAGAAGACCTGGAGCAAGGAGGACTGCCAAATTACTGGGCCTGTGAGTACAGGGGAGGCTGCAGTGTGGCGAGGGAGCTCTAACTCCAAGGAGCAAAACCAGGGGTTGCTGGGGTACCTGGCAGTGCCCAAACCAAAGCTGCTCCCCTGGGTGAAACAGTAAAGCCCAGACCTTTGAGGGGCAAGTGGTGGGACCCTGACCTCAGAAAACATCCTATTTTAAAACCTGCAGCTCCCAAAACCGCCAGTATGCTGTTTTAGGGGAGCTGGCAAAGAGGGAGCGAAATACACTCATTGCATTATGGGACTTGCAGTCCAGAGACATTTTATTGTGGTTAAACTCAGAGCAAGGCGCTGCACGAGAAGGAGCAGTTCTTCCAGGACGATGGCAAACCAAGCAGAGCGACAGGCCGAGGGACAGAACCGAGGTATGGAGAAACCTTGGACACCCCGGCGAGAGAACGTTACCTGCGAAGGGGCCCTGAAGGTTGCGCAAGGAAGCCCAGCTAGAGAGAAGAGACAAACCTCTTGTGTCTCAAGGATGCCAGCCACTCTGCCAGGTTAACGGCAGAGTAGGGGAGGTGCAGCGGTAATTATCAGCCTTGACTTCAGGATCAAAGCTACGAAAGAAGACAATGAATTAACACATCCAGTGAGCTGATGAAAGCAATGAAAATCTAGTCTGTTTTAAATGAAATTTGACGGCAACAGTATTCGACGAATGAAGGTTGTGCATGTGCCGATAAGACACGATAGAAAGCAAAGCATTGTAAAGAACTGTAAATGAAAGATACAAAGTAACAGAGTGGTCTGGCGAAAGATGATTGCTCAATCGAAAGTCTCTGTGAAATGTCTGGTGCCGTAGAAGCAGCAGGAAGAGAAAGAAACAGATGCGGGTTTGAACTGTTAGGTTTGATCCCGGCAGAGGAAACCTGGATGTGAGAGATATCTTTGAACGTTTAAATAAGTACTGTGCTTGAAACTACATTTACCAAGAGGCCTTGGTGTAGGAGAGAAAAAGTGATGTTTGAGGAAAGAAGGTCAGATTGGTCATGCCGAGGTAAGAGCAAAAGCCTCACAGTTCCGAAAGTCTTCGACAGCGGAAGGAAAGTGAAAGGAGGCTTGAGCCCGACAGAGGGAAACCTATGAAAGTGTGAATGAAGCTTGGGGAAGGGAACGCCTATAACTTGTGATTGAAAGGTTTGAGCCCGGCAGAGGAAAACCTGTACTGAATTGTGGTAACCAGAAGGAAACAAACTTTTGTTGAACTGTATTTCAAGCTAAAATGTGACATGGACTGGAGTGAGAAAAAACCTGAGAGGTCTAGCGGATAAACTAGTGACTTTTTTGGGAAGTTCAAGTGGGCCCTGGTCCACGAAACAAACTGCATCCTTGTGTCCGAACCCAGGGTGTGTTGCAAGGTCCAAGTGTGCCACCTTACCCCGTGCTACAAAACGTGGGGAAGGGAGTTTGCTCAGCTCTACTGCCATTTCTTTTGAACACTGATTTTCCTTTTTGCATTACACATTCCCTTTATACATTTATTGTATTAGAAAGAGGGCAGGCATTAGGTTTATCAGTACAGGCCATTTTGTTTAGACTAAGGACTGACTACGACTGTATTTTCTTTTTGTTAGATGGTAGAAAATACTCCCATCTTAGTTATAGGGCAGAATAGGAGTTTTCCAACCCCTTTTAAACCATCAATGAAGGTTTTGAAAGTTGCAGCTCTTGCGTCAGTGTCTACTTGTGATACCATGCCTACCTCACACCACGTAAACATTCACATTAGAGACACATAGTAAAAGAACCCAAAGTCTGGCAAGTACTGGATTTCATTGGCTTGCAGGGCTTTGACAAGGTAGATACTTGTGAAGCTCTTCCCCACCCATGTACTTCAAAACCAAATTATCCAGATTCATGATACAGGCAGGACCTGAAAAAAGATATTATACCTAGGGTTGCACCACCAACTTAACTCCTCCACTCTCCCGAACCAGGATGCAATAGCCATCTTTGTTGTATCTACTTTTCTGGAGTAAATTGTATTTCTTTATTTGTATAGCGCGCGGGCCCAAAGACATACTAGGCAAAATGTGGATAGTAGATATTGTACCATGCATCCAAATCTTTTGAAACATTCGCCCCGAAATAAGTAATATATTGAGGTGCCCACTGAAACAGGACTAAAGACACTTTCTAAAGCCACTTTCTTGTAAAGGTCCAATTCCAGAAGCAAGTACCGGAATGAATTTACTGGGTCCCTCAAATAAACCAGCACATTGTCCGTAAACAAAGATAGTTTATGCTGCAGGAAAGCAAAGGGAATGACATGAATGCCCAGTTTCCATAAATGCTGCAGGCCAACAGCTCCAGGCTCAACAGGGCAACCCTGTTTTGTTACCTTGCTACTCGATGGTTCTGGCAGATCCCCATTAACCCAGATTCTGGCTCTTGGGGAGATCTAGTTTCTCTTCAACATTCCCAGAAACCATTCTCCAAATCCCATCTGCCTTACCGCCCCACACAAAGACCCAGTTAACTTGATCAAATACTTTTTCAGCAGCCAGAGTGACCAAGACAATCAGGATCCCCTTTTTCCTGGCCTTTCCAATCAAATGAGCTATTCGCAGATGTAAAATGTCTGCCTGCCCTCGATAAAACCAGATTGATCCAAGTGGACCAAATCAGGAAGCGCACACTCAAATATAGATGCCAACATTTTAGAGTAAATATACACTTTGATATTTATCAACAGTATGGGTCTATATTATGATCTTTTTCCTCCTGAGACAAATTGAGGGAATTTGTCCCTTCTCCCCAAGGGGGAACCTTCCCATTTGAGGCTAGGGAGGTGAGCCCACTTTGCAAGACCCTCCCTACGAGTCTAGGCAAGTGGGACATCACTGGGAGAAACTCCCCCTTAGGGGACAAGGACTCCCGTTCCGGTGAGGAACTCCCTAGGCCAGGGATCCCCAACGTGTAGCTCAGGAGCAACATGTTGCTCATGGCACCCTAAATTGTTGCTCGCCAGTTGCTCTTGGCCATGACGTGGAGGCCTAGAAGGAGGTGCTAAATGGATGAGACCTCAGTAGCACTGTAGTCAGGACAGAGTCCTGGACTGTGAAAGAATGTTGGCCAATGAGCCGCTGTGTTTCCATCTGGCTTATTTTTATACATGCAAGATTTGTGTTTGGTGCCACCAAGCACATAATTTTTCAGTAAATGCCCTTATTTGTTATGGTAGTGACATTGCTAAAACCCTGTCCTCTCCAGTTAATTTGCCCAACTGACAAATGTATTAATGAGTACAATATTTGAACCATGTTTGTGTCATGGAGAAAATTGGCATATTCTGTTCCTTGGTACAGGTAGTATGAGCACAATGGACAAGGAGGTGGTATGCATACCCAACTTTGCTTTATTAAATAATGTGCATGCACACTTTCTGTACAAGTGAGGTTTGTGTCTGTTGCCACCATGCATATTTATCGACAATATTCATTTTGGTGCCACCTCTGTTTATTATTACATAGTGTCCTAGCAGAAAAATGGTCATCGATTGATACTCTGCCCATCTGGCACATGGTTAATGGGCAGAAACGGTAAATGCATGCCACATTTTTCATAATTAATTTGCCCTATATTCCAATCCAATTAAGCTATTGTTAATAGGTTTAAACTAACAAGCCAATTAATTGATTCAAATACTTTGTTAACACCACCACACCCCTCTATGAAGTGGTCATCAAATGCTCAAAGGTCTGACCAATGTTTGCCACTAAGTCTTGTGTGAAATCTCTTTTGGGCAGAGAAAATCGGCTCCAAATAATTAAGAAAGTTATTATTTTTATTCCTAATCATTTTTCACCAATGCATCAGCCTTCTGGAGCTTTAAAACACATTTGCCATAACATTCCCATATAATTCTCAGGAGGTAACCTCCAAAGGCCCAATGAGGTGATCTGTAAAGCGTACCATGTAATGACCTGAAGTACTAATTAATATTTAATCATATTTCTCCATTAAGTCAGCAACATTTAAAAACATGTTTCATATTTTTCATACAATTCACACAGAACAAGCCCAAAATAGAAAAGCAACTTTAACATATTCAAACCTGCTATATATAAAAGCCTGATCATTACAATTAATTGTATATAACATAGCTCCGATGTAGTCCACGCTTATGCAAAACAGAGAAACAATGGCAAATTAACAGAAAATGAACCAAATCTTTGACTCCTATTTTGAAAGCGCACTTTGTGCTTCCTCCTGCACACTTTCATAATTTATTGAGGAGTGGGTACATTTTAACGTACCATTAACACCAGCCTCCTGCATTCTGGGTATCTTATTTCACAGATTTCTCCTTGCCATCTTATAGGTGTATGCAAGTCTGTATATAAGGCTAAAGTGGGCAGCCTATGTATATTTTGGACATCTGACTCTTTTCCATCAGACAAGCTCTTGCTTTTGGAGCTATTTTGAGGAGACTTAATGCGCCAAATACAGTTATATCCCATCCCTATCCAAATGGACAGTGATTTACAACCACCCATAACCACAGTATTTTTCTTCACCAGGGGAGGCTACAATCGCACTTGCACTGAAATTCACTTTATGATAAGCAGAAAATCCCAGATGTGCTTTTAACTGGCTTGGCACTTTCAAATTGAACACCCCCAATTCAGCTCACAAGACACTAGCAAGGTGTATCTGCGGGGAGACCTGCTATTTGGCACAGGAATTTATTTTGCAACCCCTCCAGGAATGACAGTTCTAACCACCCTAGATTTTGCAGCCTTAAAATCATGGATCAGACATTTGTCTTATATACCTCCAGTCACTTCTCCAATCAGAATGCCGCAAACTTGAAATTACAACGTAAAAAGCCATTTAATCACTAATGATGCCTTTTCAGCTATGTTCTTTAAATGACTGACGCTCAAATAAAAATGAGACTGCCCCCTCATCTCTACATTCATTTAAAAACTAGCTACAAGGTTTCATCCTTTGCCTGAATACCATCATTTTAGTTTTTATTATATTTCATTTCAAACTGTAATTCTCAAAATAGTAACTTGTGTTTAGCAGGCCCTGTTGGAGACCTGCAGGGGGCAAGTCCAAAATAGCTGTGTCTTCTGCATAAGGAAGCATGCTTCAAAAATGAACCCTTCAGGCACAGGGTGGATTAACTTTCCTAAGAGAAGTACTAGAATCGACATCCAAAAGGAATACATTGGGACCAAACGGACATCCCTGCTTGTCACATTTATTGGTGTTGGAAAACAATGTATAATTCGTAATCTTGTATATTGGACTGATGCTGAGATGTCTGCATATCACTTTGGAAAAGACTTTTTAAAAAAAAAAAACAATAGTGACCTGTAGGAATGTAGGAGTAGGACTCAGACACAGTGGGCTCATGTTGATTGACATTTACTTTTATTGAAAGTAAAATGGTGGGGGACTGGCGAAACGCCTCCATTTCCCTAAAGCTAAGAGGGTTTCCCTTCCTCAACAAAAACTAAGGAAACTGTCAGGATGTCTTGTCTAAAGTAAATAGTCCACTGTCACAAGTCCGAAGCCTATTTCCATCTCTCACACTATTGACTAACCTATAAAAAAACCAAAGGTCTTAATTCAGAAGAATTGTTTGTAGATCCAATCAAAGAGTTCCAAGTAACAAAGGTTCCAAACCCAAATTTCTTAAATGTAAAATAGAGTTCCATACAGTTCTTAGATATTTCTCCATTGCACAAACTTCGCAACAACCAGGGGCAATGACTCCTTTGCCCAGGTTCCTTCTCCTGTAGGTCCCAGATCTCAGCTTCTCTCTCTTTCCGCTTGGGCCAACTTAGTTCACTTCCCTGCCAAGTATGGTCCTTAGTAAATTACTCTGTGGTTTCCCTTCTTCTCACGGGATTGGCCCCCAGACCCCTCTTTATGTTCGGGAACCGAGAGCCCTCTTCTCGCAAATACCACCACGAGGAAGAAGACTTGTGGGTTTCTCGTGTAGTGGGTCCCAAACCTCCCTTCTTTGCGTGAGGGTATTGGAGCTCTCTTATCCCATGTACCACCACGAGGAAGATGAGTTGTGTGGTTCTCGTGTAGTTGGTCCCAGACACCTCTTCTTTGTGTTTGGGTGCTTGGAGCCCTTTCCTCACAAGTACCGCCACAAGGAAGAGGACTCATGTTGCTTTCTTTTGGTGGGTACCAGACCCTTAAGTTTCTCTTGTTGGCGGACAGACATGGCTCATATGCCTGCCAGGTGTTGTGACTATTAAGATGCTGACTACATTGTCTTAGTTTCCCACCAGCCAGTCTGAGTGCTCCCCTTTAGCGCTTCCCTGTCTGCAGGAACATCGGGAGCTTCTCTCTTCCAGCTCACCTTCTGGTCCTTCCACTGTGGACTGGCCCTTGTCCTTCCAGCTCCCCTCTTGGCATCCTGGTGTGCTTCCTTGAACCTTCCTGCACCATGCTGGCTCCTGCAGCTCCTTCATGGAGGATTAGACAACTTCTTCCTGAGTCCCTCTTCATTTTCTACTCTGCATTGGCCAATGAGCAGCCAGCAACAACTAGACTGCTCATTGTGGTTCTTAGGAAAACTCTTCATACCTCCGCTCCTCCTTTTCATCCCAATACTTATTCCAAGTAGTCTAGAATGCTCATGTTGGTTAAGCGGAACTCTCTACATTCCTCCATGCATCTTCTTTGTCTCAGTGGTTGTCAATAGCATATATTTCAACTCTTCCCCATTCTTCCTTGTCTCAGTATTTCTACCCTTGCTCTTCCTTGGGTCGGTTGTGCTCTTCATAGTCCCAGTACCTATCTAGGGAAATGGCAGGGCAACTATAGCTCATGAGCCTATTAGGTAAGGGGTTGTTTTTTGGGTTCTAGGAAGGGGGGGGGTGTCTGGTGATTGGTGAGGATACTGCGTTCTCAGGGTAGTGTCGTTCTTAGTCCCATGAGGGGTTTCCTCTCCCATGTGATCCTCTCCCTGTGCACCACCCTCGGAGGAACTACTAATAGGGGAAAAGGGACAGCATCCACAGATTTGTCACAGACTCCAATAAAATGTAAATTACGCCACATTATGTTTCTATTAATCAAATACTGACGAAATCCACTGTGGAGTTCTACAGACTCCATAATAGGGGACTAACAACACCAAACCACCACTTGGAATCTAGCAGTGATACCGCTGCACCAAGTGGCAGTATCATTGAGATGCCACCAAACTCATAATGAGCCCCAATGTCCAGTAAGGGAATTGGCCTATAAACGTGAGGGGCTGGTGGTCTAAGAAATACTTATCTAAGGGGATGGCATAATACCAGTCTTAACAACAGCAATAAACATAAAACGATTTGGTGTCCTTCAAAAAAGCTCCCATTGTTTCTCAAATTCTTTTTTTGTCTTAAGGCAATTCTTTTTGCCATTTTGAAACTATAAATCTGACCAGCAGTGTACACACCCCTCATTACATCGAACCATGGTGCATCCCTTTCTATAAACTGGAACTCCCGAACTTGGGGGCATGGTTTGCCAATAGCTCCGCCCTGGATAGTTTCCCCTAAAGACTCAAACTGACGCTTTCCTTTGTGGCCTCTGAACTGGTCTACAGTTTTAAGAGAATATCTTAATTTCTTGTGAATTAGTAATTCTTTCCAATGCCTCCTTTTCAAGCGTAGGCATCGCCAACCAGCCTCTCTGGCTGTCCGATATCTTCTTCGTGGTGCCTACCCTGGCCATTGGAAAATGAACTCAAGAGGATTGGGTTTACTCTTTGATCAATAAGAAATGTACCATTTCATAACATTCCTGGAGAAAAAAAACATCCATAAGACAGTCATCAATGACTGTGTAACAGTATTGCTGATCTTGCATGCTTAGGAATGCACCATTTGCCATTAAAGATCCCATAAAATCCTAGGCGGAATCTCAGTAGACCTGAAAAATCAGTGCTCCATTTGTGGCCATTTTTACTGTCCATACATTTGCACTAATATTTTGCTCGGGAACCTGAAACCCTTGGCAATGTTTGTTTACTCCTACTCTATTTTTGAACATCTGGACTGGTCCTATATGTCTAAAAATGTACTACTGACCACTCAATTTCCTCAACATTTCTTGTAGACAACCACTTAACATCAAATGAAGTTAAAGGCCTTGCACATTTCCTTGACTACACTAACACGTGGTCTAGATAACTATTAAGTACTGCAAATGAAATGTTCAATACGCAGTTTTAACTTTGCTACATTTCTAATTTGTGTTTGAATCATTTTTCCGCCAACTGTGCGCCAATATGTTACATCGAAAAATAGATGTTGCTCACCATTTAATTTGAAATGCCAATTTTGCTCATTGCGCACAAAAGGTTGGAGACCCCTGCCCTAGGCCATTTCCCATAGTGGCATATATGCGACTGTCAGACATTAAGAACACTACAGAAGCCAGGGACTTGGCAGAAGACAAAACTAAAATATATATTTGCAAACAAGAAAGAGGATTGGTCTCTCCATGAAACTGACGAGTAAACTGAAGAGTGAGCATCACACACTGAGGAGAGGCGAAATCCAGAAAGAAACAAGAGAGCGTAAGCAGGGGTAGCCATCTGACGCATAACACCTGGAGCAGGGGAGAGCCGTGGATCACCCAACTTTCATAATCAGCCTGAACCTGAGAACGAAACGCTGGATACCCAGCGTTTACAAACAGTGAGAAGCAGAGGAGATGGGAATCAGAATCCTGGTGGTGGCATGACCACTACCCTTTCATGGTGGGCAGAGTGTCTGTACAATGACACGAAAACCACAGCACAGAGGAAATAGCAAGACATTCGCTTACCCACATCCATACCTGCTCCCGGGGGGAGAGAGAGAATTTAGAGTGGGATGCTGGTGGAGTCGAGAAGGAGAGAGAGAAGAGGAGTAAATGAAAAGAACCCAAGTCAGTACAGTTCCAGTGAAATTCCCCCGCAGATTCAAAGGCAACGTGAGAACTGGGAGGCTGTCAGCGAATTGTTATGAAGCAAGAGAAACTCGTCCCGGTAGAATTGACAAGACATTGAGTTTAAAGTCTATAAAGTGGAACTGTATTAATGTGGAAAGAGATCTCTACCGTTGGGGTACAACTACTCTCATAAGGTGGGCAAATAGCCCATAAGTCAAGAAGTAAAGAGTGGAGAATATCAGAGAGTGAATTATTTAAATGGGATCTAAAACCAAGAGAGGTATTCAGAGAAAACCACCCAAGGAAGACGGGGGCCATAAGAGCCAAGATTCGATTTCACAGCTAAGAAGGCATATGGTACCGAACTCAAAATGGTATAGCAACCTTAATCAGAGAAGAATAAAGATACCAAAAAGGGAGTATTGGAGAACTATCCCAAAAGGAGAAGAAGGACCTAAAGACATTGTGAACGAGTGTCAAGAACTGATCAGAGACTATTTAAGAATAACCTACTAAAAAGGAATCAAGAAGAGAGGGCGTGGCCAGCAGCCATGGCATGAGCACGTAGCTCTCCGAAGCTCCGTGGCTGCCTGTCTAAATCCTGTTGAAATCCTGCTTTGGTGTGTGTTAGCCGAATCCCCAGAACGGTGAGCGGCGAGAACTGTAGAGGGTCCGGAGGCGGAAAACAGGCCGCGTTGCTGGTCAAAAGTTCTGAGGCCCTTTAAAATGGCAACCGGTGCAATATGCAGAGGATGATTGGGTTACCCCGGTGGACAGGGGAGGCTGCCCGCATTGGCCGGACAGCAGAGAGGTGAGGAGCTATTCGGTGAGTGGACTATGAGCCGCTAGGAGGGCAGCCAGAAGGAGTTGCAGCATCCGTGGATGCAGGTGGGGGACGTGGAGAGCTGAGACGGGGTGACAACTATGAGCGGCCCTGAGGAAGCCATAAAGTGAGTGGGGCCAGTGTTAGGGACAATTCTCTGTTTAGGCTGAATTTCCTAACCTAGTGAGTCCCCCAGCAGCTTTGCTGGATTTTTGGGGTTTATTTTTGTTCTCCTCTCAAGAGTGAGACTCTTTTACCCTCACTCTTGAGCATGATTTGAGTGCGTTTCTTTGACTCTAGATGTGTTTAATGGGCTATGGGGTCTTTTACTCCATAGGGCTTCATGTGTTTTTGTGATGTGTGTTACACAGCACCCTCAGTGCAGTAACACAGGGGTGTCATGGTGACCCCCCAATATAGACTCCATACCCTGGGACTGACTACTGTCTCCCAGGGCATGTAAAGTCACCATTGACTTTACTAGTCTCAAATTCTGAACAGAACCAGTACAAACCATCATATTGTGGACGTACTGGCCGGGGCAATTCCATTGCCCTGGGGTCTGTTAGTCGAGGGGGCACGTCTCCGTCCCCCCTGATCGAGTTTTGGCTGGTGGCAGTGGATACTACTTTTTATATTCGACCGCGAATATATCTCTATGGGATTTCCCATTGTTCGAGGCTACCAACTTTAATTATTTAATTCCTATAGCCTCGAACATACCGCCAGTTTATTTATTTAATATTAATTCTCCGTTTGGTATTTTTTTGCCAGAACTCGGTTCTAAAATGACGTTTGTGTTCGCTTCTGTGACTCCAACCCAAGTTGAGCCCTTTGTTCGACTTTTTGGCGGGCTTCTCCACAGAAGCCCTCCAACATGGTGCCACTCTGTCTGGGGTACTTAAGAGGGGAGGAGGGGGATTTAGGCACCCTGGACTGAGTTGCCTAGGCAACTCAAGTCGCACTCCGTCCTGACTGGCCCAAGTGATGAGCCGGCCGGCTCACCACTTAGCATGTTTGAGTGACAGCTAGGCTGAGTGAATGGGGGTTTTCTGCATAAAAGCAGGGCTTTGGGGACTGGAACTTCAGAAGTCGCCACAGGACCTAAGAATCCGACGAGGGAGAAGCTGAGCGGACCTGCTACGACGACACCACCGGTGGAGCCCTGCTGAACCGTCTCACCACTTTTCCCAACGACAGAGGAGATCTCCAGCCCGGAGAGTCTTCTTCCTTCGACTGGTGGGGATAACCAGTCTGCTTCCTTTTTCGCTTCCTGGAGCATCTCGTGGCCACCTTGCCTGTGCCAAGCACCCCGGCAACCGGGATACCACGTTTTACCACTACCGTGAATCAAAGGGTAGTACCTTTAACCGGAAAACTCAGCGGCTGGTTTCTTCCCTGGCAGTGCAACGACCTTCATCTTTCCTCCACGTCGAGACTTTCTCTTCCTCTGGACGACGCCGCGACTTGCACCCGGTGCCAGGAACAACTGCCCCCGCTGGAGGATCCTTTCCACATAAGGTACTGTGTTCCGCCTGGCTTCCCTTGCAACCGACTGTATGGGGTAGATTTAGCCCCCGGCTTTCGAACCTGGGTTAGCCTGGGACACCCTGGCTAAACTTTTCTGAGCCTAACTAAAACCTTTCTGAACGCCCTGCAAGACATTTTAAACCTGCTGTCATTGTGTGATCTTGGGTGCATTTGTGCCCTGCTCTCTCAAAGAGTGGGCCCGGCCTATGGACTTTGGCTCACAAGTAACTTTTGACTTTCCTGCCTTGCTTAAGAGTTCCTAAATATTAGTGTGGTGTATTTTCCTACATTCTGCCTTTTTCCCTCCCTTTTTCGTTAACTTATTGGAGTGCCATCTATAGTTAAGCGCTCACCTCTGTCTGGAAATAGGTGGTGTTAACTAAGACTTGTCTGATAAGGAATAAGGGATGTATATATAATAATAGTAACTGTGTTGAGAGTGATTTACAATAATAGTGCTGGAGTGTTTCAATCAGTGTGTTTTTAAATAAATAATTATATACCTTGATACCAAAGCTCTGGTTAGTGTTTGCTTGTGCTATTGTATCTGAGTGCCTATTGTGTATACTTTGCATACTGCCTAACTCTTCTTGAGGGAAGTCTGACTGCTCAGCCACAGCTACCAAGTGAATCTGTGTGGTGCAGACTGCTACCAAGTGGGTTTACTGCCAAACACCTGTAGTCTTAAATCTTTTGCAGTGGTCCCAGAGGGAACTGCACAGGTTTCTGCCTAACAGCCACCAAGGAGAAGAACCGGAGAGGCTTGAAGCTGAGGGGGCACCTGGGAGCACACATTCCCTCCGACCCCCTGATTGGGCCAGGGGAACCAACACACAGATCCTTGGGTTGCATGCATGGGCCACGGGAGACTGCCTGCAGAACGTTTTGAGAGTGGGGCTGGCAGCATGCCCCGAGATCTGGGCCCCCTCCTGCACCAGTGAGCAGAGGAGACACTGGGAGGGAGACACTGCAGGAAGGTTTGGCTCTGCACTGCCAGAAAGTACAGATCAAGGTGGGGCAGTTTACCGGAATTGAGTCTATGGCTGGGCTGGGGCCTGTGGTGTAAAACTCATTTTGACATTTCGGTGCTGGACAGGTGGGTGGGCGGGCGGGTGCTCCGACTCTGCCTCTCCATTGAATCTATTGGGCACACCTCAGCAGGAGTCGGGAAGGGTGCTGGGACAGTGCAGTGTGGTACCCTCTTTGCAGTGAGATGGAGCAGGCAAACATGGGTAAAGGGCAACAAAGGAAGGAGAAATACACTGACCTCAAATACAGAAACATGAGGGGGCAAGCCACGAGGCGGAGCGCACACCGGCATGGGGGTCTGGAGGGTAAATCTGGATGCCCTGATAGAGGCCATCCAGGTCCCCAAAGGGGAGCATCACGGAAGTGGGGTGGACATGTCTTTTGTACGGGCAGACCTGCGCAAGGTGTGTGCGAGGGTCACGGAGGTGGAACAGAGTGAGCACGGTGGAGGAGAGGATGATCTGCAGAATCTAAAAAAGCAAGTGGCGGTCCTCATGGGAGCGACTAGGGCGCTTGAATCCAGAGAGGAGGATGCAGAGGGTCAGCCGAGGTGTTGCAATAGTCGCTAAAAGAGGGAGGCAGGGCCCAGCGTGGAGCTCTTTGTAGAATACCTTATCCTGGAGATTTTACGTTTGAAGGGACTCTCAAAGCTCTTTACAGTTGAAGGGGTGCATAGGGTGCCAGGGAGAGCCCTGCCACTAGGGGTCCACCGAGGGTGATCATGGCCAAAATCCTGGACTTTAGGGACACGGACGTAATCCCGCAGGAGTCCCGGAAGGTGGGATACTATGAGTTGGGCAACATGAAACCGTTTTTTTCCAGACTTCACATTGGAAGTGCAACGACAGTGGAGGAGCTACGATGCAGTGCGACAACGCCTTAGAGAGCAAACCATTAAATATGTGATGTTTTTCCTGGCCAAATCAAAAGTCATTGCGGATAGCAAGTCTTGGTTCTTTACGTCGCCACAGGAAGTTTGGAATTGGCTGGACTAAAAGGCACAGCGCCCTGGTCTGCGGGGAGAGGGAGTAGTAGATGTGCCGCAGACTGGGCATTGATGTTGGTCAGTGGTGAGCTGAATCTGCGCCCCCACCTTTTTTCTTTGGCGTGATTCAAATTGGGGCCCTTGCCGTTAGGTAGAAATGAGGAGGTTGTGGGAGTGAGAGATGGTTATGGTGGTGGGAAGACCCCCGGACCTACGGTCATCTGTCCACGAGAAGGAGGAGTCGGGCATGTCTGGGCGGTCAAAAGCATTGGGGGCAGACAGGGTCTAGTTGTGGGTGGGTGGGCAGCTCAGGGGTTATTGTTAATGGAGTTAGTCGAGCCTGCAGTTGGGGTAAGGGTGCTCAGGTGTGTGAGGTTTGTAGTTAGGTTGACAGTACAGACTAGGACATGTTTTTCGGTACATTATGGCTGCGAGGTGGGGGGGAGATTTGCGATTGAGATTTGATGGATCCAGCATGGGGGTGATTGCCTGAAGATTGGGACATGGAACGTCCAGGGATTGGGCAAGAGGCTTAAGTGTTTATGAGTTGGGGGGGTTCCTGAGGCGGCATGGGGTTCAGCTGGCCATGCTACAGGAGACTCACATGGTACGTAAAGACTTGGACATGCACATGAGGGGGTGGGGAAGACGGTAGTGGGGACGGCCAATTCATCTTATGCTATAGGGATGCTGATTTGGGTGGCGTTTGGGGTTCCCATCCAGGTGGATAAGGTTTTAACCGATGACCTGAGGAGGACGGGGGTGCTCCTTGGTACAATCGACGGGAGGGCTTTCCGAGTGGTCAATTCCTATGCATCAAACGTAGATCAGGATAACTTCCTGTCGGTATCGAGCATGGTGGGGGGCATCGAGAAGGACTGTTCATATGGGGGGAAGGTTTAATTGTCTCCTGGACCCAAAGTTGGATAGCACGGGGAAGACAGGGCTACTTAAATAGCAGGTGACAGCATTACTACAGAGGGTAGTTGGGACCGGATTTGGTGGAGTTGTGATGAGTCGCATGGGCAGGAGCGGGGCCATTCCTACTTTTCAGGAGTACATGGTTCCTACTCTCGCCTTCAATGTTTATATATTTTTTTTAAATGTTTTTTATTAATTTCTACACACAAACAATACAAACCAAACTTGCAGTGTATATGGCAACATTTCAATTATGCATCACTTAAATATTTTCACTGCACCCCTTATCCCACCCCCTTTTCGAGCCTACTCTATCTCACATTCTGTTCCTGCAACTCGTGACAGGGTGTCCTCTGCCATGGGTTCCATCGTGTCTCGCATTGACCCAAATAATTCTGCAATTAATAATTTCCAGGCCATCAGGGTCTCTGTCTCCTCCGCCCCCCCAGCACTACTTGATTCTTGCCATACCATACCATGGTTTCTGCCTCACCCATTTCTGCAAATCTTTCCACCACACCTCTAGTCGTGGTCTATGGCATGTCTTCCACCCCATAGCGATTCTCCTCTTTGCTAGCACATATGCCAGGTCCTCTAGTTTGCTCACATGCTTGAGTTTTTGTGGTCTAGTGAACCCCCCCCTACTAAGCAGGCCCACACTGTATCTACTACAATCTTAATACCTCTTTCTGCTAGTCTGTGTGCCACTTCACCCCAAAAACGCCCAATAACCGGGCATGACCAAAACATATGTACCATACCAGCATTCTCCTAGTCACATTTGGGGCATCCCTGTCGTCCCACGTTCTTGAACCTAGCTATCTTCTGGGGCGTCATATATGCCCTATGCGTGATATACAGTTGTATCTGCTTTAGTCTCGCATTCCTCGACACCTTCTTGTGGTACCCCTGGGCTCGTTCCCACATCCCACATCCCATCATCCATCGGGGCTCCCACTTCCGCCTCCCAGTCTTGTCTCAACTGCACTACCTCCTTTCCTACTTTAGACATCATCATCTTGTTTATTCTGGATATCTCATGCCCCCCTTCTGCTATGTCGTAGATTATATCTATGGTGCCATCTGGGTCTTCCTCTAATATCACATTTCGGGCCATGTCCTCTTGATTCTCTGCCCTATTCCATGATGCGTGATATACTGGCCAGTATGTAACCCCGTTTCCTCTCTCAACGCCTCAAAATCTATTACAGTCCCTTCTCGCCAGACATCACCCATCGCCACTAACCCAACCGGCTCCCAGTGGTTTCTGATTGTCATCCTTAGTTGCTTTTCTACCCCTGCTACTGCTACCAATGGCACCTGTGGAGAACACGGGGATGGCCTCCCCATCATCTGGCATGCCCTGCGCCACATCTTCCACCCAAGCATCAGCATCTTGGGGCGCCCTTCCATTACTGTCTTGGGAAGCCACATGATCTCCCTTAAATAGAATGGGGCGCCAATCCTGTCCAAACAACCTGGACTCAGAGGTCACCTCCTCTGAGAGCCATTTAGCCACATATTGCAGCTGGCTCACTATATAATATACTTCATAGTTGGTCAATTTTATACCCCCTTTCTCATAAAAATTCTGTAGCTTCCAGAGGGCCATCCTATTCCGTGTGCCATGCCAGAGGAAATCCCTACACATACTATCCAATCTGGCAAAGAACTTTTTGGGTATTAAGTGCAGTATATTCCCAAAGTAGTGCAGCAGCCTAGGCAGAACCACCATCTTCAACATCGCCCCCCGTCCCATCATTGCTAAAGGCAGCTTCACCCAAAACCTCATGTAATTCTCAATTTCCTTAATGGCTACCTCAGTATTACACTTATGCTCTTCTTCCACCGTGTGACATACATCTATCCCTAAATAGCGGAATGTGCTAACCTCCCATGGTATCTGTAACACCGGTAGTCGTTTCAATGGGATCCCTTTGTATCCACCCAATGGGAACATACATCCTAGTGGCTGTCTTACTACTAACTCCTGGGGGGTAGATTGTCTTTGTTCTGCTGCTCCTGTTTAATACACATACACTGCGCCTAATGCTTCCCGGTCAACTTATGCATTTTATTCTCTATATTCCAGTCCAACAGGATCAATAAGTCCAAAAGTGACATAATACAATTCGAATGTTCTACCGTCTCTTGCTGGGGATCCCCCCTTACTTCTCACCCCAGTATTCATGATGCATCCTCTGCTTCTCTCGGTCCTGCTCTTCATCTCGCTCCGGACAGCCCTGCAGGTCCAGCAATGCCGCCACTTCCTCTGGGGTATCGAAAAAGAACACTTTACTTTTATGCAAGACTTAACTTCGCCGGATACAAAAGCATATACCTGATCCCAGCCGTGCGCAGTCTCCTCTTAACCGCCACATAGCTGTATCGCTGTCTCTGCACCAACATTGTATAATCCGGATACGCCGTGATGTTGTTAGATGCCCTTTCTATCATTCCACCTCTACGAAAAAACTCCAAAATCTTCTCCCTATCTTTATAATTTAGAATCTTCGCAATGATCGCTCTAGGGGGGGCCCCTGGCCTCGGTTTCCTCATCAGGGCCCGGGGTGCTCCTTCAACAGTAAATCCTTGTGAGAGCTTGTCTGCTCCCATCTCTTGCAGAATCATATTTTCCACATAGTCAGTGGGGTCCTGGCCTCCTTCTCCCTCTGGCAGGCCGTCCACACGGATGTTGTTCCGTCTTGCCCTTCCTTCCGCTTCTTCTGCGCGATTCTCGAGATTAGCCACCTGCTGTTTTAATATGTGGACCTCCTTCGCGTTATTTGTGCTGGTTTCTGTGTTGGTTTTCACCGCACTCTCCAGACCACTTGTTTTTTCTGCCAGCGCTCTGACATCTTGCCGCAGCAGGGTGACTTCTATTCCCACTGCATCTATTTTATTCTCGAGAGCCGTTTGCAGGTCGGCCATTGCCACCCCCCATGTGTTTCTTAGCTCTGTTATAGCTGCCAGGACCGCTCTGTTATAGCTGGCAGGACCTAGTGGTTTTCTCCCTCTGGAGTACTGTCTGCAGAAGCTGTTGCTGAGCTTTGCACAGAGTCAGCTGTGTCTTGGCGAAGACCTCCATTGTGGGTTGTTTGCTCTTGCTCCCAAGTCCTTTCACCGACATCATACAACCCCGTCTGCATGCCCAGTCCCGGTCCCTCAGTATCATGCAAATTCTATCCCCCTGTGTTTCTATGGCAGCACTAGGTCGGTTCGGACCCAGGAGCGTCCCCCTCAGAGAGCTGCAGTGTGTAAGAACATGCACTGTGCTACAATTTCGAGTAGACTGTATCCTCCCACGCACCTACTCCGGCTATTGCAGGCAATACCCTCTTCACTTGTTCCGGGGGTCTCTGGGTGCACCTTCTTCTCCACCACCACTGTACTATGGGTTCGTGTAGCACTTGGTGCTATGCGTCTCACTCAGTGTTTGTCGCCGTATGTTTTGCCAGCCCCACTGTCTTATTCATATAGCCCGGCTCAGACCCATCTCATTCAGCAGATCAGGAAGGCACTCCCCTCCTTCTATCAGCCGGTTGCACATGCAAGGCAACAATCAGCTTGGATACAATGGCAGGGAAGCGGGGCATGCAAGTTATTAGATTTGGTGTTCGAGTGCAATAGACCTATGCCGCGCGCTTCCCGTCGATGCATCCACCACCCTTTGTTTGTGCAGGCAACGTTTCTACAGCAGCAGCTCAGTCTCGATGAGCGCTACAATGTCTCTGCTATCGGCAGACCTGGCGCCTTCATATACAATGTCAGTAACGTGTGGCAAGATCTGTGCCGGCTCCTTGTTCAGCGCGGGTCTTTCACTAACCTTATTAAGCGGCACGAGGTGCACCAAGTGGCTCGCACTGGCCGTGCCTGAGCTGCACGGGACTCCGATACTTTAACTCCATCAGAACAATCAATGCTACAATTGTTGCTGCTCGAGACGCCTTATTCAGTCCCAATGCTCGGCCACCACTGCCCTCCAGAGCCCGGTTCGCCGCCAACTCTGCCTTCATGGTGCAGAGCGCTCCTGCTCCAAGCAGTACAGTGAGCCCGGCAAGGCAGACGCAGCACCCAGTAGCACAAGCGGGCCCCGCACAGCCCCCGAACGCCGGTCCTCCACTCCAGCTGCCTCCGCCCAGGTTTATACAGTGGCTTTCACGACATCAACCACATCTCCTTTGTTGTCCGCCATTTTGTGTTGCAGCATTTCGGCACGGCCACTTCTCAAAAAAGCTTCTTTCTCGTCCTCATCAACGTCCGCTTCAATTACAATGTCCAAATGGTACGGGGCCCACAATCCGATATCTATGCTTCCATTTATAAGGACCGTGAGTCGTTTTTTCACGTGTTTTCGTCGGATCAATTACAGATCTGCAGGAGCAGCTCTACGGGACACGTCCTACTTCATGGCCAGTTAGCCACACCCTCCCCCCCTCAAAGTATATTTGTGGGGGCAGAGTATTTCACTCTTTTGGCAGCACGGAATACCTAGGGAGAGTCCTCTCCGATGGTTCGCCCTTTTTTTAAAAGAAATACTTTATTTTTGTTTTTTCCAACTAAACACAAACAAATAAGGAGTCAGACTCCACCCACCGCCCACCCAGCATAACATTGTACACATCAGTAATACATAAGACTTTGGTTTCACCACCATTCCACCCTACGCCCTCAGTCAGCTATTGTAATTAAGTATTGAATATACACCCCACCAAACCTCCGGCAGGCTGGCGGGCATGTAGTGGCAAAGTTCAAATAAAAGCCGTCTTCACATCATGGCAATATGCTACATCTTGAAGACACTCCTGTACACTGGGGTGGGGGATGGCCTTTCCCCCATGCCAAGGCTACCCGCCTGCGAGCTACCACAAGCAATAGCCCAGCCAAGCGCTGCATTCCGGCTGCAGGGCCCTTGTGCACCCCAAATGAGCCATCACCGGGTCTGCCTCTAACTTTTCCCCAGTGATCAAGGAGATTTCCTGTAGTACCCCTGAGCAAAAGTTGGAGACCTGTGCCGGTGTATAGCCATATCTGGCCCAAGCAGCTTGTGCGGCAGGGAGTGTCTATGGAGCCTGGCCGGGGTGTGACAGAATTGATGTAGGAAATTAACCAGGTTACTCACCGTAGTGACCACCTTACTCCTAGTCCATAGTCCCCTTTCCTCCATACTTATGGGACATCTCTCCGTCCTGTAGGACGGGACTGGAGCACTTTGTCAAAAGCATCCAAAAAATGTTTTTCAAAAATGTGTCCTTCCTCTCTGGCTTGCGCGGGGCCCAGCACGCGGCCGTAACCCTGCCCACCTTGGCTTCCGCCCCGCGCATCGCCCATCAGTCCTTTTCTATCGCCAGGTCAGAGACCTATTAGCAATAACAGAGGAATGTTATTAGAGGGGACGGCGGGCGGGCATATGGAGGAAAGGGGACTATGGACTAGGAGTAAGGTGATCACTACAGTGAGTAACCTGGTTATACTCCTACGTCCCGTCCCCTTTCCTCCATACTTATGGGAGATTCCCAAGCACTCCTCACAGGAACTACGGGTGGATGGAAATACCCCTTACTGAAAAGGGTTGTTCAGCACAGCCTGACTAAACTGAGCATCAGCTCTTGAGCTCATGTCAAGACAATAATACTTACAAAAAGCAGACGGGGAGGCCCAAGTAGCTGCCCTAGCGATGGACTCCCAGGGGACATATTTCTGAAAAGCAACCGCGGCTGCCTTGCCCCGCACCAGGTGTGCATGAATACCCTTAGGAGGTTTCAGCCCTTGGACAGTGAAAGACTCCGTAATGCAGGCGGCGATCCACCGAGAAATAGTCGCCTTAGACGCCTGCTTACCCTGAGGGTTACCAAAAGTCACAAACAGTTGAGAAGAACTCCTAAGCTCGGAAGTTCTGTCTAGATAGAACTTAGGAGCCCTTCTGACGTCAAGACAATGCAGAACCCCTTCTGCCTCTGAGGTAGGGTTCGGAAAAAAGACCGGCAGGGAGATCGACTGA
The DNA here is from genome assembly GCF_040938575.1 of Ambystoma mexicanum. Taxonomy (NCBI): domain Eukaryota; kingdom Metazoa; phylum Chordata; class Amphibia; order Caudata; family Ambystomatidae; genus Ambystoma; species Ambystoma mexicanum. Next base: position 493,274,815 of record NC_090937.1, read on the forward strand.
TTCAGATGGAATTCAGTTACCACCCTCGGCAGGAAAGCAGGATTCGTCTGTAGGACTACCTTATCCTTGTGAAAGACCAAAAAGGGATGCTCCACCGACAAGGCCTGAAGCACACTCACCCGCCTCGCTGACGTAACAGCGACCAAAAAGGGCACTTTCCAGGATAGGTACTTGAGGTCCACCGTGGCCATTGGTTCAAAAGGCTTGTGGCACAATGCCGTCAGAACTAAATTTAGATCCCACAGCGGGTGCAGACTATGAATTGGAGGGTAGAGGCGTGTCCAGCCTGCAAAATGCCTCTTAACCACTGGATTACACAGAGAGTAAGAACATTGGTCCGTAGAAAGATAAGCGGAGACCGCTGAAAGGTAAGTTCTGCGTGACAGAACCTGAACACCCGACTCTGCTAGAAAGGATACGAAGAACAGCACCGTGTCAATCGTAGCCCCCCTTGGGTCCAACTGTTTCTCCAAACACCAATGACAGAACCTGAGCCATTTACTTCTGTATTGGAATCTAGTCGAGTGTTTCCTGGCTGCCTGGATAATAAGCATGTTATCCGCAGATAAGTTAAGATGTTCTAAAGACTTGAACTCAGGCACCATGCCATCAAGCTGAGCGATTGTGGGGAGGGGTGCCACATCTGCTGTTCCCCCTGATAAAGAAGATCAGGGGTCACTGGTAACCTGATCGGCGAATACACCGACAGGTGTTGAAGTTCTGAGAACCAAAACCTGGCCGGCCACCATAGAGCTATGAGCAGAAGGGAACAGTTCACCGAGTTCTTCAGCTTCCAAATTGCTCGATGGACTAGAGGCAGAGGCTGGAAGGCGTAAGCTCTCATGTTGTGCCATGGAATCTCGAGTGCATCCCCCAGAGAGGAGGCTCCCAGCCACCCCCTCTGGAGGCATACTGAGGAAGCTTCTTGTTTACCACCGTAGCAAAGAGGTCCACCTCCGGTGTGCCCCAACTCAAGAAAATCCATGAGAGGACCTCCGCCTTCAACTGCCACTCGTAGCGGACCACTGTTCGCCGGCTGAGGGCATCCGCTGTGACATTCAGCTGGCCCGGGATGTGCACTGCCAGCAGCCAAACATCATGAAGCACAGCCCACTCCCAAATCTGGATGGACACATCCACGAGAGGAGGAGACTTGGCTCCCCCTTGCTTGTTGATGTACTACATCGACATCACATTGTCCGTGCGTCTGTGGACCACCGTGTTGGCAATGACCGGTCTGAACGCCCTGAGCGCTAGGAAGATCACCAGAAGCTCTAAATGATTTATGTGGAGGAGCTTCTCCTGAGGCGACCAGAGATCCGAGACTTAAAGAGGATCTAAAGTTGCACCCAACCCCAGGAGGGAGGAGTCAGTCGCGATCGTCACCGTAGGGACTGGGTCCTGAAACCCCGCACCCACCGACAGGTTGCTGAGAGATGACCACCATTCCAGGTCCACTCTCATGGAAGCCGGAATCATTATCAGCTTGGAATCCGGGTCCACAGCCTGACGCCAAGAACTCTGAAGAGCCATCTGGGTCCGCCTCATCTTGAGACGAGCAAGAGAAAGAGCCAACACGCATGAGGCCCAGAAGCCTCTGGAACCACAAGGCCGACATGCTCTCCGACTGCGCAACATCTAACACGTGGCTAACAGATCCGCCATCCTGTCCCGGTCAGGTACACTCTGCAGTCGATCGTGTTCCAGTGAAAACCCAGGAAAATTAAGTCCTGAGAGACTGTCATGGAAGATTTCCACCAGTTCACTGACAGCCCAAGATGGAACAGGAGCTGAAGGAGAGACTGAAGATTGCCCGCTGCTTTCAACGGACAAGGGCTGCGTAAGAGCTAGTCGTCCAAATACGGATACACATAGATACCCTGCAGACGAAGATATGCCGCAATAACCGACATCTTCGTGAAGACACGCGGCGCCGAATTGAGGCCAAAAGGAAGCACTCGAAACTGGAAGTGCTCCTCTCCCAAAGAGAAACAGAGATATCTCCTGTGTGGATTCCAAATCAGAATATGCATGTACGCATCCGGAAGATCCACCCCACTGAGCCAATCGCCCATCTACAAAGAGGACCGTATCTGGCTGGGCGTGATCATCTTGAATTTCTCTTGGGGTAGGAAAAGATTGAACTGGGAAAGTTCTAGGATGGTGAGCAGGCCAGCCTGGTTGGGTTTGGGCACCGTAAACAGCCGGGAGTAGAAGCCCTCCCCTCGTTCCCCGCAGGGAACGGGTTCCACACCTATGAGGTTCAGAAGTTTCTGAACCTCGGCTTTGAGGGAGGGTGAGCCCTACAGCTGAAAGGGAGGGTTGAAGGGTGGGGTAGGGGGTAGGGGTAAGCGGAAGCCCGCCTGAGCGACTGACAAGACCCATCTGTCTTCGGTGATGGTCTTGCCACGTCTCCCAATGAGACGCGATGCGTCCTCCCACCGGGGTCTCGTGCGAGCGCATAAAACCCTAATTTTGCAGGTTTTTCGGTGGTGTTGCCACCTGAACCTGAAGAGGAGGCTGAGGAGCGGGAGAAAAACCCGAGTCCGTTGCTGCCTGCGGCGGTTATTCCCAGAGGGGGTATCCACTCTGCGACATTTCCGGTCAAGGAAGCCCCTAAAGCCAGAGGAGGGTCGGCTTTGCAACAGCAGTCTCTGGGTTTTGAAGGGGGTCTTAACAAGGACCGACAAGGACTTAGCCATTTGAGTGCTATCCTTCGTCTTGGTGAGCTCTAAGTCTGTTGAGGAATGAAAGAGCTCCTTACCATCGAACGGAAGGTCCAACACCTTGTCCTGTACCTCTTTTGAGAATTTAGTGGCATGTAGCCACGCCTGCCATGAGGTATCAACTCCCAGCATAAGGCCCCGAGCCGAGGTGTCCACGTGATGAGCCGCAGCCTCCAGGAGATCCTGGGCCAGGACCCTGGCATTGGCCAATCCCCCCTTAAAATCTTCCAGTTTCTCGACCGGGATGAACTCCTCAAACTCCGACAGACTTTTCCACATCAGCATATTAGCCCCCCGCTAACACCAGTTCGGCATTGGCCTGCCTGAGCTGCAAGGCCGAGTTGGCGAAAATCCTCCTCCCAAGGGAGTCAAGGAGCTTATCCTCCTTTCCCAGAACCTGAGTAGCCGTCGTGGAAGAGGATGCTGCAGGCCTGGACTGCAAAGTGGCCACAGCCACCACTGTGGAGGAGAGGGGCGGACAAGACGACAGGGCCACCTCTACCGAAGAATGCAGCCTGTATCGCGCGTCAATTTTCTTATTGACGAAATGTCCAGAGTGTGGCTTCTCCCAGACCCTACGGACCTCGGCCCGAATGTCCTTTTGTAAGAACAAGCCGGTACGCTCCAAGGGAGACAGGGTGAACGCCCCAGAAAGCACACCCTCCTGCGGAGCGGGTGCCTTGGGCACTGGAACATCTAAGAAAGCCATCATGTCCAGTACCCGGTCATGGAAAGCTCTAATAGAGCGCGGCAGGTCCTCGTTGTCCTGATCGCCTTGCGTGTCATCCGACAGGTCAGGATCTTGCTGAGCCGCGTAGGGCGCTGCCTTGTCGACGGGGGACAATGGTGGCAAAGGCGGAAGAGTCGGGGAAGGCACCGTGGGCAAAGGAGGCGCCGGCGGAACCACCGGAGGAACGGGTGAAGCCGGAGGCGCGGGCCGACATATCTCCCCAAAAAGCCCTTTGAAATATTCCCTCATGGGGTTGGTACACATGATCGTTTGAAATTTACCGAAAAAGGCTCCCTCCCGGGACTGCTTTGGAACCTGAGGCGGCCTCTCATGACGAAGATAATTCCAGGGACGTAACGTGGAAGGGTACCACACCGGCCTCTCCGTCGACGTATCCACATAAATCAACAGCGCTGACCCTACAGGCAACGAAACAGAGTGCAGAAGGGGCATCCGGGCGTTCCAATCATAAACTGGCCGATAAGGATGCGCACAAGGGACTCTGTGTTCACCCACGGAACAAAGCCCTACGCCTGAGGCCAATGGCGTAGTGGTAGGGCCAGCACCCAAAATGGCTGCCGCGGTTATGGCGGGAACGGGCGCCATTTTGTCATCACCTGAGGGGAACTGCGGCACGTGAGGAAGTGAGGCAGGGGTCCCTGTCGATGGATCAGGGGTCTTAACTTTAGCCTTAACATAAGGGACCTCGGCAGAGCCGGTACTGTGAGGCCTGGAATGTTTCTGTGATATACCACCCGCCAAATTAGCCTTCGAAGGAAGGACCTCGGCACTGCTGTTAAAGAAGAACTTTGCTTCTTTGCCCCCTCAACAGGTCTGGTGTCGCCGCAAGAGCGGTGTCACGGCTCGCTCCCTTCGCTCCCGTTCCCGCCACTTGGGGGCATGTTTTGGGGTTTCTTCCCTACTGGACATTTCCTCCGAACCTTATGCTACAGTGTCCTGATGAATTGGGAGCGCTAAAACCCTATTTCCCAAATTACTTCCCTTCCGGATCCATTCCAGGTTTTTGGCAGCCAGCATGCTACTGCTACTTTAATCAAATGGCTATGCTTCCCAGAATGCCTGGCTCACTGCCTCACCTCCTCCCTTGCAGGACAAGGCTGGGTGGAGGATAGGCAACACCTGTGGCTGCAGGTGCAGCAGGCGACACGCCTGAGGGGTGTGCTCGTTAAGCAGCTTTAAAAGCCTCAGTTTGCTTCAGTCCAGCGCTGGTCATTGTTGCAGCGTTCCTGTAGTGACTGGTCCCTTGTTCCTGGTTCCTAGTTTTTGTGCCCAGTTTCTAGTTAGTGTTTCTTGTTCCTTGTCCTGGAATTCATATTTGTATGCCTAATTGATTTCTGCCTTTTGGAAATCCCTTTCTCCCTTTCTCTGTCTGCAGGCAGCCTTTCTCTGAGCTTTCCTTTTGCTGTAGCCCAATTGCCTGTGTTCACTGTTTCCTAGAAATTGCCCTTTGCTACTGAAAGACTTGTTGCATTAATCTTTCCTTTACAGGTTTAGTTTCCTGCCTTCTCACCTTGGTTGGGTGGGGAAGTTTCCCTTTTGTTATCGTTTTCACTGCTCCTGATCCTTGCCTTCAATTAGGATCCATGCCATGTTTTCCTTTACACTTTTACATTTATTTCCTATTTTATTATTAGGTGTGGGAAGCTGTTGTAACTAGCTCCTGAGTGATTATCTTTTGTTTTCCACACTGTACTATTCCTTCTTGCCTCTTGACTTGGGTTTAGGTATTTAGTCATCCTCACTCTTTGCCTTTACTGCCTTCTGGGTTCTTGTTTGATTTACAGGGTTGTGGGTTAGTACTGACTTTTTGAGTGGTCTTTCCGGTCCTCGTGAATACGGACATCCAAGTGGTCTTTCCGGTCTTCGTGAGTACTGGCATTCATGTGGTCATTCCGGTCCTTGTGAGTACTGTTTCCAAATTCTTTATACAGTACCGTCTAGAGTGTCAGCTTACAGATTCTGTCCCTGCTTGCCCTCTACGTGGGCTTAGCGCTGTCAGTATCTGTAATAGCATAGGGGGTAAGGAGTTGCCGACTTTCCTTTCAGTCATAAGGAGGTTCTAAGTGCTTACCCTACATTCCTTTTCATATAGTGGTATACACGAGTCTTGGGTATTGAATGCACGTTGTTATATTCAAGGTTGTTTACTGTGTATTTTGTGCACATTTCCCCTGCCACATCCATCGCCTTCTTCCTTTCCTAACAAGCGGGAACGGTGAGAAACAGCTTTCACCGACAAGGCCTTACCAGGCCTCTCAGAACTGTTGGTAGCTTTAGCCTCTGTACGAGGAACTTCGGACCCGGGTCCGGTAACAGCTTTATCTGCGCGGGCCTCGAACATCCGTTCGCTGACAGCAAGCCCACCCAAGGCCTCGGTCTTATTTTTGAGGGAAGCCGACAGAGAGGCCTCAGAGCAAGCTCCGGTACTCCACGACTCAGTGGAACTGGGTCCACAAACAGCCCCCACAGGAGGGGCCTCGGAGCGCACTCCGGTATCCACAGGCCCCTTACGGAGACCCTCAGAGAAAATTCTGGTACAATTATTCGGCCCAACGGGCACCTCAGGGCAATCCCCGGTAACAGAGCGATCAATGCCCCTCCCGGTCCGGGAGGAACCCGGAAAGGTATCCCCTAGCCGGGGTGCTCTGAAAAGTAAAGAACTTACCGGGCGTTTCTTCTTTTCGTCGATGAACGCCTGAAAATGCAAAGGAGGAGTTCGCCGGAACACCTCCTCGCACCGCTCCAACCGACATTGAAGTGCCCGGACAGAGAGGGAGTCGCAATAAAAACAGGCGTCCCAACGGTGATCCGGACCCAAACACTCTAGACAAAGAGGATGGGGATCCGCCCTCGCGAAGCATTGATGACACGAAGAGCAATCTGGAAAGTCTAGTTTGAACGACATAGTCTAGTAAACGATCGCTAGCGAGAGCCAGAGGAAAAAAGGGAAGAATATCTTCCGAGGATGCAAGTGCGTGCAGTCCCGAACAAGCGGAGAAAAGGACTGATGGGCGATGTGCGGGGCGGAGCCAAGGTGGGCGGGGTTACGGCCGCGTGCCAGGCCTCGCACAAGAAAGAGAGGAAGGACACATTTTTGAAAACATTTTTTTGGATGCGTTTTACAAAGTGCTCCGGTCCCGTCCCACAGGACGGAGAGATGCCCCATAAGTATGGAGGAAAGGGGACGGGACGTAATAGTATGAAGTGTATTAGCTTGAATTTAGAGTTTAGTGATACTTTCTGGGTTTGTCTCAATATATATGCCCAGTCCAGGTGTTCTATGGTCTTGCCCGGGGCTGGTTCTCTCCCATCATCTCTTCTGCGTCTCCCCCTCCCAGAGCGCATCAGACATAATGCTGCTATATATCAGCGAAGCCAAGCAGCCCTCCCCCACAGGATTGAATCACCCCCTGTAATAGTGGTCACGCGGAGGGTTGCGTGGGAAACAAGGTAAAGTATGCCTTGAGCGCATGTCGTACACAGAAATAGAAAAACCATATAGTGCTGAGCTGCCCCCTCGCTCCCTTGCCTGCTGAAAGGAGAGAAACTCACACCCACAAAGAAGTCCCCAAGGTTAAGCTTGTCCACGCATTGCAGATAGGCACACTCGGTCGTCATGGCCAACCCGGGCACATGTCGTATCGTAAGGAGAGGCAAGTACAAATTGGAGACATCCATTTTACCCGCAGAGGTGATCTGAACAATATTCAGGGTATTGGGCGATATCTGGGACGCCTAAAGAATCACTGCACGCAGCACGTCGGGAGTGGCAATCGCCCTCTCCACTTGCACATGCGGCCTCACAAAGGGAGTGGCATACCAGTGCCCAAGAAAGTGCGCCTGCGCAGCCCAATAGTGCTGTTTGAGCCTGGTAGAGCTAAGCCCCCCCCCCTTGCCATTGGTTGTATTAATGTGGTATATGCCACCCTCGCCGTCTTTCCGGCCCACAGCAAATTGAAGGTGAGCGCACGAAAACGCTTGAAAAAGCTACCTCATAGCAGCAGGGCAATGTTGAGGAAAAGGTAAAAGAATTTGGGCAGCACAATCATTTTCACAATGGAAATTCGGCCTAGTAGTGGGAGTGTCCGCCATCTTGCCACTGCCTCCTGGAGTTTCACAATTGTTCTCCCGTACCGTAGTTGTCGCCGTAATCATCTTTGAACCTCTGTGTCCCCTCCGTGAGGGGGGGGGGGACACCAGAGATTTGTTGTGATTGATCCTCAAACCCGAGAATTCACCAAACCGCAGCACCTCCCGCATCACGGGGCTCAAGTTGTCAGCAGGGTTGTCGATATAGAGGGCCACATCATCCGCATCCAGAGAGATAATCAACCGGTGCGGGCCAAGAATCAGCCCCCTCTGAATATGGCACTCTCGCAGGATCGCCGCCAGAGGATTCAATGCAAGGGCAAAAAAGAATGGGGAAAGGAGGCATCCTTGCCACATCCCACTTCCCATTTCAAATCTTTCAGAACTCGCCCACCCTGACAAATTTTCACTAGGGGGTTGATATATTGTATAGTAACCAGTTTAATAAAATAAGAGCCGAGCCCTAGCTTCTGGAGTACCGCAAACAGGTAAGGCCAAAGGCCTTTTCGGCAACTAGAAAAACAGAGACCACTTGTGATGTTTGTTCAAGCGCTGCAAGAACCCTGAAGAAGCGGCAAAGACAAACTTGGTGATCCTCCCAGGGACAAAACCTGTCTTGGTACCAAGCTGGGCATCAGAGAAAGCAGCTGGTTAGCAAGCACTTCAGCGAATATTTTGTTGTCCACATTAGAGAAATTGGCCAGTACGAGGCGCAGTCCTCAGCCGGCTTCCCCTGTATGTGTAACAGTATAATGTTTGCCTCACTTAAGTAGCATCATCTTTTTTTGAAAACCTTTATTTTTGCTGTTGAGTACAATATACATCATAACAAAACATATGCTGAGAGAATTTAGCAACATAGACCCATTGGTCGCACACCTTTACATTCTTCCTACAGCACATATTAATTCCATATTTTGCAGTTGTACTATACCACCCTTAGTTATTTTCTTTTCATTTTAAGGATATTGTCTTTTGTTTCGGTTTACAGTCGCTCAAACAGCTCATGCCCCCCCCCCCCCGCTTGATTGTCTCGGAGGTAAGTTCGTAGCAGTGCCCAAATGTCTTTTGGTCTATTGGTAGGGTTGAAACTGTTCACAAATCGCTCTTCCGTGTCTTGCACATATATTAAGTCTCGTAGCCATGCCTCCTCTGTGGGGGCTGCCTTGGATTTCCATAATTATAGTATGTTTCTTTTCGCCACTGTCCCGCCACAGCCACGAATATACACAGATATTTTTACAGAAGCCTTTCCGATATCGCCCAGGAGAGATTTGTGTGGGAGGGGCTGGGATCTGTAACCCTGTAATGTCACTTAGTTTTACAATTATAGCTTCACAGAAGGACTTTATTGGAGGATATTTCCCAGTACATGTGTATAGTCTGCATTGTTGATGCTGCATTTGGAGCAGGCTATTGGAACAAAAGGGTCATACTTGGAGACCTGCTTGGGAGTGATGTGCAAGTGGTTTCGGATTTTAAACAAATTAACCTGAAGTTTGAGTTCATAGATATCTCCTTGGTGTACAGGCAGTATCTAGTCCATTGGGCGTCTTCTATGTCGGTGTGAAGGTCCCGTTCCCATCTACCTTTCATTAAATTACCAGAGGGGGTATGTTCCTGGGTGTTAGGCAGAATCCTGTGCAGTGCCCTTAGGGACCACTACACACAATTAAGACAACAGGTGGGAATACAAGTTTTACCTTTGGTACAAGCCTGTACTACTATGCCAGAGTGGTAGCAGTGGCGGAGCAGCCAGGCTTATCTCAAGAGTATATGAGCAGTAGCAGAGATTACACAAAAGGACCAAAATTACTGTGACTCAAGCAAACACTGACTCAAGGTTTCAGGTAAAAAATATAAGTACATTTATTTTTAACCAGTCGTTATAAACACAACACTTCTATTAAACTCAAATAAAAACCACACGATAAATATACCACTACTAATCAATTCACTTTGTACAGTAAGTCTCAAGGTAAGTACCCTGTGTTTGAATGAACCGGTGTTACGAACAAAACACGTTACCGTGAATACGGTTGCGATCACTTTTTGACAGTTCGGTCTACTAAATAAACGCGTATCCGTGACATGAAAATCTACCGGGGCAAAAACACACTTAGCACCTGAGATACCCAGAGGGAGTAGGAGGCAAAAATCACAGGCAATATTTTGGTTAGGCAGGCAGAATCAAGAAACACTCAGAGACAGGAGTTCAAAAGTCAAAGGGCCGGAGCCAGGGTCGAAAGACACCGGGGCCTGTTGCCGAAGATCACACAGTAAGACAGTTCACTATTCAACGTAGCCAAAAGTACTTCGATATTGTCAATGTTCGGAAGCAAAAGTTATAAGAAGGAGGGAAGACAAGGGATTCACCCAGTTGGTGTAGCTGGTGCCACGGCAGTTGTTCCTGTTGGTTTCCCGCAGACCCACAATTCCTGGAGCTTTGTTGTGAAGGAGGACGTCTGAAGGGGGTCTTCACCACACAGGGATGAAGCCAGCAGCAGCGACGAAGAATAAAAGGTGTTCTCCTTAAAAAACAGGAGAGGCTCTTCAGGTGGCTATCCGGACCACTACAGCAGTGTGCAGCGATTTCGACCAAGGAAGAGGATCCTCTGGCTGTGGAAGATGAGCTAGTTGTCCCCACCAAGGTCAAGCGAAGAAGACTCTGGACTGGATCTTCTCTAAGTCGTTGAAGGGAAGATAGCTCAGGACTGCAGCAGGGCTTCAACGGGACGGTGTAGTTGCAGCAGCCGTTGTTCTCTCCGCTTCTCTTCGGTTCCTTGTAGTTCCAGTGGCGACTCTCTGACTTCTAGCCCAAGAGACCTGCCTTTTATGCGAAAAACCCCCATTCACACAGCCTGGCTGTCAATCACCCGGAAGGGGGGGTTGTCCAGCCGGACAACTACCCTGGCCAATCATGACAAAGTGCGACTTGGGTTTCCTAGGATACCCTGTGCAGGGGGTGACTACACCCCCCCTCACATTCAGCCCACCTAGACACCCATGCGCCTCGAGGAGGTCTTCTGAGCAGAAGCCCGCCAAAAGACAGTGAACAAAGAAGGCGAACCTAGTTTTCCGTGCAAAGTAAAACACAAGAAGGACTTTAACAAAAAGAAATGGCGAATAAACCCAACCGGAGCCAAAAGAAAGACGATTTGGTCAAGCGCGTTTATGTTCGAGGCTAATATAATAGCCAAGAACAGTACCACGTTTATCTAATATAAAAGCGGTAATAAAGTTGGGGTAGATACCACTGCCACCAGCCAAGTCTAAATGTTAAAAGAGCGAATAACGCTCTAGGAGGTACAGATACAAAGGGATACAAATTAACCCTTTCTAGTACTCCATGGAAGATGGGGTGTACTGGATCTGTGGTAGATTGACTAAGTTTTTTATTTTTTTATTTATTTTTATTATTTTAAACAAACAAAACCAACAAACAATACAACTTTTCGGGACGTACATAATCAATATCAAAACCGTCACATTATACAGTGTTATTCTCTGTTCTCTCCCCACCCACCCCTTGAACTTGAGCCGGCTCTTCCGTGTCATCTACGGGAGCGTTTCCGGGAACCACAGTGCTTGTAGACTCGTCTGAGTCTTCTATTTCATGGTTAACCTGGTGGGGGTTTGCCATAGAGGTCACTAATTGTCGCCAGGCTATCAGGGGGCCCACTTTCTCCTCACCCCCCCCTGTTAACGGCTTCAAATCATACTACTGATTCTGCTTCCGGCCATCTCAGGAGGTCCGCCCACCATGTCTCCACCCTGGGTCTGTGGGCCGCCTTTCAGCCCATTGCGATCCTGCACTTGGCCAGGATGTAAGCCAGATCTTTCATCTTGCTTATGTGCTTTAGATTGCGTGGCCTGGGAAAAAGCCCGAGCATGCATGCCCAAGCCGACCCCACATCCACCACCACTCCCTTAGTCCTTATTTCGTCCCAGAATCTGTGCACCTAGGGATAGGCCCAGAACATGTGTAGCAACCCCGCCTCCACCTCCCCACACCTGGGGCATTTCTGCGTGGCTGAGCCTCCAAACCTGGCTATTTTCCTGGGGGTCAGATAAGCCCTATGGGTGACATACAGCTGGATCTGTTGGGAGTCTTGCATTCCGGGACACCTTTTTATGGTACCTTTGAGCTCTCTCCCATTGCCCCTCTGTCATGGGTCCTCCTACCTCCTCCTCCCAGTCCTGCCTCAGTTGGAGCAGTTCCTCCCCAGCCTTAGCTCTCAGGAGCCCGTATACCCTGGATATCTCGTGCCCACCCTCCGAAACATCGTACATTGTTTCCAGGGCGGCATCAGGTTCTTCCGCCAACACCGTCTCAGACCACCTCTCTTTAGTGAGTCTGGTGTAAATTATATATTGGCCTCTATATTGGCCTCTATGCACCCCTGTCTCCTCCTGCAAACTCTGGAATTCCAATACCTTCCCCTCCCGCCATATATCCCCGAGGGTGGCCAAACCCACCGGTTCCCAGTATCTATGGACTACTTCAAGCAATCTGGAGTCGTTTCCACACAGCGCCACCAGCGGAACCTGCTTGGAGAGCGGATCCGGATCACTCACCACTCTCCACGTCCTGCGCCAGACCTCCCAACCCAGCTCCAATAGTCTCCCTCTTCCCACCAGTTTACTCTTTTGTAGCCATATCGTCTCTCTCAGAAGTATGGAGCCAAATCACCCTGCAGGAGTCTAGCTTCTGCCGAGTCCTTTGACGGCAACCACCTGGCCACAAACAACCGCTGCCCCGCCAGATAATAAAGCTCAAAGTTCGGCATGTTTATGCCCGCCCTATCATACGAGTTCTGTAGATTCCACAGGGCCACTCTGTTCCTGGAGTTGCCCCATATGAAGCTCCTGCACATACCATGAAGTCTCTTAAAGAAACGTCTGGGAATCAGATACGGGACATTTACAAAAAAATGTAAGAGTCTGGGCAGAACCACCATTTTGAGCAGAGCTGCTCTCCCCATCATAGATAGGGGTAATCTAGACCAGAACACCATACTATTCTTAACTCCCTCGATCGCTTTCTCTGTATTATGTTTGTGCTCTGTTTCCGTCTTGTGGTAAATCTTTACTCCCAGATACCTAAATGTCTCAGGTTGCCAGGATATTTGCAGGATAGGCAGCCTCTCCAACGGGACACTCTTGTACCTTCCCAAGGGGAACAAGCTAGACTTCCCGGGGTTCACCGATATGCCCGAGAGGGTGGCGTAACGATCCATCACCTCCAGCACATATTGCAGGTTTTCCTCGGGTAGCGCAAATAGAGAAGCATATCATCTGCATACAGCGATACCAGGTGCATGCCATTTGTTGTACGAATCCCCACCTTCCCGTATTGTTGTCGGAGGCATATTGCCAGCGGCTCTAGTGCCAGTATGTATAACATGGGTGACCAGGGGCATCCCTGTCTGGTCCCTCTGCTGAGTTGCCATTTGTCTGAAATTCTGGATCCCATTTTAACTCTCGCTACAGGGGTGCTATATAACATCTGGACCCACCTGATGTATCCAGGGCCCATTCCGTAGCCTTTCAGGGTCGCTTTCAACCATGGCCACCGCACCGAGTCAAGGCTTTGACCGCGTCTAGCGACACGATAGCCAACTCACCCGTGTCTTCCCCGATGTAATCAATGTGGTTGTCTGTGATATTTCTACCAGGGACATAGCCCGTTTGATCTGGGTGTATCAATTTACCCATCACCCTCTTTAACCTATTGGCTAATACTGCCGTGAGTATTTTACTGTCCTGATTGAGCATGGACAAGGGTCTATAGGACCCGCGCTCCATGGCTGGCTTGCCTGGTTTCAGAAGTGGGATGATCACTGCCTCGCGGAGGGATGGTGGCAATTTCCCCTGCTCGTAGGCTTCATTAAACATGGCAAGCATCGGCTGGAGTAGCTCCTGCTTGTATGTCTTATAAAACTCGCTAGGCAACCCATCTGACCCAGGCGCTTTACATGTGGGAAGATGTTGAATCACAACTTCCAGCTCGTCCGAGGTAAAAGGGGCATCCAGATCCGCCCGTTCTAGGTCATCCAGGGTGGGCAGCCCTATATCCTCTATTGTTCCCAGTATGTCTTGGTTCATATCCTCCCCTGTGTCCTCATATAGTGGTCTATAATACTTGAGGAACTCCTCGTTTACCCCTTCCTAGGTGTTACAGGTTTGGGCTTCCGCATCCCTGCTCTCTAATCACTGAGTGGGGGGCCAGCAGTCTACCCGGCTTATCCCCCCCTGCATGTAGTCTCTGTGTATTTCTTGTAATTTAATTTGCATAATCTATCCCAGAGTCCACTGCAGGTTAACTGTAAGTCTTTTATCTTGGCACTGGCCTCCCGGGTTGTCTCCTCATTTTGCATGAGATCCTCCAGCTCTCTTTCTGTGTCCTGAAGTTCTCGTTCAATGCCCCCTTGGAGCCCTTTAGATTTCGATATAGCGACCCCCCCACACCACCACCTTAAACGTCTCCCACACTGTACCCACAGAGCGTACACTGCCCGTGTTAGTTTCAAAATATTCTTCAATGGCCTCCCTCAGGTCCTCTCGAAACCCCGCATCTTGTAATGCTTCCGTTCTGAGTCTCCATGTCGGGATGCGCGCCCTGGGGGGTTGATATCGCCACTCTACGACCAGAGGCAAGTGATCGGATAATACCCGAGCCTTATATTCCGCTTCCATCATTTCTCCCAATATCTCGGAGGCTGCAAACACATAGTCTAGCCTCGTGTGCAAGTCATGTGGTGCTGCGTAGTGCGAGTATTGTCTATCCAATGGATGCAGCTTCCTCCAGACATCCACTAGGCCTAGGTCTTCCAACATTGTCCCCAGCGCTTTAGCCGCTGGCGCTGGCTTCCCCGATTTGTCATCTGACCTGTCTATTCTAGGATTCAGGGTACAATTAAAGTCCCCTCCCCACACTATCGCCACCCGCCAGGGGGCTAATCTTACTGTATAGGGACCTAAAGTAAGCCGCCGTATCATGGTTAGGGGCGTACAAATTGATGATGTGCACCTCTCTGTTCTCCAGGAGTCCCGTTACCACCACCATTCTGCCTTCTGGGTCTATTGTTGGACTGAGCACCTGGAACGGCACGTGCGGTGCCACCCATGTGACCACCCCTCTTGCGTATGTCGAATACGTGGCCCCCATAACACTACCCCTCCATTTTCTCCTGACCACCTCCAGCTTCTCCTTAGTGAGGTGGGTCTCTTGTAGCAAGGCTATATCAATACACATCCTCTTTAGATACAGCATCACTTTGTTGCGCTTTAAGTAACTGTTTAGGCCCCGCACATTCCAGGTCACCACTCTAAGATTACCCGATGGCATCTAATCGGTGTGCTCCCAGTCCACTCCTCCCTCCGATGCTTCCCGTGATGGCCCGTTTACCGACTCTTTCCCTTCCCAACCTCAACAATTCCCCCCCCCCGTACCCCAACTCCACCCCACTGCACACAACCCAACCCCTCCCCCCACCCTACCCTACCCCAACAAATGCCCAGCTCCATCCCTGGATCTCAGGCCCACCCGCGTCTGGTCCTGTCCGGCGTCCGAGGACTAGAACCTCGCAGGGCGTCACCGATCTAACAGTGACCTAACTAGGTGTACTACTAATGGGTTCAAGGGATGCCTCCTAGGTGCTCCCACTTATTTGTTTAGGGTTGTTGCGCCCAGCGGATCCCGCCAGCTTATCTCGCCGCGCACTCCCCACAAGCTTAATTAAACTCTACATTCAAGTCTCAATGTCCTAGGCATGTCCCCGAGAAGGACACAGCTGCGTGCTACTTATCTCCTGCAGCCCCCATCTGGATATGCGGTTCCTGAGGGCGGCCTTGCATATCCAGCCATTCCATCGCATCTTTCGGCGTCTCGAAATAAGGGATTTGTTCTTGTAGAACACTTTCAACTTCGCTGGGTAAACCAACATATAACGATGGCCTGCTTCTTTCAATCTTCTTTTCACCGACCCAAAGTTCATCCTGCTTCGCTGTACGTGCAGCGTGTAGTCCGGGTATGCTGTAATTTTTGCTGACCCCTTTTCGATCGTTCCTCACTTCCGAAAAAATTTGAGTATCTTCTCCCGGTCTCGATAGTTCTGAATTTTTGCGATCAACGGTCGCGGGGGGGGGTCGTCTTGTCAAGGCCCTGTGCGCCCTTTCAACCGCGAACCCTGGGTCAGCACCCCGCCAGTTATCTCCTGCAGGAGAATGGTTTCCACATATTCTGTTGGGTTGTGCCCCTCCATTCCTTCCGGCAAACCGACAATTCGTATGTTGATACGTCTGGCCTGCCCTTCCGCCTCCTCCGCTCTGTCCTCCAGGTTGCCCAACCGCTGCACGAGGGCATGTAGCTCCGATCCATGTGCGGCGCACGCCGCATTATTCGGGGCCATCTCTTTCTCCAAGTTCCCGGTGCGCTCCGCGATCGTCCGCACGTCCAATCTCAGCAGGTTCACTTCCTCTTGGACCGCACCGATCTTGAGGTCCAGGCCCATCTTCAGTTTGTCCATTGCCTGGCCCAGTTTAGTCTCCCAGGCCACTTTCAAGTCTGCAATTGCTGCTAGCACTTCCTGGATCGTGCCCGGTACCTCCGCCTCAGTTGAGGGGGTCTCCTTGCCTTTGCCTCCCTCCGCACCTGGGAGCGTCTTGGTGTAGGCCTCCATCGTGGGCTGTTTGGTCCTGAGTCTGACAACTTTATTAGACATCCTGCCGTGTTGTCCAGGCGTAAGCCAGCTGCACCTCCCCGTGCACAACTGTCTGCGTGACACCAGGCCACCCACGTACTTGCACACTCTCAGTGTCTTGACCCCGGTCTCCGGGGGCGCCTTCCAAGTTCAGTCTGGCTTCACTGCGGGCCCAGCATCAGCTACGAGTTCGCGGCGGGTCTCGTCAGTTACCATCTATGCACATTCGGGCTCCGGGTGCACGCCTCTTCGGGCGTCTTGCTGTCTCGACGATGATCCCTTTGTTCCCGCTGCCATTTTGTTTCCATTTTAAGAGTCAGGGCCCGCAGTTATACAAATGGGTATAACTTTGTATCCGTGCATCCCATGTGCACCAAAAGTTCAGCGAGTACGGCCCCCACCTTCATATTCACGGGTGTTAAATCACAGCGCTGGCAGGCATCCATGCTTGCACTTTATCCCCAGGATCAATACCGGATTGAAGGAGCTCCTGCGGAGCACGTCCCTTTACATGGCCGTCCTAGCCACGCCCCCTTGACTAAGTAAAGTAAATGGTAACTTTACCCTTTTCTGGGGGATGGTAGTCGCCTCAGAAATGGAGTCGAGGGAAGTCTCAAAGACAACGCTGCGCCACGGCACTGAAGGTGCTGTGTGACACGCAAAAAGAAGAGGGCTACTGAAGTGGTGTACTTCAGAGTCCACAATCACAAAAACAGGTATAAACACATAGCAAAACACAAGTAAGAGTGGAGGAAAAGCTCTCATTCTTACCAAGTGGAAAAAAATAAACTTCAGGAGTCCAGCAAAGCTGCTGGGGCACTCACTAGGTGAGAGAAATTAGCCATAGACGAGAATTCTCCCTAACACTTGGCCGCTTTGTATAAGCTCGATACCGAGCCAATGAATCCCTCCGGGGATAATACCGTTGTTAGGAACTCATGAATCGGGGGGGCTACAGGGAAGCACGGCCATTTCTTTTTGCATGCAGCTTTTAGTCTATAATACTGTAGCGTAGTGACGAGTCCCTTCCCCACTTTATTGTGTACTATGTCCAGTGTTGCAAAACTGCCCTCTGGGAATAGGTCTCCTATTTTCATTTCCTTATCTGGGTCACATTTACGCTGCATGGCCGTGTCAAATGTTGGCTCTAAGTCGGGATGATGCCATAGGGGGGTGTGTGGCCAATATGGGTTTTCGCACCCCACTCTAGCAAATAGCACTATCCAGGCGAGGACCGTGGAACTCAATAGGTCTACTACTTTTATATTGCCCTTCCTGGTTGTGTAAGGCATTGCCCGAATATCGTCCGGGGCTACAGCAAATTTCTCAGCCCGCACCTGGGCATGTTTTTCTGCCATTTCCCCCCAGTATTTTGCAAAGTGTGCCTGTGCTGCGTGGAAGTATAACATGAAGTCAGGGGCTGTCAGTCCCCCAGTTTCATATCGCTCACATTGCCTTGGCCATTTTAGTCTCACTGATTCCCCCACCCATACAAAGTTCACCGCTAGTTTCTGTATCCCGCAAAACATGTATAACAATTTGGTACTACTATCATCTTGAGCAGGATCACGCGGCCATACATGGATATCGGCAGCCTGCTCCAAACTGAAAGTTTATGTTCCAGGAATTTCAGATAAGGCTCATAATTATTAGCGTAAAGGGTCTGCTCGTCAGTGGACATTATTATTCCCAGGTACCGTGCTGTTGTGGGGGTCCATTTAAACGCCGCTGTGGCGGGGATTGCTCTTTGGTTGCCGTAAGTGGGATTATTTCTGATTTTATCTGGTTAATTTTATATCCGGAGTATTCGGAGAATGTATTTATTTCCTGCATTATTGGTGGTAAGTGTACTTCCGGGTATCTGACGTACACCATCGTGTCGTCTGCGTATAAGGACAGTAATTAGGGGTTCCCTCTAATACGAATGCCCCTCCACATGTGCTCATGCCTGACCTTAGCGGCCATTCCCTCTATTGTAAACGCAAATATGAGATGAGAAAGTGGGCAGCCTTGACGGGTGCCCCTACCCAGTTCGAACGGAGAGGACAGTGTGCTGTTAGTTCTCACCCTAGCTACAGGACTCTTATACAACATGCGGATATAGCTCTTGAATACTGGCCCAAACCCCATCTTGTCTAGCATTGCAAACATATAGTTCCATGATACTGAATCAAACGCTTTTTCAGTGTCAAGTGTGATTGCGGCTGCCTTGGCTTTTGGGTCTAACTGTAATGTTATTGCAAAGAATCTCTGTAGGTTCAATGCCGTTAAGCGGGTAGGAATAAAACCGGTTTGATCTGTGTGAATTAGTTTATTCATGTGCGGGAGCAGTCGATTTGCCACTGCCTTTGCAAAAATCTTTGTGTCTGAATTTATCAGTGACAAAGTAGTGTCATCTTAACAATGAAGGACTGATATCATACAAAATACTGTGTCTGCCGATACGTGGCAACGCTGAATACAGAGAGTAAAGACACTGAAAAGAGGGGCAAGATCTATTTACTTTTTAATTCAAGCTTTACTTCGTCCAGTGGTGACACTCCTGGACTGTAGTGTCACCAGTGGGTGCACTTAAACTGGTTATAAGCACAGTGAGCATGGTGTCCACGTCTGGATTACCCGGCGTAATTTAGGGTGAAATCCCAAGTTCCTCAAAATTCATAAAAAGGTATGGGAGCCCCTCAACCGAGAACACGGCCAAATAACCTATTCTATTGGAAGATGCCCACTCGGGATGGTCTACAAACGATTTAACACTTTGCTGCCACCTGAGGATGATCCAATGTGGACTGAAACATGTACATGTCGTGGCAATCTAAACTATTTTTGGCTGCCACATATTTAAAGTAAAGCAAATTTAATATTTTTGATTGCATCTTGACAAATCTACGTCTAAATAAAAAAGATTGAAAAAAATTAAAGTGGTCATACACTGAATTAATGAAAGACGTCCCTTAGTTCCAAAAAGTTATTTTTGTTCAAATGGGAATACAAAGGTTGTGCATGTCCTTGGAGGGGAAGCTCCATGGACAATCTGGACAAGGTTTCAACCTGTTGCGCATGAGATGCGGGAAGAAATAAAATGGACCAATGGAGATGTAACAAGGTGCAGCCATTAGGCAATGGTTCATTCATGTCCGACTCGGAGAAAGACTGACGTTGCAACTGTGCGCATGGGGGGGAAGGGAGGGTGCAAAGGGGATCCAAACAGGGTTCTGCTTCTTGGCAACAAGCTCTGGTCCCTTCCACGTTCCGCGGGACATCCCAAAAAAATGGAGGAAAGGGAACAGGATGTAAGAGTAGTGTGTCTGCTTGTCTTTTAGCAATGCTTGCTAGAACATTCTTACATTTGAACGGCTCTTGAGGCATTTCATATTCCGAAAGGAGACTTGTAGGCATTCACAAGCCCGTAAAGAATGGTTACTTTATCCAAAAGCGATTCCAGACACAGCAATGGGTAAACCTGAAATACAGGCTGGTAACAGGACACCAGCTTGTAGTGTGCCTTAGCCATAGCAGATTGTGCTGGGCATAAGGAAGGACAAAGAGAGGACAGGAGTGTGAAAAGACATGACATACCAACAAGAAGACAACTAAGCTCCAAGGGTAGTTGAAGTATCTTCCCCTACTTACAACAAGCAACACTATATAAAATAGGCAAGAGCAGTTTCTTTTACTGGAACATGGAACAGATGCAGAAGCCGGTCCTCGCAACTGTCATGGGTTTGGCATGGACTGTACAAATAGCAGAATAGGTCAAAAACTTCAATCAACAAACTTCGATAACCTACATACCAGCTACCCTACCGGTTAGTAAAAACAGACGAAAAATATATAAATAAGACTAGGAAGAGTCTGATGCACCATGTCTTAAACATTCACAACACAGAACCATCCCACGACCCCCTCGAAGAAACATATACATACTGGCATCAACCACTCGTATATCTCCATTATGTCTTAACCACCCACACTGTCCCCCCTAGGAGGTCTGCGGCTGTGACCAGTTCCATTTTCACACATATTCGGTTTTGGTTATTACAGTAAGACATTTAACTACTGCCAGAAAAAATGACCCTGGGAGATAGAATTCAGAGGCCTCCTTCTCGGTCATCCGACCCATGAAGCGCATGTCAGTTGAGGCTTTTGCTGCCACCTTCTCGCCCCCCCACCCCCCTCGGCTGACTCCCACCCTGACACAGCCCTCTCCACTCTGCTATATCTGATACCCTTGATATCCTTGCCCCTGTCATGAGAATCCGCATGAAGCCCAAAGCCAAATGTAACTCCTGGTATGACTCGGATCTCGTCACCCTAAAACGCAATTGCAGGGTGGCAGAGAGGAAATGGCGTGCTTCATGTTCATCCTCTGACAAACTGGCCTGCCACCTGCTCCAAAGGCAACACAGGCTCTCCGTTCTCACCAAGAAGAGAGCCCTTATCCAAGCCCGCATCTCGGCGGCATCTATCAATTCGGCCGAACTCTTCAAAATCTGCAAGGAGCTGGCCAACTCTACTGCAGTCTCTACCTCCCCTGTCCCCTCCCAGGCCCTCTGCATGGCACTGGCCTCTCACTTCATTTCAAAAACTCAGGACATCCTGTCCTCACTCTCCTCCTATCACCTCCCCCCTCTATTCCCGCTCTTCCTCTGGCCCTTCTGCAGCCACCCATCCTCCGTCCTCCTCTGCCTTTCCCCTTTTTTCTGCTGACGAGGTTTCCAGACAAGTCCGATCTATGAAAGTTTTGTCAAAACAGGTCCACCCCTGTTCCTCTAAAACTATCAAGGACCACATCGACTCCCAGGCTCCTGCCCTGGCTGACTTCTGCAATCACTCCTTCGCCTCCAGAGTCTTCCCATCCCCCCTTAAGCACTCCCTTGTGCACCCTCTTCTTAAGAAACCCTCTTCCGACCCCTCCTGCCCGGCTAACTATCGCCCAATCTCCATCACTCCCTTCCCGGGCAAGCTCCTGGAGAAACTGGCCATCTCCCAGCTTAATCTCCATGCTGAATCTGTTGGTAGCCTTCATGACCATAAGTCTGGCTTCAGAGCTGCCAGAAGCACGGAAACTGCTCTCTCCTGAACATCCGTGAGGACCTGCTCTCGAACCTTGACTCTACTCCGTGTGTTCTCATTTTGCTTGATCTCTCTTCTGCCTTTGATACTGTCAACCATGCCATCCTGCTCAACTGTCCCCGTGATAACCTGGGTATCACTGGTCAGGCTCTGGCGTGGCTGAACTCTTTCCTCTCCAATCGACCCTCCCAGGTCCAACTGGGGTCCTTCCTCTCTGACATCTTTCTCTACCTGTGGTGTCCCCTAGGGATCTAACCTCTCTCCCTGGCGGTTCAACCAGTATCTGGCACTCCTTGCCCACTGCATCGCCACTCTCTGCCCAAACTTCCAGTGCTATACGGATGAAACCCAGCTCATTTTCAGGCTACCCTCAGCCTCCTCTTCTCCTTCCCTCATCTCTGACTGTCTCTCTGCTATCCATGAATGTTGTGCTGCCAATGACCTCTGCCTTAATGCCAGTAGGACTGAGATTCTACTCATCGGCACACCCACTCCTTCCTTCCCTGCATCTCTCTGGCCGGCCTCTCTTGGCCCTCTTCCGGCTTCTACCTGCAGGGCAAAAAACCTCGGTGTCATCTTCGACTCCACACTCTCCTTTTCTCCTCACATACTTCCAGCTGCACCTCCTCAGAGGTATCCTTCCTTTCCTCTCCTCTCCTTCCCCCAGAAGCTCACTGTCTCCAGAGCCCTGGTTCTCTCGAAGCTGGACTACTGTAACAGCCTCTATCTAAATCTGCCTGCCTCTACTCTTCGCCCTCTGCAACTCATCCATAGCAGGACTGCGAGATTTGTCCTTGGCCTCAAGCCCAGGGACCGTATCTCTCCTGGACTGAAATCGCTACACTGGCTCCCAGTGGCTGTGAGGATTAAGTTCAAAACCCTCTGCATTGTCCACAAGGCCTTCTGGGGCCTGGGGCCAAAATACCTTCAACTCTCTCTTCCTAAATATCTTCCGTCTTGAGCTCTTCGCTCATCCGCCTCCAACTCTCTCAGGGTCAGCCGCTTCTCCAAGCAACGAGTTGGTGGTAGATCTCTCTCCGCGGCAGGGGCCTCCCCCTGGAACAGCCTTCCTGCCTCCCTGAAATTTGAGGAGAACCATCTCCGGTTCCGGAAGCACCTCAAAACCTTCCTCTTTGCTTCTGCTTTCTCTCCCCCTCTCCCCTGCTAATTACTGAAACCGCACTGAATCTGCAACTGGGCTACTCACCGTTCTCGGTCCTTGGCCCAGCCACTCTCCCCTGCATGCCTCCCTGGCAACCCCTGCACTGCGGGACTGTCTCTGTATCCCTACAGCCCCCCTCCCAGCACTTGTCTGCACTTACCTTGCACTTGCCACCAACGGGCCCTTATTATTTATCTTGTATTCTACCAACCCTCTACTTCACTTTTCCCCTCTCCCTTCCCCCTTGCACTTTTCCCTTCCCCTCCACCCTTGCACTTGCGCAATCTGAATGACACCTGGCCTACTAGGATCGTTGTCTGTCCCCCCCCCCTTGTTCCACCCTCCCTGCCTTGTTGCGCCTTGAAACACTTGTGTATAGGCGCGTTACAAATGCCATATCATATCATATCATTATTGGTCATTATGTGGCTCATATTCCCATCTACGCAAGTCCTCGCACACAAGATCCTAACTTCCTAGCTCTCACACACATATACACGCAGCTGTGAATTAAAATGCAGATGATGAATTATGCCAAATTACCCATTGTGACCCGTAGATTGCACTCAAATCTTATTTATTTATAAAATCACTGCAGCATGTGCATCAACTAACTGATGGTCCCTTATAAATGTGAGTGTAACTTCCTCAGGACAGGTTAAAAAAAGGGTTTGAAATATGAGCAATGTTCTGGAGGGGAAAGCGGAATAAAATCAATAAGTAATGTAGTGTAATATAACTGGGTTGTGTATAGCACAGCTTCTTCCATTCGGGAGGCCTCTTTGTGCAACAAAAGAGGTGAATTCAAGGTTTTTAATTAATCATGACCACTATCGCTGCTCTGAGCAGCCTTCTATGCCACAATTGTTTGGCCCGTCTGCCCCATTATAAAATGGAACAAGCAATCTGTAAAGCAGTCCTGGTCCTGCAACCAATGTGTGCAAGTTTGCACAAAGCCATGCTAGTGGATATGATTACATTAAAACCCTTCATCCATCACTTTGTAGTTAAGGTGCTAAGCATAATGTCATACAAAAATAAGGCATAGCCAGTGCATCACCTACACGCACCTACCTCTAATTTAACTTCCCATGTACCACAAGGCTCTGCCCTTCCCATTCGCAACATTAACATTTTAAACTTGCCTTCCCTGGCCAAAATTCTCAATAACTGAAAAAAATAAAACTACTTGAAGAAATACTCACCGTTGCCTTCCTTTTTAAGCCTACAGCTAGACGTGGTGGTGGATAGCTTATGGATTTCGTAGCAAATTCCCTTAATACGGGGGATTCGGGTATCCCAGCTTGGTCCGAGCTACTTTGAACAGCTTTTTCTGCTTCAACTGTAATTAAAAAGCGATCACTTTCTAGGTCATCCCCAGGACACAGCTAGAAAATAAAGCAGAAATATATTAATACAATCTAAAACTAGTAAGCAAAGTTTACTCTCAGGGATCCAAGAGTTTCCATAAAGCATACTGAAAAACATTGGAGTACAATTCACCCAAAATAGTCATTTTAATCTCATTAGCACATGCCAGCGAAGATCAAGATATTTTTAAAAAGCATACATTTTTACCATGTCCAAGCTGAAAAATGTTTAAGTCTGTCAACAAGCAAAGCAGGATGCAATGTGAAACCTACTTTCTTGGACATTTCTTCATCCTTATTAACCATTATGATAAGCACTGGCGTTTACGTTCCAGCGGGATGATCAGAGCACGTAAACCCTGCAGCTGCTGAGAATGTGTATGTCACATTCTTGAAAGTACTCTACCATTGTTAATATGACACAAATGCCATTAAATGCATTTAGCATCAATTGTCCTTAGGACTGGACAAAAATGCCTGCAGCATTTAAGAGGTTAAAAACAAATTAATAATTCACAGAAGTTCAGAATAAATCAGCTCTCAGTGTCGTTTTCGGCAAAATACATCCATTAACGTAGTACTCTGAATAGGTTCACTTCCTTCTTAAGGATCATAGCAACCAAACGTTCCATGATGCATTGGGGCTATCCCTTCCTCTCAGTGGTCTATGCAGAGGAAGTGACTACTCTCCTTAAAGAGGGTGGTGATCAGCTAGTATTCATTCTTAAAATGTGCTTCTAGTCCATAGTCCCCCTTATTGCCATAATTCCTTATGGAGATAGGACCAGAGGTTAATGTGAAGCAGAATTAATTGTGTAACACTACCAGGTGCATGTAGGTGTGCTGCCACATCCAGGAGGGATCCTGTCTAGAACACGCTACTATCTCCAACTGCCAGAACATTTAGACTGCAGAATTCACCCCACAACCTTTTAAGGTTGATGGGCCGTTAGGAGGAAAGGGGACAACTGACTTGGAGTACAGTAGTCACTAGGGTAAGTAGCATGTTCTTATGCATATGCCCCATCCCCTTTCCTCCATACTTGTAGAAGATTTCTAAGCACCCCTCATTATTAAGCGGACGGCAGAGGTCACAAGAGATGAATAAGACCCTTTGCAAAAATTGTTAAAGAATACGTCCTTCCTTGGAGCGCATATTCAATAATATTGCCAAAACCTATGTGGTGCGATCATTTGTGCATAGCAAACAAGGCTTAGTATTCTTATTTCAGTTCTCTTTATTGTCTTAATGAGATCATCCTATGTACTAAAAACCCGCCCTTGAGGTCCTTAAGGTCCTACTGAGAGGATGTTTTTTATTCAAGAGGAGGTGAGCAGTGCATTGAAATATCAAAAATCAGTTAAGGTACTGAGATCAAATAAGCTCCTTATTTCCTTATTGAGCTGTATCAGTACAAAACTGTGGTGTGGGTACTTCGTCTCGCTACACTTGTTACTGCAATTAAGGCCCAGAACAATGGGATGTCTGCCTAGAAAGGAGCTGATATTGTTTTAATCTTTTAAAAGGTTGAAAGAAAGCGTTGCGACAATTCACCAGGTCTCGTCATGTCTCTCCAGGGGTGAGCCCTTTCCTATGAGGATAGGGAGGTGGGCCACTACCCAATAGTCCCTTTAGGGGTGGTAATATGCGGGAGGACCTCATAGGGAGGGACTCCCCTCCTGGGGATAACGACATCCATCTGGGGAAAAGCCTCCGTACCAATAAGACAGCACATAAACCCCTACCCTCATGGTCACCCTTTTCATCCACCCTTGATAGTAGAGCCATCTGCTGCTGTAAACCCACAACCGTGGGAAGTATAAGACCTACTGAGACGAAGAAGAAAGTGAGAGGCATATGGGCATATGAAGTAACCAGATGAAGAGTCAGCCAAGAACTATAACAAGGTGTCTCACTGGAGGCATGAAGAGTGCCAAAGAGACTTTCTTTTTTTTTTTAAACGTGTTTATTTTAAACAGGCAGGTTATGGCAATACAAAGCTTAATCACTTGCGACATGTAGCCTACAGTAATACCATTTGACGCTCCTCCCACCCCACCCTTCGGTCTCAAGTTCCGTCTTCACGTCCCCGCAGGGGATCTCCATCCTGAATAGGTCTCCTGGACAGTTGGGGCTTGAAAGTCAGGGCCGAGAACCTTTGGTCAAAATCCAATACCGGACCCCAGATGTTACGAAAGCGATGTAAAGTGCCTGCCCCGGCAGCCGTCACCTTCTCGGCGATCAGGATGTCCCAGACTTTCATCCACCAGAAAGGCATGAGAGGGCCTTCCGTCGTTTTCCAGGTGCGGGCTATCACGTTCCTGCCCGCAAGTAGGCATTGCGATAATAGTTTGGCCTTGGGACCAGACCTTGGGTAGATCCCGGGGATCGGTGCTCCAAGGAGGATAGGTTCGGGGGCCAAGGGCAGTCGCACCTGAGTGATGTCCGCTATCGTCGGTAGGCATTGTTTCCAAAAGGCTTGAGCCTTGGGGCAGGACCACCACTTGTGGAAGAAGGAGCCTATCTGGCCGCATTGACTCCAGCATTGAGGGTTGAGTGTGGAGTTCATGTGGTGAAGTCTTAGGGGAGGGTAGTACCACCGGAGGAGGATCTTGTAGGCGCACTATTTGTGATGCATGATGAGGAGGTGTGAGCCCGGGACCAGATGTCAACCCACTTTTGGTCTTCAATCGGATGGCCCAGGTCCGCCTCCCATAGGGCCATATACCGGGTCTTGGAGGTTAGGAAATTCGTTTTGAGGCGCTTGTATAGAGTGGAGATTCTTCCTCGGGGCGGGTGCTCATTAAGGGTCAATTCAATGGCTGTGGGGGGACGAGTAGCCGCCTGGCGAGTCTGTGGGTGGGTGCACCAGTGGCGTAGCTGGGTATATGTGAATCTATCTTGTTCCTGGATCCTAAAGAGTTCTTTGCATCGCTCAAAGGTGCAGGGTTGGCACCCTTCAAAAAGTTGACCCAGGGTCTCTAGGCCTCCTGCAATCCAGGCCTTAAAATTCCGGGGAGACAGACCAGGAGAGAAGGTCGGGTTCATAAACATCGGGGAGAGGGGACTGAGCCCCGTCGGGATCCTCTTCCGTTTCAACGCCTTGTCCCACACCGAAATGGTGTGTTTGGTGGATGCCAGCAGATTCCGCCACTGTCGCCGTTCCGGAGGGGGGACATGTGGGAGAAAGCGTAGCGGGAGGGGAAACTGCACTTGTTCGAGGTCCACCCATCTAGGGTGGTTGGTGAGGACTTGCCATGATTGGATACAGGACAGTTGAGGCACCATTTGGTATTTCTGCAGGTCAGGGACCCCGAGGCCACCCAGTTTCGCGTTGCCCAGCATCATGGATGTAGGGATCCTGGGCTTTTTCCCCCTCCAAATAAACTGCTGAATTTTCTTCTGTAGGCGTTGAAGGGCTGGCGCCGGAACCGGCACCGGGAGTTTGGAGCATGCGTACAGAAATCTCGGTAGTAAGTTTATCTTACAGGCTGTAACACGGCCCATCAGCGATATCTCTTGTGCCGCCCAGCGTCTCAAATTCCCTCCAAGTTTGTAAATAATGGGGGAAAATTAGCCCGATAGGTCTCGCTTGGGTTGGCCGGGATCTGAACTCCCAAGTAGCTAATTCCTTTGGTCGTCCATTGTATTGGGCACAGCGGAACTAGGGCTTCTCGGTCTTCTTGGGTCAAACCCACTCCCATGGCGACTGATTTCCAGTAGTTGACTGTGAAGCCGGTGACCTTGCCATAGCTCGTTATCTCAGCCAGGGCTTGAGGGAGGGAGGAGCGGGGTTTCGTGATAGTCAGGAAGACATCGTCTGCATAGAGGGCCAGCTTGTGGTGTGCCGGGCCTGATTGAAAGCCTTCGACTGCAGGGTTCAACCTGATCCGCTGGGCAAACGGTTCCATAATTAGAGCGAAGAGAAGTGGCGACAGCGGGCATCCCTGTCAGGTTCCGCAAGTTAGGTTGATGGGGGAGGAGAGGGTGCCATTAACTCTGAGAAGGGTTTTGGGAGCTTTGTAATTTGCCAGCGTCATAGTGCAGAACTCCGGGCCAAATCCAAAAGCCTCAAGGGTGAGCCTCATGAAAGTCCAATCCACCTTGTCGAACGCCTTGGTCGCGTACAAGGCCAGAAGGACCAATTCCCGGGAATCCCGGGAGGCAAGTTCCACCAGATCCAAGGCTCTTTGAATGTTGTCGGCCGTGGAGCGGTGTCTGAGGAAGCCACTCTGATCCGCACTGATTATCTCCGGCAAGAACTGAGACAGACCTGATGCCAGGATTTTAGAGTAAATATTAGCATCTATGTTGAGCAGGGCAATGGGTCTATATGACGCAGGGTTCTTCAGATCGCCTCCAGGTTTAGGTAATAAGACCGTAATTGACTCCTGCATGGACCGAGTTACAGTGCCCGTGGTCCTGAACGAGTTGAACAACTGTGCCAAAGGTGCTAATAGTTGGGGTTTGAAAATCTTGTAAAACCTGGTTGTATACCCATCAGGGCCAGGGGCTCGGGATTTAAGGGCTTTTATTGCCTCGTCCACTTCTTCGTCAGTAATCGGCGCCTCCAGAGAGTCATGGGCTGTTCTTTTTAGCCGGGGAAGCGCTGCACCCCGTAAGTATTCCTTCTGTTCCTCCATGTCCCGTGCTGGAGCTGTCATCACCTGAGTCAGGTAGGTCGCAGCGAGCTGCAGTTTGTCCTGGTCAGCGTAATGGACCTTGCCTCTTTGGTCCCGCAGGCCCACAATTGTATTGTTCCTCTTCGCCTTGGCAAGTTTGGCCACTAGTAGCTTATTTGCTTTGTTATTTTTAGCATAATAAAACTGTTTTGCTTTTGCCATTTGGTGGGCAGTGTGTTCGGCATAGTGGGCCTCAATCTTTTTTTGTGCTATCCGGATGGCCCGCTGATTTTAGGGGTCCAGCCTTTTTCCTTATGGGTCCTTTCTGCATTTCTAAGGTCTTCCTCAAGGCCCTGGCGAGTTTGACGTTTGTGTCTATGATAGGCTGCTCCTTGCGCAATCAGTTCACCCCGCACTACTGCCTTCATTGTGTCCCAAGTATTGGCAGTAGGAGACTTTCATAGATTGTGTTGACATTAAACAAAGGCAGCGTCAACAGTACAACCAGGAAAGCGAGAACATACAAAAGAGATCTCATTGCAGAAGCCAGCAGTACACGAATGAAGCCCAGGAAATTCAAAGTCGTAACACTACAGCCAGAGCAATCGAGTCCCTACGGGTGCGATAGAGGAAAGGCAGGACAATGCCAGAGCGTTCTGAGAAGGAGCAGACTCACTTGATGGTGGCGTGACCGCTGGAAGGTGGACCGCTGAGCCCAGAAACAATGCCGAAACCACCAGTCTGTCGCAAAGCCACGCAGTAAGTGAAGGCGGAGAAAAGGCCCCTACGACCCCGAGAAGAACCAGAGCCGTGTCCTCAAGGCACCATAGGTAATAGGAAAGGCGGGAAGACCGGAAGGGGTCCGGAAAGAGGCCCAGCTCCATCCGAGTGCATCGGGAGTTATATCCCTCTTCGTAGTGGCGAAACCCATACAACTGCTCAAGCAGTGTATCTCTGGAGTAATCGCCCTCATCGCAGTGGCCAAGCCAATTCCACTGCTCCAGCAGAGTGCAACAGGGATCATCTCCCTCGTCGCAGTGGCCAATACAATAGCACTGCTCTAGCAGAGTGCATTGGGAGTCATCTACCTCGTCGCAGTGACCCAACAATTCCCACGTCACAAGTACAATTTCAAAAAGTTTACAAGAAAGATACAGAAGAGCCTGGAAAATATATTTATCATCAAGATGTTAAAGGGAAACCAAATAATGCGGTGAGCTTTTCTACTTCCTGGAAAGGGACTGATGTAAGATTGCTGTAAAAGTGATGAAGAATCGCTGTGGATAACTTTGATAAAGAAACCAGTGGAAGGGAGTAATTCCCCATTCCGATGTTTTGAAGGGACACAAAGAATTACTATTACGAGAAGACTGAAGCAAGACACAAGGAGAAGGGAGTTACTCTCCTGGTGAAGGAACTTTAACTTTGTTATAGACTTTTGGTTTAAATGTTAGGGTTAGATGGCTAGGTTTCTGACAGAGAACATATTTTTGGACGGACATCCTGACAGGTCACAAAAGGCTCTTAGGTTGAGGCAGAGCAATCTCCTTAGAAGTAGGGAGAGTAAACGTTATTTTTTTTCATAATAAAAGTTTGTAGCCCCAAACATGACCCTCCTTGTCAGTCTCCTCCTATACCCTCATACAGTCCAGCAAATTACAGCCACTTATGGGAGCTAGAAAGCCTTGAAAAAGGTATATGGTGAATCTCCTCCAACGACTGGAACAGTGAGCACTAGATAGATAACAGTATTATCCCTCACTGGCCAGAGAGACCGCCTCCCCACCCGAGCACCACCACTGGAAAGGTGGTACGAGTTACACGAGTGGAGGGTGGTGAGGTCACAACATAGCCCACGCAAGGCTGATAAACAGAAGACCCCAGAAGAGGGTGAGTTAAACCACAACCAAAACAGGGCTGAGCAGGTCCATCTCCTACTCAGGGCTGACAATCAGAAGACCCCAGGAAGGGCTGAGAGAACCCACAAGGAAACCAGGCTTTGAGAAAGCTTGCAGCTCAAGCCAGGCTGATAAACAGAAGAACCCATGAGGGGCTGAAGGAAACTGCAACAAAACTGTGCATGAGTAGGCCCAAACAACCGAGGACCCCAGAGGGGGGTGAGAAAAAGCGTAGCGAAAGCAGGGCTAAGCAGGTCATAGCCCATGCCAGGCTGAGAATCAAAACATCCCAGAAAGGGTTGAAAACCAGAACCACAGTTGGGCTAAGCAAGCCTGCAGCCTACTCCAGGCTGCAAATAGAACCACCAGGCGCAGAGCTGGAAATGACTCTTTGGGGGATAAGAAAATCAGTCACTACCAATTTCACAAAGGGGGAGGAAAAAATCCTATTCCAAGTCAAAAACTTGGATGGTCCTTTTCTTTCTTTTAGTAGTGGTAGTGCAGATGTTAGGTTAGCATAGGTTTGACAGAGAACCAAGTTTATTGGTTGGACATCCCGACAAGCACCCTTTTTTTTTTAAGAAAAGGGAACTCATTTTAGTGGTAGGGTGTATAGGAGGATTTCACGAATTTAAAAAATAAAGCATCCTGTTTAAGCATGTTCTTGATCTGTCTCCTATAACTGACTTACCACACACCCCTATTCTGCCTCCTCTTTAATGACTTAGAGGAGAAAATCAAAGCTCTGGAATCAGGCGCCCTTAATTCATGGTGACAAGCTAGGGTGTTCACTGTTCACTGATGAAGCTGGGGCTCTGAAAGCCGCTTTCATTAAATCTGCTAGAGGAAGGGCTTGATCATCAACATTAGAAATACAATTAATGGCTTGCTATACACAAAATGTTGATGCTGCTCAACCTCTATCTGAAGGGAAGAAAACTGAATTGGTGAATAGCTTGGACTACCTAGGGGTCTCTTTCTTTTTCAAAATCAAAGTGTTTTATTTTTCTTATCCTTCAAACATTACACTTTTCTGCATGAAAACATAGATAATATAAAATAAACTTACAACCAGAAACATGCACCACTTTTAAACCAGCAAAGTTCCCTAACCCCACGATTTTAAATTTTCACTCATGTATTTATCGAACTTTATTAGGACATTACAGCATAATGTGGTCCCACCCATGCAACAGTCTATCTTCCATATTTATTGAAAAAGGGGAGCCACGCGCCTTCTATATCAGTCTTGGACTGATCCAGGAAGTGCATTAAATATTCCATATCGTATGTGGCCCTTGCCTTCTGAACCCACTCCCTTTCTGTGGGGGCCCTCTTCCGTGTCCAGAACTGAGCAATGCAACTTCTGGCAGCCACCAGAAGGATTCACACCATATGACCAAGGCCCTCTTCTTTATCTTCTACCTTACTCAGCTTAAACCACAAACAGCGGCAAGAGCTCCATTCTAATCCTGCCCACCTCCATGATCCATTAGAGAACGCCTACCCAATACTTCTGTATTTGAGAACAGCCCCAACACATAAGGCAGTATTCATCAAATGGCCGCTGGCATTTCCAGTAACGAGAATCCTCCCCTGGGAACATTTTTGATAAAGTGACGCCGGAGTACCGCCATCTGTGTATCAACTTGAAAGCTTGCATTCTGTATTGTAGTGCCACCGTTGAATGAGTCATCCTCCTACACAGCTTTGCCTAGGACATCTCGATATTGAGATCCTTAACCCACTTTTCCTAGCAGTTAGGTGGTCTATAGGTCCCACTAGTAACACCTTACATAATATTGCTATTAGGTCTTTAGTATTTGTAATTCAGAGCAACATCTTATCAAAGGTGGTCAGACATTTGCAAATGTTTTCTCCCCCACCTCAGGTCCAAAATTGCACCCTTTAGCTACAAAAATCGAAAAACCGAAATCCGGCCTATCTGTAAATATTCCTACAGCGACACAAGGGGCGGACACCTACCCTCCTCCCATAAGTGTCCCGCTCTCCTGAGACCCGCCTCAAACCACGCTTGAAATTGAAGTGGTTCCGCAATCAGGTTCCTCAATAGGAGCCCATATACTGCTTAAGTGTGATGGCCATGTCGTCAACCAGCGAGTGCTGTTCCCTTCTTTCCATATGGACCAAAACACCTCCAAAACTGGGTGTTGCGGCGTGGCCAAGATGGCACCTGACGGGTGGTGCGCCAGTGACCCGCTTCTAAAACCAGCGAAAAGATGTCAGATGCCGCAAGCTTGGTCGGTGCAACACCCATCTCCCGCTAAAACACAGTGAGCGGAGGGTGCCGGGGGCATACAGGCAGCCCAACAACTGACTTCGGTGGCCGGCGGGGGGCTGCCGTCTCAGGCCCGGCGGCCTAACATAGAATACAAGCGGCCTGCAGAGACCCTGCGAAGGCCGTGTGCACAGGCCGGGCCAACAACAAATCCTGACAGCTGGCAGAGGCCCAGCGGGAGCCCCCTGCGGCAAGGCAAGTAAAGATCTGGCTGCCTGTGAAGACCCAGCAGGGGCTGCACTCAGCTGGGGAGGTTAGCCTGTGTTGTGACCAGTGACGTGCCCCAGGCCACCCCACAGAGCACGCACGCACACCAGATGAATCACTCACGGACACGTCTGCTGCCGTCTCGGTCCTCGTTTATTCATTAAGCGCATGCGTGAGCCTGAACGAGGCTCGTGCACACACCTTTACTACGTAACATCTCTCCTTTTCTTTAAACAAGAAAACATGGCATAATATAACATGACAACACCAACGTGAGTTAACCAACATTGCTTCACCCGCTCTAACCGTCGAGGTCCATGACATAGTCTCGAAATCCAACAGGGGATTGTCGTCCCTCTCTGCTCGGATACCTGCTGCTACTCCCTGAGGTCGGCAGTGGTACTTCTACTGGTGGGCCTTTTTCCCCGTGTGGGTTTCCTGTCCGTCGGGCTTCCTCTGGACCGGACTGTTCATGCGACTGACGGGTCAGCAGATGGGCTCGCCTCGATCTTCTTGGAAAATTACCTGTTTCTGGTCACCGTCCCTCGCACATTGGCGGCTGTCACCATAGACCCTCTCACATGGGTTACCCCGAGGGGTTGTGGTTGATAGGTGAGGGACATCTTCCCATCATGATGTCGGTTCGTTACTAGCACTGTGTCTCCCACCGCAATGTCTTTATCCTGGAGGTTTCTCCGCTTGCTCTCTCATTTCTGTCCTTCCGCTCCTGCCTGACGCGTTCGTCGTCAATCAATCCCGGTGTTCTTCCCTCCACTTCTGGAATCAGTCCTCGCGGACAGCATTTGAATAGGGCTTCCGCCGGTGGGACGCCTGTGGACTGGTGTGGAGTTGTCCTGTATTTCAGCAGAAACTCGAATAGGTTCCATCGTAACTCCCCTCCCCCACTTAGGGAGATGCGAAAAATCTTGTTCAGGGTTCACATGAACCTTTCTGCTTCTCCATTGGCCCTAGGCCAGAGCGGTGTCACTTTCCGGTTTCTAATCACTCTTTCTTCCAGGTATTTCGCAAATTGGTCGACTCCACCAGTTCCACTTCTGGATATCTTGACCACTGGTCTACAACCACTAAGAAGTACATGTCTCTTACTGTAGACCCAAAGTCCGCATGAACGGTACCCCAAGGTTGCTCACTCCTCTCCATTGATCTCATCGGGGGTGCTCTCTCTGCAGGACTCGTCGCTTGACATGGGACACACCTTTGCACAAACTCGTCCACTCTGCTCTCCAGATCAGGAAACCATACTTTGGGCCTTAAGCGTGCTTTTGTTTTTTGCAGTCCCTTGGTGCCCTGTGTGCACCAGCTCCAGTACCTTGATCACATCACATGGATGACTATTTGTCGGCCCCGTAGGATGAGAACATCCTCAGACACTGATAGCTCATTTCTTACTTTTCATGGTGCTTGCATGCCTCGCTGAGCTCCTGTCTCCCGCCTGGAATTGTTGACAAGCACTTCCTTCCATTCCCCGCTTCCAATGGCAGACCTTATGACCCGGAACACCTCATTGTTGTCCGACGCCACAATGATGTCTTGATGTGCCAACGCTACCGGCATGGCAGCTTCCACTATGCTGCGCACCATTTCCAGGTTCTCCACTACCTCTACCTGGTCCAGCGCATGACTTGTGCTGGGGTGACGTGATAGATAGTCTGCGGAATTATGAGTGCCAGGCCTGTACTGCAGCTTCACCCCGTACTCGATCAGCGATAGGATCCACCGTTCTATATGCGGGGGTGGTTTCGATGAGGCGCCAGCCATAATTGGTATAAGAGGTTTATGGTCCGTGATGACCACCACTGGTTTTCCTAGAATGTACAATCGGAAGTGGCGGCAACCCCACAATATCGCCAAGGCTTGTCTCTCAATTTTAGAGTACCTCCTTTCAGTTTCGGAGAGGGCTTTGCTGGCGTAAGCAATAGGGCACATGTTTCCTTGTGCATTGGCCTGTAACAGTACTGCACCCAAACCTACTGGGCTAGCATCTACCACAATTTCGGACTCCCTCTCTGGGTTGAAGTACGCTATAGTTTCCTGGTCCGACAGCGCCGACTTGAAGTCTTGAAACGCCTTTTGCTCCCTCTCAATCCATGTCCATGCCACATCGTTCTTTGTTAGCGCCCTTAAAGGCTCAGACAACGATGCCAAGCCCTAAATGAATCTGCCGCAATAATTTACCATGCCCAGGAAACTTTGAATTTCTGCCGGTGATTCCGGGGCGGCTGCTTCGCGAATGTCACAAACATTTCCAGGATCAGGAGAAATGCCCCCAGCGTGGAAAACGAAGCCAAAGATTTCGATGTGGTCCTTGAAGAATTCACACTTGGTTTTGTTAAGTGTGAGACCTAGGATGCTTAACCTGTCCAGTGCCTGCTCCAGCCCCTTCATGTGATCAGCCTCAGATGCCGCGAAGACAAGGATGTTGTCGCTTAGGTTGATGACTCCTTTCAGTCCGGCGAGGGCTCCCCTGATGGCATTTTGGAACACCTCTGCCGCTGACGATACTCCAAAGCTCAGCCTCTTGAACTGGTACAACCCTTCATGTGTGGTGAAGGTTGTAATATAGCGTGACTCTGGATGCAGTTCTAGTTGGTGGTATCCTGAACGCAAATCCAATTTCGAGAACACCTCGGCCCCTTGCAATTCACTTACGATGTCATCTAACATCGGCGTGAGGTGTCGTTCCCTTTTTATGGCGGCATTGGCTAGGCGCATGTTGACGCAAATGCGTACTGCTCCAGGCTGCTTAGGTTTTGGTGCAACCACAATTGGGGATACCCACGGGGTAGGGCCCTCCACACACTCTATGATGTCCATGTCTATCAATGTCTGGAGTTCCTTTTCAACTTGGGCTCTTAGATTAAATGGCATTCTTCTAGGTTTCAAAGCAGTGGGTCTCACCGTCTCATCGATGTGAAGACTTATTGGTTCTGCCTTCAGCTTCCCCACACCGTGGAAGAGGCTCTCGTATCTTTCTAGGAGCCGTTCACCATCGGAGTGGTACACCGACATGGTGAAATGTACAATGTTCAGGGCCTCTGAGGCAGCGCAACTCAGCAGGGAGTGGGGACTTACGTCGGTCATGAAGAATCTGGCCTTGATTGCATTTTGTCCATGGGTGACCTGTGCCACAAAGACCCCTTGTATGGGTAAAGGCGTGCTACCCCCAAAAGTGTAGATCCTCGCTCTGGATGTTTCGAGCACTGGCGGGCCAGGGAGGGCTTCGGAATGTTCGGTCGCTAGGACGCATATCGATGCCCCAGTATTGATCAAGACTGGCCTCGGGGTGCCACCAATGTCTACTATACATGTAGGTTGTCTCCTCTTTCTGGCTCCCGTGGCTATGTTGGAGATAAAGAATACTTACTCATCATCTTCTTCCTCCTCCGCTATGTCAAGCTCTTGTATGCCTTGTTCCACGGCTGCTTCGCTCCTGGGGCCCCTGAAGTTTCCTCCGCACACCCTTGCAGGACCTCTGGAGGTGGCCACTGGCGTCATGCCCGGCACACCCTGGTGTAATGTCCTGGCGTGCTGCACCTGCCGCACAGTCTCGTCTTCGCCGGGCATTCTCCTACGTGTGGCAGATCATACCCGCAGTATTGGCATGATGACAGAGTGCCGTGGACGGGAGTGCTGTCAGTTCTTGGCCCCACCGTGGCTTGGGCGGGGTGGTCCTTCCTACTGCAAAAGTTTCTTTGCTCTTTCCTGGGCGGACAGCCGCATCCATCTTTGCTCCCCTGCCTTCTGCGAGCTCATAGGCCCGACCAGTGTCAAAAATTTGTGCTGTCATTCCTGGTTCCCGAAGAACCTGCCTCCTCAATTTTCCAGAGCTGCACCCCTGAATGATCTGGTTTCGCACCATGCCCGCCTCATTTTCCCCATCTACATGTGCTTGCCAGTTGATGCAATCTTGCGCAGAATTGATCCAGGGATTCGTCACCATGTTGCTTTTCTCCGCACATTATGAATCTGTCATAGTCCATGTTCGCCATGGGGAGGAAGTGATTTTGCAGAGCGGTTTTGACTGCTGCATAGGTGATGACTTGTAGGTTTAATGACTTGAAAATGCAGTGCACGTCTGTCCAAGCAGAATGTAACAGGGTTGCTACTTTTGCATCATTATCATTCTCACCAGTAGCTCTGAAAAACATTTCAAGTTTCGTGACCCATAGTAACCATTTAGGCCCAAGCTTGGATGGAGGTCCTGATGTGTCAAATTCTCGTATTGATGCCAGAATGCCTTGCTGCCGGCGTGGTATCTATGCCGGGGCAATGGCTGCTCCATCCTGCTCACCCATCTCTGCAGGTCGCACAGGCACCCCAATCTATGGTGCGAGGCCGCAAACCTGGGGTGTGTAGACTGTGTTGGCGCTATGACACCTTCCTGTACCCCTTTTCAGATTCCGTGATACCAAAGCTGCCCAGAATATTCACTGACCTTATTGATTCATCTCCAAGGTTGATAGACTTTGTGCTGCAAAAGTCCTTTTGTAGACCTTCCCCAGCCACTTGGACCAGTCTGTGCCGGAAGAGGAGTACACACCTTCACTTTAGCATAATCACGGCCTCCACAAGGCAGGAAACCGTGAAGGTTCCAAAAATGACTTCAAAAGAATCACACGGACAGAGCACGAGCACCCTCTCGGGCCGCAACTGTCGCGTGTGAAATTCTAAAATGGCCGCCAATTGCGGCGTCGGATCCGGAGCTGCGTAGTGTGAAGAGATGCCACTTCCGAAGTTTAGCACGTGTAACGGATCCCACACACCTACACAGCATTTCCTCCTTGTCGCCAATGTTGTGACCATTGAGGTGCCCCAGGCGGAGCCACACAGTACGCACGCACACCATATTAATGACTCATGGACACGTCTGCTGGCAATGGGGTCTCGGCGGCAACTGCCGTCTCGGGACTCGTTTATTGATTAAGCGCATGCGTGATTCGGAACGAGGCTCGCGCATGCGTGCACACACCTTTACTACGTAAAAGCCCAGAGGGTGGGAAGAACCGCAGTGGAGGGGGCTGGCCCTATTAACGTGCATGGTCTGCTCCTCCCTCTCCACACCCTCAGGTCACGCTGCAGAGGAGAAGGGAACGAACAGCCGCGGCAGTCCGGTGATTGAAGTGGCGGCGTGGCAAGAAGTCTGGGCAGGAGAAAATCCTGCGTGGTGGAAGAGCAGAAGGAGAAGCTGGCTGGGAAGAGGTGGGGGCACATTAGCAGCCTGGCACATGATGAAAGTAGGCACCAGAGCACCGAGGGGGAGCAAGGAGTCTGATGACCCGAAGGAATTTGAGCAAGTGAGATGTTGACTGGTCCCAGTGAAGTGTCCCAGAGCAGCGGAGCAAAACATAATAAAGCCTGAAAGGGATACATCCTGACTCCATCCGTCATCTGACGGACTACAAGCGGTAGGAGGTCAACAATATAAGGAGGTGAGGCAAGCACTGCTGAATATGTGCATAAGGAATCCAGTAATCGCCGGGCCAGCCTAAAGCAGATGAGACGGCAGGGTGACATGCCAAAACCCCCATGCAAACCAAAAAAAACGCAGGTATCCATGTGTTCCTCAAATCCGCAGCAAAGTCGGCAGCCATAAGGAGGAAGGAGTAGGGACTGAGTGAACCATCTGAAGCTCCCCCACTCAGAGCAGATTTTCTGGCGAGATCCCTCGACGCACTAAAGCAAGATCTGAAAAGCTTGCTGCACTCAAAGATGGCAGACCTACGAAGAGAGCTATTGCCTTCGATCGGTGAAAACAAAAAGGATATTGCGTTGCTGAGAGAGCGGGTGGACCACAACGAAAAATCGCTGGCCAAATTTGAGCCGTGCATGGTGGTAGCAGTAGACACAGTGGCAGAGCTGAGGGAGGCCAACAAGTATTTGTGTTCCAAGTGCGATGACCTTGAGAATAGGGCCCAAAGAGACAATCTCTGAGTCTGATTTCTGAGAGGGGGGCGGAGGGCGGAAGAAGGGAACATTGAGGTATGAATCGAGCATTTCTTTGAAGAACTGATAGCACAATATTTGCAGGCCACCATTAAAATTGATAGAATGGGTCCTGCCACAAGGGACAAGAAAGCCCTCCTAGAGACATTGTGGTGAAACTAAATGATTATAAGTTAAAGGAGCTAATTTTAGGAGAGGCGAGGAAGTCCGGACGTATCGACTTCCGCAACTCGGTACAAATGGACCTACCCGTTTGGTCTGCAGTTTCAAATGGAGGGCAGACTTCACACTCTCTTCACGCTCAAGGCTGGGTGCAAGCTGCAGAATATTCCAGTGAAGACTGGAAACCTGGCGGGCAAGCAGACTATCAGCAGGAAAGGCTTAGGACAGGAGCCTTGGCACACGGCCCCCTCAGGGAAGAAGACCCACGACTGCTGATGAGAACAGAGGGATTTACCAGGACACAGAAAATGGATGTTATAGTAATGAGAGTAAGAGGGGAGAAATGGCATTACAATGTTTGTGTTGTGAAGGCATCATGAAGTATGGAACAGACAAGAGACATCAACTTGAACAAAAGAATATTTATTAACTGAAACGTCAAGATTGCAGAACGCCTAACTTGACTTATGCTAAGGTGGGATTTCCCTACCTAAATGAAACTAATGAAAGTCTGAGTCAAAGATTTCAACTTAAAAGTCTGTGTGTGTCCAAAACCTATCCTTGCCCTCACAACTACAACACACTAATGTGTAGGGATGTAACAGTCAAAAGAAACCGTGTTCAACAAAAGGTTCTGAGATTTCTTCCAGCTCGCAGCTTTCTATCAGCTCGCTTCCCCAAGTATAAAACAGTTCCACAAAAAGTCTCAAAGTTGTCACAGTTTAAAAGCACAAAATGAAGTTCCAGGAATTGTATTTCAGCGTAGTGCTGAACTCAAATGAAAAGGTCACGAAGTCTCAGGGTTCCCTTCCCCAAGACTTGTATTCCATCATAGCTTAAATCACACAACAGAAAAGGGCCTTGGCTAATTTCTTTATCCTTCTTTTGGCCCATGTAGGTTCACTTATTTTCTACAGGTAATAAGAGTTATTGTCAGGATCTCATATAGTTGCTGGAACCAACATTCAGTGATTTATTCAACCTTCAAAGTTCAGCAGTGTCCAAAATGTAACACTGTGTCCAAAATGTGTCCAATGCAGTGATTTTTAGCGCTTGCAGTTCCATTGACTGCCAAATGTATCATGTAGTATTTTCTGTTTAATTATAACGTTTGCATCCAATTTGGTATTCTCTGGACATTGCGTTAGCTTATGCTCTTGGTTTCATTCAGCCTGCAGTGAAATATTTGCACCTTTCGCAATTATGAAATTTTGCATTCAATTCGGCATTCTCTGAATATTGATTTGGCTTCTGCTTTTGTTTTCATTCTGACCGCTATGGAGTATTGGTACTTTTCACTTTAAGAAAACTTCCCACAATCAGAGACTTTCAAAACCGTTCTGTTTTCAGAAACGCGACTACTCCGATACAAAGTATTTCTGGTTCTTAGAAGTTCATCAACGGGAAAAGACCTAGGAGCGAAGACCTTCGAAAACGTGCTTTGTTAACACACGCAACCTCTCCGCTGCTAGTTAGTAGGTATTCCAGCGCCAATCAAAATGTTCATTCATTTGCACTTTGCGTACCGGGTTTCTAACATTACAGAAACTCACTGGTCTCTTAAGTTGCTGTCCTACTAGTGCGCAGCACACGATCTGCAGCTTCTATTGCTCGGGGTCCAACCTCTGCCCCACACCCCTGGGTCGTCTTCTTAGCAATGGGGAACACGCACTTCACTTGAAAGGGAAAAAGGCAGACTTTCCACCCGGCTCCCTAATCAGCTGCCAGTCTGTTCCATGGAGCTCTTGCTCCTATGCCAGGCTGTTTCAGGTCACCTCTCCTGGCAGTCTTTAGCGTCTCGGTGTGCTGTACACCTCAGACTTCTCCACAGCAGTTCCCACTAGCAGCTCGCCTCTCTGGCAGCACAGTTCTCGGCTTCAAATACAGGACTCCCTGTTGCTGCACGTTGTGTTGCTTTTTCCTCCTCCTTTTATACACCCGCAAGTGTCAAACAGGTGGCAGGTGTGTTTTCCCAATCAACTTTCAAACCACCTTACTGGCATCTTCCTCGTCCCAGTACCACAGTGGTGAAAGTGTAAGGTGCTCATTACTCTTGGTTGCCTGTTCCTCGTCTCAGTACTGTCAAGTATCCCACATGGGGAATTGAGGGGATTTGACTTAAAATAACCCATGAAGGACGGGGAAGGGTTAGGTTGGTTGTCATTAGGAAAAGGGGGATACCCTGTCTCCCCTAAGGTCATACCACTCTCAATCCTCAAGGACCCTCCAACCAGGTGATACTCCCTCGCTTCTCTGCCCCCAGAGTTAGTACCCAAAAGCGATGACCTTTTCCTGGCCACCTGCGCAGAGGATCCAAGGGGGTTACGAGTGAGAACACACTCCGGTTTCTCACAGTGGTTTGTGGAAGTTGAAGGAGTTTGCTCACATGTTAGTTTAAGTTGGGGTAGTAGTATCATGAAACAGTTATGAAGGAGAGGAAGACCGCCTGATAGTTCGCAACACCAGGCAGAAGGAGCGGGAAAAGCTTCCAAGCCAACTGACTAGACCACGCAGAAGACACATTTGGGGAAACATGGGACTCACAGGACACCGGGGTTGTACACGCACAGGGCAAACAATGGGACACACTGCAGTACGTCTTAGATATTTCATCAACCATCTTATTAACGGGCGGCTCAACCGTCAAGGGTTTGGATGGGGCATGCAGGGATTGCATTAGCGAATAGTCACAAACCAGATTTAACATTAAGGTCTTTAAATGTCCATGGCCTAAACTCCCTGAACAAGCGCTGACAGCTGTTTAAAGAACTCACACGACGGAACATACACATATTAGCCATGCAAAAGGCACACTTGTTGATCAAAGACCAAGGCCGGCTACACAATAAAGGGTTTCCTGCGCAATTTGTTACTTCAACAGCCACCAAAAGGGCAGGGGTAGCACTTTTCACCAGAAAGAAGGCTATTAGTAAAAGGGATCCCAATGACGATATATATTGCTTAAAGGGAAGATACAGAGTACAAAGACTACAATAGTTTCCTTCTATGCCCCTAACACAGCTCAGAACACATTTATGTTACATTTGGTCTACTGGGAACATAGCAGAAGGGGATTTAATTGTGATGGGGGACATTAACTTAGATATGGCCAGTGAAAAGGATAGGACTGCAAGGAGCACGTATTCTGGGGTGGGGGTAGCTTCACGTAAACTACAGGCAGGCCTGGCTGATCTTAACCTAGTGGATACTTGCTACACCTTGCCTCCAAGAGACCCAGGCTTCATACACACTTCCTATTTTCATAACTCATCTTCTTGAATTCACTATATATTTGCTTCCTCCACCTTCATGAAACAGGCCAGTTCAGTGGAAATCGAACCAATGACACTCTCGGGCCACAGCATGGTGATTGTGTAACTCAGTGGCTGGGTGAGGCGAGGAGGCCCAGGACTCTGGCGCACGCCTCCGGAGGCCCTATGGGATGCCGCCACCCTGAACGATCTCAAGCAGACTATCCGAAATTATTTGAAGATAAATTCCATGGGAGACACTTCAGTGGGCACCCATTGGGACGCACTGAAGGAAGTAGCCAGGGGTATGTACAAAAAAAGGAATAATCAGGATGAAGAAGATCCTACAAGTAAGCCAGTTGTGCCGTGCATGTATGTTTATTTTACATTGACACAGTCCTTTTTTAGTTCATTCAACAATTTATTTTACAGGTCTTTCGATAAGCACGAAAGTTTTTTGGCATCAAACGGACAAAAGTGATTGTGAACGGTGGTAACACGGGTTAAGTGTCAACCTCTGATGTATTGAGGTTAAAACTCCACACTGAAGTACATTCCCTGTATAGATATGATAGAGAAAGAACTATCAAGCAGGGAAAGTATGCCTGAGGCTTGAAAATGGCCCCAGGGTTAGTTCACACAAGGTGTACACAACAGATATTTACACAACATACACGAGGGGGAAGATACAGTTGTGTCACGGGGATCGACACAGGTGTGTTTCGGCCAAAACATGGCTTGATTGAAGCCGGTCTATATGCTGGCCTTTGTCAGGAAAGGCACCATTGGTGCTGCTGTCCGTTGATTCTGTGGGTTTAAGAGAGGCAGTGAGGATCTTCAAAAAGGGGTGATTTAATTAATTTAGGATAGTATTAAATACTGGCCAATTTTGGCCATGGTGTTACATCTCGTGGTGCAACTGAGAAACGGCTTACCTGCTGCTCCGGTGGCAGTGGCAAGCTGGGAACTATCCTCTCGTGGTTGAAGGATAGTGTGTGCGTGATTGCACTTGGGAATATGCCTGAGAGTGCTTCAGGCCGACATCTCTCGGGTTCCCATTGACTGTGAAGGGCCACAGTGGGTCCCAAATCTGAGAGAAAGAGA
This sequence comes from Ambystoma mexicanum, assembly GCF_040938575.1. Lineage (NCBI taxonomy): Eukaryota > Metazoa > Chordata > Amphibia > Caudata > Ambystomatidae > Ambystoma > Ambystoma mexicanum. The sequence goes on from NC_090937.1 coordinate 493,318,202, forward strand.
AAACAGGATCAGAATGCATGATCCTGGATAAGGATTCAGAGGAGTGGATTCGATGATGGTGAGAGAATCCTACTCGGGGTAGACTGCCCTCGAAGAACATGGTGGTGGGCAAGTATGTGCCTATGAGGTGAAGACGTCTGACCAGTGGTTCAGGTGGTCTGTGATGAGTACATCTCGGTGAGCAGGGTGGCTCCCACGGGGGTGGAGTCGTTCCGGTGCAGCGGTGGTCCATGGGGGTGGAACTAGCCGCATGTCGAAATCCTGTATGGCTATCAGGAGTGCGAGAGCGCGCATCGAGTAGCGCTGAGGTCTAGGCAGGAAAATGACCGGTGAAAAGACTGAAATCGATGCAGTGAGACTGGGATGGGAAAAAAGGCACGAGGGGTGTGGAGGACCTAAAGTGCCTGAAGGTGCGCGCATGAAGTGGCGCTGAGGTGTAGTAGGGAACACTATACTCAATGCAGTGAGATCGTGTTGGGATCTGGGGAGTGAGAAAAGGCATGTGGGAGGTGCGAAAATTCGGGTAATTAGGTGCCTGTATGTGGCGGTGTGGACACCTGAAATGCCTACTTTTAGTTGAGTGGAGCCCGGCAGCAGGGTATAGTAAGTGCAAACTGGCAAGCCAAGTCAAAAAGGGGTGCTCTCTGGTCAACAATTAAAAAGCTAAGGTGCTGTTCCCTGGCTATCTTACCGCAGTATGTCCGGCGTACCTCTGTATACGGGGTCCTCAGCTCGAAATGAAACTATGAGGAGAATGCTGGCTGCTGTGTAAATATATATTTTACAAGCTAGGCGGCAGCCAATCAAAACGCGCATTGGAAGTACCCAATGGGTACAGGAAGGAGTTTGAACCAATCGCGTGTTGTCAAGAAGGTGGAGCATAATTGAACTACTCGAATGGTGGAGCATCATGGGAGGTGTGGTCCCAGAAACGGTGCTTGCAGGCTAAAGCAATGCTGAATGGGATGCACTGAATGCAAAATGTGGAAAAGGGTGTGTAGAAAAGGGCAAACCGGTTGGCTCTGGGTCTGGTAGCATTTCATAATAGCTCCATAGAGACACCTATTGTTTATTAATTATTACCAGCGGTGTGATATGACATGCATATATGTCCAATGCTAATGAACCTTTTGTTGTATGGACCCATACAATGAATGGATGCGTATGCACTCAACAGCCTCTCTACCTGTATTATGCCAGCACTCACAATAGGCAGTTTGGACAGATCATGCACCGGTATATACAACGCACTTCCCGCTGGTAATAATTAATAAACAATAGGTGTCTCTATGGAGCTATTATGAAATGCTACCAGACCCAGAGCCAACCGGTTTGCCCTTTTCTACACACCAATGGTGCTTTTCCTGACGAAGGCCAGCATATAGACCGGCTTCAATCAAGCCATGTTTTGGCCGAAACACACCTGTGTCGATCCCCGTGACACAACTGTATCTTCCCCCTCGTGTATGTTGTGTAAATATCTGTTGTGTACACTTTGTGTGAACTAACCCTGGGGCCATTTTCAAGCCTCAGGCATACTTTCCCTGCTTGATAGTTCTTTCTCTATCATATCTATACAGGGAATGTACTTCAGTGTGGAGTTTTAACCTCAATACATCAGAGGTTGACACTTAACCCGTGTTACCACCGTTCACAATCACTTTTGTCCGTTTGATGCCAAAAAACTTTCGTGCTTATCGAAAGACCTGTAAAATAAATTGTTGAATGAACTAAAAAAGGACTGTGTCAATGTAAAATAAACATACATGCACGGCACAACTGGCTTACTTGTAGGATCTTCTTCATCCTGATTATTCCTTTTTTTGTACATATACCCACCTGGGTAAATCAGGACTCCGCCAGGCGCCCTATATTTTCTACCATAAGTAGCCAGGGGTAGACTTATAGCTGGGGCAGCAGCGCTTAAACGGGCTAGAAGGAACCCATTTACTGGAGGAGGTGAAAGTGAAAGAAAAACTGTACATTGAGACGCCCTCACGATGCACATTACGACAAGGTACCATGGCCCAAAGTCAGTTGAGAATACTTTGACCCAGGCTACTGAGCACTGATATGGCTGAAAAGAAATTACTATGAGCAGGGGAACACCCCAGGGAATATGCTGGCCAGAATGCGGAGGGACAAGAGAATTAAGCCTTTATTCACTCCAAGCTAGATGACCAAGGTAGGAAATGGAGGATGAGGGTAAGTAGAGGGAGCTGTTTTGGGACTTCTACTCCACTCTGTATGCGTCCGAAGACCCCAAGCCATGCAACCTAACGACATACTTAAGAGTCCATACAAATGCAAAGTTTCTCCATGGCAAACCAAGAATACCAGGCAATAATTGAGCTACAAGAGGTAATTAGGGCCATAAAGACACTTACATTGAACAAGGCGTCTGGACCGGATGGCCCGACATCCTCCTTTTATAAGGCTCCGGTCCAATTGCTGGAGAAACCGCTCGTAGGGGGTTTTAATGCCATCAGGTAGAGGGTGCTCTTCCAGTGTTGATGTTTGAGGCACAAGTGATCCTCATTCCCAAACCTGGGAAGGATCCTAGACTATGTGCGTCCTAAAGGCCAAATGCACTTCTGAATCTCAATGCCAAGATCTTTACAAAAGTCTTAGCTCACAGACGGAGAAATGCATGCCACTGCTGGTCGACCCAGACCCGTCAAGATTTATTTGGGGGCGAGGAACGGTAGATAACACACGAGTCCTCCATCTCATAGATGAATAAAGCAGGGACACAGCTCAGTCCCAGCTATTCGCCATGGATGCAGAAAAGGCCTTTTATTTGTATTTGTTTATACCGCGCCGGAGCCTGCACGCATCTGGGCACACACAGACACAGGACAACGAAAAGGTACGGGACATCCCGTACCATCAGGAAGGTCTAGGCGAAGAGAAAGTTTTTCAATGCTTTCTTAAATGTATTCATGATGGCATCTGATCGCAGCAATGTCATTCCAAATTCTAGAGGCGTGTTAGGCAGAATCCTGTGCAGTGTTCTTAGGGACCACTACACACAATTAAGACTACAGGTGGCAATACATGTTTTACCTTTGGTACAAGCCTGTACTACTATGTTAAAGTGGTAGCCGTAGCAGAGCAGCCAGGCTTATCTCAAGTGTATATGAGCAGTAGCAGAGATTACACAAAGGGACCACAATTACTGTGACTCAAGCAAACACTAACTAGTACATTTATTTTTAAACCATTTGTTATAAACACAACACTTCCATTAATTCAAAATCACACGTAAAATACACTACAAACAACCAATTCACTTTGGTACACTCTAACTCAAGGTAAGTACCCTATGTTTTAACGGACCGGTGTTGCGAAACAAAAGACGTTATCGGGAATACGTATGCAATCACTTTTTGACAGTAATGACAGTTCGGTCTTACTAAAGAAACGTGCATCTGCGGCAAGAAGTGTTACCGGGGCAAAAACACACTTAGCACCTGAGTTAACCAGAGAGAGTTGAGGGCAAAAATCATAGGCAATATTTTGTCAAGGCAGACAGAATCAGAGAACACGCGTTGACAGAAATTCAAGAGTCAATAGGCCAGAGCCAGTGTCAAGTGGAACCGGGTTCCTGTTGTCGAGGATCACACAGTCAGACAGTTCAAGATTCAACGTTGGCAGGAGTACTTATATATTGTCAACAGAGGAAGCAAAAGTTATATGAAGGAGGGAAGACAAGGGCAAGCCTTGAAGGCGAAGAAAAGGGGTTCACCCGAATTCTTCAAAGAGAACACAGTACCTTATTCAATGAAGAAGCTGGTGCCACGACAGTTGTTCCTGGTAGTTTCCTGCAGACCCACGGTTCCTGGAGCATCGGTGTGAAGGAGGCTGTCTGGAGGGGTCTGCACCACACAGCGATGAGGCTGGCAGTAGAGACAGTGAATAAAAGGTGCGCTTCTTAAAAACAGGAGAGGCTCTTCAGATGGCTGTTCGGACCACTACAGCTGTGTGCAGCGATTTCGACCAAGAAGAGGATCCTCTGGCTGTGGAAGATGAGCTGGTTATCCCCACCAGGCTCAAGGGAAGAAGACTCCGGACTGGATCTGCTTTGGTCGTCTAAGGGTAGATAGCTCAGGACTGCAGTAGGGCTTCACCGGGACGGGGTAGTTACAGCAGCCGTCTTCTTCTCCGCTTCTCTTCATTTCCTTTTAGTTCCAGTGGCAACTCTGACTTCTAGCCCAAGAGACCTGCCTTTTATGCGAAAATCCCCCATTCACACAGCCTGGCTGTGAATCACGCAGCAGGGGGGTTTGTCCAGCCCGGACAACCACCTCAGCCAATCATGGCAAAGTGCGACTTGGGTTTGCTAGGATACCTTGTGAAGGGGGTGACTACACCCCTCCCTCACATGCAGCCCACCTAGACACCCAGGCGCCTGGAGGAGGGCTTCTTGGTAGAAGCCCGCCAAAAGACGGTGAACAAAGAAGGCAAACCTGGTTTGCCGCACAAAGTAAAACACAAGAAGGACTTTAACAAAAAGAAATGGTGAATAAACCCGACCAGAGCCAAAAGAAAGAATATTTGGTCAAGCGGGTTTCTGTTCGAGGCTAATATAATAGCCTAAAACAATACCACGTTTATATAGTATAATCGCGGTCGAAATGTTAGGGTAGATACCACTGCCAACAGCCAAGTCTAAATGTTAAAAGAGCGAAACAATGCTCTCGGAGGTACAGATAAAAAGGGCTAAGGATTAACCCTTTCCAGTACTCCATGTAAGATGGGGTGTACTGGATCTGTGGTTAAATGATGAAGTAAAGTTAATGGCAACTTTACCCCTTTCTGGAGGACAGTAGTCAGCCTCAGAAATGGAGTTGGTGGGAAGTCTAAAAGACAACCCTGTGTCACTGCACTCAAGGTGCTGTGTAACACACAAAAGGGGGCTACTGAAGTGGTGTACTCCAGAGTCCACAATCACAAAAACAGATGAAATACACATGGCAAAACACAGGTAAGAGTGGGAAAAAGAGGCACACTCTTACCAAGTGAAAGAAATAACTCCAGAAATCCAGCAAAGCTGCTGGGGGACTCACTAGGTGAGGGAAATTAGCCATAAAATGAGAATTCTCCTTAACAAGGCGCAGTTAGCAAACGATCTGCCCAGTCCTTTAGATTTCTTAAAAGAGGGGCGAGCAACAAGATTGGTGTTCGTTGATCTTAATGAAGGTAGGGATTCATACCATGAAGCAGACAACTGGGAGATTTCCCATAAAGACACTTGTGAAGTAAAGTCACTGCTTGGAATTGACATCGGGCCATGACGGGTAGCCAGTGTAGTTCCCGTCGATAGATTGAGATATGGCATCTTCGTGAGACTTTTTTACGCTCCGAACCGCATCGTTTTGAATAGTTTGTAGGCGCTGGATGCTTTATTTATCGGCCCCTACAACCACTGCGTTACAATAATCTATTCTTGTTTAGATATGGACGAATGTTCCAGAGTACCTTTAGGTGGTACGAGCAGTTTTTGGCAACTAAGTTCACATGAGATTCCGCACTCAGCATGCAATCGGTTTGTACACCAAGTGTTTTAATTTTCTTCTCAATGGAGATGCAACAGTCCTTGGGTGGAGAAAGTCTTGTAGCAGTTAAGGAGTTTGGCCCTAGCTTGTGAAGAGCCAAAGATAAGTAGCTCAGTCTTTCCCTTATTGAGGCACATCCAGTTTTCTGCCACCCAAGTATGTACTTTATTATAGATATCGTGGAGGAGTAGGCTGTCGGAAGCATAGTTCCCCCGAGATCTCCAGGACCAATTGCATGTCGTCTGTGTAATTGGTCCAAAATACTCCATATCTTTCTAGGAGGCTGCATAGAGTAGGATGTATAGATTAATCAGTACAGGATACATGCATACTCCTTGTGACACCCCACAGGTGGAAAGAGTGGGATCCGTGGTAGCATCCCCCCAGCAGACTTTGGATTGCCTTCCAGTCAGGAAGGAGAGCATCCATTTGAAGGCTAAAACAGAGCAGTGGCAAATGTCCCTTAAGATGTGTAGGAGTCGCTCGTGATTTAGTAAATCGAACGCGGCCGATAGATCTAGTAACACCAAGAGGCCGGACTTGTCCCGGTCCAAAATGCTCAGTTTATGACTCTGAAGATCAATGAGGGCTGTCTCTGTGCTATAAGCGGGACAAAAGCCTCGGATGTAGAATATTCATGGTTTCAATATAGGTCTGAATCCGACTTTTAATTTTATCTAGGATTTTCAGGAAGAAGTTGCAGTTCGTGATAGGTTTTAGATTGGCTGAGTCACTGGGGTCCAATCCTGTTTTTTCCAGAAGGGGAGCGACTGACATTTTTGATACTGTCAGACACTACATGAGTACGAAAGGAGGCGTTAATAAATGGAGCCAGGAAAGGGGTGAACATATGTTATGTTATGTTATTTTGCACTTATATAGCGCCTTATATACCATTGGTATGGTCTGAAGGCGCTGGTAGGTTGAACGCCCTTGGGAACCGCAGTTCAGATCAGTAGAGAGAGTAGGGAGAGTCAAAAGGTGCGTGTGAGCACCGGATATGTGTGCAGCTCGTGCGGTACTTGTGTAATAGCTGTTTCTTATCGGTAGGCGTGGTGGTTGAGAGATCAGGAGAATGTGTTCGTTCTGGCAGGATTTATCCGGAACGGATGTGGCTGCGTTAGGCCTGAGGAAAACGCCTGGCTGGGGGTGTGAGACCAGCAGTGTTTACATAGAATGATGTGTAGTAAGCAGCGGATGTTCGTATGAGAACAGTTATACCGAATGGTGTCATAGTATCTCTGTGTTCTAGTTGAGTGGTGATGTAAAGGAGAGAGTAAGCGTGGTGGTGTGATACGATGGGTTATATGCTTTTTCAATGTGCAAACTTCTAAATGCAACTTTCCCAGAGAGGCTACTGGGCGAAACTTCTAGGCACAATTTTCCACACAGAGGCAATTAGGTACACTTCTGAATTCAATTTATCAGAGAGGCTATCTGGCACACTTCTAAATGTAACTCTCACAGAGGCTATTGGGTATACTTCTAAATGCAATTTTCACAGAGCATCTACTGGGCACACTTCTAAATTCAAGTTTTCAGAGAGGCTATTGGTCAAACTTCTAAATGCTACTTTCCAGAGTGTCTATTGGATACACTTCTATAATCAACTTTCACAGATGCTATTGGTAGCACTTCTAAATACAACTTTCAAAGCGTGGCTATTGGGCATACTTTCTAAATGCAGCTTTCACAGAGGATATTGGGCCCATATCTAAATTCAATTTTCCAGCGAGGCTATTGGGAACATTTCTAGATTCAATTTACCAGAGGGGCTATTGGGCACACTTCTAAATGTAACTCTCACAGAGGTTATTGGGTAATTGGGTACACTTCTAAATTTCACAGAGGGGGTATTGGGCACCCTTCTAAGTGCAACTTTCACAGAGTGGTTATTGTGGACACTACTAAATTCACAGCGAGCTTATTGGGCACACTTCAAAATTCAACTTTCGAGATTGTCTATTGGGCACATTTCTAAATGCAACTTTCCAGAGTGTCTATTGGGCACACTTCTAAATGCAACTTTCACAGAGGATCTTGGGCACACTTCTAAATTCTATTTACCAGAGAGGCTATTGGGCACATTTCTAAAATTCAAGGAGAGGCTATAGGGCACACTTTCTAAATGCAACTTTCACATGCTAACATTCACAATTCCATCTAGATGCGGCGCAGGCCAATATTCACAATTCCATCTAGGAGTGGACATGCTAACATTCACAATTCCATCTAAGAGTGGACATGCTAATATTTCACATTTCTGTCTAGGTGTGGACATGCTAACAATTCCATCTAAGAGTGGGCATGCTAACTTTCTCAATTCCATCTAAGAGTGGACATGCTAACATTCTCAATTCCGTCTAGGTGCGGACATGCTAACATTCACAATTCCATCTAAGAGTGGACATGCTAACATTCTCAATTCCGTCTAGGTGCGGACATGCTAACATTCACAATTCCATCTAAGAGTGGACATGCTAATATTTCATATTTCTGTCTAGGTGCGGACATGCTAACATTCACAATTCCATCTAAGAGTGGACATGCTAACATTCTCAATTCCGTCTAGGTGCGGACATGCTAACATTCACAATTCCATCTAAGAGTGGACATGCTAATATTTCATATTTCTGTCTAGGTGCGGACATGCTAACATTCACAATTCCATCTAAGAGTGGACATGCTAACATTCTCAATTCCGTCTAGGTGCGGACATGCTAACATTCACAATTCCATCTAAGAGTGGACATGCTAACATTCACAATTCCGTCTAGGTGCGGACATGCTAACATTCACAATTCCATCTAAGAGTGGACATGCTAACATTCACAATTCCATCTAAGAGTTGACATGCTAACATTCTCAATTCCGTCTAGGTGCGGACATGCTAACATTCACAATTCCATCTAAGAGTGGACATGCTAACATTCACAATTCCGTCTAGGTGCGGACATGCTAACATTCACAATTCCGTCTAGGTGCGGACATGCTAACATTCACAATTCCATCTAAGAGTGGACATGCTAATATTTCACATTTCTGACTAGGTGCGGACATGCTAGTATTATGGCAGTCTATGTTATTTGGGGGTAAGATAGAGTGGCATGGGCTTTCTGGAGTGGAGTGATTGCTCTACTCCCCACCCATCCCACACTCACGGTTTTGGTGGTGTCTGTTAGCTGCTGGCTTCCTTGGCGTCCCCTGCGGACACCTGCAGACACATCTTGGAGCCGCCAATAATGGAGTCGTCCTTTGCCTCGGGTCCTTAGCCGATGGGCTGCTGGGCAGAGGGCTGCCCTGGACGGAGCAGTGATGAAGGGGGGGATGGGCGGGTCGGGGGCGGGAGCTGGACTAGGGAGGGGTGGTGGGGCGGGCTGGCGAAGGATTCCGGAAGGGAGAGGCAGGGAACCACGGGTCAACGCGGGGCCGGGGGGGGAGAAATACAAAAAGAAAACACGCGGAATGGGGTCGCGGATGGGGGCGCACTCACCTGCTCCTCAGATGGAAAGAGGAGTAGGTGCAGTGGCACGGGTCGCTAGACCCAGCAAGGCCAAACTTGGTGACCAATCAGGGGTGGGGGGCGGGCTGGGAGGCGGGCGGGCGAAGGATTCCCGAAGGGAGAGGCAGGGAACCACGGGTCAACACAGGGCCGGGGGGGGAGAAATACAAAAAGAAAACACGCGGAATGGGGTCGCGGATGGGGGCGCACTCACCTGCTCCTCAGATGGAAAGAGGAGTAGGTGCAGTGGCACGGGTCGCTAGACCCAGCAAGGCCAAACTTGGTGACCAATCAGGGGTGGGGGGCGGGCTGGGAGGCGGGCGGGCGAAGGATTCCCGAAGGGAGAGGCAGGGAACCACGGGTCAACGCGGGGCCGGGGGGGGAGAAATACAAAAAGAAAACACGCGGAATGGGGTCGCGGATGGGGGCGCACTCACCTGCTCCTTATTATCCAGGATCATTTTTGGGGGAATTACATTGTCAGGTCCAGCTGTCGGGTGCATAGTATCTAAGGTGGATAGCAGGTCCAAGCTAGTCCCTTGTGTAAAGCTAAAGGGTCTGCAGTCATCTGGAAATACCGAGGATTGGAGTGGGGGGAGGGGGGTTGCTTGATATGGTTTTTCGAGCAGTGATCTGATTTTAGATTTTATCCCTGGATTTAAGTATTTTTTCTTGGAAGGCATTATGTATTATAGTACAGTCTGCGTTGGTGGGTGTGAACGGAGTCAATTGGGCTTTGAGGAGCATTTCAAACAGGTTCTTTGGTTTGTTATTAGCTTCTAAGGTTTGTTTGTTATCAAAGTTATTTTTTGTTTCTATGATCAGATCTTTGGAGGCTTTCTCAAGAGTCTTCCATGCGTTTTTGCTGCCCGACGAGGGGCGTTTAAGCCAGCCTATCTCGGCCCTTCTCTTTTTGATTTTTAAGGATCTGAGTTCCGGTGAGAACCAAGATTGATGGTTAGGATTGCCCGGATGGCTCGACTTGAAGGGGGCGAATGTATCCAAGAGCAAGGTACATTGTGTGTTAAAGGTCTTGATTAGTGACAGGGGAGTCTGTCTCCGAAGTCGACAACATGATGCTTGTGATGCATTCTTTGAGGTCGGAGGTTGAGACTTTCTTTAGGTTTCGATTTGTGATTGTTTTGTGTGGGTTGGACAACTTGGGGGGGTGTTTGGAGATAGATGTCAAAATTGATCAAGAAGCGATCTGACTAGATGCAAGGGGTGGTATTATTTATCTTGGCCTTGAGATTACATGTAACAATTCAATCTACCTTTGCCGTTGGTGGGGTCTGAGTTAAAAACATATTGGTTAATGTTATTTAGACTGGACTCGAGCAAGATGGCCTCTTCATCAGATGGATCCCCTCGCCAGCGATTGAGGTCTCCCAGGAATAGAGTTGCACTATTTTTCCCTTTAAGGTCTGCTAGTATATGCAGCATTTCATTATTAAAAGGAGTCTATGATGGTTTGGGGACGATAAATTAAGATAATGTTCATGCAACTGCAGGGTCTTGGGGTGAGTTTAAGGTGCAGGACCTTACAACCATTACAGTGGCTGGGTGAGTTAAATAGGGAGGGGTAGCTTCTGGCAAGGATTGCCACTCCGCCTCCCCACCCACACGTTTCGTTTCGGTTTTTGCAGTAGATTGTGTAACCATCAGGAACTGGAAGGGTTATCATGGGCCCACTAGTTTCCGAAATCCAGGTTTTGGTCAAAAATAATAGGTCTGACTCGTCAATAATATAGTCATGGATGTCAGAAGCATGCTTGTTTTTTTTCAATTTAACATTTTATTGTGGTGTTCAGAAATATAAACAAAAACACACTGGCAACGGCATCATATTGTAAAGTACAGACAGTACAGAAACACGGCAGAGGGCGAAAGTAAATGAAAACGGATAGTAAACCCGCCTCCCTGCCCTCAGCTCTACACATAAGTCAGCCTTGCAGCCAATGGGTTAATGGAGGTCTTTTGGTGAGGCCTGGGAATTGTTCAGAATAGTCCATAAAGGGGGCCCATGTGGACAGGAAATTGTGCAGGTTTCCCGCGCGGATGGCTGTCACTTTTTCAGTCACTGCAATTTCCCAGCATTTAGACCACCATAGTGGGACCGAAGGGCCGTCCACATGCTTCCAAAGTCTAGCCATTGCCACCTTTGCCGCTAGTAGGAGATGTGTACGAAGCCGAGAGGTTTGTCCATCGAGCGGGAATTACCCTCCCCAGAGTCCCCCAAGAGTATGATGCCGGGATCCCACGAGAATCCAAGGCTGGTGATTTCCTTTATGAGGTTTGTCACCTCTCATCAGTAAGTCTCCGCTTTGGGACAGGTCAATAGCAAGCGGAATAAATTGCCCTCAGACAAACACCCTCGCCAACAATTCGGGGAGATTTCAGGGTTGGATTTATGCAGTTGGGTTGGGGTGATATAGTACCTGTAACATAGTTTATATCCACCTTCCCTGTTGGTGATACATTGCATGCACTTATGTAGTCATTCCCAAATCTTTCCCCAATCAGCTACCTCAATTTCCCGACCCAGGTCCCTCTCCCAATCAAGCATGTACTTATCTTTTTTCCCCGGGTCGGATCTATCCAGGAGTCGATAGAGAGTCGAGACCCTGCCCCTCTGTGCCAAAGCGGTTAAGGAGAGTTCCAGTGCGGTTAGTCCTCTGGCCCCACTCTCTTTCACCGATTTATGGGAAACCCATTGGCGAAGCTGGACATAGTGAAACCGTTCCAATTCTGCCACCCCAAATTTCACCTTGCAATCCTCAAATGTGATGGGGGAGCTCCTTTCCAGTAGGTCCGACAGCTTTTCCAGACCACCCTCCTTCCATGCCAAGAAGCTGTGCGGGGGATTTCCTGGCGTAAAATCCGGGTTATACCAGATAGGATTGAGTGGGCCCCTTGAACCACTAATGCCCTATTTCCTCGTTGCGACTTTCCAGCAGTTAACAGTGACCATTGTAGCCGATAGTGGGCTCTGATTGGGCTAGGCTCTGATAGTGGGAAAGTAGGGCAACCCCGATAGAGGAGAGGGGCACCGGGCCTCCTCCAGCTGTCTCCACAATGGTTGGTTGGTGGATTGGGACCAGGTGTACGCATGGGATAATTGTGCTGCAAGCGCTATCTAGCTACATCTGGGACCCCCAGCCCTCCCCTGAACCTGCCTCGAAACATAATTTTCTTTGAAATTCTAGGCTTCTTTCCACCCCAAACAAATTTTAGAATGTTCCTCGGTAGGATATGGAGTGGGATGATGATCGGGAGTGACATAGATACAGTAGTCGAGGGAGCAGATTCATTTTCACGGCGGCAATTCGCCTGAACCAGGAGATCTCTTGACTTTCCCAATGTTTTAAATCTCTCCAGAAATCGTCCCATAACTGAGGGAAGTTACATCGGTACAGCCTGGAGATGTCACTGGGGATCTGAACCCCGAGGTATTTGAGTGCCGTCTCTGCCCAGGGAATTGGCAGATGGGGACCAAGCTCTGTCTTTTGCGCCCCATTGAGGTTAATTGCTAGTGCTGACGATTTGTCCAGGTTGACCCGAAACCCTGAGACCTGCCCATATTCCTCGATTTCCTCCCACAAGGGATCTAGGGATGAGGTGTGGAGCAGTTAGAGTTAGCAATACGTCATCAGCATATAATGCAATCTTGTACTGCGCCGGATCAGACTTGCAAAGGGCTCCATTGATAAAGCAAAGACCATTGGCGAGAGGGGGCAGCCCTGCCTTGTACCACTAGTAATCCTGATTGGCTCAGATCTGGCACCGTTCACCCTTAGCTGGGTAGAGGGGCGTTGGTAGTTAGCTAAGATCCATTTAATAAAATTTGGCACAAACCTCAAGTGTGAGAGCACCGCTTTGAGATAGCCCCAGTCCATCAGGTCAAAAGCTTTGTGTGCGTCCAAGGACAGCACCACCATGCTCTCCCCCATTCTATGAGCACTCTCTACAATACCAATGGTTTGACAGATACTATCTTGTGTTCCCCTTCCTGATTGGGCAATGCCCGGAAGATAGGCTTTCAGTCGTGTAGCTAAGACTTTCGAGAAGATTTTCCCATTGTTGTTCATGATGGTAATTGGTCTATAGGAGGAGGCCAGCTCTGGGTTCTTCCCAGGTTTGTGGATAAGAATCGTCAGCGATTCCGTCATAGACCTAGTGACTTAGGCCGTCGAGAGAAAAGAGTTAAACAGGGTGGTGAGCTGCAGGGCCAGGATTTGTATATAAGTTTTATAGAATTTTACAGTGAGCCCATCTGGTCCCGGCGCAGTGTTCTTTAGGTATTTGATGGCATCAATTATTTCCTCTGCCGTGATTGGAATTTCAAGGGCAGATAGATGTGACCGAGTATGGGGGTTGCAGAGTAAGAAGAAAGAGGGTAGGTTCGCTGGCGCCATGGGTGGCCATTACCGCTTTGTGGTGATCCACCAGCTCTGCCAGTTTATCTGCCTCAGTGTAACTAACGCTACCGTCAGCGCCAACCAGGCGGGAGATATTATTCCTGAAATGTGTTTTTTTAAGTTTATATGCAAGTTTATATGCAAGAATTTGGTAGTAGAATTGTTTTGTGGAAGCTATGGACCTAGCGGACCGATCGCCCCAGTGCATTTCAAGTGCAGTCTTGGCCTTCATCAAGGCCCTCTGCACTTTCCGTGTCCTGCGGGAGATTACTTTTTTTTCCAAGGCTGCCAACTCTTGCTCTAATTTCATCGACTCTAAACGCGATAGTCGGCACCGCCCCCCCCCCCGACCGCACGGATAAGCGCCCCTCTCACTACCGCCTTCATTGTGTCCCAAGTGGTAGCTACCCCCCACGTCAGGAGTGGTGTTTTCGGTAAAGTAATTAGTGTCTCACCAATTTCTCTCCGGACAGAATCGTCCAGAAGGATGCGATCATAAAGTTTCCAAACTCGATGGGGTGGACGCAAGTGACCTGTTATGCTAAGAGCCACTGATATGGGGCCATGGTCCGAGAGCATTCGGGTGAGAATCTCCACCTTGTCCAGGCATGGGTAGAGAGTGCTTGAAATAAGTAAAAGGTCGATATGTGAGAAACTCCTGTGTGCGTGTGAGTAATGAGCGTAATCCCGCGCCCCAGCGTTAAACAGTCGGCATGCATCCACGGTTCTCTAAGAAGCCTTGCGAAAGACAGAGCCTGGGTGTAGTCTGAGTTGGTTGGGGGTGAGTTTTGTCAAGCAGGGGATCAGGGACCAGGTTGAAGTCCCCTCCGCAAATGCAAGAATAGTCGGAATTAGGCTGTAATTAATTTATCCTGGGAAGAGTTAGGACAGTAGATGGTGGCAATGGTGATAGGGAGTCAACCAAAAGTCCCTTAACCAGGAGACACCTCCCATTGGGCTCCCTTTTTACAGTGATTCTGGATAGGGGACCCTTGCGCTCAGCAAAATAGCCACCCCCCTCCACCCCTGTTTCACTTTTCATCTGGCTGCAGTAAATGTGTCTCCTGGATGAATACTATGTCCCACATTAACAGATCGAGCCTGCGCTCAACGGATCTGCACTTCCCAGGAAAATTGAGGCCCTGGACGTTCCAGGAGAGGAGTTTGAGGGTACCACTATTGTCTTGCCCCACAGGGCGGGGCAGAAAGGCTAATTGTGAAGTAGGACCCCCCCCCCCGACCATGTCCCTCGCTGTTGCAGAGTAAGTGCTGCGGCAATGTGTTTCAGAGATAAAAGTAGCTGACAACATGAAACCTTTTTCCCCCCACTTGAGAGAGGAGAGGGTGGGACACTCTGAACCAACTAGGAGTATCCTCATCATCCTCTTGATCCCCCCCACCCGTCCACACCCTCCAACCCTGAACCAGAGAACCATCATACCCAACGGGGCAACTGGAAGAGCTCCAACAACGAGCTCAGTGGCCACCCGGGCCTAGCGTGGCAGCGACCGGACAAATCAAATGTTCTAGAACACAAGGCAATCTAGAATCGATGAGCAGTACATCCCCACACTTTATGGTTCAGGGACTAGTAACATCAAGACTAACCCACGCCAGTTCCTATAAACACTGGTCTGGGAGACAGCAGTGGGAGCACCAAATTCCACAAGGTCATCCCCAGACAGGGGCGGTTCACTAGAGCTCCAGAGCCGAGAAACCCCAGGGGGAGCCCAAAGTTCGCAGAGTTCCGGCTGGAGGGAGATTCAATTCAGTCTGGGTCCGGCTTCTTGCGGGGCGGACCGCAGATACTGCGCTTTCTGCCGACCCTGGACCATGACGCTGTAGGATGTTTCTTATGGATGTGCAGAGAGTGCACCTCTGAGTCAGATTCCTCGCCCACTTCTGAGATGCCTATGAGCCCCTCAGCCTCGTTTAGGGTACGAATTTGGTGTTTTGCGAGCCCTCCCAGGAGAGTCTTACAGACGTGGGAAAGCCCCTGTGGTAGAGAATCTTCCTCTTGAGAAGCCAGTCGGTAAATGGATTGAGGGCTTTTCTTTTCTGAAGGGTGGAGCTTGCAAGGTCTTGATATAGTAGGATATTAGACCCTCTAAAGGAGATTTGCTGCATTGATCATGCTTCGCGCATGATTTCCTCCTTTAAATTTAAAGAAGTGGACGCTGGGGGGCGTGGCTTGGAGCGCCGATGCCGCGGCTGCTCCTCTAAAAGCCTCCGTGCCGGGCCCATCAATAATGCAAGATAACTGGAGTTTGGCACTAAATCTCAGCCCCCCCTCTTCACTCCACATGAGGGGAGCAACCAGAGACCTCGCGGGCCAAAACTGAGGGCTGATAGAGCCCGGGGAACCCCTAATTCCACCCGGCGATCTCTCGCACCGGGAGCCGAGGAGGACCAAGATGGCGGGCGGGATCTCGCACTGACGCGGTCCCTGGACATAGAAAGGACTGAGGCCCTGCTGGAGGTCCTCTTTGTGGCGGACAGGGGGAGGAGCCCCCTGTCTGCATTGCGGCCTGTGGTGCCCTATCCATCCTGAAGCCCCCCCACTGCCTCCAGCCCGATCCCGCGGCTCCCTCCTGCAGCTGACGCCAGACCTTGAGCTGCACTCCTCCCGTGGCATCGCTGCGGCCGTGGCGCCAAGGACCCGAGAGGGCTCACGTTGTGGCGAGCGAGCTCCGGGCTCCCCGTGCTCCTCCTCCTCTCCCCCCCTGCCTGCTACCTCTCCGGGCCTCGGCCCAGGCCTGCTGGGGCGGTCCAGTCGCCCCCGCCCGCAGAGGCACAGATGCGGGGGGGGCCGCCTTGAAGTGGGGCCAGCTGGCAGGCCCCCCCCCTCTCCTCTCGTATGGGACCAAGCCAATCTGGCACAGCCTCGGGACGTCTCCAAGGGCCGGAGGCCCTTCTTACCCTCACCTGGGGCACCCCGGCCCACCCAGCCGCCCTGAAGAGGCGCACCACCGGCCTTCCCACCCCCCTTGGAATCCAACCGGCCTTCATCTTTTGCCACATTCCACAAGCGGCATATCGTCACCCTATTCCTGCGGTGCCTCTGCCCACTCAGCGGAGCTTGGAGGCCAGCTCCTCACCCCGGAAAGGACAAGCAGAGAACCACAACAGGGCCTCCGAGAGCTGCACCGGCGGTAGGGAGGACCTCCCACTTAAAGGTAAGCCAGCTTCACCTGACCACTAGGGGCCCCCTCACAAGGCTTGCCCGGATACCCAACCAGCAACATAGCCCTAAATACGGTCCCCCCTCCTCCTCCTCCTTCTTCCTGGGGCACCCCGGCCCGCACAACGCCGAGTGGAGATCGGCTGCCCGTTGCGGGAACGGATACCTCCCACACCGACACTCTGGCCAACAAGAACACCGAACAGAGGCACTGAACGCCCACCATCCTATAGAGCTACTATGGGCAATCCCGATGACCTTCATCTGGCTGCCCCAGCTAGTCAAATAACGAACACCTCAACACCTGCCCCCTTCTCCACAACAGGAACCCACCATGGCGAAGCAATCAACGGCCAATAAAAACTCTGACATCTCCACAATGTTACTGGCAACCGACAAAGCCAAGAAAACTGATACCCCCCCCTCAAAATAGCCCCACAAAAGACTGCAGATGATAAAGAATACCTAGCGACCAAGGAAGACATCCAGGCCTTTATGGCAGACATTAAAACCAAATACAGATCATGCATGATGGAACTCACCACGAAACTTGAACATACTAACCAAAGGGTTACAGAAATGGAACAGCGCATAGGGGAAATTGAAGACCGCTCTCAGGACCAATCAACCTCGATGGAGCAGATCCAATACTCGATCCAGTCCCTGCAAAATAGGTGTGAGATTCTTGAGTTTAGACAGGAGGACCTAGAAAACAGGGCTCGTCGCAATAACCTCAGAATCCGGGGTGTCCAAGCCTCGATCCCAGACAAAGATCTCCCTGAATATGTGGGGAACTTTTTTCAAGCCCTCCTCCCCCACCTAGACAAACCGATGCTTCTACTGGACCGTACCCACAGGCTGCGCCCTGGACATGGGGTGACAACAGACCCCCCTCCTGATATGATAACCAGGGTGCACTTCTTCACAACCAAGGAAGCCATCTCGGAGGTAAACCTCACAGGAGACGAACTATCGTTCCAGGGGTCCCCTCTTCAGATTTACCAGGATCTCTCACTACTCACCCTACAGAAGAGAAAAGCCCTCCGCCCTCTCTCCCTTTTCCTCCAAAACCACCAGATCTGATACAGATGGCTCTTCCCTACAGCCCTTCAGTTCACCTACAACGGATCCCTCCGAAAAATTTCCCATCTGGAGGACGCTGAGAAAATCTTACACTCAGGCTCTCCGGAGGGCACCCCAGTGCGCACAGAATCCCACAACAATGGTGAACCCTCAGCCTCCCCAACAAAAGCCAAGGGGACTCCCTGGTCCCTAGATACGGGAAAAGGAAATGACTACCGGCATGCCCCCCACAGACCTACGACAAACCTTCGCCCTCCCCGAACCCTCCGGAACCCCCGGATTGCCCTCCCGAAAGCACCAACTCCTCAGCTGTTAAATATAAGCCTATCGATGGGCCCCCCCATGGCCCATGCCCATTTCCAAGGCACAGACCATCAATGAGTCCTTGGAATTACTTTTTCATCTATTTACCAGTCTCCGCCACGTTGGCGGAGTGCATGGCTTTGGCCATATTGGCCGGGGGGGGGTCTGTTTCGGAAACCCCCAGGCCCCCCCATGTTGTACAAGTTGGGGTCCTCTCGTTGAAGACTCCGTTTAAAAATTCAGAGACAGAGTGACCAGCAGTTACTACACCCATATAATGGCGGCTAGTGCTCCTCCCTCAGCTGCAGTGGACCCCAGGGGCTCTCAAACTCTGTCATGAGCACTACTCCGAGGAGCCAGGACTGGCCCAGCGCCCCCGGAAGCAGACCCTTCTTCCACATCTCCGGACCCAGCAGACCCCTACAGGGGCTCTTTGGACCGTGTCCTGGCGCCAAAGGCGCCGGGCTCATATTGATAAACTGTGTAATAATGCTTGGGTGGACTTACCTGAGGCAGACCATGCTGCATACTTACCCAGAACAATCCAGTCTGGCTGAGTCCCCAGCCATCAGGGCTGGGAGGAACTATTTCCTCTATTCAGGAACTCTTTTCTTACCTGGGTGGGGCCGGTGGAAGAACACACACCTGAAGCACTTCTCTGCTATTTAAACCACGCCCGATGGAATACACGTGCTTCGCGTTATTCTGCATCAGCAGCAGGACGCTCACCGAGTCGGCTCCTGCATCCTGGCTCCTGACACGCCCGCCAGCACCCGGAACACCTGCAAACAGACAAGAAAAGAGAAGGCGAGCATTAGAAATTATACTTACCGGAATCCGGCCTCAGCAATCCTACCTCCGACGATCCTGCAAAGGAAAGGTACAAGATTAGCAGCGCTCTCAAACGCCCGCAGCCGCGCCACCTTGCCTTACCCATCCGTGGCCTCGCCGAACTCCACCGCGGCCACGACGCCGGCAGCATCTCGGCACCTGAAAGACAGAAAAAGACAGTCATTAGAGATGCCCGCTCTAAAGCGCCCACATTTCTTCCACTTACGTACGTGCCTCATCACGTGCGACAGCGGCTGTGTCGCCGGCAGCATCTCGGCACCTGTAAGCAGAAAAAGACAATCATTAGAAGTAAGCAGTCGCTTTTCTTTCACTTACCTTCCTCCACCGCGGCGACAACGCCAGCTACATCCCAGCACCTGCATAAGAGGAATACATGGTGAGCACTAACTAAGCACGGAGAACAAATACTCACCAAGAGACTTACCTGCTTTAGGTTTCTGGGCCCCGGCTCCTGTGGAGAAAAGACACTCATACTTACGGCTACCGCAGGAGAGACGAAAGGACACAGTGTCCGCAACTATTTCCCATCCAGTGAAGTAACTGGATTCTACGCACCCCTGCACCTGAAGCAGGATGGAGAGCTCATCTTTACAATACTTAAGGTGAGAGCTCGCAGAACCCAAGTTGGGGGTCAAGAAGAGTGAGAAACGGGAGATTGGTGGGAACACATATCCACCCCAGCTGGTAATCAATCCCTTTTCTTCCACCTGCAGAAAACTTACTCTACAAGCCAGGCAATCCAAATTCGGAGGCCTCGTCCAGAGCATCTTCCGGGCCCTGCACCTCACGATAGAAGAAACGGTAGCAGTCCAGTTCGGGTCAACTTCTTTGTGGGAATCAGGTGAGCGTTACAAACTCTTCAATGTGTCTCCCTTAATGTTAAGGGCCTGAACTCCCCGGCTAAACGCAAGTCCATCATCCAGCGACTCCTAGACGAAGACAAGGGCGTAGCCTTGCTGCAGGAGACCCATTTGCTCCCGGAGGACTTCGGCCGCCTTAGACCCAAAGAATTCCCATTGCAGTTCCTGGCCTTGGATGGTACCAAAAAAGGAGGGACGTTGATCTTTTCAGAAGGGGCCTAGACCCTTGGATCCTAGACTCCAAAGTAGATCCAGAGGGCCGCTACGTGGCAATCAAGTGCTTCCTACTGGGCCAACTCTATGCGCTGGTCTCCACCTATGCTCCTAATGTGGACCTGACGGCTTTCTACGACTCGCTGGGCACGACCCTCTCAGCCTTCTCAGAAGGGTTGAAGGTGATTGGAGGCGACTTCAACAGAGTCCCGGACCCCATGAAAGATAAGTCGCACCCTCCCTCCTCGAAAGATCTTAACACGGCCCTGGGAATTCTGCACCTCTTCAGGACCCTGGAGGTGGTGGATGTCTGGAGGGTGCTCCATCCTACAGAAAGGGACTTTTCATTTTACTCCTACGTCCACAGAACTTTCTCCAGAATTGACCTTCTCCTAACTACCCCGCAAACCTTGACCTATACCAATGAAATCTCAATTGGAACATGGACTATCAGATCGTGCACCAGTAACCCTGGAACTCCTAGCCCACCAGGCTACCCCCCCTCCACCGCGCTGCTGGGCCCCATTTGACCCAATTCTAAACGACATGCCCCTGAGAGATGCAATTGCCTCCACGATCCGTAACTTCTTTAAGGAAAACCGCAATGAAGACACCTCTCCGGCGAACACATGGGATGCCAAACCCGCCTCTCCCTGGTTAAGGAGCTCCAAGAAGCGGAAAAAACACACAAGCTGAAGGGATGGTCCCCGAAGACAACGGCCAATCCGCACTGCAAGTAACAAAATCGAGGTGCACTACGCCGAACACACAGCTCATCTCCTGGCTAAAGCGAAGTCATTTTACTACGCCAAAAATAACAAAGCAAATAAACTGTTGGTGAGCAAACAAGCCAAAGCGAGACAGACCAATACCATCAGCGGGCTACGGGACCCCCATAGTAGCGTCCACTATGCGGAGTGAGAGAAACAACAGTTGGCAGCAGACCACAAGCACTGTCCCCTACGCCCAGAGACCGGAGCAAACAGAGGGAATACCTACAAAAGGCGACGCTACCCCACTTGGAGGAGACAGCCCGAACAAACCTCGATGCACCTATCACAAACGAGGAAGTTGAGGAAGTTATTAAAGCCCTCAGAACACGGGCCCCAGGGTCCGTCGGTTTCTCTGCCAAATTTTACAAAATGTTCCGACTGCAACTGGTAACCCCTCCGGTCCCCCTCTAACTCCTTCAGGGGCTCGGCCACGGTCACTCCCTCGATGGCAGAATCTATCACAATCTTGGTGCCTAAACCGGGATAAGACCCGAAAGACTCTGACTCATACAGAACAATCGCCTTGATGAACATTGACGCTAACATTTATTCAAAGGTCCTGGCCAACCACCTTTCAGCCATCCTACCTGATATAATCCAACCAGACCAAGCAGGCTTCATCGTCAATAGATCAACAGGAGATAACGTTTGCAGAGCCCTTAATTTAATTGATCTCACAACCCGGAAATCACAGAAACTAGTCTAGGTGGCTTTAGACGCCGTCAAAGCGTTTGACAGGGTGGACTGGACCTTTATGAGCCAAACCATGGAAGCCTTCCAGATCTGACCCATGTTCCAGAAGATGGTCTTAGCGAATTATCAAGCTCCGAAGACCCTCCTTCAAATCAATGGAGCCCTTTCTACCCCAATACCGCACGGCTGTGGGACCAGGCAGGGATGTCCGCTCTCCCCATTACTCTTTGCCATGGTGATGGAACCATACTCCCAGAGGATCAGAGCAAACCCCAACATCAAAGGCCTGCAAATCGGACTCACCCAACATAAAATAGCCCTTTATGCAGACGACGTCCTGCTTACTCTTGCGGAACCCGCTCGGTCCCTGCGCCACGCCATGACAGAAATAGACAATTATGGAAAAGCCACAGGCTTCTCGTTCAACTACCACAAGTCAGTAGCCTTGGGGTCTGGTCGATCATCGGGCGACCGGGAGGCCCTCTCCACCCTACCTTGGAGTTCAGATCCCGGCAGACCCTAAAGCGGTTTACCAGGCAAACTTCCCCCCACTCTTCCGAAAAATAGAAAAAGACCTGAAGAGGTGGGCAACACAGGAAATCTCCCTGATGGGACGCATCACAGCGAGCAAAATGAATCTCCTGCCCAGATTTCTGTATGGCTGCTCCGCTCGCCCCGTAACAATTCCCCCCGACCGCCCTCCAGGGACTCCAAAGGAAACTGGTCCAATTCATCTGGAAGGGGAAAAAGTCCCAAATCCCCCTGAGAACAATGCTGGGAAATGCTCGCCTGGGAGGACTAGGAGTACCCGACCTTCAGAATTATCAAATAGCAGCCCAGCTAGCCCACATTCATGCCTGGCTAATGTCCTCGGGCGCCCCCGATGGACAGAGTTAGAACAAGCACGGATCCCTCTTCCTCTACGTTTTCTCCCGCACACCCCACCCCATCTCCGACAAAGTACAGACGTACACCTACTCTCCACCAAACACAAGTTAAAAACATGGGACTGGGCGCAGCAGCAACAAAAGATCCCGAAGGGCCTTAGCCCCTTCTCCCCGGTCTTTATGAACCCCGCTTTTACCCCCGGAACCACCCGCGAACATTTGAACAATGTAAAAAGTCCTTTTGGCTGAAAGAAACCGACAGGTTCAACCATATGCAACTTTGCCACTGGTGCTCTCACCCACCAACCCGGGAAGCAGCAACGCGCATGCCAACTCCTCTTGAACTAACACTGCAAGACCTCCCGACCCGGGGAAGAATCTCGTCTTTATATAAACGGTGCGCAGGAGATTTTCTCAGCTCCTGAACCCGAACAATGGCCCAATGGGAGGCGAACCTGGGGCACCCGCTAACTGACCAGAACTGGGTGGATATTTGGACACGAACACACTCAGCGTCCTCCTGCATCAAAAACCGAGAATGTGCATACAAACTCCTACTGCGGTGGTACTACCCACCCCCTAAGGTTTCACCACATAAATCAGGCCTTAAACCCCACCTGCTGGAGACAATGTGAACAGCCAGGTACCTTTTACCGTATGTGGTGGTCGTTCCCGAATGTGCAACTGTTCTGGTCCCAATGTGTGACCACATTCGCAGACATCTCCCGGAAGACAATCCCACTTGAACCCGAAACCATTCTTTTGGGGGCCCCAGTCCAGGGATGCTACCCAAGATCCGGAAGAAAGGCCGTTCTCTTGACGCAATGTCTCCTGGCTGCGTGGATTGTGGTGGCCCGCACTTGAAGACCGATGACGGTCCCCCGATGGCACTGTGGTGGGGAAAAATGTGGGACATTCTGATCGCAGAAAAGAGAACCGCGGCCAGATCCGGAACTCTGCACCGCTTTCAGGATGCTTGGGCCCCATTCCTAGACTACAACCGGAGGTTCCCAGCCATAACCTACCTACCCCGGAACACCGTGAGAATTCTGGAAGGAACAGCGACATGTCAAGGGGAGGAAGAAGCATAGGGGGGACGGGTGGGGAATGCGGGAAAAGTTGGGGTCTGACTGCCATGTGCTGATTGTATTTGTAATGTTTTCACTCTGCCCTGTTGCAAAAATAAACAAAGTTTTTAAAAAAAAAGAAGTGGACGCTGGCGACGACACCCGGAGGAGATGAGGCGGCCTGTCTTGGGGTTGTCCTGTGAACCAGGTCTAACTCCAAAGGGGAATCATCGGGTAGTGTGATTATGAACCTGAATAAGTCCAGTATATAACCTGCCAGGTCTGCTTCGGAGACGGAGGCTGGAATTCCTCTGAGGCGGATGTTATTCCTTCCTGACCTGTTCTCCGCATCCTTCTGCCTCGCCTCAAGTACCTCGCAACGCGCCTCAAGGGCCAAGAGTCTGTCCCGGGCTTTCTCCGATTTAAAGGATTGCTCGCACAGGGCATTCTCCACCTCCACCGTACGGTTCTCCACAGCCGCAACTCCCTTGTCGAGGGAGTCTATCTTTTTTGTTACATTTTCAGTTCCCTTCTGAATTTCTTTGGTGAGGGCTGTGACTAAGTCTCAAATCTGTTTTCGTGGCCAGGTTCTCGGATTCCGGGGGCCTCCTGGGAGGGGTTGGGAACCGCTACCTGGTCCACCAGAGGGTCCGCCCTTGTAGGCCTCTCGAGTACATTGTTCCCCAACAGCGTAGCAATGTCCGTTTGCTTAGTGGTCTTATTGCTTTTTGCCATTGCAGCAAGAAGATTGCGGGGTGTTGGGCCGCAGAGGGGAAATCGCCAGAGAGTCCTCCCAATCCCCCTTTATGAGAAGTTAGCCGTCCCCGGTGCACCCCCGAGAATCACGGGAAGCAGGATCCACCTGCACGCAAAGAGCCCAATGCGATAGACTCCGACTGGTCGCCCACACAGTGGTTGCCCCAAGGTGCCTGGAGAGCCATTATTGTAATTCCAGGGGCTTGTGCTGGGGAATGTTCCAAATGTAGCTAAGCAGGTGCTCAACGGGGGGAGCCACAGCCGACACAGCACCTTCACCGGCGAAGCGAGAGAGATGTGTTGGTGGAGAACACCTCACCCAGAGGCCCTGCGGAACTGGCGGAGAGGGCAAGGCACAGGGCCACACCAGTGGAAGGAGCGGGCAGCAGTTGACAATGATGGGTAAGTCCACACCGGATCCAGGGCATCACAGAGCACGCAAGCCGAACGACAGCCGAGTGGTAATGAGAGGAGCATATATGCAGGGAGACGGACCCCGAGGAAACTCACCGGGCACACCGCAGCTCAGATCCACCCCCTGGGAACACCCTGGAATGACGAGGGCCCAGACAGAGACCCTACCACCACGGCCCCGGACTAGCAGGAGGGGCCCAGATGGGCAGGCCAGGCATCCGGGGCTCATCGCAGGGGTGTAAAAAGCACCGGGAGCTCCATGGGAACGCAGCAATGTCTACCACAGGAGCCCCGGGGTCCGCTCGGCGGGGAAGCCACAGTCCACCAACACATGCAAGGGGGCACTGGAAGGGTCCGTCTCCGATGCGCTGCTCAGGCTTTACACTGACAGAGAGGGCAGAGAGATCAGATGCAGTCAGATGAGTCCCAAGCATCATGTCCCCCTATCACAGTGTTTCCGAGGCGAAAGGTGATCCAGCAGGGAGCCAACACACTCATCCAGAGGCCAGTCGAGCAGAGCCCAAATCCTGTTCACGCCAGGCCCAGAGGTCTGCTCATTAGCCCAGGCTCCCCCTCCGTGAGAGCTGCAATGAACTCCAGAAAGACCTGGCCGCCATTTTCGCGCCGCTCACGCGCTGGGTCAAGTAGCTTGGAACACGGAGACCCCAGGGTTGTTCAGAGTCAGCAAAACAGCGATAGCAGCATCTTTCCTTCCTCATTCAGGCTGGGTCGGATTTCTTGCAAAACGGAGCGGAGAACCGCTGAGATCATGCTCGCCATTTAAAGCCAGCAAGGAGCTTCAAGAAGCCATACCTCACTCGGCGGCTTCAAGCCATGCCACCCCCCAGAAGCATGCTTGTTTAAAGACTATTTTGCAATGCTGCTTGGAATGTTTTGTCATCAGCCTTTTGTCTGGCTGACGCCTCACTATTAGGGGCAGCTTGATGATTAGTTGCTGAGACTCGCAAAGTAAGGGATTGTGGGGTTTTGTCGTTACTCCAGAGTAATGTGTTCCAGGGTGTGGGGTTCATTTGGGGGGCCTTAACGGGAGAGCGGTTCAGGCTGTCTACAGTCCGGGAATCATCAATAGTCTTCAATTCAACTGGTGTCTTGCTGATTTCCTCAGGGGTTTGGGATTTGTTTGGTAAAGAACATGCCCTGGGTGGCTTACTGCAATCATCAGAGAGAGGGCTGGTGGAAGGGTTTGTGCCCATTATGGGTGGAATGGCTGCTTGTGACTGTAAGGGGTTGTTCCGGGTATTAGATCTTTGATCCAGAAAGCGGGAAACTATCCCCAGTCATTCAGCCTTCTGACAAGCAAGAAGAAGGTTGAGAAGTGAGGGGTATTCCATTTTTCATAACGGTGCACTGGCGTAGGCGTGGAAGTCAGTGCACACCGAGGGACAACGATCAGCAGGAGAAGCAGATTTCCTACCAGGAGACCTGTTTCGGGGCTCCTGCTGCGAGGACCCGCTTGCCATTGAAGCGCTGGCACTGAAGCGCCTGGAATTCCAATTTGTGCTGTAAGGGTGTCTGGGAGATGTAGTTCCCAGTCACTCGCACAAACTACAAAATATCTTTGACAGGGTAAGATGGCCTTGGCAAGTTCAATTTCGGGCCCAAAATGTAACAGATTATCTTGGCAAAATATGTGGCATTATCAGCATTAATAATGGTGAATGGAGTCCTCACAGTCCTTCAGCCGAGTAGGGGCACAAGGCAAGGTTGCCCTCTGTCCCCGCTACTTTTTGCTTTAACCATGGAGCCGTTGGCCGCTCGCATACATAACAATACTGACATCTCGGGTATCAGCTTTGGGGGCTTGCATCACAAAATAAATCTTTTCGCAGCCGATCTAATCCTGTCATAGTCTGATCCCCTGGCATCCTGAACCGCCATAGAGAAAGAGCTGGACTCCTTAGCCTCAATGTCTACCGTAGACTCAGAGTGGAGCTGGAGCGTAAGTACTCCAATAGCTAAACCACCAAAACTCTAAAATATCTGGCAGTAAATATCACACCCAAATTGGCAGACCTGTTTGGCGCCAATTATTTTTCCCTAGTCTGGGAGATTAAGAAAGATCTACATAAATGGAGCGAGCTACGCCTCTCATGGTTCGGGAAAATGTCTAATTAAAATGAATGCACTGCCTAGGTTTCTCTATCTCTTTGAGAAAGCATTTACTCCCAATCCCAAACCGATCATAGAAAAATCTGAACCAATTTTCATAAACTTCTAGTGGGCAGGTGGGACACCCAGGGTAAAGTGACGCACACTGTATGCCTCAAGGGAACGGGGTGGGCTGGCATTCCCCAAGCTTTCAAATTATTATAGAGCCGCCCAGATACGACCGCTTATTGACTGGGTCCAGGAAGATTCTAATAAGAAGTGGGTGGAAATGGAGCAAGCAGTGGCAGGGCGTCACCTATGAATGCAGCTATGAATACCTTGACACACAAGGACCGCAAGCCTTTATATCAACCCCCAAACTCCTCTAGAATTTGGGACAGACTAACAAAAATGCACGGGTTCACAATGTTCCCCTCACCCTTCACACCATTTGCACACAATGTAGACTTCTTGCCGGGGAATGAGGATAAGGGATTCATAGGCTTGATGGCTAAGGGGTACACGCAAGATGGGAGACATTCTCCAGCGGCAAGACCCGCACTTTTGAAGAGTAGGGCTTCAGGAAGGTGAAAGATTCCCTATTTGCAAGTTAGACACTGGGTCCTGTATCCACTGAAAGCAGCTGCTGCAACCAGACAGTAAAGTGCTCTCGAAATGATCTTCCAGCTTGCAGCGGACTCTAAGGGCTTATCTCTAAGCTGTACAAAGCAATTAGTGACCTCATCACACCCAAACACAGATCCCATTGTGATGACAGGGACAGGGAGCTAGGTGAACACCTGCCCCCGAAACATGGGAAGAGATATATGCGGTAACAACAACCTCCGAGTAGCTCAAACCCAGGTCAAGGTTATGATGCGATGGTATAAAACGCCAGCCAAACTGCATGTTTGTAACCCTAGGGCATCAAAAGACTTGAGACAGCATATTTCATCTGCTTGTTCGGAGAGGGTCCTATTCCCCCAAACTCTGAAGTGCAGAACCTGCGCAGCGGAAGATGTGCAAGAGCGATGGTTTTCCCCATGTGAGCCTGATTGATGTGGTTGCTGTGCAGAGAATGTGCTGGAGACCTATCCGGTATGACAGAGGTAACGGGAACGGCGTGAGACCTGGGTCGGGGGGGGGGGGTAGTGGCACAAATTGAATGTAGATTATCAAGGGACCAATCATACTCGTCTAAGTATCAGTGAATAGACTGAAGTCAAGAAAGATTTCCAGGGGGCTAATCATACTCATACCAGTGAATGTTGGAAGAGTGACAGAGTGAGACCACTTGTACTCAAACCAGTACAAGTGAATGGTGCAAAGATAAAGGCTACCAAGGGAGTAACACAACTCATCCCAGTGCCAGACCAAAAAAAACATTGTTCTGGGAGATTTCAACATCTGGTTGGAAAGAGAAAATTAAACCACAACAAACTCCCTCAGCACCCTCCTAGAAACTTTGCACCTCAAACAAATGGAGAACAGATCCACTCACAGAGTGCGACACAACCTCGACACAATCTTCTGCAGGGACCGACCCTCAACTGCCGCCCCACCAGTATCAATCATCTGGAGCGACCATCACATGATCCCATTCACAGTCAAAATCTCAACTGCATGATACCCACAAACATAAAACATCTGGCGGCAAACAAAAGAAACTGGAAAAGACTTGACCTAGAAATATTAACAACTTCTACAAATCACCAAACTCGATATCTCCAGACTAAAGGAAATCATGCTAGACACCGCCAAAGAGAACCTCAGCAACCGGCTCAGACGTGTTAAGACCAATTGACACCCTTAAAACTCTTCAAACTACAACCAATGGGCCAAAATTAACTACCAATGAAAATGTAATCAATACAAATAGACAGTTCTAAAAAAAATAATAATAAAAAAAAAAAAACACACTATTACACAAGAATCCAATCGCCAAAAAATCCACAGAAAGAAATGTACAGAATTATCAAGGGAATAAAAAAACCCTACTTCATTCAGCTACAAGATCGTACTGTGAAGAGCCAGGAATGAGACGCGGACACAGGGCTCACAGTTTTGGCTAGACACAGTTATTTAACAAATAAGTGGTTGGGAAAGACCTCGCTATTCCTATGCTATGAGATGGATTCCCTACCTCAACAAAAACGAAGAGTCTGTTAGTTGTCAAGCTGTTCAAATCAAAACGTTATGTGTCCGAAATGCTATTCTGGCCCTCACACTTAAAGCATAACTAAGGTGAAAAGGGGTATTGTCTTTAGTCTCGATAGTGCACAAATTGTTCAAATTCAAAAGTAAAGGTGTTGCTTTAAAACAAAAGTGCGAATGAATCCAATCCAAAGTTCTAGGGGAGTGTTTGCTCCCCAGCTTTTCTCTTCATCATCATAACAGTTCTTAAGGTTATGGTTCTTCCTTAAACGTCTCTGTACAACAACAGCAAAAATGACTTGTATGTTAAGCAACTCGGCTTCTCCTGGTATACTCTCTTGCCAGGCCTTTTCTCCTATATTTCATTTAACAATGCTTATAAACTACTTGCCTGGCTTTCCTCTTTTACACTTCAATTTATAGTCTTGCAAACTTAGTTTTGCCCGTTATACTCTCCTGACAGGGCTTTTCCTTCATGAACTTTATTCAACACACTTGCAAACTCCACTGTGCCTGCTATATTCTCTTACCAGGACTTTTCTTTCATGCGCTTTATTCAACACTGTGCCTGGTATACTATTCAACTTCATTGTGCCTGGTATTCTTTCTAGCCAGCTCTTCATGAGCTTTATGCAATAACCTTGCAAATTCCACGTTGCCTGGTATGCTTTCTTGAAAGGGCTTTTTCATCCATCTCTCTTGATGCACTTTCAAACTTAATTCGCAATAATATTTGGTGGCGGGCTTCACTCCTAATAGGTGACCATTTTCTTTACAATATCTTTGCCAATATCCATGATATGCATTTTGGCTCACTTTCTCCTTTGGGGTCCTTCGACCCGTTATTCTTACTTGTTCACTCCTCCATGTAGCCTCCTGGACATTTAGCACCCGTCTCTCCCTCAGCGAGCCGTCTCTTCGATGTGCAGAGTTCGGGTAGGCGTGCTTCTCTCCGTCCGGTTCATGGCGTTAGGGTTTTTTCTGTGGTGGCGGCTTCATTGCCGCTTGCTTCCCGGTTGACTCTCCACCAGGAGGTCACTTTTCGATGGTGGCTTTGTTTGCCTCTCGCTTCCCTTTGTCTCTCACCCCGAATTCTGTCTTGTCGTTGGGGGAGGGAGGTTGAGGGGGTGTTATGGCCGCTTCCGCTGCCGGCTTCACGTCCGGGGATTCTGCTCCCAAGCCACAGACAGGCCGGTGCTCCAAGAGAAGATTGCCTCGGGCAACGTGACAAGCGGGTCCTTCTCCCTGTGTCCTTTCACTCCTGTACTCCTTCCTCATCGGTGGACTTGGCTCATTGGGACTCTTCCAGGCAGTGGTCTCTGTCCAGCCATGCTGGATGTGCCTTATAAATGTCCCAGCAGCTATCAGTGGTTTTCCACAACTAGACTACGTTATGTGCTTCTCACTGTCAGCCATCTTCATTATTCTAGGCAGCTTCCTCGTCACAGTACTTTCATTTTCATACTAATGGTAGTGAGTTGTAAGAAACGTATGCACAGCACAAGGGAAGATAGCCACATTGGTTTCTCTGGGTGGTGGAAGGTAGTTATGGCCATACCCATTAAGGCCTGGGGAATATAAGTTATAGAAAAAACATCTATATATTTTTCAGTTCACCAGTGTGGTGTATTTTCTAGAGATAAGTGTGTGGAATAAGTGTATCTTTGTGTCAGCCTATTACCCCCACCTGAGAGTTAAGCCTCGTTACTCTGTCCATGTTACTTACCTATAAGAGAGGTCTGACTTCCCTTTCTCGTCAGGTGTGCTAGCCCCCATCAAGGTCAGTGGGTGTAGATCCCTCAGAGGGATGTACAGAAAATACTGTAACACAGGTGTATATCCTTCCCCTAAAGCATTTCAATGGAGGAATCCGATTGAAATGACCCCTGATGCTCCTCTGTGCTGCGTGCAAGGGCCTAAATTGGCTCCCAATGCTTCCTCTGGCCAATTTGCAGAGGTCTTTTTATGCACCACCTCAACCTACCACAAGCCCGAAACACCAAACGTGTCACTGAGGCTGAGTGTGGAAGAAAAAAGGGAGCGGGGCTCCTGCTTTTTCCATCTGAGAACATTTGGAGGAGCCACAGGCTGAACCTTCCTGAATGCCACACCCATCGGCATTCTTCTAGAGCATGCATTGTGAGCGAGTCACAGAGTGGAGGTCCCAGGAGTGGTCTCTGAACCCAAGCATTCCAAATGCAGAGTGTGATATTCCAAGAACAGTACTGTGCAGGTCACATATCTTTTTTTTTAAAACTTCTTTGCAAAGTATAAGGCAGAGGGAAGCGTCTGATGCTATAGAACACTATAGCAGCCCACCCCAAAGAAAAGGAAAGGGGTAGACAAAAATGAAGAAAAAACTCCCAAAACATATGCAGTGGCATCTGATTTAATGGACAAAGAGAAAAGAATTTAATGATGAAAATTGACGACTGAGCTTTAAAAGAGTGATTTGTTTAAAACATATATGATTTAAAGGGGTAGTTCTCTCAGAAATGTTATCGATCAGGCATGTGTTTTGAAGCAAACATCGATCGATCTTAAAAGAAATTCCAATGCATCTTAACTTTTTTTTCCTCTCTTTTACACATGCGAAAACGAAGGGTCCGGTACCGCCATCTTGTGCTGATTTTATCCGCTGATCCATCGCTCTAAGTCCAAATGCCATTGCAGCAGTAATTCAGATCGCCCACCCCTAAAACTGACATCACTAGTGAGAAGGATTTCTCCACCTATTTATTTTTAAACTTTTCTTTTTATTTGCATTTCAATATAAATGTGACATACCAGCGCATTGTAATAACAATTAAACTTTAAACCCCCACTAGCCCCAACTTCCCCCGTACTCCCTCTCCCTCTCCCCATTGCTTCATGGTCTGCTTCACATTCAGGCTTGTTCCTTTTGCAATCTTCTTTCACATGTTCAACTAACATTATGTCTTACATTTTTAAAATTCTGGGGACACCATTGTATCATGCAATCTCCCTTCACGTAGTCCAGTATTAGCCCCCACTCACGTTGGAATTTGTCTGTCACCTTTTTCATTTTTTTTTTTTTACAACTTTTATTGATTTTAATAGAACACATATTACATGGCACTCACAGGAAAAAGAAGCACATTTAGTAAATTCAAGAGTATCTACAAATACTGTTTCAGTAATAGCATAGTAAAGTGCCTCAGCTTTTCCTTCTTAATCCCCAACATGCCCTCCCTCCCTCAAAACTCCCTCCCCCTTGTTGCCTGTAGTGCCAGAATTCAGTCTACTACTCCCATGTTAAGCTAAAGTTAGTCTTGTTGTATGGTCGTTTGGGTTGCCTGTTCCGTCACTGTTTCTAGTGTTGCTGCCTTAAACAGCGGTTGGATGAGCGTGTTCCATGTCATCATGTAAGCGTTGGTATCCGAGAGGCTTACGTGCGCTGCTCGCTGCCAAGCTGTTGTCTCGGCCAGTGCCCATTTTTTGAGATCCCGCCACCAGTCTTCTATGTGGGGACACCTTGGGCACTTCATGTCATTGCTATCTTGCGTTTAGCTAGTACAAATGCTAAGTCTTTCATCCTAGAAGCAGGGAGTAAGTAGCATTTGGGCGCATAAAGCGACCAAGTATGCAGGCTGCGGGTGTTAGTGAATGCATATTTATGTTACCTCTGATCATTCTGTCCGCTATATCCTCCCAGTACTGCCGTATTGTAGGACCGGACCAGAACATGTGCAATATGCCAGCATCCTGGGTCGCATATCTAGGGCAGTGTTGTGCAACTGCTCCAGGGAATTTGGATAACATGAGAGGAGTCAAGTATGCTGGGTCCGTTACATACAGTTGGATCAGTTGCAATCTCACGTTCCGGGACACCTTGTGGCAACACAGTATCTGCGCGCAGTGCGTGTCTTCGAAAAGGGTCTCCAAGTCCTCCTCCCACCTTGCTCTTATGGAAGCCTCTGTTGAGGGTCTGCTTGTAAGGAGAAATGCGTATAACCTGGAGATTGTCTGTGTGCCTTCAGCAATGTCGTATGAGGTGTCTATTACGAAGTGTGCTTCCACCATTTCCCCAAACATAGGCCATCTATGTGCAATCATGTTTTTTATGGTCCAATGTAGCAAGAATTGGCCGTGGTGTATGCACGTATTGTCGACTAGCTCATGAAAGGGTTTGAAGACAGTATCTGTGAGCAGATCACCTATTGTGGTGATGCCCTTTGGTTCCCAATGTGTCCGAATGCCCCGGTGAGCTTGAGTTGCATCTGGGACTAGCGAGGCCAAAGGAATCTGTACCGACAGCAGGTCTTTCAGTTTGAGTAATGTCATTGCCCTGTCACATATCTGAATGCCCAGTGTTACTAAATAAGCGTGACCATTCATTTGCGGCCGCTTGCACCACAACATTTCTTTCAGAAAAACATGCGGCACTGCGGGAAGGAGTAACCTAGTCTCTAAGGTAGGTTCGTCCGCCAGCCATCCCACCACAAATTGCAGTTGGCCCGCTTTATAATACAGCTCAAAATTAGGCACTCTAATGCCTCCGTCCTCGTGGGACCTTTGTAGTGAAGCTAGTGCTATCCTGCATCTACAGTTATGCCACAAAAATTGTCTGCTCAATGAATCTATAGCCTTAAAGAAGGCTTTGGGTATATTATATGGGACGTTAACGAAGTAATGTAGGAGTCGCTAGAGGACCATTTTTTTTCCAACATTGTTTTTTATTATTTTGGCATAACAAGTCATACAGATTCTTTGATTATTACATACTTTGCAAACTTGTTAAAACATTTAATGGAAGACAACGGCCCTTTATATAACTAAGACTTAGCGAAACATGCGTTCTCTTCAAAAATAAAACTGTTAAATCATAACTGAAGAGGGGGGGAAGGGGGACGGGGGACAAGGAGCTGTGCACACATTAGGAATGGAAGACTGTCTGTTTTCAACAAAGGAATAGTTTCAAGGGTTTAGTGCGTCTCTATGGCTAGGTTTAGGGTGAATTCCTCGACACAGGCCCCTCGAGGTTGAGGAGCCTGAATTGATGGTTCATGGTGGCACAGGGGTGTAGAGGAGCTTGGTCGCGTTTGTGGCCTGGTTTCTGCTTAGTTCATTTCAGTCTTGACTTTCCATCCAGCAAAGGGATGGGGGCTGTCTCGCCACTCCGGGGAATTTCTGCACATAGTCCAAAAAGGGGGCCCATATGCGATCGAATTTGGGTTTATTGCCTAGTCTGATGGCTGTGACTTTCTCGGCTGCAACAATTTCCCAGCATTTTGATCACCACATCTGTGTGGATGGACCCTCCGGATTTTTTCAGAGTCTGGCGATAGTGGTTTTGGCGGCTGTCAGAAGATGGGAGCAGAGGTCTGCCAGACAACCTGTTAGGGGGAATTGGCCGTCTCCTGTTGCCCCTAACAGCACAATTCCTGGGTCCCAGGGGATGGCGAGTCCAGTAATTCCTTTAATTTGTTCCAAAATATTCTTCCAGAATAGGGTGGCTTTCGGGCAAGACCAGAAGAGGTGGAACAGGGTTCCTCGGCCGAGCATCCCCTCCAGCATTGAGCGGGATTGGTTGAGTTACACTTGTTTAGGATTGCAGGGGTTATATACCATCTGTAGCAAACTTTCAAGGCACTTTCTTTGTTCGCTACGCATTTTGAGCTTTTCTGGGTGCGGGACCAGATGTGGTGCCATTCCTCAGGTTCAATCGGTCTTCCGATGTCTTCTTCCCATTTCAGCATGTATGGTTCTTTTTTTAGCTGGGTCTGTTCTGTCCAGAATTTTGTACAGTGCAGAGATTATCCCCTTCTGAGGGTTTGCTAAGAGGGTAAGTTCTAATGCCGTTAGCTCTCTGCTACCCTGTTTTCTGACCTGTGGAATCGACAGCCAAAGTCTCAGTTGCGTATAGCAAAACCTTTCAGTTTCCGGGATCTTGAATTTTGCTTTACACTCCTCGAAGTTTAAGGGGAGGCCATTCTCAAAGAAATCTGATATGGTTTCTAAGACCCCAGCCCTCCACTCCATGAACTGGTTTGGTGAGACTCCGGGGGAAAAGTTAGGGTTGTCTCAGATTGGCGTAAGGGGACCCATTGCGCCTCTGCAATTCCACCGGCGGGCCGCCACTTTCCAGTTGGCGATCGTGTTTCTTGTTGCTGTTAGGGGCCCGGGTCTTGGGTCCTTTTGGGCTCTTTGGAGTGAGGCAGAGATTCCAATGGGGTCTTGCTGTAACGCTCACCTGATTCCCACGGAGGCGTAGGTCGTGGCAGGAAGGTGTCTGACTCGTAAGGTGATGTGCAGGACTCGATGGGCTTCTGGGGTTGAACCTCTTCGCACTGTGTGACGGACTCGTAGGGTGAGGTTTCTTAGATCGGTGAATGCTGGACTCTCCATCTGCATCTGATGCAGGGCGCTGTTACCAGTTCCTTCACTGGTGAAACATAGGCCTCTTGGACTCAGAGGACCTTTACCGTCGTTAATCGCACGAGCGGTGAGTTTCCAGACACCTTGTTAGTCTTTATAGTCTTTAGAGTCTTTAGGTGCAAGGCACGTTAACATTGAACAGGACTTCGTATGATGCTTTTCTCCCCTTTTGCTTGCAGGACTCGTGAGGAAGATGAAATAAAGCGCCTGGAAATGCGTGAGTAAATGCAAGCACTCTAGCTGTTCTTTCCCTTGCAGCGTAGTTCGTGCTGAAGAGGCATCGGAGTATTTGCAGGCGTTCTGTTGTGAAGAGCGCGAGGGGCGTAAGTAAATACCTGTCTAATGTCTCTTCTATTGTCTTTCAGAAGCTTGTTTGTAGCGCCGGAGTCCGCGGAAGGCCCGTAAGTAAATACAATGCTTTTATCTCCGCAGGTGGCGATGCAGCGTGAAGAATTCCAGAGTTCACGGAGTGCCGGTAAGTAATGACAATGCTTTTGTCCTCACAGGCGAAAATACAGCGTGCCGAAATGACCGCAGCCGATGGATCAGGTGAGTAAGCACTGCGAGTTAAGACTGCCTTGCTAACCTGCTGTTTCTTGTCTCTGCAGATGCTGATGTCGACTGGATACTGGAATGGCGAGTATGATTCTTGCAGATTGAAGAAGAAAGGCTGGAACAGACTCGGTTCGCGTTCTGCTGCAGATGCAGAATAACGCGAAGCAAGTTTCATCCATCGGGTGTGGTTTAAATAGCCTTGGAGTGATGAGGCGTCTTCCTCCACGGCCCCGCCTAGGTAAGAAAAGAGTTCCAGTTCCAGAAGCTTTCCCCATGCTGAATCCAGGGAATGGAGCTGCCCCACCCAGGTAAGAAAGTAGTTCCTGTTTACAGAGGACTTCTAAGTGGCTGGTAAGTAAGCAGCATGGTCTGCTGCAGGTAAGTCCACCCAAGCATCTGCACACATATTATGAGCCCGGCGCTTCCAGTGCCGGGACCGATGATTCTGATGAGCCTGGTGCCACCGGCGCCAGGACAAGGTCCAAAAGGTCCCCGTGGGGACCGGCTGGTGCCGAGGATTAGGGTTAGGGGCCTGCTTCCAAGGACGTTGGGCTGGTCCTGGCTCCTTGGAAGCAGTAATCATGACACTTGCTCCAATCTTCCCCCAATTGTAACCACCGAGGGCGGTTGGCTTGGAGCTTCCAGGCGAAGGCCGGGGCTACCTGGGCTGTGAGGCAGTACCTCGCAACATCTGGGACCCCTAGGCCACCCAGGGCAGTGCTTCAGAGCATGAGGCGTTTTGGGATGCGAGACTTCTTTCCCTCCCAGACCAGGTTCAAGATCTCTCCTTGCAGCTTTCTTAGGGCTTTCTCCCGGATCGTCACCGGCAGAGCTTGAGCGTAATATAGCAGCCGTGGAGTTAGATTCATTTTTATCGCCGTAATCCGGACAAACAAGGAGATTTCTTGTTTTTTCCAATCGATGGATGTTGTTTTTCAGGTCCCTGAAGAATGCTGGAAAATGTGTCTTATACAGTTTCTCAGTTTTGTCAGGTATCTGAACTCCCAGATAGCTGATGTTGCTTCTTGCCCAGGGGATCCGGAACGCCGCTTCGAGGTTGGATTTGGACTTCCTTGGGATATTGATGCCCAGTGCTACTGATTTGGAGATGTTTATTGTGAACCCTGAGGCTGCACGGAATTCTTCAAGTGTTTGCCATAGTGCTCTTATTGATTCTGCTGGCCGGGTGAGTGTGAGGAGCACATCGTCCGCGTATAGGGCGATTTTGTAGGAATCTTTTTTGATCGTGAGGCCATGTATAGATGGATTACGGCAGATCCTGTCCGCGAATGGCTCCATTGATAGGGCGAAAATAAGTGGGGAGAGTGGACAACCTTCCCTCGTGCCTCTGGTTATGTTTATCCTACTGGATTTGGCCCCGTTGAGGCGCAGTTTTGTGGAGGGGCTTTGGTAGATGGCTAGGATCCATTTTTTACGAAATTTGGGCTGAAGCCGAAGTGCCTTAGGATTTTCTCCACGTAGCCCCAGTCAAGCATATTGAATGCCTTATGCGCATCTAAGGAGAGCACTGCTAGCTTTGAGTCCAACCTGTTAGCTGAATCAATGATGTTGATGGTTCTGCGGATGTTGTCTTGGGTGCCCCATCCCGGTATGAAGCCTGCTTGGTCTGGATGGATGATCTCCGGGAGGGGGCTAGCCGATTTGCCAGGATTTTGGCAAATATTTTCGCATCGTTGTTCAGGAGCGTAATGGGCCTGTATGATGCGCATTGCATACGGTCTTTCCCTGGTTTAGGGATCAGTACCGTTATCGACTCATTCATGGATGCGGTCGTGGTGCCGGTGGAGAGGAATGAGTTGAACAGGTTTTCCAGTTGTGGTGCTAGCAGGTGAGCACATTTTTTGTAAAATTTTGAGGAAAACCAGTCTGGCCCGGGCGTTGTGTTTTTCAGGTGGCGGATTGTTTCGCTGACTTCCTCCGCCGAGATCGGAGCCTCGAGGTCAGCTAGTGACGGAGGTGGCTTTGTCTTTGGGAACGGGACCAAACATTGAGTGATGGCTGGGGAAAGCGTTGGGGGTCCTGCCATGATTTCGTTGTGGTGCTGCACCATTATCTCAAGTTTTTCGGGGTCCAGATGATGTGAAGAGCCGTTTTTGTCCAGCAAGGCTTGGATGTGGTTCCTGGTTTGGAGCTTTTTCAGTTTGTGTGCTAGGAGCCGATTCGCTTTATTACTGTTAAGGTAGTAGTACTGTTTAGTATAGGTTAATGCTGTGGCGGGCCGGTCTGCTAGGTGGATCTCCAACTCTCTTTTAGCTCTTTTTAGTTCATGGTGCGTTGTTTTCGTGTATCGTTTGAGCTTATTTTCTAATTCTGTGAGTCTTTCCTCAAGCTTTTGTTGCTTCAGCAGGTTTTGGCGCTTGAGTCTAGCTGTTGAGTCCATCGCCACCTCTCGGATCACTGGTTTCATGGCGTCCCATAGTGTTGCCATTGAGGAGTCTGGGGTTGTGTTCTCAGTGAAGTAATTCTGAATCACCTCCGCAAGGTCAGAGCTGGCCGCTATGTCAGTGAGGATGTAATCTTGCAGCTTCCATTGTCTCCATGAAGAAGCAGCGTCATCGTAACTGGCGCGTGATCCGAGATTGCAATAGGTCCTATTTGGATGTTATCCACGCAGGGGGCCCAGTTGTTAGCAGCTAACAAGAGGTCAATGTGCGAGTAGCCTCTATGTACATGCGAAAAGAAAGTGTAGTCCCTTTCTCCCTGGTTGCGTAATCTCCATATGTCGATCGTCTGTTTCCCGCAGGAATTCAGCTAGGGCCAGGGATTTGCCAAAGTCTTCCCTCGAGGCTGGGAGCGACTTATCCACCTTCGGATATGGGGGAATGTCGAAGTCCCCACCGATTAGCAAGTTGCCTACAGAGAAGGACGTGATAGTTGGGAGGAGACTATGGATGAATTGGTCTTGCTCTTGGTTTGGTGCGTAGATTGCCACCAGAGAGATCAGTAGTTCAACTAGGAGGCCCTTCAGGAGTAGGAATCTGCCCTCCGGATCTCTTTTGGTGGTGATCTGTGTTAGTGGGAGGTCTTGACCCAACAATATAGCGACTCCTCTCTTTTTCTTTGTGGCAGAATCGAAGTAGCATTTCGGGTAGTTTCGGAACCGTAGTCGCCTTTCGTCTTCCGCGATCAGATGGGTTTCCTGGATGAAGACAATGTCCGCAGTTAATTGATCAAGTTTGTGCTCCACTGACTTCCGCTTTCCTGGTGCATTAAGCCCCTGCACATTCCAGGTCGTAATGGTTAGGGTTTTGTCTAGTGAACCCATCCTTTGAGTTCTAGGTAGGTCGGTTCGTAGTCTTCCTTTAAGATGTCTTGTTCCTTGTCTTCCGGTGCTGAGTTCCTCTGTTCTTCCCTCATTGTGAGGTTCTCCTCTCCTTCTCGACCCCCACTCCCTTCCCTCTCCCCCCCCCCCAAACAACAAGGTTTCCGGACCAGCCTTCGACCAACGGGGCATATGGCCGAAACCGGTGTGGTAACTCTGCTTGGAGGCAAACATTGCCTCTCCTGTTGGCCAGTAAACATTCAGGTTGAGGTTAGAGAGTCTGTTTGATAGAGAACACTTGAGGCTCTTCGGTACCCCCTCACGGGCGGTGAGCTATCAGGCCGGGAAGGATCAAGGGGGGCTCAAATAGTCAGAGCCACCCACTCAACGGTTGTCCCGTTTTGGCTTGCCCGGAGGGCCTCGTGGTGTGCGGCGCCCCAACATCTTGGTCCAGGCTCTGGTGGGGTCTCCACGGGATCTCCCCAGGGCCTCCGCGGCTTCAGAGAGGGACCCCTCCTCGCTCCCCGGGTTCATGAATCGCTCGGCGTCTCTGGGGGAAGCGATTGCCCAGGACCTGCCCTGCCAATTGAAGATTAGAGAAGTGGGGAAGCCCCAGCGATAGGCTGTTTTCCTCTCAGGCAGCCATTCGGCGAGTGGCTTGAGGGCTTTTCTTTTTGCGAGGGTGGTCGCAGCTAGGTCCTGATACAGGGATATTTCGGCGTCTCGGAAGCTAATTCAGGCGGAGCTTCTGGCTTCTTGCATAATTTCTTCCTTGACTTTGTAGAAGTGAATTCTTGCTAGAACATCCGGCTTAACATTTGCGTTTTGTCTGGCTCCAACCCTGTGGACCCTATCCAGTTCCAGGGAAGCTCTGTCTGGGAGCGTTAGAATGAAGCGAAATAGGGCATTGACATAAGTGTCGGGGACAGAGCTCGGAATTCCCCTCAGGCGGATATTGTTGCGCCTGGACCTGTTTTCAGCTTCTTCTTGTTTGTTCTCGAGGGCTTCGCACCTGGCCTCCAGCACGGAGAGTCTGTCAGCCCCTTGCCCAATCTCGAAATTTTGCTCGAACAGGGTGGTTTCAATTTCTTCTGTTCTAGTCTCGACTTCCCCCACTCTCTTGTCCAGGGAGGAGATTTTGCCCTTTAGCTCTTCTGTCCCTTTTTGGTACTCTTTGGTAATGGCAGAAAGGAGCTCTTGGAGGTCAGCTTTAGTTACTGCTTGTGTTGGCGGTTCAGTGTTGTAGTCCGGTGGGGGCCCCGAGGTGTCGTTGCGCTCCCCTTTCTTAGTTTTTTCTCCCATGTTGTTGGATAACAGGGTCGCAATGTCGGTTTGTTTGGATGATTTCGGGTGTCTGGACATTGCCTCTTGTGCCTTGAGCGGGAACTTGTCCACCCCCCACCCGGGATGGATTGTTATGGAACGCCCGGGGCCTCCTTTTGACCTCGATTCCCCGACTGGACGGATCCGCGTGGGGTATTTGCTGTGGTGTGGGTCAAGTGGTCACCTG
Organism: Ambystoma mexicanum; assembly: GCF_040938575.1. NCBI lineage: Eukaryota > Metazoa > Chordata > Amphibia > Caudata > Ambystomatidae > Ambystoma > Ambystoma mexicanum. The sequence goes on from NC_090937.1 coordinate 493,358,772, forward strand.
CTATGTTATCCCAGTGTCTTGGGGTTCCGGCGGTGGCGATGGTGGTGTTGGTGGTGGTAGAGGGCTTTGGGCTGCCCACAGGAGGGTCGCCTCTCCGAAGGCTGAGCAGTGGCTCTAGGGGAAAGACCCCCAGGGTATCGGGACTCAGTGTTGGAGGAGGGACCCGGTCTCCCCTTCCAGTCTGTATTTAAGTTACCCTCCCGGAGGGGTTCGTTTCTGGGTGGCCACCTCGCCACTCACCTGGGAGCCGGAGCAGGGGAGGCGAGCCGCAGGGCCAGGGAGCTCTTCTGTGTTGCGGCAGGTGCCGCCCTACCTTCTTCCCGGAGTTTTGGGTGTCGCTGGTGGCAACCTGTTGTGGCGTGGACTTGCACGCCCCCAGCACCAGCCGGGCTGCCGGAGGCCCCGAGTCACCCGCGGACTCTGTAGCTGCAGGGACTGGTGAGCTGGTGGAGCCGGAGAAGGAGGGAGGAGGCCCCACGCCACCCTCCCCCGTGGCGGGGCCCACCGCACTGCTGCTGCTGCCGCCCCCCCACGCCCGGGCAGGGGTGCGTCCCCGGGTTCTGTCGGGGGGACAATGGTGCTTGCCGTTCTCCCTCCGACGGGACTGCTGCTTTCCTTCGGGTAGCGGTGGGAGGGAAGTCCGCTGCTGGTGCTCCCCCAGGTTGTGGTCGGTAAAGAGTCCTTGAGTTGAGGGCGGAAGGAGCACTCTCGCGCTGCCGCCCTGCGTAACAGCCTTTGCCCCGCTGCCACTGCTGGCCTTCGGTTTCAGCTCCCCCACACCGGGGTAGGGGGGATTCCCAGGCCTCCGTCTGGGGGAGGGGCCCGCTCCCTTCGTGGTCGGACGCTACACCAGCGCAGGTGCGTCCCGGATTGGGGGTGCGGGAAGGCTCCGGCGTCTGCCACTTCAGGACGGCAGATTAGGATCGGCTCTGCTTTGGGCTTCCACTGTTCCCGCTCGGTTCGGGCGCTGGTAAAGAGGGCGGGTTACTCCGTTCTGCTGACCGCCATCTTGGGTTGCCCCTCTCACGCCGGGGGGATTACAGCTAAAACTCGGTCCCCCTCCGATTCAGCACGGCAAAAACGCGACATGGGCAGCCGCAGCCTTACAGCTCTGCAGTGTGCTGATTTCGTTCAGGAACACCTTAGTTTACTGGGGCATTACTGGTAAACACGCGGTCATGGCCGGGAGCTCTCACCGGACCAGACTGTTCACCATGGCGCCAAGCCACGCCCCCCAGAGGACCATTTTTAACAGAGCAGCTCTGCCCATCAACAAAAGGTGCAATTTGGTCCAGAATGCCATAGAGTTCTTATCCGTCACTAGGTTCTTTTGTGTGTTATTATCAGGTTCCCTGGCTGGGTCATGGAATAGGTCTACCCCTAAATACCGAAATGTGCTGGTGCTCCATTTTAGGGCCAACACAGGGGGTTTATGAGGTCGTGTTCTAGCCAGACTAGCCAATGGGAGCAAAGTTTACATGTCCATACTAACTGTGATGCCTGAGATCTGAAAGAAGCAAGCAAGTGCCTCAATTATAAGCTCCAGGTTATCTTCTGGGTTCTGCACGTATACGAGTGTGTCGTCGGCATACATGGAGATCAGGTGGGACGTCCCTAGGACTGGTATGCCCGCCATCATAAATTCCATTTGCAGATATGTGACCGCTGGTTCCATTGCCAGAATATACAGCAGCAGGGACAACAGGCAGCCCTGCCTAGTGCCCTTCTCTAGCTTCCAGGGTTTTGAAAAGTGCCTGCCTGTCCTGATTCTCGCCACTGGGTCTTTGTATATTATTTCTATCCACCGTAAATAGTACAGGCCGAAGTCCAACCTATGTAAGGTGGCATACAGCCAGTCCCATTTAATAGAATCAAAGGCTTTCATAGCGTCCAAAGCAGCTATGGCGCACAGTGTGTGCGAAGAGGCCGTACTGTACATAATTTGATTTAATCGTCTCAGGTTCCAGGACATGTTTTTGCCCGGTACATATCCAGTTTGGTCGGGGTGTACCAACGTATGTATTACCTTTTTTAATCTATTGGCTAACGTTGCAGTCAGGATTTTGTCATCTTGGTTAAGCATAGACAGGGGTCTGTATGAGCTGCAATCCTGTGGCGGCTTGTTGGGTTTCAGCAAGGGTACTATTATTGATTCCCTTAGGCTGCCGCTATTATGCAGGAGGTATTCTTTTATGGTATCTTTAATGTGGTTGCAGAAGGCAATGTCCAGTAAGGCCTCGCCTCTCAGTTTCCATGTTGGGATAGGAGGTCTCGGGTGGGGTATACTGCCACTGCAGCAGCAAGGGGACATGGTCGGACAGGACTGTACTCTTCTATTCGATGGTCATTGATCCGTCCAGCAGACTAGTCCCCACAAAGAAACAGTCGAGCCTAGTTTGGACAGCATGTAAGGAGGAGGTGTGGGAGTAATGTCTATCGTGCGGGTGGAGCGCCCTCCAAATATCAACCCGCTCGAATGAGGTTAGCAAAGTCTGTAGGGATGTGGCTGGTGGGGCCGGTCTTAGAATTTTAGAGTCCGACCTGTCCATGTAAGAATTTATGATGCAATTAAAGTCCTCACCACAATGACATTACCATTTCTGTACAGGCCAATCCTCGGGTATAATGTCTGGAAGAAAGTTGCTGTATTGTGATTAGGTGCATATGTGTAAACCAAACAAATGTCCACATACTCTAAGTGCCCCTTTGTCAGCACCAGTCTGCCCTCATTTTCCGTTTTGAACTGGGTTAGCTTGAAGGGCAGTGTGGGTGCAATCCAGGTCAGTACTCTGCAAGCATATGCAGAGTACATGGAGCCTATAATCCATCCTCCCCATTCTCTGGTGAGCAAAGCCTGCTTCTCTGCCGTAAGATGGGTCTCATGTAGCAGGGCTACAGCAATGTTATTTCTACGCAGATAAGAGAACACTGTATTCCTTTTCACAAAATTGTTAAGGCCCTGTACATTCCAAGTCAATAGTTTAATCCCTTTATCCGCCATCATACACTATTAGCAGATGTAACATATCACCAAGATCCTCTGACCATCTAATCACAAATCTCCATGGGAAGTGTTCTGTCTCCATGGACATGCTGTCTAATTCCGGCAACCTTAATTCCCTTTTAACTTCTCCAATTTTTCTAACAATCGCCCAGCGCAGTTGCCCATACTCGGGCGTATCCACTCTTCGCAAAAGCCTCCGTTAGAAAGTTCCAAGTTTTGTGTGCAGCAGTTGGGCGCAGAAAAATGTGTCCAATAAAAGGAAAAGCGAAAAAATAAACCTTTGTGGGTGGGTTTGTGGCAGCTGTAGAAGAGGTCTCCTCATTCGGAATTATGGAGTAACAATAGGGTGTGGATCCTGCCAATTGAATCTACCAGGCAAGAAACAGTGAATCCAACAGGAGATCAGCCATTACTGGATCTGTTCCTGGCCCATGGAACTTCGACTGGTCTGTAGTGGCTTAGGCAATTCGTCGATATGCGTTCATCCACAGCCCAATCATTTCGTTGTGCTTACACCTGCGTTCGAACCATCTTTGTACTTAACAAGAGTGACACTGTCCTCTGTCCATGGATTGATCCTCTCACCAGCCATCCATTCTTATTCTTAAGCCTGCTCTCAGTGGTCAAAGAATAGGGCTTGGTTTTTGTGCGGGACCTTGAGGTGGGCGGGGTACATTAACATATACTTCAATTCTGCGTTGTGAAGTCTAGATTTGGCCGCTGCAAATTGTGCTGTTTTTCTGAACTTGAAAGTTGTAATCTGGGTGCACAGCTAAGTCTGCAGACGCTCTTTGTATCGTACCTGCTTGCCTAGAGTAGGATAAAATCTTCTCTTGGTCGCTATAATTCAGGACTTTTGCAATTACAGGTCGTGGAGGTGCTCCGGGTGGCGGTTTTCTGGCGAGGTCCCTGTGCACCCTCGCCATTGTGAAACCCTGTGAGAGGTTCCCTGGCCCAATGTCTTATAGAATAATGTTCTTGATGTACGTTGTAGGATTTGTACCTTCCTCTCCTTCTGGTAGGCTAACCATGCAGAACATGTTCCATCGAGCCCTCCCTCCCTTCTGCATCTTCCGCTCTGCTCTCTAGCAGGTTGACCTTTTCTTGCAGGATGTGGATCTGGGAGTCGTTTTCCTGTGTCATTGCAGTATTTTCTTTCAGTTGCGTTTCCACGGTCGCAGTCCTCAGACATTTTCCTAACGTCTTGACGCAACAATCCCACATCAACAATGACAGCATCTATCTTGGAGCCTAACGAGGCCTTCAACTCCGCTATTGACAGTAGGTTTTGGCTGTTTAAGTCTCCCGCCTCTTTAGGCTTGTCACGTGCCGTTGCCATATTGTCCCCAGGCGTTTGTGGACAGATTGCGGTGTAGCTGACGAGCGTCGTCTGGTTGCTCTTCGCTTTCGACGCCTTAGGAGGCATTCAGCCTGTTAAGTGCGATGTGGCGCTGTCTCTTAGGTGGTCGATTCCCTGACTATAACTCCGACAGCAGCGCCTCAAAATTATCCTGGAGTGTTAGTATGTCCCCCGTACCCATTTGGCCGTATCGCCGCTGCTTAGTCTCTATTGCGCGGTGGGAGTGGGAAAGTGCAAGCCTTGAGCGTCCTAGGGATGTCCTCCCCAGGTGGCCCCAGATGTTCTTTCAGCGTGTCTGCCTGCAGGGGGCACACGTCCCTGGGTCCTTCTAGTACGGCTTGGTGCACCAGTGTATATGGCCCAATGAGGTCACCCTTTTGTGGCAGCAGGGGATAATAAGACTGTCAAGCAGGGGGTGCCTTACGTTCGTACAGCAGCCGACTTCCCACTCCTTTTCCTAGCTTCTTGCACTCCTGTGCAGACTGCCAACTTGGGTTCCCAAGCTCTGCGTTAATGTCAGTTGCTGTGTCAGAGCTCAGCGCATTCAATTCACACCGTGGGGTCCATGCGAGCAGGGGACACACACCCTGTCCCTTTGAGTTTTTGCTATTGCAGTGCTGGGAAAAAGTATTTGTGTTACGTTGGAGCAGCGCTTCTGTCTGCGGCAACCCAAGGAGATGAGGGCTGTCCAACAGTGAAAGCTTTATTAATGTGGTAGAAGCCCACCTTTTGCCCTCCCTCCTCGTTTTGTTGCCACCTTTGCTGTCTCCACTCGCGGGTTCATAGACTCCACAATTGTGTTACTTGCCGTATCAGTGCTTGCAGGGCGTAGCCTGCTTTATGTGGGCTATGCGCTTCCTCCCGACTGATGAGAGCTTATGTAGGGCGAGCGGGATGCGCCATTGTCAGGAGAGTTCATGCCCATATTATTGGGTCCTTACTTTTTGCATCTTGCGTGCTATCCAACAAGCGTAAGCTGCTGATTCCCTCTTGTTCTTATTCCTCCCCCTCCGGCGGGCCTGTACACACGGACTGCTTCCTTCAGTATGCCGTCTGCACCGATGGAGGTCCTGGTCAGCAAATGCTCCTCACGTCACCAGGAGGACCATTCTTCCGACGCAGTCACCATCCCGCTCTCGCTCCAGCAGCCCACTGAAGTTCTCCCTGGGTGCCGTCTCACAAATCGTCCCTCCAGATCCCGCCGCAAGTGTGAGGCTGATTCCGGCACAGCGAGTGGCCCTGGACACGCACTGCTGTTCATACTACAGTGCTGGCCGCAGCGCCGCTCTGGCTGCCATTTTGCTTTCCATGTCGGAAGCCTGTCTCTCAATTTCCGACGACTTTATGCAGGTGATACTCACCAGCTGCTATTTCCTCAGGCCAGGAGCTTGTTCGGCCAGCATTCACGCAGATACTATAGCCTCTTGGGTTCTCATAACTCGGAATGACAGCCTTTAATTCATCGGATGATAAAGGATCAAGCAGGAGCTCTCACTAAAGCAGTCCTACACCATGTCTGTAAGCCAGACCCCCCCCATTTGTCTCTCTCACCTTGTATTTTATAAGTGATCCATTCCATGGCAAGCATATCCCATACCTTGTGTAAACATTCAACATTAGTGAGGGGTGTTTTCTGTTTCCACTTCCTTGCCAACACCACCCATGCGGCTATCAGTAGTATAGCATATGCTTTGCGTTGAGATTTTAGTGAGATCTGGAACTCTGGGTCGAATAGGCTGCACATCCACTCCCTTAATGAGTATGATGGGGGACCTTGAACGATGTCCTGTATTTGTGATTTTATCTCTCCCCAAAACTTTGTGATCCAAGGGCGTTCCCACCAGATGTGTCTCCAATCCCCCCCTCCCTGAACACGCCCCTCCAGCATTCCTGGGAAGCACCTGGGTACATGGCATGAAGCCTTTCTGGAGTCTAGTGCCATTCAACTACCATTTTGTACCATGCCTCCCTAACTTGTATGGAGCGGGTACGTTTCAGAATCTGCTCCCACAGTCTTTCCCATTGCTGCAGTGGCATTTCCTCACCTAACGTGGTCTGCCATTTCACCGTGTATGGCCAGGTATGGTCACCTATTTTAATGTTTGTGGTCAGTGTAGCCAAACGTACCCTGTCCTCACCCACGTCATAACGTTACCTAACGCAAGACCAGGAACATAAGCACACACATCCACATACAACATGAACATTTTGTTTCTTTTTCACAAAAAGGATTTTAAAAAACATATTTAGAAGAAAACAGCAAGTTGGGAACGTAACAAGTACTTTATTTTTGACATAACGCTCAAAAGAGCTTATGTCCACGAAAACATTTAGGTAACAGAGGTTATACCTAGCAAACATTGAATGGTTTGCGTTTTTTGTATAACCGGGAAAGCTGATCTTGAGGGGCATGGCTAGCAGCCAATGCAGCGAGGCAACCTATCTATGTAGCTCGCGCAGGATCTTTCAATTAATATAGTATATCTTGCCTGAATAAGCACAAAATAGCTGCAAAAGGAGTCCCGAAGCAGCAGAGACCAACGCTGCAGGAATTTTGCTGGGCGATCTCAGCGGCGGAGCTGAAACAGAGTAGAGCAGGATCGAGGCGGCTACATAGAAAATGGCGGCCGCAACACTCCATCAGGTTGCATGAGACCCGGGGAATGGGTGCCAGTGGAGGCAACTCTGCCTAATGCACTCTTGAAGACCCAAGCACAGGCACGTTTGCTTAGGCTGCCAGCAACGTGGAGGGCCGCACTGGAGACTGGAGCAGAGGCATTGCGAAACAGCCCAAAGAGCCGACGTGGTATGTACCATGGCGGGCGCCCCTGCAAGTGACGGTGGGGCCCAGACAGGCAATCAAGTGGCTGGTATCATTTTTATCTGACCGTCATGCCAGAGTACATTGGGGAAGCAGTTTCTCTGACCCCTGCTCTATCATGTTGGGTGTACCACAGGGTGCTAGTTTGTCGCCCATGCTCTTCAACATCTATATGCGTACACTGTGTAGTATTCTGGTGGAAACCGGAGTGTTTTTCACAAACTACGCAGAAGATATGCAGCTTATTTTTGAGCTAGAGGGCAGTCACAGTGTAGACAGTATTAAGATCAACAAAGTCTATAGGGTGAATAACGAATGGATGCAATCCAATTGGATGTGTTTGAATGACACTAAAACCGAACTGATGTTTTTCTGCTCCAGTCACCAGCTAGCCAAACTTGGGGCTGACTTCAAATCCTTTCAGATTAAGGAGGCTACAATCCTAGTGTCCTCTCAGGTCAAACCCTTGGTATGATGGTGAACTCCACTGTCGACTCTGAAGCGCAGACCAACTATTTGCAAAAAAATACAGCATACTACCTACGGTACATGAAGGCCATCAGACCATATCTGACTGAAGATAATATGGCTACAATTGCTAGAGCCATCGTGCTGTCAAGGCTAGATTATGGAAATATTTCAAAAAAGGTAGCAGGCGCTCCTCTCCAGAAAGAACAGGGCGTGATAACCTGTTCTGAGATGAGAGTTTGCAGCACACGCTTTTTGCTCACTTTACCTTTCACAGATGGGAAATAACCATTTGCATATCAGTCTTTGTCCCGCCGACATGGGCAGTCCAGCACCGAAATGCTATGGCAATTCCTCTCTGAACAAGAGTACCAACAGCAACCCCATACACAGGTTATCACGTTCCTTCTGGAGAGGAGCACCTGCTACCTTTTTTGAAATATTTGTAAGGAACTTGGGGTTGGTCACCCCGAGTTACCTGGGGGCAACCAGACGTGGATTCCCTGCTCACTGTGCTCAGAGAGGCACAGCTTCACCTCACTGATGAGGCCCAACAAGGCCGAAACACGTGTATGGGGTTGCTGTTGGTACTCTTGTTCAGAGAGGAATTGCCATAGCATTTCGGTGCTGGACTGCCCATATTGGAGGGACAAAGACTGATATGCAAACGGATATTTCCCATCTGTTAAAGGTACAGTGAGCAAAAAGCGTGTGCTGCAAACTCTCATCTCAGAACAGGTTATCATGCCATGTTCTTTCTGGAGAGGAGCGCCTGCTACCTTTTTTGCTAGATTATGGAAATGCCCTTTTGATTGGGGCATCTCTTAAGGATTTGGCGAGATGCCAAGTCATTCAGAATGATGCAATTAGGTTATGATATGATATGGCATTTATAACGTACCTATACACAAGTGTTTCAAGGCGTGACGAGGCAAGAGAGGGGAAAACAGTGGAAGACAGACAACGGTCCTACTAGGCCAGGTGTCATTCAGATTGCGCAAGTGCGAGGTTAGGGAGAAAGGGAAGAGTGCCAGGCGAAGGGAAAGGGGAAAAGTGGAAGAATAAATACGATAAATAAAACAGCTTGAAGGTGGCAAGTGCAAGGTAAGAGCAGACATAAGTGCTGATAAGGGGACTGATGGGATACAGAACCAGTGCCCAAGGGCAGGGGGTTGCCAGGGAGGCAGGGCAGGTGAGCAAACGGCGGGACCTGGCCCCAGGATCAGAAAGGGTGGCCAGGTAACCAGTGCAGAATCGGCAGGGAATTTCAGCAGGGGAGAGAGGCAGAGAAGGCAGAAGCAAAGAGGAAGGTTTTGAGGTGTTTCCGGAACCGGAGATGGTTCTCCTCAAGTTTCAGGGAGGCAGGAAGGCTGTTCCAGAGGGAGGCCCCAGCCGAGGAGAGAGATCGACCACCAACTCGTTGCTTGGAGAAGCAGCTAACCCTGAGGGAGTTGGAGGCAGATGAGTGAAGAGCCCGAGAAGGAAGGCATTTAGGAAGATGGTCAAAAGTCTCAAGAGAAGAGACCATGTAACCAAGGACAGATTATCCCTCCACTGGCTTAGAGTGGAGGAGAGAATAAAGATTAAATCTCTAGTACTGGTACAAAGATGTCTTTATGGTAAAGCCCCCAGCTACTTAAAGAATAGCTTAGTTCTACATGCACCAGATAGACAGCTTTGGTCCGAAGGTAAGAGCCTTTTGACTATTCCCCAAGTACAGACTTAAGTCTGGGTTGGGTAGATCCTTTGTGGTGTTGGCAGCTCAGCTGTGGAACAACTTGCCAGACTCTTTGAGAATGGAGAGCAGCCTTTCTGTGTTCAGAAAAGCTTAAGACTCACCTCTTCAGATAAGAAAGTAGTTCTTAGCCTTCTAATGTAGTTCCCAACGCAGATTCCTGAGGTTGATTTAGGTAGTGTTCGTCTTGTCCAAGCACCCTGATGCCCGCGGGCTACCGCCGCTATATAAGATAAAATACATACATACAAAGGAAGGGAGCCGGTGAGTGAATCTGCTCTGCCTTGATCTGGGCACTGTGGACGGAGACTCCTTGTTAGGGAAAATTCTCTTATAAAGGCTAATTTCCCAAACCTAGTGAGTCCCCCAGCAGCTTTGCTGGATTTTTGGGTTTGTTTTTTTCTCCTGCTAAGAGTGAGACTCTTTTCCTCCCACTCTTAGGCATGATTTGAGTGTCTTTTTGACTCTGTGTGTGCTTATGGGCTATGGGGTTTTTCTTTTTACTCCATAGGGTATCATCTATTTTTTTATGTGTGTGTTACACAGCACCCTCAGTGCAGTAACACAGGGGTGTCATAGTGACCCCCAAACATAGTTTCCATACCCTGGGACTGACTACTGTCTCCCAGGGAATGTAAAGTCACCATTGACTTTACTAGTCCTAAATTGTGAACAGAACCAGTACAAACCATCATATTGTGGAAGTACTGGAAGGGGTTAATTATATTGCCCTTGGGTCTGTTTTCGAGGGGGCACGGTCCCGTCCCCCCTCGTCGAGTTTCTGGCTGGTGGCAGTGGTTACCACGTGAAATATTCCACCGGAATATTCTCTATGGGATTTTCTCATTCATTTTAAACGCACCACTTTTTGGTGCAATGTTAAAGATACCGCTGGTTTATTTATTTAATATTAAATCAACGGTTGGATCTTTTTGGCAGAACTCGGTTCTAAAATGGCATTTGTGTCCGCCTCTGTATCTTTGACCAAGGTCGAGCCCTTTGTTCCACTATTTTGGCGGGCTTCTCCACAGAAGCCCTACAAGTGGTGCCACTCTGTCTGAGTTCCATAGGTGGAGTGGAGGGGGGTATAGGTACCCTGGACTGCGTTGCCTTAGCAACCCAAGTCGCACTCTACTCTGATTGGCCCAGTGGTGAGCCGCCCGGCTCACCACTTAGCATGTGTGATTGACAGCTAGGCTGATGAATGGGGGGTTTTCTGCATAAAAGCAGGGCCTTTGGGACTGGAACTTCAGAAGTCGCCACAGGACCTAGGAATCCAAAGAGGGACGAAGCTGAGCCATCTGCAACGACGACACCACCGGTGAAGCCCTGCTGCAGCTACCTCACCACTTTCCCGACGACAAGAGAAGATCTTCTGCTGGACGAGTCTTCTTCCTCTGAGCTGGTGGGACCAACCATTTCACCCTTTTTGCCTTCCAAAGACGGCCCTTGGTCGAATCGCCCGTGCCAAGCACCCCGGTGGCCGGATAGCCAAGCTCACCACTTTTTGACCGCGAATAAAAGGACCGCACCTTTTAATCGGGAACTCCGCGGCTGGTTTCACCCCTGTGCAGTGGAACGACTCCAAGTTTCCTCCTCGACGAGATCTGCTCTTCCCCTGGTCGGAACGACAAACTGCAACCACTGCCAGGAACAACTGCCCCCACTGGAGCTTCCTTTCTCTTTAAGGTACTGTGTCCTGCCTGGCCTCCCCTTTCTACAGATTGCTAAAGGTGACCCTTAAATCCTTGGCTTCTATACTGGGTTGGCTCCAGACCTCACTATAGCTTTTGAACCACCCCAGCCTCTTTTGAACACTCTGCAAAGACTTTCAGTGCACTTTAAAACGTGTGATCCTGGGCACATTTCGCTTTGCTCCATTTAAAGTGGGCCTGGCCTATGAACTTTGGCTCTACAGTATAACCTGCCTTTCTCCCCTTGCGCTGAACTCTTAAACGTGTTGATAACTGTTTTATTTCATGCTCTGCCTTTTCTCTCCCTTTTTAACCTAAACTATTGGAGTGCCATCTAGGTTAAGCACTCACTCCTGTCTTAACAAATAGCTGTGCTTTAACCCTGTCTTGTCTGATAGTTATCAAGGGAGGTGTATATACTTACCTGACTGTGTTTTAGATTACTTTTCATTGAGAGTGCTAGTGTATTACCTAAAGTGTGTTTTAAATAAATAACTATATACTTTTTATACAAAGCTGTGGTCAGTATTTGTTTGCTCTACTGTGTTTTGGCCCTATTGTGTATACTCTGCATACTGCCCTACTCTTCTTGAGAGAGGTCTGACTGCTCAGCCACAGCTACCAGGTAAATCTGGGTGGTGCAGACTGCTACCAATTGGGTTTACTACTGCACAGGATTCTGCCTAACACTCCTCGCAGACAGAGGCATGGTGGAGCGGACCAAGGAGGACCAGCGGTGAAACAGCAGGGGGATGGGGGTTCCCAAAGAGGGAGCGCCCACACAAGCGCGCAAGCCCTAGGAGCAGGCAGGTGGCCTGAGGTGTGCGACATGTGGGGCTGCAGTGCCGACTGGGTAGGCCCAAGTACTGGGCACACGGGACACTTTGGAAAAGAGAAGGCAGTGGTTACCTCAACGAGACATCATCGTTGCACTGCAGAGACAACTTGGAGTCCAGGTTAGGGCTAAACTTGCATGCTCTGGGTGGAAGGCCCTCATCATTTGTACTGGTACCTGGCCACGATGTTTGGAGGCGGGGCGGGCACAAACACTGGCTGTACAGCCACATTACTGCATCTACATCTGCAAAGACCCACCCAGGGCTCATCATGACAGAATTGTGGTGCTCCAGGGATGCTGGCCGACTGCATTGTCCCTGAAGGAGACTGGTGGAGCTTATGGGATGCTGCAAAAAGGAGACGGCACACAGCCTGTTAGAAAGTGTGGTGGTTTGATCCTGACAGGCCGTAGGAGGACAAGGGAGTCTATAGGTTGGCTGATCCTGACAAGCAGAGAGATGAACTCTGCGCTGACACTCTGGGGCAGTCTGAGGGGAACACGAAATCCTGCGGAGGGAGCATCTACGTGGCAATAGTACAGGAATGAGTGGAGTGAAGCCAGGGTTGCCCAGTAACACAGAAGGAGGGCGTGAGAGTGATATACGCCCACGGTGCTGCCGCAGTAGATGTATAGGCCCGGACTAGACACAGATTCCAGATGCCAGACAAGGGTCAAAAAGAAAAGGCAGGCAGACCGTCATGGAGGCCTACACGTTCAAAGACGGGAGCAATACAGAGCAATACAATGCAGCAGGATGACCCAGAGGCAACAGGCGTACCGTCGCAGGAGGGTCTGCAGGGAGAATGCCCTATACTAGCGGCGATAGCTGCGTTAAAAACGGCACTGGAGCCCAAGATCGATGCAGTCATTGTGGATGTTGGCCTGCTGCACCAGAATATACGTACACTTGCTGACCATTTGAGTACGGTGGAATTGCGATTGCAAGACAATACAACTGCTATAGATGGAATTCAGACTCAGGTAGCAGACCTGCTCGACTGTGTGAAGATCCTGAAACACAGAACGGAAGACGCAGAGGGGAGAGCCAACAGGAACAACGTATGGATTCTCAGACTCTCAGAGGGAGAGGAAGGCAGGGACCCCACATCCTTTGTAGAAAACATGCTCCTACAGGAGGTGGGTCCGGGTACAGTAACACACGGATTCACTGTCGAAAGAGCACACAGATCGCTAGCAAAGAAACCCCCGCCGGGTGCCCCCCTCCTGCCCAAGACCACTAATCGCAAAAATCATGAACTAAGAACAGGGAAAGGTGGGGTAGAGGGAGTGGGTTTGCAATGTGTTTGGGTGGAGGGGAGCGTTATGTCGGTTGACGGGTCGGACTGCGATAGTTTTGAGACTAGTGGGCAATATGTGGATGTGGGACATGTTCGGGCACACAACCCCCTCACCTGGGCGACAGATAGGGGAGTGCCATTGTGTAAGGGCTGCAGTCTGGGGGCAGTGTGGCCCCTGTTGGTGACAGGGCAATTTTTGGGAGCAGCGCTGGAAAATAGGTTGACAGGCGGTGGGATACAGGAGGCCCTCAGAAGTGTGTCCATGACACGGTTTGACGCCTTGGGTGTAGCCACCTGGAACGAACGTAAGAGGGCTTAATAACTATGAAAAGATTGCAGATACATGCGTATTTGATCAGAATGGGGATACAGGTCGTGATGTTACAAGAAACACCTCACGACTGACAGGCAAGCTACGATGGCTAGGAAATGGGGGGGGGGGAGCTGTATGGCTCGCCTTTCTCGGCCTACGCTAGGATGGTCCTCATTTTGATTTCCCCCTCAGTCCTTTTTCAGCTATGAGAGTTCAAAAGAGATGATGAGCGGAGCATGGTTGTGGTACAGCAGCTGTGGGAAAACAGGTAAGTCTGCTTTGTGAATATATATGCTCCGAACCATGACGCCACTGAGTTCTTTAGGTCATTGTACTTAAGGGTGTCTACATACAGGGAGTTTGCATGGGCCTAGGGCAGGGATTTTAATTGAACTCTTAACCCCGGCCTGGATAGTCCGGACAATAAATATAAGAAACCTGCACCAACGGCCAAGGCACTTAGTTCTCTTTTGCAGAACTTGGGACTGGTGGATGTTTGGAGGGAAAGACATGGTGAAGCACGTGGCTACTCACATTTCTCAGCCCCCCAAGCAGTACACACGGATACTGATTATATTTTCACCGGGAGTGAACTTCCAGTCGAATTGCAGTACAAAGAATATAAGGCACAGGTCCTCTCAGACCATGCCCTGCTGATAGCAATATGGCGGGGACACACCCGGAGGCCCCTGCTACCTACTTGGCGGTTAAGGGCATAGGCCCTCCTGGACAAGGACTTTAATAATTATTTTGGGGAAGAGTTTTTCGATACCAATACGGGCAGTGCGGAGAAGGTTGGCACTTTGTGGGATGCCTTAAAGGTGGTCATGCGGGGGGCGGCAATAAGGAAAATGGAAGGCATTAGAAAGGATATACCAAGGGCCTTAGAGGACATTGAAAACGACATCATGCAGAGGGGTGTGGCACATGGGGGGGGGGTCAGCGAGGTTGTTGGAACTGGGAATGAGAAACACTATGCAGGCTAGACTTTGCAAAGTACACTCAGAGACTCCATGCAGAGGGAGACTAACCGGGGAGATTGCTAGAATGGTTATGCAAACAGGAAGAACCCAGGGATCAGCGCTGCCATGGAAAGAAAGGGGCCACTGTTTACACCCAGTGGGGGATCAACAGGGTATTTGAGATTCTATTAATCTCTGTACGGTCAGGGCATAACAGGGGTGGATAGAGACATTAACAAGGCCCTGGCCCAAATTAACGTGCCCACGTTGGAGACAGAGCCGGCGGATATGCTGGATGCTCTGCTGACATTAGGGATGGTAATAGCAGAACTTCCGACTGCCAAGACCCCGGGACCAGACAGACTCCCTGGGGATTTCTACAAGGCATACGCAGACATACTGGCGCCCAGACTACTGGAAGTCTTTGTGGAGGCATACGACCTGGGGGTGTGGCCCTGCAGCCTGAGGAAATCCACCATAGTGCCTATCCATAAGCCTGGAAAACCGCCACAGAGTTGCGGATCTTATAGGCCCCTCTCCATGGTGAACCAGGACAGTAAGAATATAGCGGCAGTACTGGCGAAAAGACATAAGACGTTGTATTGTATTGTATATGCATTTGCACCACGCTCCAATGACCCGGGGGCTTACGGGCACTGACAAAGACAAACAAAAAAAAAGAGCAGCTCCCATGCCAATGGGGCAGATTACATTTACATGATTTCAGTGGAAACATTACCGGGGAGACATTACCAGGGGAGCAGATATAGTAAAATCAAAGTTTTTTTTAATTCTTTTTGAAAATTTCAATTGACTTCAGGTCCCCAAGATCTGCCCGAAGGGCATTCCAGGCTCTGGGAGCGGCGTTGACAAAGGATCCCATGGCGACTTTATTAGAATTACAGTGAGGGGTCATTAATTGATTGGCGTTTGATCTTAAAGCTCTCGCATTGTGTTTTATAACCATCCGATCCCTTAGGTAGGACGGCATAATTTCCAAATGACATTTTTGTGTAATCAGAAGTAGACTGAATTCTGGACCTCACCGGAAGCCAATGAAAACCTCGCCTTGCATCCGAAACAGGGTCACTCCATTTGAGTCCGGTAACCACTCTGAACGCGCTGTTCTCTATCACCTGGAGGCCATCACAATCTGCTTGCGAGCTGCCAATAAGCAGGCTGCAACAATAATCAATTTTATATCTGATTATAGCTCGTGCAATTGTCTCTGCATTCTTTTGTGAAATAAAAGACTGGAGTGACGCAAGTAGTTTGATGTAATATGTGGATGCCGAGACCAGTCCGCTAATCTGTGCCCCCATTTTCAGGTTCCAGTCCAGGATTATGCCCACAGTTTTTACTTTGCTCTGAGCCTCAATTTTACAATCTGCAATGGAGAAGCAGTTATAAAGTGGGCCTAACTTTTGAATTTTCTTCGATGAGCCAACCACCATGAGTTCAGTTTTGTCTTTGTTAAGCGCCAACCCATTTTTAATCATCTATGCTTGGATGATATCATAAACTAAGTTGACTTTGAGCTCATCCTCCTTGTGTGTTCCAGTGAGCGGGATGACACATTGCGTGTCATCTGCATAATTCGTGAAAGTGATAGTTACTTTACAGCATGTCAAAGAACGGGACCATGAAGAGATTCTACAGTAATGGGTAGACGCAGGCTCCTTGAGGTACACTGTATAGTAGAGTAAAGGGTTTAGCCTCAGCATCTCTGCTCACAACTCTGCATTGCCTATTACTTAAGAAAGACCTTATCTACTGTACCGCATCCCTGGAAAAGTTAGACACTTCCCTCAACCTGGCGGTCAATATAGAGTGATCCACCAGGTCGATAGGAAATCTAGTCCACACTGATCAAACCGGACATGTCCCGGGCTGCAGCACCTCATGGAACCAGCAAAGGCTCCATCATGTTATTGACAGTACTTATCGGCTGGAGGTGGATTGTGCAGTGGCCTCCTTGCGCGCAGTGAAGGCCTTCGATTCGGTCCGATGGGACTAGCTGCTGAGGACCCTTGCACGCTTTGGGATTGGCACTCTGTATTGCTCGCCAAGAGTGCACGGACAGTTATTTATCACCAGTACATTTGCAGAGCAGAGCAAATACTTTGAACGCAGGTAGACGGAACAATAACTCATACCCACACACACAGTTATAAAATAATGAGCACTTATAGGGCTATTTATTCATAGTTAAACATACATAAGGCAATAAGCAAGAACACAGAAATAAATCACAGAAAAGATAGTAAAGTTAGCAAGAATACATCACCACGGGCGTAACTGAATCCCTCATCTCACCAGAAGCAACTGGAAGACCCCGATAAGAGCCAGGCCGAGAGCACAACAGCCCACAGGTATGTCGGAACAAGGCGTCCCCCCTCCGACTGATGTCTCTGTGCTTTTTCCGCCTGACCTTTCCAGAGCTCGGCATATATCCCCTCCTGAAAAGGGGTGGCAATTTCTCAAACCTTCTGGCATTAGCGCTTGCGCATTGATGAGTGACCATTGGCTGCCAGCCGGGCAAACCGACAGTAACCCCAAGGAGCAAAGCGCTTCCCTCTCCTAAAGCACCACGGAAAACAATTCCATAACTCATCTTGAGACCTTGGCGCAAGCATAGCAAGCCATAACAAACCTTTTTTATCTGGTAACAGCCAGCACCTGTGGATCCCAGTGTCCTTGGCTGAGGCCTGCATACCAGGCTCAGCAACGAATAACATTGAAAACATGTTTTTTTAAGCAAGGCAAGTGCAGCTTTCACTGAGGCATTGAATAAATATCCATTATGGCTCTGAGTGCCCCAGAATGCACTGCGCACCAGCGGCATGTTTTAGCTCAAGCATCACACACTCGTAAACAGATTTCTGATGCATGAGAGAGTCCATAAGGGCACCAAGCAGGGATGCCCACTGTCACCAATGTTGTTTATCCTGGTATTGGAACCATTGGCTTTGTTTCTTAGAAGGGGAAGGCAGAGACTGGCATTGTGATTGATGGGGTGGATCATCTGCTCTCTCTATATGCAGATGATACGTTGCTGTAGGTAAACCAGCCTGAGGACAACTTATTGCACCTACTGGATTTCATACATAAGTTTGCCATGCTCTCAGGCATCAGAATCAACCAGGAGAAATCCTGTTTGTTCCCGCTCACAGGACTGAGGGGACTTACGAGGGAGCATTGCCTAATTTGGGCCTGCAATGGTCGGTTGATACCTTCCGTTACTTGGGAGTTGATGTGTGGCATGAACCTGCTGCCTCTCATAGAAACATGCAGAGGGCTTTGGATGGTGTAGTTTATTCCATGAGATTCTGCAAGAGGCTGCCCCTGGGCGTACCGGGTAGAGCAGCATTGTTAAAAATGGTTGTGCTCCCGCGTCTTTTATACTACTTCACAAATATACCATATAATATACCTGGGAGGTTTTTCCGACAGCTGGATAGGAAAGCCTGGGAATTCCTGGAGGTGGGGAAGACTTACGTACACTACAGAGGGGTTACTGTCATGATCTCTGCTTCCAAAAGGTCAGGGTTTTCCCAACTCCCTTGGAAGCAGATTCATAACCCAGGTTCCGAGTGCCAACCAGTCTCAATTGGGACCTTTTGGACCCAGTCCTGGCGCCAGTGGCACCAGGCTCATAAATATGCCCAGTCCCAGCGCTGGAAGCGCCGGGCTCATAATGCTTGGGTGGACTTACCTGCAGCAGACCATGCTGCTTACTTGCCTGCCAGTTGAGCCTCTGATCCTCTTCTGTTTGGAACTACTTTTCCTGTTGGGTGGGGCAGGAGCCACTCCCTAGGTTCAGAACACTGGAACTCTTCTGGAAAGCAGGAACTCTTTTCTTACCTAGGCGTGGCTGTGGAAGGCGACACCTAAGCACTACAGGAGGCTATTCAAACCACACCCGATGGATGAATCTTGCTTTGCGTTATTCTGCATCCTCTGCAGCAGAACGCTCATCGTGTCTTCTGCATCTGATCCTGGGCCTAAGGAAAAAGGCTTACCATCCTGAATCCAGTTTTCAGCAACAGCTATAAAGACAAGAAAGAACAGGTTAGCATTACGGTCTTCAGTGACAGCTCTTCACTTACCTGGGCCATCGGCTGTCACCAACGCCTCGCGCTGCATTCTGAAAGACAAAGGCTTACCTACTCTTCGTGCGCTCAGGAGGTCTTCACACTGCATTCCGGCATCTGAAAGACAAAAGCTTACCAACTCTTCGCACGCTCCGGAGGCCTTCAGCGCTGCATCCCGCATCTGAAAGACAAAACAAGGTGCGTTTAAAGACATTGGGGAACTTTAATACTCACGTGCCATTACTCCTTTCCACATCTAACCCAGTGGGTATTCCGGCACCCTGCAGCCGCTCCGAACTTGTACCTGCAAAATAAAAAGACAGTTAGAGCGCATCGTGAAGCAGGCAACAAGCGCTTACTTACGTGCTTCCAGGCGCTTCTATTCATCACACGGGCTCCATCTTCAACTCACTTCAGCCCGTCATCCACCATCGCCGGAACCCTGCAAAACAAGAGACATCATTACTAAAGACTTTAAAGACATTAGAATTACTCGAAACTTACCGTTCGTGCAGTAAACGACGGACAGCAGTCCTCTGAAGTCAAGAGGCCTGCTCCCCTTATCCAGTGAAGAAACTGGTTACAGCACCCTGCCCCGAGGCAGATGGAGAGCACGGCGTTCACTTACCTAAGGTGAGAGCGTTAACATTCGGGGTTCTACAGGAGAAGAGAAAAGGGAAGAAGAGAGAGACATTCAATAACCCAGTTCATTAATCCCATATTTTCTATCTGCAGACATCTTACCCTTCGAGTCAAACATACAGTGCACAGAGGTCCAGCCCAAAGAGCCAGCCGTGTGTTACACGTCACCTTTGAAGATACGGTATACGCCCAGTCAAGACCGGCGCCTCTACGGGAATCAGGTGAGCGTTACAGAACGCAAAGCCTACCACAAAACTCCCGTCCAGGCGCTATGGAAACCTCGGATACCGACCAACTAGCCCAGTTACTTGGGGAACTAAGGGCAGAAGTGCATGCAGCCCGTCAGGAAACGAACGCTCTAAGAAGGGAACTGATTATTTCCAAGGAGAGAACAGATGATCTCGCTAGACAATTGCTACAGTCACAAGCCGGACAGACCCCGTTACCCGCATCTGGGGGAAATCTTCCTTCTACATCCTCTATGAATCCAGTGCAGATCAACCTACCTGGGAATGTACCTCTGGCTCCGCCCGAACGATTTTCTGGTGACCCAAAGAGGTTTGCAGTATTTATCAATCAGTGCCGGTTGCATTTCTTATGCCGGCCAGCAGCCTTTCCAACTGATCAAGCTAAAGTAGCTTTCGTGCTTTCGTACCTTAGTGGCAATGCGGCAGACTGGTCGATCCCTCTAGTAAATCAAGATGATCCGGTCCTCCATGATTTTCAAGCTTTTCAGCTCAGTATGGAAAAACTGTTTGCAAGACATTCACAGGGGCAGGCCTTGGACAATGAGCTTCTTTTGTTGCAACAAGGTAATCAAGACCTTTTGGTTTATATTGCGTCTTTCAACAGACTGATAGTGGAAACTCAATGGCCTGAGGACAAAAGGATTACGCTGTTTTATAGAGGTCTACGTGGAGAGCTCAAAGATGTGTTAGCCCAAGTAGTGAATCCCCCACAAGATTGTTCGGACTATATAGACTTAGTCGTTCAAATAGATCACAGACTGCAGAACAGGAAGGCCGATCGTTCCAAGTTTGAAGCTCGAGTATTTTCCAAACCGCCAACTCCTTCCAAAGGAGTAGACTCCGGGGAACCCATGCAAATAGGGGGTCTGAAAGGTCCTCTAACACAAAAGGAGCGGGAAAGGAGAAAACAGTTGCAATTATGCCTCTATTGCGGAAACTCAGGGCACTTTCTTCGAGACTGTCCGGTGAAACCTGCTAAGAAGGCAGTAGGAGCTGCAGTTACCAAAGTTACAAACTCTGAGCAGGGAAACAACCTCGCCCGACAAGAATAGAGGTCCTCTTGCCGAGCGTGAAAACCAGATCCGTGACCTCGCATTTCGTGATACCTATGGTCCTCATTAGCCCTGATAATCCGGATCGATTACATGCAATTGAAGCTTACGTCGACAGCGGTGCAATCGGCAATTATGTGGATCATGAAATGGTTTTGAGGATGAATCTAACTCTTTGTCCCAAGGCTGTAAAGGACGTCATTACTACGGTGGATGGTACGGAGATAGCCTCCGGGGCTGTAACGCATACCACTCAAGAAGTGACGCTAATAAGTCAAGATGGACACTATGAGAAGATCGTGTTCGATGTGATCAAGGCCCCTCAGTTTCAGACTATTCTAGGAATACCTTGGTTAGAGAAACACAATCCTCTGATCGATTGGCGAGCAAGAACGGTCCAGTTTCCAGAATGTGTCTCTACTTGTCACCCTCCACCTGGTGTTGCACTGGCAGCAATTTCTTCAGAGACTCCCCAGTTACCTCCCGAATACCTAGAATACCAAGATGTTTTCCGGAAGGATCAGGCTAACTCTCTACCTCCTCATAGTTTTTATGACTGCCAGATAGACCTGATACCTGGATCTACTCCTCCTTGTAGTAGAATTTATGCCCTCACCGAGCCTGAGAACCTTCACCTTCGACAATACCTGGATCAATACCTGGCAAATGGGTTTATTCGTCCTTCCAAGTCCCCTGCTTCTTCAGCTTTGTTCTTCGTTCCAAAAAAGGAAGGAGACCTTAGAACTTGTATAGATTATCGCTCCCTGAACCAGATCACCGTTAAGAATAGATATCCGTTACCTTTGATCCCTGAACTCCTGGACCAAGTCAGAAAAGCATGCATATATACAAAGCTGGATCTTAGAGGAGCTTACCACTTGGTACGAGTAAAAGAGGGCGATGAATGGAAGACGGCCTTCCGCACCAAGTATGGGCTATTTGAATATCAGGGCATGCCCTTCGGACTTTGCAATGCCCCGGCCGCCTTTCAATATTTTATGAACGATGTCCTCAGAGAGCTCATAGATGTGTGTGTTGTTTACATTGATGACATCCTCGTTTATTCTTCATCGGAATCTGAACATCGGAAACACGTGAAAATGGTCCTCGAAAGATTGCGTCAACACAAACTTTTCGCTAAATTGGAAAAATGTATTTTCAACGTGACTGAAGTTGAATTCTTGGGATTCATATTATCACCTGGCGGAGTGCGTATGGATTCAAAGAAGGTCAATGCAGTTCTCAAATGGCCATCACCATCCTCCGTAAAAGGTGTGCAAGGCATGTTAGGCTTCGCTAACTTTTACCGCAGGTTTATCCCCCAATTCTCTC
Organism: Ambystoma mexicanum; assembly: GCF_040938575.1. NCBI lineage: Eukaryota > Metazoa > Chordata > Amphibia > Caudata > Ambystomatidae > Ambystoma > Ambystoma mexicanum. Next base: position 493,380,633 of record NC_090937.1, read on the forward strand.
GAATAGTCCAGCCCATCACTGCCTTGTTAAAGAAAAACAAACGTTTTGAATGGTCTACCGAGGCGGAACAAGCTTTCCAGGATTTGAAGACTAAATTTATCTCTGCACCAATCTTAAAACACCCTCGCCCCGAACTCCCCTACATCGTGGAAACTGATGCTTCAAGCCTTGCCATGGGGGCAGTTGTATCACAAAAGGACCCGGTAACCAATCAGTTGCATCCCGTGGCATTTTGGTCCCGCAAATTCTCACCTCCTGAAATCAATTACACGATTACTGACAAGGAACTTCTGGCTATCAAGTCTGCCTTTAAGGCTTGGCAGCATTATCTGCTGGGGGCCCGACACACAGTTACTGTGATTACGGATCACCGAAACCTGCAATATTTGAAAACCGCAAAAGCCCAATCCTCTAGACAACTCCGTTGGGCATTATTCTTTGCCGAGTTTGACTTCATAATTACCTATCGACCTGGTACAAAAAACGGTAAAGCTGATGCCCTTTCTCGGATGGGAGTGGAAGAACACTTGATCAACCCTAAACCTGTACCAATCATTCCCGAACAAAGAATTCTGGGTGTAATCGCCACACAATCCATAGAGGAAGTTAAGGATAAAGCCAGGCAACTTGTAACTCCAGCAGACATACAGAATTGGCATCTGCAATGAAAGGACTTTGCAGTAAAGGACAACTTATTGTATTTCCAAGAACGATTATACCTACCCAGCACAGATTTACAGAAAGAAGTAATCTCTTGTTATCACGATTCTTTAATGGAAGGACATCCCGGTATAGCCAAGACCTCGGAAAAGATCAAGCGCTACTTCTGGTGGCCGTCTTGGAAAAAAGATATCAGAGACTTTATAATGTCCTGTGGAGTATGCGCCCAAAACAAGAGTCAAAAGGAAAGACCAGCAGGCCTCTTACGCCCTATTGACATCCCACCTCGCCCTTGGCATACGCTTTCTATGGACTTCATCACCGATCTACCTCCATGCTCTGGATACAATACGATTCCAGTAATCGTGGACTTATTCTCCAAGATGGCGCATTTCATTCCGCTCAAAGGCTTGCTAACAGCAGCAACTCTGGACCGAGAATTTCTCGAAAACATCGTCCGACTGCACGGTTTTCCTTCGGTTCTAATTTCGGATCGAGGTAGTCAATTTATTTCTCATTTTTGGCGAAGTTGCTGTCGGTCGGCTCAAATTGATGTGAGACTATCGACCAGTCACCACCCTCAGACCGACGGACAAACCGAGAGGACCAATCAAACTCTGGAACAGTATTTACGCTGCATGCTGCAACAAACTGAAAAAACTTGGAAAGATATCCTTTGGATAGCCGAATATGCCTACAATAACTCTGTCCATTCGGGAACTGGGAAAACCCCGTTTTTTCTTTTGTACGGCAGTCACCCTCGAACCTCGGAGTTGGATCCCCTCCAAGATCTTGTAACACCAGCAGTAGACTACCTGCATTCTACAATCACCCAAGCCTTTAAGGAAGCTGTTTCTCACCTTCAAAGGGCTAAAGAACAATACAAGAAAGGAGCAGATCAACATCGGAAGGAAGCCCCTCAATATCGAGTAGGGGATCAAGTCTGGTTATCCACCAAATATCTACCTCTAAAAGGGCCACGCACATTCAACCCAAGACACCTTGGTCCCTATTCCATCACTACCATAGTAAACCCAGTAGCGGTCAAGTTGGACTTGCCCCCGCACATGAAGATACATCCGGTCTTCCACGTCTCTCTATTAAAACCCGTGCAGCCTCAAACCCGACTAACTAAATCTCCAAAACCTATCCTAGTTGATGGGGAACTCGAGTTTGAAGTCAAAAGCATTCTGGACTCCAAGATCTCCAAATCTAAACTATTTTACCTAATTGACTGGAAAGGCTACGGCCCCCAAGAGAGATCCTGGGAACCTGCTGAATATGTCCACGCTCCTTGCCTAATCAAAAGATTTCACCGAACATTTCCTGACAAGCCAAAACCCCCGGAGAAGCCCGGTTTGGGAGGGGCTTTGAGGGGGGGGGTACTGTCATGATCTCTGCTTCCAAAATGTCAGGGTTTTCCCAACTCCCTTGGAAGCAGATTCATAACCCAGGTTCCGAGTGCCAACCAGTCCCAATTGGGACCTTTTGGACACAGTCCTGGCGCCAGTGGCACCAGGCTCATAAATATGCCCAGTCCCAGCGCTGGAAGCGCCGGGCTCATAATGCTTGGGTGGACTTACCTGCAGCAGACCATGCTGCTTACTTGCCTGCCAGTTGAGCCTCTGATCCTCTTATTTTTGGAACTACTTTTCCTGTTGGGTGGGGCAGGAGCCACTCCCTAGGTTCAGAACACTGGAACTCTTCTGGAAAGCAGGAACTCTTTTCTTACCTAGGCGTGGCTGTTGAAGGAGACACCTAAGCACTACAGGAGGCTATTTAAACCACACCCGATGGATGAATCTTGCTTTGCGTTATTCTGCATCCTCTGCAGCAGAACGCTCATCGTGTCTTCTGCATCTGATCCTGGGCCTAAGGAAAAAGGCTTACCATCCTGAATCCAGTCTTCAGCAACACCTATAAAGACAAGAAAGAACAGGTTAGCATTACGGTCTTCAGTGACAGCTCTTCACTTACCTGGGCCATCGGCTGTCACCAACGCCTCGCGCTGCATTCTGAAAGACAAAGGCTTACCTACTCTTCGTGCGCTCAGGAGGTCTTCACACTGCATTCCGGCATCTGAAAGACAAAAGCTTACCAACTCTTCGCACGCTCCGGAGGCCTTCGGCGCTGCATCCCGCATCTGAAAGACAAAACAAGGTGCGTGTAAAGATATTGGGGAACTTTAATACTCACATGCCATTACTCCTTTCCACATCTAACCCAGTGGGTATTCCGGCACCCTGCAGCCGCTCCGAACTTGTACCTGCAAAATAAAAAGACAGTTAGAGCGCATCGTGAAGCAGGCAACAAGCGCTTACTTACGTGCTTCCAGGCGCTTCTATTCATCACACGGGCTCCATCTTCAACTCACTTCAGCCCGTCATCCACCATCGCCGGAACCCTGCAAAACAAGAGACATCATTACTAAAGACTTTAAAGACATTAGAATTACTCGAAACTTACCGTTCGTGCAGTAAACGACGGACAGCAGTCCTCTGAAGTCAAGCCCCTTATCCAGTGAAGAAACTGGTTACAGCACCCTGCCCCGAGGCAGATGGAGAGCATGGCGTTCACTTACCTAAGGTGAGAGCGTTAACATTCGGGGTTCTACAGGAGAAGAGAAAAGGGAAGAAGAGAGAGACATTCAATAACCCAGTTCATTAATCCCATATTTTCTATCTGCAGACATCTTACCCTTCGAGTCAAACATACAGTGCACAGAGGTCCAGCCCAAAGAGCCAGCCGTGTGTTACACGTCACCTTTGAAGATACGGTATACGCCCAGTCAAGACCGGCGCCTCTACGGGAATCAGGTGAGCGTTACAGTTACACTGAAGATGGAATAAGAGTACCCCATGAGCTAAGCTATACATTATCTAGCGGGACAACTGCAATTTTCGGTAAACTGGTTGTGGGACGAGGTCTCACAAGACACTTCACTAATGCAGCCAATGCAGGGGCAATATTTTTTAAAGGAAGCGTTATGGGTGAAGGGAGTGGAACTGTCAAGGACATCTGGGTTGATGAAACTCGGTAAGGATTGTGGCGCAGGAATTGTAAGCTCCTAGGGGCCCCTAGCCCCTGCTCCCAGCACATCCCCTTGGTGGGCATTACAGTAGACAGGACAATGTGAAACAGCTTAGAAGACACTGGGAAAGTAAAGGAATCACCACGGTGGGTGACTTACTGCGGGAGGATAGGGTAATGGATTTCCCGAATCTGGTCAGTGAATAACGTCCAGATCTTATTGCATCTGAGCATGAACAGGAGGATCAACAGGAAATGGCCGGGCCTCCGGGAGGGAATGGGGACTAATGCGATCCTGGACACTGTATGACGTGTCAGATGGGGGCCATGCAGTCTCTAGACTGTACAACCTGTTTTTGAGTGGTCCCAATGTGGGGGAACTGGCGGTGCGAGTGAGTTAGATTTGGGGAGGGCTTTCACAAATGCGTAATGGAGGAGGGTGCTCTCGTACACTAAAGGGATCTCAAGGAAACCCAGATTTAAGCTTACCCAACTATACGTCACGCATAGGGCGTATCTAACCCCACACAGACTGTCGTACACGGGCAGAGGTGTTGTTCATGGGTTTTTGGAGGGAGGTAGAAGAGAGGGCGGCCAGTGGCGGGATCCAGATGCTTTCCCCTGAGTTTTGCTTATCGTGATTGTTTCAGAGAGGCAGGAAAGATACTACCCACCTCTCCAGAATGAAGGATCTAATCTGCATATTAGCCAAGCACAGAATCGCAATGACATGGAAGTCGGCTGGTGGTGCCAGAAGTGAGGCTTGGTGGGCAGACCTGAAGCAATGGTCACTCGCTGAGACAGCTGTATGGTTCCATGTAATAATGTACCCGAAAAAAATGTCCTGCACAGACATTACATTGAACATGCCGGGGTTAACCCCGCAACCCTCGACATTTGTTTTTATACAAGGGGAGCAGGGGACATCCCCGCAACCCGTCACCATACATAATGTCACCATATATAATGTTGCCAATGGCTTTTCCCAGCGACAGTATGTATGGGGACATTAATACCTGATGCCAGCGGTATGGCATAGGGCACTACGGAGAGGGATGTATGAAAGGAATTCAAGCCTGGAACAAGCCGACGCAGGCAATGTTTAGCTTGGAGGCTGATGTGGATGTTTCCATGTATGTGTTGGGAGGAGGGATTAGGGGACCGGGCATTTATGGACTAATTGCAGTTTACACCTGACTGCTTCAGAGGTGGCTAGGAATTATGTAAGATAAGTACTGTTGGAATGGGGCAGAGGGAGTTGCATCGGGGGACAGAGGCCTGGTTAAGATACATACCTGTCAATTCAAGTTTGTATTGTTGTTTAATTCACGATAAAAATGGTTAAAAAAATAAACTGAATGCTGATTCCGTTCATCGATTGATTAATCGTAGTCTTTGCATTCTTCAGAGAAAGTTCTTATGTTCGATCACAGATGTTACATCGACACACATGGTATACCGTTAATTAGTGAGAAGAAAGGAGTGGTTTCACTTTCAAACTCAACACTTTCACATCAGCCTGTTTTCAGATCCTATAGGCTGCCATGTTGCTCCTTATTACTGAAACCACGAAAGGACAGATTAGTGTCTGGCGATCGTCCCAGATAATGGTTATCCCAGATGCGTTGATGATGATTGTCCCATTTCGGTTGAAGAAGCCATCAGGTGGAAGATTGAACCCTTGATAGGCGCACATTGGTAGAATATATCTATGGAAAATCGAGAATGCATAAATATACTTCAGTACGGTAAGGAAGGCATGGTATCAACAGTAAGACAGACAATTGACCACAGTTCAAGGGTGTTTATTAAACTTCAAAAAGGCCTATCTAATCCTAAATCTACAGATGGGAGCAAGCTACGACCTTCAAATTATAATAACGCAGTCCTAGTGGTGTCTTGTCAACATAAAAGGGCCTATACTAATAAACCTATTGCCAATCCTTACCTCTAAACACAAATAGTGTGGGAAACAGTGTTACAAAAAAGAAAGAAGTGTTCACAAAATGAATGTCAGGATGTTCAGGCCATTGGCCTCCCTTCCCCATGTTTTCAGCACAGGACAAGGCGGTTCACTCGAGCATAGCACAGTCTCTGGCTTCTTTAGCACGAGGATACAGTCATCATTAGCATCAGGGCCTTCTGTGAACAAGTCTCTTTGCCTATCAAAGTCTCTTCATTCAGAGGGCCTTATGCAACAAAATAAATAAAGTTATTTCCCTCGTTCAGATTTTCACAAGTACTTAATTTAGGCGATTCACTATTCAACCCGGATCCCCCTCAGCCGGGCTCAGATAACTTAATACGGGCACGGACCAAAAAACGTTCAAATGTGCACAGGGTTTGGCTTGACCTGTTGCAGGACCACTTTAATTTCACAATTCCTTTCCTTTTAACATTTGCCACCTTTCAGTTGGATACCTAACAGAGACTTTCGAATGAGCACCCACGTGGTGCCGTACCACTCTGCCTACGGTATTGTATCTTGGCTTCAAAGTTCAGTCACTTACCTGCTGTTTTAATTATATACGCATTGCTTGACACATACACTTCATACAATGTTCTCATCAGTTTTCTCTATACAATGTTGCCGCTTGAAACCTTGGCTTCAACACATCAGTCTCCCCAACTCTCCGCCTGTGCTGACTTCACTGGTGCTGCGTTGTTGGAGCCAAGGACAGTACCACGGCGGCAAACAATTCTCCCCGCCATGACTATCGATGTGAGAGAGCTGCGGGTACCTCCGACGCACAATGCACGATTCTTCCGCCTCGATTCCTGGTCTTGCGTTTCCTTTTCTTGAAGTTTCATTTTAAGTTATTTCAATCCGGCACTTCACCTAAGTCAATGCCTAGTGTGTAATACACAACTGAAACCCTTATTTAATTATTTGTGTCTATAAGTTTTTATTCTGAACGATGTACCACTTATATCAAGCCCCTCTCTTGGAACCCCCCAGGTCACACTGAACCAGGAATCAGGCTGGTTTGCAAAGTTACAATATTTATTTATATATTCACAATATAATCACACTATTTTTAATGGGGATACAATAATCACCAATGGGGTGATGACACTAAGCAATCTCTTTAATCACCAGGAGTAATGATGAGCAAAAACACTGCAACAGAAATAATACTTTTGGGTGTATATTTAAATCAAATAGCAGTGTGGTTACTATTTCCCCCTGCACACCCCTCAACCCCCAATATACAATATAAAGAGATAGAAGGAGAGAGAAGGAGAGAGAACAGGTTTCAGGAATGCAGAATTCAAGCAAATGTATCAATCCCAATTTCCCCCCAACAAACACAAGAGAGAAACAGAACGGATTGGCAAGCTGTCAAAATAGTTTTAAAGTTGGCTTTGAATGAATGGGTAAAACACTAAAAATGGGCTAAATCACAGAAATTGTTGAAATTCTAATGGGAGCCGCTTTGTATTGTTGCAGACAAACACTAGCAATGATTTGATAGCAAGAAGCAATGTGAAAACTTAATTTTGAGGTTGGGTGCAATGAAAAGCTATTTTACACGTTATTTTTTTTTTTTCAAATGATATGGTTCAAATTTTAAACCTTTCATCTTTTATACAATCGAACAAAAAGTCTCTTTCTTACTCCATTTTCTTTTCCCAATTAGATTCAAATAATACATCAAAAAAGCCGACAATTGTGAAAATGTCTTTCTTTGTGCCACCATGCAGGAATTTAGCCCATCGGTCTTCAGGTGACAGTTTGATTGTGGAGGATAGCTACATGTCTCTAATTCGTGATTTGGTTTCATCGAGTGCCAGACATGAAATAACTATGTGCTGTAAAGTTTCTAGTTCATTTTGTTGTTTTCAGAACCGACGGAAGGAATTATCTTTGGATAGAAGTTGCCTGGATTGTAGTAGCTCTCTCGTTGGCATCAAGTTAAATCGGAACCGTAGGAAAGTGTCTGACAGAGGCAGATGGAAAGCATTGTAAATATAACAAAAGACAATTTAATGGATGCATGTCTATCTTGCATTCCAGATTAAGTTTTAGTTGTCTTTTGGCGTCGATAGTCGCTATCCAATCGTCACAAGCAAGTTATTTTTTCTGCTTTTCCTGGGCGCTGAATTAGCTGTTCGATGGATATATCTGCCGTTATTCTAATGTTTTCCATATGGTTTTTCCAGATTTGTAGTGCAGTTGCCTGAGTGGTACGTTCTTTTTGCTGGAAAATATGTAGCGCTCGGATATGCGAGTCAGACAATTTTCCTATAAAGATCTAGTTCTCGCCATGTTTGGAGTGAAGTAAGGGACTGAAGTGCTAGTTAGTTTCGAATACGGGCCATCGGAAACGATTGAGGTAAAGAAAGAACTTTCCGCCAGAACATGCCTTCTAGACGCAACCATATGGATCTGTCGATGTTAATCATAGATTCACTTCCATAGAGTAGAATTGCCGTGACTTTTTGTCTGTAGAATGATGAGATTGGTTTTAATGTGAATTTCCCATATTTCAAGTGTACGAACCGTCCCTGACAGCCTAAAGATAGAGTTTTTGACAATAAATAGCTGGACCAGTTTGTTTCAGTGGGTGATTGATTTATCCAAATCCCCAAGTATTTAACTGTTGTCACTTGTTCAAGGGGTTGATTATTGAGAAGAAATGGTTTTGGGTGCTGTTTTGTTCTATGAGATGGAGCTAGGAGCATTACTTTTGATTTTTGTGTATTTATTTCAAGTTGGTTTGTCTTCATATACATTTCTAGTTTTAACAAGGCTGTTTTACACGTTATAGATTTTGGCAAAACGAAAATTCGTGGCAAATTTTTCCGTGCGCGGTAATCGCAATCGCGGGAGAACTATAAGGACTTGAGATGTGGTTTTGGGTTCTTTTCTAACATAAAATGTGAAGAAGTTAGGGACCTTTTCGTGGAGGTCATTTTTTTTCAGAGAGGCAAATTGTAAAACAAGGATGCGCTTTTAAAAAGGCAAACAGGTGGGCGTGGCCAGGAGCGCCAGCGATGCGGCTGCTTCCTTGATGGCCTCCACCCGGAGCCTGTGGCTAACAGCTACAACTTGGTAGTTTTGGATCAGATCGCTATGACCGGCGGATCAACAGAGTCCGGAAGACCCAGGGCACCTGGTGCTGTCTAGTAGGGTCCAGTTTACCCCTTAATTGGCCCTGAATTTGCTTGGCTCCCCACCCGCGCCGAGACGCGGCTGGCGCCTTCAAGATGGCGGACGGGACAGGCTTCTCGCTGTGACGAGAAGCAAGCGGGAGAACATCCCCGCCCAGCCCCAGACACCGAAGCGAAGCCTCAGACAGGCCAGTAGCAGCGGCTTCAGCGGCACCGCAAAGGAAATCAACCCACTGGTCCTCTAGGGCGCACTGGAACGAGCGCATCGGGCGGTGCATGGGCTTCTTGCCTTCCCTGTTCCCCCTCCCCCTCCCGATCCTCGGAGGTGACTCCAACGAAGGAGGAGCGGGCCTCAAGCCCGTGGTGCCGGTCGAGCGGGAGCTCCCGAGCCCGGGCTGCACTCTACCCTAGAGGCGAACGGAGAAGCTCCGGTGACCTGCAGCGGCCTGACTCCCCTGGGTTCTTTGAGAGCGGCGGCTGGGGTTCCCCGGACTCATGGAAGGTGAGAGTGGGGCCCTGGGGGTACTATCTATCTGCAACCACTTGAAGGGTTTGCAGCTATTCTGCTCCTTGGGCTGTGCACTTCTAGGCCCCCCCTTTTCTTCGACTTCCAGGGGCGCCCCGGCCCATTCACCCCTGAGTTAAGCACGGCCTGAGGCCCTTCATCAGCGACGGCACCGCCGGGGACCCCATTCCCCTCTGGACCCCGACAAGAAATCTCCTAGCTTCCTGCCTCTACCTCGCTATCTCGAGACACGGAGCTGACGACATAGCGGCCCCAGCGTAACTCAGACTTTGACATTGCAAGAGCTTGAGAACACAATCCTCGCAGCGCCCCGCCATCCAGTGGCTTCCTGGGGCGCCCCTGCCCACTGATCTCCGCTGCCCCTCGAGTGTCTCCATCGCCGCGGCAGTGGGATTCCCTCCTCCACCCTCCCCCATATCACCAGTCCCTGTTTGGCTTCACTGGGGGTTAGCCCACTCCTTTTCGTTGTGCTTGAAGCCCAGTGATCGGCACTCCGGGTTTGCCCTTGGAACCCCACCTTACCACCAAATGTCTGCTTAGGAGCTTCTACTAAATTTGGAGACCCCTGCAGCCCAGCTGACTCGGGCAACCCCGACACCACCCGCCCAGGAAGTTAAGACTCAGAATCCACGCAGAATGACGAAGCTGCCTAAAGCTACCAAATCCTCGGACATCTCCACCATGCTGCTAGCAGCGGACAAGACGAAGAAGTTGGACCCTTCGCCAAAACTAACTCCACAGAAGGCCCCTGGAGAACAGGGAAAGCTGGCCACTAGAGAAGACATACAGGCCTTCATGCAGGACATCAAAGCAGAGTTTCGATCCTGCATGACAGAGCTGTCCACCCGGATGGATCAAACAGACCAACGACTCAGAGGCGGAACAGAGATTGGGAGGGGTGGAGGATCTAACCCAGAGCCACGATGCTGCATTAATAGAGCTGAGACGCGACCTCCAGGTGTTACAGAACAGGAATGAGGTGCTCGAGTTTAAACAGGAGGATCTAGAAAACAGGGCTCGAAGAAATAACCTACGTATCCGAGGGATCCCACTAACGATCCAAGATAAAGAATTACCAGAGTACGTAGGCAGCGTCTTCCAAGCTCTCCTCCCACACATGGATAAATCCCAGCTCACCCTGGACCGCACTCATAGATTGCACCCAAGAAGAGGAGTAGACTGACGCTCCTCCAGATGTAATCACCAGAGTCCATTCCTACGCCACTAAAGAGGCCATCTCGGCAATAAGCTGCACTAAGGACGAGCTCTCGTTCATGAGCACCCAGATTCAGACATTCCAAGACCTCTCGCTGATGACCCTGTAGAAAAGGAGAGTCCTGAAGCCCTTAACTATGTTCCTTTAGAACCAGCAGATTCGCCATCGATGGTTGTTCCCGTCCACTCTTCAATTCACGTTCCAAGGAGTCCAGCGTAAAATAAGTCATCATGAGGACGCGGAGTCTATCCTGCGCACAAACTCTCCGGAGTCCTCAGCGGCCCATAGTCCCCTGCATCCCCCGGGAGAGTCGGAGCAACTGCCTCAGAGACAGCAACAGCAACCCTGGTCCAAAGCACAGAGATGCCGGAAAGTAAAATAACCTTACCATGCACGGTGGTCGTCATAGTTCCGATTCTGTAACTACAAGAAAACATCAATGATGCCGCGGGCCCCGAGCGGCCTATACCCCACTCCAAGGAGTATGACATCGACCCACCCTTGGAGACGAACGCTATTATGTGGTTGGATCCCAGCCCCGTTGGCTGGGAGTTCAGTTATGGCCCAGTTGGCCACGGATTGGACCGTACTGGAAAATGTGGTCCCCCGCCCAACAAAAAGTTTATCCTCCCATTGGATGGAACATAAAACACAGCCACAGGAATCCCATTTCGAGCTTAAGTCTCTAGATGACGACTAAGATCCACCGTCCCCCCCCCCCGCCCAGGCCAGCGCCCACTGCAAGAAAGGGCCCAGGAGTCCCTGCCACCGCACCAGAAACTGAAATTCCTGACAATGAATGTCTGGGGCCTGAACGCGCCACAAAAAAGGAAAGCGATTCTGAGGCGCTTGCAGAATGACGAGGCCTCCATTGTCTTCCTCCAGGAGACCCATCTGACCCCGACCGATTTCACGCGGCTTCGTGACTGACAATTTCCGCTACAATTCCTTGCATCGAATGGAACAAAGAAGGGTGGCACAGCGATCCTGTTCGCCAAGGGCCTCAGACCACAAGTTCTTGACTCTTTGCTCTGCCCGGATGGTAGCTTCGTGGTGATCAAGTGCTGAATCTTCGGCCAACTTTATACGCTGATCTCTGTGTACGCTCCTAATGAGGGGCAAGAGGAATTCTATTCAACCCTAGAAAGCGCCCTCCCACCATTTGCTGAAGGCCAAACCATCATTGGGGGAGATTTTAACGGAGTCCCTGACCCATTGACAGACAGGTCACACCCTCCGGCTCGTAGAGACTTTGGCCTGGCGAAAGCGCTACTCAAGCTATTCAGGAAATTCGACGTAGTGGACACCTGGAGAGTCCTCCATCCTGAGGAACGGGACTACTCGTTCTACTCTTACGTACGTAGAACGTACTTGCGCATCGACCTCCTCCTGGCCTCCCCGCAGGTGTTGGCATTTACAGACGAAGTCCTCATAGGGCCAAGAATCCTCTCAGATCATAGCCCAATAACCCTAACGCTCAGAGCCCACGATCCTGACCCGACCCCGCGACGTAGTTGGTCCCTTTATGACCCAATTCTAGGGGATATGTCAACAAGGTACGTGGTGGCCAAAGCAATAAAGGAGTTCTTTGAAGAAAATAAGAATGAAGATACCTCTCCAGCGAACACGTGGGACGCAATTAACGCAGTGGTGAGACGGGTGTTGATCTCCCGGGGTGCAGCCTACCATAAACGAAAGAAACAGATCTGCCGCGACCTGGAGGACAGGGTGCAGGAGGCGCAGACAGCATGTAAAGCTAAAAACTGGTCCCCAAGAACTTACCGAGTCCTGCAGGCAGTCCGGAAGAAGTTGGAGGCCCACTATGCAGAGGTTACAGCCCAGCTTCTAGCCAAAACAAAACAAAGCTACTACGCCAGGGGGAATAAAGCCAACAAATTCCTAGTGGAAAAACTAGCGAGTCAAGAAAAGGAACACGATTATAGGCCTGCGGAACCCCAGAACATAGTGCAGTTCGCTGACCGTGATAAATTACAGGTAGCGGCGGCCTACCTCGCAGATATAATGTCGGCAACCCCTAGATCTAAAGAGGAACAGCAGGCCTACCTGCAGGAAGCAGCCGTACCTCACATCACAACTGCAAGAAGGGAGGAGCTGGAGGCTCCGGTCTCCAGCGAGGAAGTTGACGAGGCGATTAAAAGCCTGAAATCAAGGTCCCCGGGACCAGATGGGTTCTCGCCTCGTTTCTTTAAACTTTTTAGGTCCCAGCTGTTGGCCCCTATGACAACGCTCTTTAATTCCTTCGCGATCTCCGGATGCATCACTCCGTCGATGCAGGAATCAATTACAGTGCTAGCTCTCAAACCAGGAAAAGACCCCTAGACATCATGGCATATAGACCCATTTCTCTGTTAAATCTAGATGCGAACATTTACTCAAAGGTCCTGGCAAACCGCCTGGCAAAGATTCTTCCGGACATCATCGACCCAGATCAGACAGGCTTCGTAATGAATAGAGCAACTACGGATAACACCCGTATGGTCCTCAATCTGATCGAAATAGCTAAGCGAGACTCACGAAAGCTGGTCCTGCTGGCCTTGGATGCAACCAAGGCCTTTGATAAAGTGGACTGGTCGTTTCTCCGTCTTGCTTTGGACTCCTTTCATCTTGGACCCCTCTTCTCGAAGCTCATACTAGCGAATACCAAGCCCCGAATACCCTCCTCCTAGTAAATGGCCTATTATCCAGTGATCCCTCTAACGTGCGGCTGTCATGGGCACTACTCCCGAGGGGCCAGGACTGGCCCAGCACCCTCGGAAGCAGACCCGTCTTCGGACCCAGCAGACCCCTACAGGGGCCCTTTGGACCGTGTCCTGGCGCCTTTGGCGCCACGCTCATGAAAGGTTTCAGTCCCAGCGCCAAGGGCGCCAGGCTCATATTGTAAAACAGTGTCATAATGCTTGGGTGGACTTACCTGAGGCAGACCATGCTGCATACTTACCCAGGACAATGCAGTCTGGCTGAAGTCTCCAACCATCTGGGCTAGGAGGAACAATTTCCTTCTGGAACTCTTTTCTTACCTGGGTGGGACCGGTGGAAGAATACACACTGGAAGCACTTCTCTGCTATTTAAACCACACCCGATGGGTTTCACGTGCTTCGCGTTATTCTGCAGCAGCAGCAGGACGCTCACCGAGTCGGCTCCTGCATTCCTGGTCCTGATACACCCTCAGCTTCCCGAGCAGCAACCTGTGGATGAGAAAGCACACAGGAACACAAACTTCCCAGAATTCCGCCTCCAGAATCCAGTCTTCGAAACCTGCAAAACAAGAATCAAGGTTAGAAATCGTGCAACACGCTTGCAGCCGCGCTCGCTTACCTCATCCAATGGTGATCACGCCTAAGCTCACCGCGGCCTTCACTCCGGCTGCATCCAGCACCTGAAAGGGAAAAAGACATAGTTAGAGGTGCCCGAGCAGAAGCGGTCGCAACGCCGTTATACTTACGAGCCTCCGCACGTGCAGCAGCAGCGGCATCGCCCACAGCCTTCCAGCACCTGAAAGGAAGGAAAGACATTGTTAAAAAGGTGCCCATTTCGGAAAACGGCCACAGGTCAGTGGTACTTACGTGCCTCCGCACGTGCAGCAGCGGCGGCATCGCCCACAGCCTTCCAGCACCTGAAAGGAAGGAAAGACATTGTTAAAGGTGCCCATTTTGGAAAAGACCACAGTTCCGTTATTCATACGTGCCTCCGCACGTGCAGCAGCGACAGCATCGTCCAACAGCGTCTCTGCACCTAAAAGACTATACAAAAGGACTCTAAGCCTACACACTGAACTCATCCAGTGACGTAACTGGATTCCATGCGCCCCTGCACCAGAAGCAGGATGGAGAGCTCAGCTTTACCAAGCCTAAGGTAAGAGCTCGCTGAGACTAGATGAGAGCCTAGAAGTGGGAGAAGCAGAAGACTGGGGGGGAACCTTATCCCACCACTTAGGTATTTACCCCTTTTCTTCCACCTACAGAAAACTTACCTCACAAGCCAGGCAGTTCATATTCGGAGGTCCCGTCCAGAGTGCATTCCGAGCCCGGTGCCGCAGTCCAGTCTGGGTCAGCGCCTCCGTAGGAACCAGGTGAGCGTTACAGCGGCACTAGGCAGGGGTGTCCTCTCTCCCATCTTCTCTTCGCCCTGGTGATGGAGCCTCTAGCCCAAAGGATTCCCCTTAACTCCAGAATTAAAGGCCTCCAAGTAGGCCCTTCCCAACATAAGATTGCGCTATATGCGGACGATGTGATGCTGACTATAACAGACAACGCTCAATTGGTGAGGGCCGTCCTGGCAGAAATCCACAGATTTGGAAGGGTCTCATGATTTTACATCAACTATGCGAAATCAACAGCCTTGGGAATAGACCTGGAACCGGGAGACAAGGAGTCCTTCAGAACCCATTGCTCGATCCCATTAAGCGAAAAGTCTATCCCCTACCTGGGGGCCAGATCCCTGCCTGCCCCGGAGACACCTACCGGATAAACTTCCCGACTCTGTTCAAGACCCTGGAAAAAGATCTGGATCGCTGGCTTTCACAGGAAATTTCACTAATAGGTTGCATAGCGGCCTGTAAAATGAATCTCTTACCGCGATTCCTCTACGCCTGCTCTGCCCTCCCCACTATAATTCCCCACCCTCCGCTCCAGGGGCTGCAGAGGAAGATGTTTAGCTTCATTTGGAGGGGGAAAAAAGTCACGTATTCCACAGAGAACCATGCTATGCACTCCAATCCAGGGAGGCCCCAGGGTCCCCGACCTTCAAAGGTACCAGATGGCGGCGCAGATAGTTCATACTCGAGCCTGGACCATCGCGTCAGGGCGGCCCAAATGGATGGACATAGAACCGATTACCCCTTCCCCTTCGCTTCCTGATGCACCTGCCACCCTCATTGCGACGGACATGGCCATCCATCCTATCGTCGACTAAACAGACACTAGAGGCATCCCAAGAGACCTAAGCCCAGCCGACCCAGTATTCCACAACCCGGCCTTTTCACCTGGGACCACTCCCTCGAACTTTAAAAACTGGATCGCCGGGGGCCTCAACTCCTTAAATCAGCTATTCGAAGGTCCTCAGCCACGGAGGTTCGCCCAATGCAAAAGCACCTTTTGCCTGACCGAGACCGATAGATACTCTTATATCCAAATCAGACATTGGTGTTCGCATCCCCAGACCCGCATGGCAGACACAATAGAACTAGATGCCCTCGAATTAACGGCCGCTGATCCACCGAGCCAAGGACGAATTTCTACATTATACAAATTATTGCAGACGGATTTGCTCGCAGCCAAAGCGACTTATATGACACAGTGGGAAACGGAGCTGGAACATCCGATTCAAGACCAATCTTGGAACGATATCTGGGCACGTACGCATTCGTCCTCTTTTTGTGTGACTAATCGGGAATGTGCTCATAAACTTCTGCTGAGATGGTATTTCCCACCCCTTCGACTTCAATCAGTCCTTGAACCCGCACTGCTGGCGCCATTGCGGCATGGTGGGCTCCTACCCGCATATGTGGTGGTCATGCCCAGTGGTGGTGAACTTCTGGTCCCAGTGTATAGCCACCATAACAGACATCACTCAGACCACGTTACCATTGAACCTAGAACCATTCCTACTGGGGATCCCGATCCCAGGCATATATCCGAGATCTGGCAAGCGGGCGACTCTCATAACGCAACTGCTCTTAGCGGCGAAAAAAATCACAGTTGCCCGAACTTGGAAATCCCCGGAGGGCCCCCTACTGATCTTGTGGTGGCTGAAGCTGTGGGACATCTTCATTGCGGAAAATATCATGGCGGCAAATAGAGGCCACCTTCACCGCTTCACAAACATTTGGTCACCGGTGATAGACGATGACCAGCGCTACCCAGCCCTAACACACAAACCACGCTTGGAGATGGATGCCCAACGGGCTGAGGACAGGGACCTCGCTCAATCAGCGGAGGAGCAAGATCCAGAAAGCAGCCGGAGTGGGGAAGAAGGGACGGACACTTAGGAGATGATGAACATGACTTGAAATGTAGTAACTGTTGAAAGATTGTAATGTAATGTTTCCCTGTGTGCTGCTCAAAAAATAAACAAGAAAAAAAAAAGAAACAGGATTTCTTTATACTAGGGATGGACTATGAAGAAGCAATTGCTACACGACAGCACAGCCACTTGATCAAGGCAACTGCCAGCCGAGACGCTTGCCTTCTTCAGATGCACTATATCAGCGCAAAGATAATTTTAACAATATTAGTACAGAAGGAATATAGGATAAGATGGAAATTTCAGGCAATTCAAAAAGATTTCTAACAATGCAGGTTTCTAACGATAAGATAGGATGGATTTAGATAGGGATTACTATGGACAGTATATATGAGAATGACACAGTCCTATCTATGGATACTTACTATATAGGTTTGAACAGAACCGTCAGGGATTCTAGGATTCTGCTGGGCACACCGGACTGGACAGCAAGGCGCTCTGGTCACCACACGACAGGACTGGACAGGGTCTGCAATGGCTCTCTGGTCACAGCACAGCACGGCACAAGGTTGGGTTAATCTGCCCTTCTGGTTCTGAAGATAATTATTTAGCAGTCAACAAGTACAGCACAGCCTGGCTGCTTCTTTTGTTTCCCCTTTAAATTTGTGGGATGGGTTCTGGAAGTTAAGGCCCAGCTGAAAGTGGTTCAGCTATGCAATGAGCCTTTCTGCTTGCAAAGTTTCCGGAATCTGGAATATGGATAGTTCTCCTGCAAAGTGCTCCGCCAGCAATCAGTTGGTGGGTGAATCTGTGTGTGTTTTTCTAAGTCCTCAGCTGTCTCTATCTATGCATTTGATAAAGGGGTGTGTATGCTGAATTATCCTAAGCGCACCCCCTTGGCTGGCTAGTGGCTAGAATCTCCCCTCTCCCTTGATTGGAGGAGAAAACATGGTGTTACCATGATGATGTGGTTTTATGAGTCATGGAATCCTCCCCTTGGCTTTTGAACATGAAATCTACTTTTAGTCTAATACATATTTACAATTTTACAAACTTTATAACACTAACATATCTAGATCACATTTTGTGGAGCAGATGCCCATCCAAGCCCCGTCGCAGTAGGATCTTGGGTCTAGATTTGACAGAATTCTGCACTTTTTTCCAGGACACAATATTTAGTTTGTCCAAAAATGTGTACACCTGTGCGCATTATATCTGGGCATAAGCATGTGAAGTTTCATGCTTCTGACATAAATACATTTGCTATAAAACCACAATTTCTGCAGTTACGTCCCAGAACATAGCGCAGAGTTCAGGCTCCTCTTAAAATGGGCAGCAAAAATTTAGGTTTAGAAGTCCGGGCTTTGCATATTTTTTTTACAATTGTCCACAGTCAATTATCAGTCTTTTTAGAAATATGCTTTCTGTCCATTGTGAATCAACAAATGTTGTCTGTCCCCACCTCATTTTCCTCCTGGAAGGTCTGAAGCAATCAGCCGCCTTCCTTCTGGGAGTGGCCATTTTTGACACTTCACAATCTGCATATCCCTTCAGCCAGAGACAGTCCATTGTCGCCTTCCCAGAGCAGCCCCAGTGCTCCTCCCCTCTTAATCAACACATGAATGCGAGTTCCTGGTCTAGAGAGCAAGATGGAGGTGGCTGGCCCTGTGGGGGGGGAAGTGGTTTGTAGTTTTGGCTTTGGAGTCAGGCTTACTATTTAAAAATGTCATTTTTGTTACATTTTTCTTTGTTTAAAATAAACTTGCAATTTTAAAACAAACATCTAGAACACTGATTCCAGGCTCTAAACCATGGAGTTTAAATAGTTACAACCTAGGTTACTCTTAATAACAGGTCACTTTGTTTCCAGACATTTGATTTCAATTGCATAAGTTTAAACTTCTGATGCAACTACTGACAGCCGTTATACAGGCGGCCGCTGGTACTGCGCCCATATTTTGACAGATTTCACAGGCAGGCACACTGGCTGTGGATGTTTTTTGTGACCATTTCAGCTTTCCAGGATATTGCAATTTCACAATGAGTTCTTGTATTCAATAACATGGGACACCCAACAAGATAATTGGATAAATTGGATGTCTGTGGGTGTTTTGGACCAGCATTCTGAATTTTCAGCAACCAAGAAAAGATTTAAAAGGCAAGATTTTGGATTTCTTTCAGCAAGCACTGCTTTTCCTCTGTGCTCCATTCTCACTAGCTGGGCAGCCGAATGACATGTTTCAGAAGTGAGGTCTCCATTCTACCACTGACAACATGCATGTTAGATTTTCTCTCACAGTGAGCTGTCCGTGAGAAAGTGTTTGTGTTGGAAAGGGGGCGGGAGGTTGAGTTCCAAGGGTAAAGGTGTTACAGAGAAGGGGATGGCCGTTTCTTGGCTACCTGGATGACCGATTCCCTCCCGCCCCCCCTCCCCCCCCCGGGGACTAGCAGGTGAGACACCTTCAGGTTTCTCACAGTCCCCAGTTTACAATACAATATACACAGTACATAAATATGTTAACTATCAATATACATTACAATTAAAACAAACCATGTCTATTCTTTGTGTCAAATTGAACATTCATCCGTCACATCGTTAATCATGTATCATACATGTGCCTAAATATTATGTAAAAGGTATGCTTACATTATGTCTTGAGTTTCAATTCTCTCCATGTGACGGATGACCAAACACTTCGAAAGACAGATCGCAGTAATATAAACTTAACTTTCCTATGTTTGCTTTCAATATAGTGAATCTTATCAATTCTTTGTGGATATTGGACACATTGTGTCCATCAAATGGTTAGTATGGTTGTTTCAAGGACAAAATTACGATGAGACCCTTGATTCTATGTTCACAGCGAGATGCGGATTGGTTTTGTTTTAGGGAACACATGACACAAAAATGAACACTATTATTAACTGTTTTCAACTGCTAGCTGTGCAAAGAAACCGACTGAAATATTGAAAGTATTCCACATAGCCAAATATTTACTTCCATTAATGGCATCAAGGCGCCTGGTCCCACAACATTTACGGATTCTTTCACAGAGGCGCCTTTACAAGTTGCACACAGGCTTGGCCTGGACTATACAGAAACAGGGCAATCCCAGAGAAAAATGCAAAATGATAGTGTGGGCCAGCTTTTTTGGTCTAAGTGAGCAACTTATTTTCTCAAAAAACAGAATTCGAATACACATCATGCAAACATGCTTTTCCACCTTGACCCCGGTACAACAACTTTGGAAATTCTGTCTATTGGTTAAATAATGTAACTGTTGGGAATACGTAACCTATTGCACCCCATGACATGCGTATCTGTGCGCCCCGATGCCTGCGGGCTGCCGGCGCGTTAGAAATGAATAAATAGCAATGCCTGATAAGTATGTATTGCTGTTAGCTAAGTAGCTATTCGCTACCCATCTTCAGTGTTGATTTAAAACGCACAAACTCATTTCAGTAATCACTTTTGACATATATAGATGGTTACAGCATGAAATACAGCTGCATTCAACCAATTGCTACAAGTCTGCTATAGCCTGGATTACAGCATCACCGAAGGCCCCTTGCAGAACTGATCTTGGCACACACCCCGCTTCCAGTGGCATATGACCAACTTGCTACAAATGTGCCTCACTATGGCAACCATCAAAACTATACTCTGTTGCTGCAAAAGAGGAGAGGCTGCTTACAAAACCTGTGCCCCCTCGCATGCAACGCAGAGTGAGGCAGGAGTGTTTCTTGGTAACTTGGACCGCAATACATGGAATCCACAGTCTGTTTACTCTGTTGCTGGAAAAGAGGAGGGGCTGCCTACAAAAACTGTGCCCCATCGTGGAGCGACGCAGAGTGAGGCAGAAGTGTATCTTGGTTTTCCTTGGTGGTCCGAAGGTGTGATGAAGGTGCCACTAGTCCGAGAGACCGGTGGCTGTGGAAAACAGCTGTAACCATGCAAGGTCTGGCTGGAGCTAGGATACAGCAGCAGGTAAGACTGAGAGCTCCAATTGAACCACAGCCTTATCCCAACAACAGGATAAGCACTGTGGACTACACACACTGTATAAATGAGCCAACAGGAGGAAAGTCAAGGGGGCTTGTGGGTCAGCTGGCTGGGGAGACTGGGGGGAGTGTGGGTAACATGTCCAGCACCACCCCCTAGGGAAGAACAAGTTACTTACCAACTGGTAACATTCTTTCGATTGGATGTTCCTCCGATGTATTCCACATCTTGGACATGTAATGTCCACAGTTGTGTACTTCGGAAACTTTTTCAGCAGAGGGCGTCCTGCGTCGATGGCGTCGGGTCGATGTCCCTCGAAGGCCTCCGTCTAGGGCGACGTCACCGGATGTTATAAATAGGACGCACGGCGCCCGTAGCCTCAGTTTATGTGTTTTCCTCCATAACGTGTGGCACCTATCTAATGCCTGCTTAACTGCACATAGCCTTGTGGAAACGTAAGCTGCAATCGCATAGGAAATTCTCCAGAGGGGCAGCCTGGGAGGGCGACGTGGAATACGTTGGAGGAACATCCAATCGAAAGAACGTTACCAGTTGTAAGTAACTTGTTCTTCGAATGGATTGTGTCCTCCAACGTATTCCACATCTTTGACAGACTCCCAAAGCAGTACCAGAAAATGGGCGAGGGAAAAATAATTAGAGTACCCAATCAAATGGCAGAATAAAGAACCGCCTTACCAAATGCCAAATCTTTACCATGGATCGGATCCAGGGAATAATGTTTAACAAAGGTGTGGATAGAAGCCCATATGGCTGCATCACAAATATTCCTAATAGGAACTCCCCGTTGTAGGGCTGTGGAAGTAGCCACACCCATAATGGAATGAGCTTGCAACCCTTCAGGAGGATCCTTACCCGCCAATCGGTAACATTCAGTAATGGTGAGGATAATCCACCTGGACATGGTCTTTTTTGTAACAGCCTGGCCCAATCAATGTCTAGTATATCCCACAAAGAGTTGATCGTCCACTCTGACCCTGGACATCCTAGAAATACAAAAGCTCAGAGCTCTCCTAGGATCCAACCTATGGAGTCACTCCTCTTCCTTAATAGGATGAGGAGGAGGATAGAAAGATGGAAGAACCACTTTCTGGCTTAAATGATATTCAGACACTACCTTAGGTAGAAAGCAAGGACGTATACTCAGTACAACCCTATACTTGTGAAACACAAAGGGTGGCATATATGCCTGCAATTCACTCACTCTGCGAGCGGAAGTAACCGCAGCCAAGAACACGGTCTTGAAAGACAATCTCAAAGGGCAAGAGTGCAAAGGTTCAAACAGAGCACCCATCAGGAATTTCAAAACCAAATTCAGATCCCAAACAGGCACCTGGAAAGGGGACGGTGGGAACACATTAGCAAGCCCTTTAAGAAATTGGGAAATCAAAGGAAGTAAGAACATTCTTCAGACGAACGCTTAAAGAGAGACAGCGCCACCAGGTAACCTTTAATGGTACCCACTTGAAGGCCTCTGTGGGCCAAAGAAAGCAAAAAAGACAAAACCACTTACGCCAACGGTACAGGGATTTTGTTGCTGGCCTCCTGGCCGAAAGCAACACCTCCAACACATCATCCGGGAGGTCCCAATCCTTATACCTCAACCTTTCAGATACCAAGCGTGAAGGTTGAGAGTCCTGACCTCTGGATGGAGAACCTGACCCCCCCCTCTCCCTCCCTCCCTCCTTCCATCCATCCATCCATCCATCCATCCATTCATCCATCCCACCACCCACATTCCCCCCCCCCCCCCAACCCCACACACACGCGAGAGCAGGTCCTCTCGGTAGGGAAGACGGCGTGGAGGGCAAATGGATTTTCTGAAGGTCCCGGTACCATGCTCCCCTGGCCCAATCCGGAGCAATGAGGATCATGTGGGATCCGAACCTCTGCAACCTCCTTAACACTTGAGGAATGACGGGGACTGGAGGAAACGCGTACAGCAGTGGGAACGACCAATCAACTACTAATGCGTCTCTGTTAGGGAGAATTCTCTGTTTAGGCTGAATTTCCTAATCTAGTGAGTCCCCCAGCGGCTTTGCTGGATTTTTGGGGTTTATTTTTTTCTCCTGCCAAGAGTGAGACTCTTTTACCCTCACTCTTGGGCATGATTTGAGTGTGTTTCTTTGACTCTAGATGTGTTTAATGGGCTATGGGGTCTTTTACTCCATAGGGCTTCATGGGTTTTGGTGATGTGTGTTACACAGCACCCTCAGTGCAGTAACACAGGGGTGTCATAGTGACCCCCCAATATAGACTCCATACCCTGGGACTGACTACTGTCTCCCAGGGCATGTAAAGTCACCATTGACTTTACTAGTCTCAAATTCTGAACAGAACCAGTACAAACCATCATATTGTGGATGTACTGGCCGGGGCAATTCGATTGCCCCGGGGTCTCTTAGTCGAGGGGGCACGTCTCCGTCCCCCCTGATCGAGTTTTGGCTGGTGGCAGTGGATACTACTTTTTATATTCGACCGCGAATATATCTCTATGGGATTTCCCAATGTTCGGGGCTACCAACTTTAATTATTTAATTCCTATAGCCTCGAACACACCGCCGGTTTATTTATTTAATATTAATTCTCCGGTTGGTATTTTTTGCCAAAACTCGGTTCTAAAATGGCGTTTGTGTTCGCTTCTGCGACTCCAACCCAAGTTGAGCCCTTTGTTCCACTTTTTGGCGGGCTTCTCCACAGAAGCCCCCAAAAGTGGTGCCACTCTGTCTGGGTACCACAGGGGGTTTAGGCACCCTGGACTGAGTTACCTTGGTAACTCAAGTCGCACTCTTGTGTGATTGGCCCAAGTGGTGAGCCGGCCGGCTCACCACTTAGCATGTTTGAGTGACAGCTAGGCTGAGTGAATGGGGGTTTTCTGCATAAAAGCAGGGCTTTGGAGACTGGAACTTCAGAAGTCACCACAGGACCTAAGAATCCGACAAGGGAGAAGCTGAGCCGACCTGCTACGACGAAACCACCGGTGGAGCCCTGCTGAACCGTCTCACCACTTTTCCCAACGACAGAGGAGATCTCCAGCCCGGAGAGTCTTCTTCCTTCGACTGGTGGGGATAACCAGTCTGCTTCCTTTTTCGCTTCCTGGAGCATCTCGTGGCCGCCTTGCCTGTGCCAAGCACCCCGGCAACTGGGATACCACCTTTTACCACTACCGCGAATCAAAAGGGTAGTACCTTTAACCGGAAAACTCCGCGGCTGGTTTCTTCCCTGGCAGTGCAAAGACCTTCATCTTTCCTCCACGTCGAGATCTTCTCTTCCTCTGGACGCCGCCGCAACTTGCACCCGCTGCCAGGAACAACTGCCCCCGCTGGAGGATCCTTTCCACATAATGTACCGTGTTCCGCCTGGCTTCCCTTGCCACCGACTTTACGGGGTAGATTTAGTCCCCGGCTTTCGAACCTGGGTTAGCCTGGGACACCCTAGCTAAACTTTTCTGAGCCTAACTAAAACCTTTCTGAACTCCCTGCAAGACTTTCTAAGCCTGTTGTCATTGTGTGATCTTGGGTGCATTTGTGCCCTGCTCTCTCCAAGAGTGGGCCCGGCCTATGGACTTTGGCTCACAAGTAACTTTTGACTTTCCTTCCTTGCTTAAGAGTTCCTAAAAATTAGTGTGGTGTATTTTCCTACATTCTGCCTTTTTCCCTCCCTTTTTCGTTAACTTATTGGAGTGCCATCTATAGTTAAGCGCTCACCTCTGTCTGGAAATAAGTGGTGTTAACTAAGACTGATAAGGAATAAGGGATGTATATATAATAATAGTAACTGTGTTGAGAGTGATTTACAATAATAGTGCTGGAGTGTTTCAATCAGTGTGTTTTTAAATAAATAATTATATACCTTGATACCAAAGCTCTGGTCAGTGTTTGCTTGTGCTATTGTATCTGAGTGCCTATTGTGTATACTTTGCATACTGCCTAACTCTTCTTGAGGGAAGTCTGACTGCTCAGCCACAGCTACCAAGGGAATCTGTGTGGTGCAGACTGCTACCAAGTGGGTTTACTGCCAAACACCTGTTGTCTTAAATCTTTTGCAGTGGTCCCAGAGGGAACTGCACAGGTTTCTGCCTAACAGTCTCTCGGGGGAAATTCCCTTGAGCAGAATCTCTTGCACCTCCGGTTGGCACTAGTGGCAAAGGGATCTCCAAAAGGACTTCCTGAGCCAACTCCCAATTGTGAGAGACCGTGCTCTGCCTGCTCAGAGCATCCGCCACCACATTTTCCTCTCCGGTCAGATGAGCTGCTGAGAGCATAATTTCCTGCTGGATTGCCCAGAACAAGAGCTGCATTGCCCCTCTGCACAACAGGAGTGACCCTACACCCCCACCCCTTTTGTTGAGGTAATGCATGGCCACTGTGTTGTCCGTCATGATCAGGACACTCTTCCCCCGCACAGATGGCAGAAAAGCCTTCAAAGCCAGCCCGATAGCCC